>NC_050578.1:39889380-40496046 GCF_011100635.1 Trichosurus vulpecula | reverse complement strand
TGCTTGCTCTCTCTCTCTCTCTCTCTCTCTCTCTCTCTCTCTCTCTCTGTCTTTGTCTCTCTCTCTCAGTCTCCCTCTCCCTCGCCTCTCTCCCTCTCTCTCTGTCTCTCTCTCAGTCTCTCTCTCTCTCTCTCTCTCTCTCTGTCTGTCTTTCATCTTTCTCTGTGTGTGTCTCTCTCTGTGTCTCTCAGTCTCTTTCTCTATATCTCTCTGTCTCTCAGTCTCTCTCTCTCTCAGTCTCTCTCTCTGTCTTGTCTCTCTCTGTGTCTCTGTGTCTCTCTCTGAGTCTCTTTGAGTCTCTCTCTCTCTCTCTCTCTCTCTCTCTCTCTCTCTCCCTCGCCTCTCTCCCTCTCTCTCTGTCTCTCTCTCAGTCTCTCTCTCTCTCTCTCTCTCTCTCTCTCTCTGTCTTTCATCTTTCTCTGTGTGTGTCTCTCTCTGTGTCTCTCAGTCTCTTTCTCTATATCTCTCTGTCTCTCAGTCTCTCTGTCTCTCAGTCTCTCTCTCTGTCTTGTCTCTCTCTGTGTCTCTGTGTCTCTCTCTGAGTCTCTTTGAGTCTCTCTCTCTCTCTCTCTCTCTCTCTCTCCCTCCCTCCAAATATACCGTACTCACATCCTCTCATTAACCACTGCTTCATAACAGCCTGAAACGCTAAGTGTCAAAATACCACATTTCACAGGAGCCTAGTTCTAGACCTGGAAGAAATTTCAGAGGCCACATGGTCCAAATCCACCATTTTACAGATGAAAAACTAAGGCCCTCGAATATTAAATGATTTATCCAAGGTCACACAACTGGTATAAATTAGAAGTGGGATTTGAAACCAGGTCCTTGGTTTTCATGCACAATATTATTTGCACTGCATGATGTTGTAGTAAATAATATCTTTAGCGGCTCAAACAAACTTTACTTCAATTGCATGTAGTGTCACCATCACAAATTGGGCCAAATGTTTCCATTACTACTTAGGGAGTTTTTTGGATTAATACCATTTCTCTTTAATGGTCTCTCTTTAAACAAGGTATTAAATACTCTGAGGTCTCTTCTAGTTGCCTCATATAATGTCCAGGTATAAAACTTTATCCAACTGTTTTGATGTCCTTGTCCTTGTTGACCTTCATCTGCCACATACCCAAGCCCTGGTTATATGGTACAAGTTAATGTGTTCTATGGACATGACCTGTATAGCTGCTTATAGGAGGAGGTGTGTGGAATCTATCTACTTGATCTGGATATGGGAGAAAGCAGTATATGAAAATTGGCTTCAATATGAAGGTAGATGGTTTTGGGGACTAAAATGATCAAAATTACATTGTCATCAAATTTCATTAACTATGCAGAAAATATAATAATTTGCTGAGCCATAAAACTAAAGAGGAGGTGAGGGTAAAAAACCGAACAGAAGCATTTTGGGGGGATATTTTCCTACCATACAATGCCAATGGGTAGTATGTCCCAAGACCAACTCACACCTCCCCTTTTATCCCTCTGGGAAAGTAAGACCTTTCATTTGGGTGCTTGCCTTGATATATGCTGAGCTAGTACACCACAGAATAAAATACTCCTCCTTTCATAGGAATACTGTGTAAGTGGAAATATAAAAGAAACCACAGAGAAGTGAAATGACTTCCCAAAGTCATTAATGAGCCTGTGGAAGGGCTGAAAATAGAACTCAGACTCTCAGGGCCATATTACATCACTGGATTGTACCTCTTCTGATGAGTCTTTGAATTACTAATAAGCTTATGGGTTCAAATGCATGGAGAAAGTTTCCTTTGCAGTCAAATGATCTGAGTTGGAAAAAATTGGGTAGTTTAATTCTTAATCAAACCACAGTTAACTAGCTTTAAGAGTATGTGTTATTCCAGAAAAGTAATATCCTTTATTGTAAGAAATCGCTGAAGAAAAATCCAGATGTAGTAGGTGGCTTCATGGTCCTGGGTTCTAATGCTAATGTTGATAATCAAATTTGAGTTATTAATTCTACTTATTTACTTAATTGTTTAGGACTCTTTATTACCTTGGCCAGAGAAAAAAAGGGACATTCAATAAAAAAACAGCTGCCATTCTGTGTTGTAATCAAAATAGCAAAATGTAGCACCACTTAAAAATATTCTTAAGCATGGACTGAATGAATTGGATGATGAAAATTTAGAGGAGAATATGTGAATGATATGTTGTCTTCATAGAATTGTAAAACATGAAGGACTATTATAAAGAGGATCATACAATAATATATTTTGAATCCTGGAAGACATTGGCAATCATTTAATTAATGGAAGTAGGTGGTTCAGTGGATAGAGTATTAGACCTTATGTCAAGAATACCTGGGGTGAGGCTCAGACATTTACTTATCTGTGTGACCCTATGAAAGTGTAACCCTGAGCAAGTAATTTAACCACTCTCTATCTCTATTTCTTCATCTATAAAATGGGGGTAAAAATAACATCTATCTCCTAGGGTAAAAAGGCCTTTCAAAACCTTAAAACACTGTATAAATGCAATTACTGTTGCATAATATTAATACAATAATTAATAATAATGTTATTGTTATCTAGTCTAAGACCTTCATCTTATAGATGAGGAAACTATCTCTCCAAAAGTTTAAAAAACCTACCCTATACCATCCACTTAGTTAATGGCAGAGTTGGACCTTAATCTCAAGTCTCCTAATCTCTAGGCTTGTGGGACATTGCCTTTAATTTTCATATCGGACAAAAGAAAATAATTTTAATTGAATAGAAAAAAACCACATTAAATGTGAGGGAATTTATTACATTGAAATGTTGGACACTACAAAATATAAGAATTTTCCAGTCCAGAACATCTTTAATAATTTGATAAACAGTTCTTTCTTGTATAGTTTGGGTATACCCTTCTTTAGAGGTTTGGGGCTCTAGTATGTCAATATCCTGACTGTACAATTACAATGCTCTTTATAGAGACAAGTAAGACAATTTAAAAGATTACAAGCTGACTCAATATCCACTTCAATTAAACTCTATATTCTTACAAAGGCACCCAACTGCTGAGGATAAGTTATCCAACATGTTGAGTATGTGACTCTAATCTGGCATATGGATAGTATCTGTCTCCTTTCTATCTTCCCCAGATATAAGTGCCATTCGAGGAGTGTTTCTTTTGCTGAGAAGATGGATGTCTGTTTGCTTTGCAATAAACAAGAGATAAGGGGAACTGTTCTGAAATTTGTGCTTGGTGTCTGAATTTTTTAAGGTTAGGATCCAGTTTATCTTGGTCAATTTCTTTTATCTATTTGACCATATAGAAATTCAATTTACTGCCTGGAAACTGGCTAAAAAAAATGGACTTTTTGATCTTCATCATCAATGGACACATGTTTATTAAGCACCTACTCCGTATTAGGTAATATGCTCATCATTAAAAAGTAAACAGCATGTAAATCATGTTTCTTGTCCTCTGGGAACTTCTAATCTGTTTGGGGAGACAAGCTATGCATATACATGAAAACAACAACTTACTATACAAAGGAATGTACAACGGGTGACAAATAAGTGTTATTAGTATAAGAGTCCTGAGGATTTCCTAATGCAGTCAGGGTTGGCTGAGAGACACTTCCAGGGTCAAGGTCTGAAGGAAATCCACATTACAAATGTACGTTAAAAATGGGTAAAATCTTGACAGCTGATGACAAGAAGAAGAGATATTGGGATGGGGGTAGACAGAGAGAGAAGTTGCAAAGAACGATGGAGATGAAGGATGGCAAAATTTGGTGAAGCAAAATACTGCAGTGGAAAGATCATTGGCCTTGGAGTCAGGAGAAATTTGGATTTGGGTCTGATCTTCAATACTTAACAGCTATATGAACATAGGAAGGTCAGTTTGCCTCCCTCAGCCTCATTTTCCTTATCTGTAAACTAGGAATATTAATACCTATTGTGAGGAATAACTAATATGCAAGCAGAATGAAGCTTTTCATTGGTCAAAATATAGCAAAAAAAGTTATGTTTTTTTCTCCTGAAATGAAAAAATAAAAGTAAAGTATTTTGTAAACTTTAAAGGGCTGTCTCATTGTTAATTGTTTTATTATTGTTATTATTATTATATCAAAATCCTGACAAACCAATATACTCAGTTCTTATCTATAGCACCACCTTTTTTTTTAAACAAAGGCCTTTAAGAATAGTTGCCCCAGTTTCAAGGTATTCAGTAAGGCCACTTAGTAGGCACTTAATAAAGGTTTATTGAATTGAATTCAACACCATAGCTCATTAGTTGTTTACTTTTCTAGAGTCATTCAGAAGATTTAATTAGTTCTGAGCAAAACATTTAATGAAGTAGCAGAATGGGAAAATCTGCAATACGTTCTTGCCACATAAGCCTAGGGCACATTCTTCCATGAAGAAACACAGCTTCATTGAGAAGAGGGGCATGCATAGGAATCACACATGAAAGGCACGCACTGAAACATGTGATCAAAGTACACATGAAACAACACCTCACATGTCTAACCCAGAATCACCATAAGGTTCTTCTGGTGAGGTTACCTCACTATCTCTGGGCAAAGCATCTCTTCTAGGCACATCAGTTCATTAATCCCCACTGACCTTGTGGTGATAGCTAGGAATAATGAGACTGCTGTGATGCCTCCTATGCACGCATTTTATTGTTCTTCTGGAAGAGTACTTAGAGATTTAGTTAGAAAGAAAAATTAGCACCAGCTTATAAAGGTCCTCAAATGACAGCAGAGGCATTGGGTTCTATTTCGGAACTTAGTAAGGAAATGTTGATCATTTTCAAGTAGGAGAGAGATATACCATATTTTACCACATAATTGTCGTCACTGCATAATCATCACATTCTGTTTTTTTAGTCCAAAAATTGGTTTAGAATCTTTCACTGCATGGTATAATTCTGTTCATTATGCTGCTTAAAAGGTAAAGAGAGCAGCAATGTATTCACCATGGCATATGGATATACATTTATCTCTTGCGCATTGTGAGCTATAAGCCTAGAATTTTCAGCCAACATGCATTGTCACTATTCAATTTTAATGTATATTCACAAGTATCTCATGCATCCCAATGTTGTACCAAAGACAGTTTAGTAGTAAATGATTTTTAAGCAATACTGGCACAACTTTTCAAAAAGCTTCACATAATGGCTATACCCCACTTTTTTGCAAAAAAAAATGGCATAAAATCTGTGATGATTATGCAATGAAACATGGTAACTAGGGCAATGTTTCAGGATGATTGGTCTGGTAGAAGTTTACAGGACAGATTGGGAGTAAGACTAGTTAGGAATTTACTATCTAGGTATAGCATAATAAAATTAAGAGTGGGAAGAAAAGGGTGGGATGGTTGTAAGGGATCTTGTAAATGAAGAATCCAAAGGACCTGGAAGTTTATTGGATATACAGGTCTTGGTTTAGAAAGGCATCAAAAAATACTCTAAGGTTTTGAGTCAGGGTAGCAAAAAGAATGATGTTGGCCTTAATAGGAAAGAAAAAGGTGGTTTGGGGAGAATGATGAGCTATATTTTAGGCATGTTAGACTTATGTCATGGCAGATGTTTCAGAAAACAAAGCTCAAAAAAGTTCGTAAAAGTACATTTGAGCCTAGAGTTCAACGAAGAAGTCAGTACTGGGATGTATAGTTAGGACTCATCTGCACAAAAAGGTTTTTGGAAGACATTAGATTTCATGGCATCACCAAAGAAGAATGTAAAGAGATAAAGAGATAGAGAACTATTAATGTAGGGGAAAAAGAAGATAAGGAAATTCGAATCTGATTTTGATATGACATTGAGGTCTCTAAGATGTAATCAAATACTTGAATTGGCTATAAAAACAGAGAGAAAATACTAAGGATTATGGCTTCATGAATTTTTAGTTAGAGATTAGGTTTTAAAATACGGTTGTGGAAATCACACATAATTATTAACTGATCCTCCTAGTACAGTGGGTAAGCTATTCCTGGGGTGTGATTGATACTTAGGGAAGCTGTGCAAAAACCATTAGGTTTTCATTTAAACTTAGTTTACTTGACAGCAGATATTTTGGAAAGAAATTAACTGGTGTACACAGATATCTTTTTGTAATGTGGAAGCTGGTTCTGGTAAAAAATAAAATAAAAAAATGCATTTCCTCAAAACATTTCTTTGAAGTTGTTATATTCTGCCACTCAGAAAGTCTATTAGATTTTAAACTCCTTCAAGTGAATTCATCTTAATTAAACTAAATTCACCAGTCATTCACTAAGCATGTACTAGCTGCCAGACACTGTCTTAGGTACAGAGGATACAAAGAGGAAAACAAAAACAGTGCCTACCCTCAGAGAGCTTATATTCTCTTTCCACGTAGTGATCATGTCTTATCTGTCTTTGTATCTGTTCTGTAACTTTATTGCACAAAGGATGAGCGTAAAAATGTTTGGAAAATGAATTAATGATAAAGGCTTGTAAACTCAAAATCTTTATTGACCCTAATACATCAAGTGGAAGCAGTTTTACTCCGACTTTTTTTTAGCATCTCTGTGTGGATGACATATAGAAAAAACATTCCAATCCAAATATTCAGCATCTTTGTAAAATGTCTGCCTTTTATTTGCTTTGTCTCCCTCCCTTCCAACTGCTATTCTTTCTATCTCTGTGCCTGCAATAATGTATTCAATAGAAATCTAATAAAAGCACCATTCAACAAATCTTAAAATATAGCATTTCTATTTGTATTAGTTCATGAATGAAAATTTCCATTTCTTTCTCTTTTTTTTTCTCCCTCCAATTTGTGCCCAGTTCTAGGAACAGATTCATCACTGAGCGTTGATTTGAGTCCATATGTTACATATGAAAATGCAATTGTGCTTTTTAGGAGATAAGCATATGATGTGTCTCTTTTGTTCCACTAGTTTACCAGCTTATACAGGAAACTGCTTTCTATTTCCTAGTTAATACTGATGACAGCTACAGTACACACAGTAGCCGCTTGTGAATGATGCTTTCAGAACCTCATTTTATGGGTCAAGGTTGATGAAATTTGCCTGTGTAATAAAGGATCCTTTCTTCTGCTGCTAGTACATATTTAATCTTTTCCGAGGGAAACTGAGAAACACACTTCACCTTACTGAAGCACATAATGGTGTCTTTAATCTCCTTATTAGAAGTGTGATGTTCCCATTAATAGAAATTATATGTTAGCTTCAAGTGGGAGAATATTTTCACCATGCTTAAATTTTGCCTATAAAAACCTCATATTCCTTTTGATAGCCCTTCACTTTCCCTAGCTGTCTTTTGTGTCTCTGACTCTCTGTCTTTGTCTTTCATTCCCCATTTCTATCGCTCTGTTTCTGTGTCTCTGTTTCTCTGTCCTGCTCTCTAAAGTGTTCTACTCACTGTCTCTCTCTTTCTCCCTGCTTCTTTTTCTATATTTAGCGTGACTAGTGATCTCATATTCTAAGGGAAGTTTAGTTTACTTGACTTAACCCTCAACCAATCAATCAAAAAGTATGCATTATGTGCTTACTATGTACCAGGCACTGTGGTTTATAAAAACATCAGCAGGGGTTAGTGACCTAAGTGACTTACATCCAGTTGTGTGACCCTGAGATAGTTTCTCTATCTCCTTTAGTCTTTCCCTCTCTCTTCCTCTCCCCATCCTAACTCTGTGCCTCTATGATTTCATTTGTGAATGGAAGGAATAAAAATAATTAAAATCACAAAAATAAGCAGAAATATGGACATTTCAGAACATTTGGAATTTAAGTTTGCTTTTAGAAACTTTCTAAAGCTCAGATGCATTATCTTATAGGGAGGGGCCAGTGCACTTAAATCTTACTCACTGATTTCTAAAGGCTTTCAAAGTTATAAAAAGAACCCACAGCAATAACACACACACAAATGAGGTAGGTTTGCAATGAATTCCTACTCCTCTCCCCTGCCCCGTTCCTCCTAAATACCTCTGGGTTATTATATTGATGTCAATAATATTCATCCTTTCAGGACCTAATATAATGTATGTACAGGTAGAACAATTTGCATCAATTATCAGGTGAACTTGATTTCTCGAATTATCCAAACTCCACTGAAGTCACATTAATGGTTTCTTACATGATGAGCATTACTTATCTTACCTCCTTTTTGTCTCACCATGGAAGGCCTCACTTAAAATCAAATGGCATATTAATTGTAATTAATTCACTGCTACACTTAGCATTGATAACTAATTAATAATTCAGGGAAATCAAGAATTGAAACTGGATACTTTGGTTAGTTATGATTTATGAAAAAAAAATGAGAAAGTTAAAGCCAGTGAGGTAGAAAATAATACAGGAAAATTTTTCATCATAAAATATCAATAAAATATAATGCCATAATTATGCTACAGACCTTTAAATGAAAAATGAAACTTCAAAATGGTCATACATTACAAAGCATTTATTATATGACTAAGTTGATTTCTTCATGTACTTTAGGTTCTATCTATATCATATCAAAAGGCAAAATAATGGGCAATCACTGCCAAGAATATTTCGTGAGTTTATTACTATTTGTACTTGTACTTCTGGCAATAATTTAGCTACTTAAATAACACAATAGGGAATTTTATTCAAATGAGCTAAGACAATATTGCAGTTCCCCACTTTTGTAGATTAGGACACTGAGTGCCAGAGAATTCTAGCAATCTACCCAAAGCCACAATGTCTATAAAAACCAGCTCTGGGATTAAAGATTCTTTGAGAGAGACTTCCAAAATTGCCCATCCAGATAACTACTGTACCTTTTGGATAATTTACCTGGGTAAAAATGAAAATGCTGGAAAGAACCTAGCAAACAATGCTAAAGATTAAGAAGTCCCGAAGAAAAAACTAAAGAGGTTGGGGGAACAAAATCATTGATGTCTCTTGAAGTCAAGAGATTTAGAGGGGAAAGAAAAATTGAAGAAGAATACAACTGGTTAGGAAAATGCTGCTTGAGAATAGGATTAATATTTCTGGATATCATGTTGAAACATGGGAATGACAGAATACTGGCTAGGGGTGAAGTACATTTGGTAAGAATTATTGAACTAGGTTCTTGTACAATTAATCAAAGGATTTTAAACTGAAAAGGAACGAGGAGGGAAGAAAGTATCCACATAGAAAGAAGGGAAGCAGATGACACAGATTGTAGTGAGGAAAAATAATCCAAGAAAGGAATTAACAATTAATCTTCTGTTCCGATACATCTATAGGCAAATGGACAAAATATGGATCATAATCAGAAGGAACTTGACATCTTAATGTAGGGAAGAAAATGTGACTTCATGTGAATGAAATTTTGTTGGGTTAAGCTTTTTGTTGGAATATAGATCAAGAAAGTTGTACCTTCTTCAAAAGTAACTGTATAGGCAAAAGGTGGTAAGGATGTAGATGGACAAAAGGAATAACATTGTATCTTAAGGAGTTACACTTTTTTGAGGAGGAGCATGATGAGGAAAAAATACGAATTATAAGCATTATCATCAGAATATATGCCACCTAGGCAGAAAGAAGAAATGAATGATTAACTTGTGGAAAGGATTAATTCTGGTATAAAGCCATGATAAAGTGATGATGGGAAACTTCAACTAACTATACGTTTCCTGAACTGATTTATCTCTGCAAAAATAGGAGCAGCTAGTAAATAGTTTGTGCCTCATTCTTTATTTAGAGATTTTTTATTTTTAGTTTATAACACTCAGTTCTACATAATTTTGAGTTCCAGATTTTCTTCTCTGCCCTCCCTCCCCAAGGCAGCATGGAATCCAATATATCTTCTACGTATAACTTCGCATTTTTTTATTTAGAGATTTTTTATTTTTTGTTTTCCTTGTTCTTACAATAATTTTATTCTTTAAAAGCTAGATAATACAGAAAGGAGTTCTATTATACCCTCACTAGTGGGGAAATGCTGGAATGGAAATGATGCAAACTGATGAAGGAATAAAGAATGCATCTTGACAGAGCCATACAAGTATGCAAGATTTGGGGAGAGATTCTGAAGTATTTAAAGGAAGTATCAGGAGGCTCTCCAAAACTAAAAGGCTACAGGTGAAATCAGTACAAATCGTTTTCCAGAAGGAATGGGAAATCTCCAAGAATAAAATTCTGAAAGATACAAAGAGAGAAAATTCTGATGAGATGGAAAAGGAGGAGTTGTGTAAGGAAAATGACACAAATGCAGAGAATAAGAAAGCCAACTTCTACGAACAGATTCTTTAAAAAAGACATATAGTCAGTCAGTCAATAAATATTTATTAAACATCTACTATGGGCCAGGCACTGTGCCAAGCACAAAAGATACAAACAGGAGAAAAGGCATTCCCTCCCCTCAAGGAGCTTACAATCTAAAAAGGAAGACACATAAAAGAAAGCTGAAGGTGGAGGGGGTAGGGAAGGTACCTTTTGCAAGGGGGTGGGCGGGTGATGGAGAAGTTCAATGGAGTACAGTTGAGTGGGAAACGAAGAGCAGACTGGCCTGAGGATGTGCGACCTAGAGATTTGGTGGAGGAATGACAGTTTGTTTTTTGTTTTTTTTTTAAGATTTGAAGATCTCTGATTACACTTCATCTTTTTGGTCACAGAAGACACAACTGGGAGTAATGCATTGAAGGTGAAAAGGAGATTTAGGAGGACTGATAAAAAGGGAAACTTATTTACATGTGGAGGTACTGGAACTAGAATGCATTTCTTTACAAGGCAATGGGTTTCTGCTGACTTGAGTTCTTCAAGCAAAGACTGACCATTAGTCAAGTACAAACATGGAGTGCATTCTTGTTCTAGAACAGATTAAACCAGATAGCCTTTGAGGTTCTTCCAGACTCCAATTCTACAGAATCTAATTCTATAGAATTCTAGAGACTCTAATAGAATGTAATCTATAGAATGTTATTTCTTAACAACAGACTCTTAGTTTAAAATGAAAGGCTATTCATACATACGTTTGAATGCCATGTTTAAATTTCACTCTAGCAGCTAAGCTTATCAAACTCTTGCTTTTTAATATATATATATATATATTATAGAATCTCTGATTAAAGGGAGAATTCTTAATTATTTTGAACAAATAAATGTTTAAAGAAAGAATTGTCTAGAATGAAAGGTACTGGCTCTCAGGAGACAAGTGGTCTGGGGGTCTAGTCCCAGCTCTGACACTAAGTAGTTTTGTGGCCATTAAGCAAATCACTTAATTTCTCTGGGAATCACTTATAAAGTGGCTCTTTTTCATTAGATGATCTCCAAGGTCCCTTTCAGATTTAATGTTCTAGGAATAGAAGGGCACAAAGAAATTTGTAAATTATATGAATGAGACATCCTCTTTCTCTAGTTGTGCCATCTTACAAACTAAGTAATATTGTCAGCCTCTGTCTTTTACTCATATCTTCTCATTCTTATTTCTACCCATATAGTCAACGACTTATTTTCATCTGCAGGCTCTGTGCATCCAATATCCTGGGATTAGTTTCTGTTCTAATGGAAAGACACCTTCTTACACCTATTGGCCCACTAATCAGAGAACTGGGAAATCGATTTGTAAATGAGGAAGGCAGCAGTTGTTGCCAATAAGACCCACAAGGGCACCAGACTCTCTCCTTAGCTACAGAATGTTTGTTGCTAGTCTACTTGAAAGTCTGTCTGGCCCAGGTTTTGGGGTTGATATTTCTTCACTGGCCACCAGAAGGGAAGTCAAAGTTGCTGAGGTAGGGAAATGTATTCCTGGCACCCAATGGTGGAATTCAGATGCATGTTATTTCTTAGACTCAATGTTATCCATGGTTGTTGGATATAATTGAAATAGTACTATTAAAACTATACTTCAGGTACATTATGGGCAAAATTAGCCTTTGTGGGCTGGCCTGAGAACCCAACTTCCCTGCATGAAATTGCTTCTGTGGGAAAATGTATTCTGAGTTCCAAATATCTGACTCAAAAAAAATGGGGGGAACCCAGGTGAGGGACGAAACCAGTATTTATTGAGTGCCTACTATGTGTCAGAAACTATGCTAGCATTTTACATATATGTGTGTATACATGTACAAATAGACAGATATACTTAAAATTTTACATATATGTGTATATGTGTTTGTGGGGAGAGAGAGAGAGAGAGAGAGAGAGAGAGAGAGAGACAGAGAGACAGAGAGAGAGAGACAGAGAGAGACAAAGAGAAAGACAGAGATGTCTGTATGTATTATAAAATATATTATAAATTTGACCCTTACAACAACCCCCTGGGAGTTAAGATGCTAGCATTATCCCCATTTATACATATGAGGAACCTGACAGAAACAGAGGTTCTAACTTGTCCAGGGTCACACAGCTAGTAAATGTCCAAGGCTGGATTTGAACTCAGGTTTTCCTGACTCCAGGTTCAGTGCTGTGCCACCTATACGGCTGATTGGTGTCATGGGTACAGACTGTCTATATGCATATAGAGAGAGCCCCAGGACCTGTGTTTGAATCCTATTAACCTCTGTGATTTGGTGCAAGTCACTTCATACCTCTGGGCTCCATTTTTCTCAAATGTGGGATGAAGAAATTGGTCTCTGGGTGGTCTCTAGGTTCCCTTCTACCTCTAAGTCTATCGTCTGAGGAAGAGCTCTCCATTCCCATCTCTTCTTTTTATTTCTTTGAGAACAGAAGGGGAAAGATTACTGGAAACTTATAAATAGGTTTTTTAGTAAAACTCACATTGGTGTTGCCCTGAGAGAAATGTTATTCTACTGAACTGGACATGCCAACACAGATACTTCTTTCAGTGGGAATTATTTCAGAAACAAGGGTAAAGGACAAGGATAATTCATCTAGCTCACTCAAAAGAGATATAAATAAAAATTATTTTATGCAATTTTATCCACTCATATAATTTTCATACAAAACACCAAAAATAAGATATTCATGGCCTTTATTGCAATTCTTTCAAATTTTCTACTTTTAGTCTCAAAATATTTTGTTGTTGTGATTTCAAATAGGCAGGTAAAATAATAAATAAGAAGTGAGATGGTAGTTTAGAGTTACAGCATGAGACAAGCATTTGTTACCAGAGAGAGATATTTCATTGAAGTTTTAAGTATGGAAAGTTGTAGGGGGAGAAGGGAGTCACAGGGATATCAGAAGAGGAAAAAGAAACAAAATGAGCATGAATCAAACATTCATAAAATACACAGTACAGTAGAAAGCAGAAGTTCAGAAAGACACAAACAGTGAAGCGCTAAAATAGCTATGTTGAAGTTATATTTAAAAACAAGATGCACATAATTGTGACTCATGGTTTCACAGGAAATTTTCATTTTTTGTTCTTTGCAAATGAAAATGATCATGTTTGTTCATGTCTTTCAAATTTATAACAAAATAGAATACATCTTAAGACACTGTGAGGAAATGAGGCTGGGTCTTTATCAAAAGTATATTACTTTGAGATTTCAAATGCTTCTTTCGAAATTTCTGATTAAAATAGAAAAAACTCAAAAGTGGAAGGGTCAAACTATTAAAGTGTCAAAAAAAATTGAAATGATGATCTAGTAAATGTCATTCTTTTCTGTTATTCAGACTTCTACCAAAGGTTTAAAGGTCATTTCTAGATGAGCCTTCCAACTCATCAAGGTCTTTATTTGCATTCAAAGTCAGAATCCTACATTTTGGGTCCTGGTTAATGTCTGTTAACCAAATAATTCCTTCTAGTTCTTATTGGACATAGTATAAAACTTATTTTCAAAAATTCTATTGTTATGCTAGTTATACATGCTAATTTTACATTCATATCTTGATTAAACTACTCATTTATATTACAGATAATTTTTTTGTTTTGTTATTGGTCTGGGTTTTCCTTATATTCAAAGATAATTTCTTTTAACTTGGCACATTTTAATTACTTTAGTAACCTTTTTGTAGATTTTCTCTCTCTCTCTCTCTCTCTCTCTCTCTCTCTGTATGTGTGTGTGTGTGTGTGTGTGTGTGTGTGTGTGTGGAAATTATAAAATAAAACGGGATTTGAGAAGGGCAAAGAGGGACAGAAAACCTGTGCCAATGGTTCTCCTGGAAGCTGTATGCCTGCTATGCCATTTAAAAGTAAGCAAGTCCATGAATATTTCTTCAGTGGGTAGAGGATTTCTCCTAGGTGGTGGGGGTTTACAGTGGGCATTGCAGCTGTGATTTCATTAGAGAACTTACAATAATAAAACTTCTCTCTCTTCTCATAAGTTAGCACTTGTCCTATAACTTACTGTCTTAGGGAGAGGCAGTGTGAAGTAGTAGACAAAGAGTTTTCCTCTGATTCAGGAAAGCCTGTGTCTTGGTCTTTTGCCTCTGAAAATGGCTATATGACTGACTATGTGAGAGTCACTTGCCCTTTTAGTGCCCAAGACAATTCTCATCAAGTACACATTCCTGTATGATACTGCTCCTTAGTATTTAGTGTTTAGTCTTCTTTTTCTCCACACTTCATCCCCACAAAATAATGACAATAATAAGAACAAATAGCATTTATACAGTGTTTAAGGTTTGCAACTAACTTTATTCATGTTATCTCATTTGATTCCCACCACAACCCTAAGAAAAAGGTTCTATTATTATCCCTATGTTATACATGTGGAAACTGAGGAAAGAGGTTAAGTGATTTGCCCAGGCTTACCCAGATGACACATATCTAAGGCAGGATTTTAACTCAATTCTTCCTGATTTGAAGTCCAACACTGTGCCACATAGGTTGCCTGATTCATAATGTGTGAGATATGGGAAGATTTGGGAATGAAAAAGATGAGATCAGGACTGAAGCGAGTCCATAGAAGCTTCGGTTCTCCAAAGAAAGGGCTTGGGTTAAAAATGTTTTTTTCCTAAAATTTTGAGTAAAATTTCATTATAATAATGATTATGATAATGAATTCAATGTGCACAATAAATTATGCAATTTGAAAACTAATCATAATTTTTGGTGACAAATCATTGCTCTCCATCTGTGGATCAGCTCTCATGGGATTTACCTTGCTCCATTTATTAACAATCAACTGAGAATGACTTTAAGACTGGAGAGTATTATCACCATTTTCTCACTGAGGATATTGAAACAGCAATATTTGGTTGTGGGGAAAAGGTCATAAGGGAAGTGAAGAAAAGACAATTGATATCTTTTAATATGAGCTGGCCAGGATTTCTCAAAGAAGCTCAGAATTAGAATTGTATTGAATCACATAGAATCAGATATTGTAGACCACACACAAACCATGCTATTTCTCCTTCCCATGAACCATTCTAATTATTCTATATAATCATGTGGTCATTGACCAAAGGAGTCTCTCAACTCATCAAGACCAAACTCAAGCTTGGATACTCAACAACTTCCCAATTCCCACAGCCTCATTTTCCCTCGTTTTGGAGGGCTGCAGTGTAGAGAACTAAACTCATTCCAAAGCTTTTCTTCATAGAAGGCAGAATTTAGACTTTCTGCCTCACTCTCTACTTTCCATCTGCATCTCTGTTTGGTTTCAACTTCGCTGAATGAAATGCTCCCAGCTGTCCTGCCCCATCTTATCAGCTTCCTTCCTCATTATGCTTCTTGAGGGCATGGACCATTTTTATCATTATTATTATTATTATCATTGGTGGTAGTAGTAGTAGTAGTAGTAGTAGTAGTAGTAGTAGTAGTAGTAGTATCCTCAGCTCTTAGCACAGTGCCTGCCATATAGTAGGTGCTAAATAAATATTTATCAAATCAAAACTGAATCAAACAATTATAAATGATAGCTCTTGTTCATTATTCATTTATGTTGCATTTATCCAAATTGTTTGCCTCTGGAAAAATAATTCAGAAGTATCATCAGAGTTCTTTTCTTTTTACATTCTTAAATCTCTCTATTGTATTGCATTGTTAGCTTTTCTTCCAACTTGAGAGTTAGTATGCCTCACCTACTTTTCATTTCCCCTTGGGTGGTATTATATTTTGCCATTTGTTTATCAAAGAATTCAAAATTGCCTTATACCACATTGTACTGTTCTTGATATTACATGGCACCTGTTCCAATTCTAAAGGAATTCTAAAGAGTTATGTTTAGTTCTGTTCAAGTCATCATATAGTTTGCACCACAGAATATAAAGACATGCTAACTTTGCCCAAATTAAAGCATATTTTATTTGAAATGTCAGTGACATTTTGGACAGGAGAAACAGGGAGACCAGCAGGCCATGTAAGCTGTATTTATTCTTGCAGAGCTTTTGGAAACAATTAAACTATTTTATACCTTTTTCTTCTGTTACATTATAATTATTCTTCCTTTTGAATCATTAATTAAAACATTTTCTGACCTGGAATCCTGTCTGGTTTAGAATAAATAGAATGAATATGGAAAAATAATTCCTCTCCTTTTAGGGTGAAAACATTTAAAAGGTTTAGCTAGAGTTAAATATTTTTGGATGACCACCAGTTATTCAAAGTTTAGAATTAATAATATGGAATGGGAAAAAAATTATTTTTTTGGTTGTAAAAGATATAACTTTAAAAAAGGCTTAAGCCAAAGTCAAACTACAGGTTGGATAGCTACCTTTCAGTATGTTATAGCTTGGTTTCTTTTTTGAGGCCCTGGTTTAAGCCCAAGGTCTCTTCCAACTCTGAAATTCTGTGATTCTTCAACGCTACTTTAACTAGATTCTTAGAGTAAGGAATGTTATAGTAGAGATATAGTGTAAAAAAGCATTTTGCATGCAGATAATCTGTTTTTCATGGAAAATCTGAACTATTAAAGCATTGAAAAATAAAGTAATATAAATCATAGGAAAATCAGGATTGAAAGAATTTCTCTGTGGTTTCAAGAATTTTCAGCTTCAACTTATGTGCATCTAATTTCAGTACCATTCTTGGACACTGGCAAGCTAGGTTGCTTCCCCAGGCTCTGAGATCAATGGGTCCTGGACATGGAAGGAGAGGGAGGGAGGGAGGGTGGCGAGGAGGGAAGAGGAGGGAGCGGCTGAGACAGGGAGTGAAGGAGGGAGGGACTGAGTGAAGGGGAGGATGAGAAAGAGAGAGGGAGAGAGCTAGAGAGAAGAAGATCCCGTTCAACAAAGGCATAAAAATAAGATAAAATTATATATGTAGAATAAAACAAAATAATTAGGAATGGCACATAATTATTCTAAATCTATATCAATAAAATAGTGTATATATATATATATATATATATATACATATATATATATACATATATATCACATGGGCCCATGAATTTTCTAATACATTTTAAGTCAAATTATTTATGTAGACAGGGGCCTCAAAAAGAGAAAATTGCAAAGGGCCCTTGAATACCCTAAGGGTAGCCCAGCCTAAATTCCAAGAGGAGTCACTATGAGTAAAACAGGTTCAAATTAGAGAGCTCTCCATATTGGAATTCAGTGAAACATACAATGGAAATGGGCCTTTACTATTACTTTAATTATTTTTCCCATTCCTAAACTTAAGAGCTTTTCAAGGTCAGTGGGCAAAGTGTTTATGTGTTTGGGTGTTATTTTAGAAAGTCAGTTAAAACGCCTTTCTTGTCCAAGTGTAAAGGAAATAATAATATCTGGACAATACTCTCGGTGTCAGGTTTCTTCCTCTTTCTCGCCCTTCTGTCTCTACTCCTTCTGTCTTGTTATTACTCAGTTTAAAATAAAGATTCCTTTATTTTCACATTAAAGAAAAACTTTATATGCCATTTATCTACATATTAAAACTTCTCTGAGACACTTCAAAGATTTAGGGTTCAGAGAAAAGTAGGCATCATATAATATTCATGTTTATAGACTGGCAGATCTGGCATTCTGTTCAATTCAACAAACAGCTGAATTAGAGGAAGTGTGGGGAAAAATACAAGCTTTAGAGTCAGAGGACCTTAGTTCAAATGTTGCTTTTCTTCTTAGTCCCTCTGTGACCATGGGCAAGCCATCTTTTCTCATTGGATGTCAGTTTTCTTATTTGTAAAATGAAGGAGTTGGGACAGAAGGGCTCTAAGGTTCTTTTGAGTTCTGATGATTGATTATTCTACAATGAATGAATGATTAAATGAAAAAAGAATCCACCACTAGGGATACAAAGACAAGCCTCTGTTCTCATGAAGCTTACATTCAAATGGGGGAAGTAATATGAATTATTATTATTATTATTATATCCTTATCATCCCCAATTATAATATTAATTATTGAAGTAGTAATTAGAGAGGGGGCTTTAGTGTGGAAAGTTCCAGGGATTGTAAGCAGGGATGAAGGGAACTAGATTGACACATCCCTTCCAGAAAAAAAAAAAGGATAATTAACTTAATTATGGTTCCAGAAATGGAGGGGGAAGATAGCTAGCTAGCAAGGTTTAAAATAATATAAGTACGTAAGGTTAGCTGCTTCTTAATTTATGAGACTATTTGCCTGGATCCTCAGCTGTACGAATATACCAGGACCACGGCAAAAGGTCTTGTGGCTACCATACCATAAACGCCTCCCATTCTCTAGGGGAGATATCGATTGAAACAAATATTCATTTTCCACCATCTTTTGCTATTACCTCTACAGTATTACCTGATTAGAATGGCCCCTCACCCCACCTTCTAGTATGAACCCCTCACTCATCAGCCTGATTTCATAGCTACTAGCCTAAGTCCTTCTTGTCATGTTGAGATTACGGACATTTTGACTTGTTCTAGCCTGGAACTTTGGTAGTTACTTTTGCAAACCAATCTCAGTCTGGACCATGCACTTTTTTGTGTCCCAGGCAAGTATTTTCTATCCTTCCTAACCCCCTAGTCCTCAAAGTCTTTCAATATCTGAAACACTGCCACCTGCCTCCCTCCTCCCCACCAATGAACCAATCAAACACAACTGCAGAGGTGGCTAGATGGCACAGTGGATAGAGTGCTTTGGCTGGTGCCAGGAACAAATGAGTTCAAATATGGTCTCCAACCCTTATTGTATGTATAACCCTGGGTAAGTCATTTAACTTCTGTTTGCCTCAGTTTCCTCAATTTTAAGATAATTATAATTATTAATAATTATGATGTTATATATATTTGATATTATATATGATATATATATATAAAATTATAATTATGATAATTAATAATAATAATGGCTACCTTCTAGGCTTGTTGTCAGGATCAAACGAAATTCAAGATCGAAAGTAAAATGCTTGGCACATAGTACATGTTTAATAAATGCTTCTTCCCTCTTGCAGTTCAATCACGGGCAAAGCCACTATAGGCCCTCTAGCTGGGCTTTCCCTGATCCCCAGTGAAGATGATGACTTCAGCACTTCAGCAAAACCTAGAACACTTAGATATCTGTAGAACCAACTATAATATTAGGAGCTATGGGGGCCTGGAAGGAAGCAAGCAGTTGGCTTCAGTAGTACGTAAGCTCATCACCTGCCCTAACTTCCAGTAGAACCATTAGTTCCTTAGACTCTTTTTTACTAGGTCAGACATTCAGGTTTTCTTGCCCAGTGTAAAACTTTTTAAGAACTTTTACTCATGGGAAACACTACCTCCCTGACTGAGTCCCAGTCTAGGCTGAGGTAGGAATTTACGCAGCCAGCTCCATGAGACAGACCACTTAATGGACCACCCCAACAGAAAACTGCGTTCTCTACTGGCTAACAGAAAGCTATTGGCTGTCCACAAGTTCAAGTAATCTATTGATGTCTTTGCTTTATGATGCTAAACTAGAACTCGCCATATTTTCTGTAGATGATCACTGGATTCATATACAATAAATTATCCTGGGTGGAGGCAGCCAGCACCTGTCTGCACCCATCTGGCAATGCATCTGCAATATAGTTCCTCCTTTGGGGTAATTAAAGCAGAATACTTGATAGGCATCAGATAAAGCCTGGGGACCTCAGGGGCTTGAAGCTTCCCAACCCCTGCTGCTCAGGATCTGAGCAGGGCTTTTCAGAGAGCCTATCCTGATTATAGCTGGCATTGATATTAGTGGAAAAGGGAAGAGAAATCCCCTCCCTGTCCCTGGCTAGAAGTCTAAAGGGGAGCTGGTAGACTCTCTAAGCAACAGACTGAAAAAAGACAATAGGGTAGATCTTCCCCACCCCCATTAGAACTTAATGAAGAGATAACTCTTTCTGTCTCAATCACCAGACATCTTCTACATAGTTTCCAGTCATGAAGATCAATAAGGAATTACTGCAATTTTCAGTTAAGCAAAGACAATCATTAATCCCTCATTAAGAAACCAATGAACACCCTTTGAGTCAGCAATACCACTTCTAGGGCTGTATCCCAAAGAGATCATGAAAATGGGAAAAGGACCCACATGTACAAAAATATTTATAGCCACTCTTTTTGTGTTGGCCAAGAACTGGAAACTGAGGAAATGCCCATCAATTGCGGAATGGCTAAACAAGTTGTGGTATATGAATGTAATGGAATACTATTGCATTTTAAGAAATGATGAACAAGCCGATTTCAGAAATACCTGGAAAGAATTCTCTGAACTGATACTGAGTGAAAGGAGCAGAACCAGGAGAACACTGTACGCAGCAACAGCCACAGTGTGCAATGACTGATTTTGATAGACTTAGCTCTTCTCAGCAATGCGAGGACCTTAAACAATTCCAAAAGACTCATGATTGGAAAATGCCAAACACATCCAGAAAAAGAAATATGGAGTCTGAATGCAGATTGAAGCAGATTATTTTGTTTTGTTTTGTTTTGTTTTATGTTTTTCTTTCTCATGGTTACTCCCATTCGTTCTAATTCTTCTATACAATATGGCTAATGTGAAATTAAGTTTAATAGGAATGTATATGTAGAGCCTATATCTGATTGCATGCCATCTTGGGAAGGAGAAGGGGAGGGAGAAAAAACTTATGGAAGTAAATGTTGAAAACTAAAAATAAATAAATTAACTTAAAAAAAAGAAACCAATGAGCATATCCCATTGAAAAGAGTCTCAGTTTATGACCAGTTCCATAGGTGGAGCCTCCATTTAGCAGGTCAGTACATTCTGCTGCACAACATAAGGGCCACTTTAGAAAGCACAGTTCCAGAAACCCAAGCTAGCTTTTGTTTCAATGTCTTGTCCTGCTGGGGCTATAAGCCTCAGTCATTGTTCCTTCCCTTCCTGTCTCACAGACCTATCACCTGGCTTCCCATGGTAACATCAGATCTCTTACTTTTCCCTAATCATGCCATTAGTTTAGAAGTTTGGGGGATTTAGAGTTGCAATCTTCTCCAATGAAGTTTAACCCCTTCATTTTGCAAATGAGGTAAGTGAGGTCGAGGGAAATTAAATGAATTGTCCAGATTCACACAGGCAACGTAGGGCAAAGCTGGGACTGGAAGCTAACCCTTCCATTACACCATTGAGCTCTATCTCTATAAAAGACAGATGACAATTATTCTTTATAGGATCTAAATCTGCCTTTTAAAAATTGTTCTTTATTATGGGTAAAATTCTTACTAAACTTGGAGCTAATTTAAATGTCATTCTATAGCATAGCACATTTTCTTATTATTCTGGGTATTTCTTTAAGTAATCATTCAAGATTCTAGCCTTGGCTTTGTTACTTACACCTTGCCAGCCCCTACCCAATTCTGAATTCCATTGACATTGGCAGCCTTGCTGTTCTACATACAAGAAACACCATCTCCTAACCCCGGGCATTTTCGTTGGCTGTCCCCCTTGCCTGGAACTCTCTCTGTCCTTATATTTGCCTCCTGGCTTACCTGGAGTCTTTCAAATTTCAGCTAAAGTTCTACCTTCTGTAAGATTCCCCCCTGCCCCAATCCTTTCTAATCTTAGTGTCTTCCCTATGAAACTACCCACAACTTATCCTGCACATATATTGTTAGTAGACAGTTATTTGCATGCTGCATGCCCTTATTACACCGTTAACATATTGAAAGTAGGGACTGTTTTTTGCCCTCTTTTTTGTATCCCTAGCCCTTAGTGCAGTGCCTGACATATGGCAGGCACTTTATAAATGCTTGTTGACTTGATTTGTTACTGAGAGGTTGTGTGACTTTACATAAATGAATAGTCCTGGGATGCAGATTTTTCCTCTTGAATAGAACTGAATTTAGTGAGTTCAAATCAATATTCCTTCATAGTCCAATCATTATGTTATAGTACAAGTCGATTGCATTTTTCTTTCTCCATAGAACTCAAACTTATGTTTTTTCTTTGAGTATTTCCATGTCCCTTGCAGTTTTTTTGGTTGTTGTTGCTTATACCTGTATGGACAGCTATATGGTACAAAAGAGAGTGCTAGGCTTGGAATCAGAAAGATGTGAGTTCCAGTCCTACCTCAGAGACTTTACTTGGTGTGCAATCATTAACAAGTCACTTAACCTCTCTTAGCCTCAGTTTCCTCAGCAATAAAAAGAATTGGAGTTTATGTTATTTAAGCATGCTTCTAGTGGTATATAACATATAACTATTATCTATTTATTTCTCTATGTACATATGCATAATAGTAAATTGTCTTCAAAATCCAGTCAAACAAAAGCTGGATGATTTACCCACTTTCCCTCTTATTCTTGTTTGAATAACTAAGGAAAATAAAATTTGTCCTTCCTAAGTGAGTGAGAGGAATGAAAGTCTCCCATTTAAGGAAAGAGGATACTTAATATTTTAGCTTCCATAACACCTGAATTATATCTTTAAGTTTAAGAATTAACCCCCCCCTTCCCTCCGCTTAAACTTGAACATATACCACATATATCCACATCCTGCATACTCATAGGGTGAGCATGCCTGTAGCTGGTGTGTGTTAGTTTGAGGTTAAGGTGTTAGATTAAGAATCTTTCCTTGTTTCAAGAATGTGAGGCCAACAACCCCCATGGATGGGGATGGAGGTCAAGGGGGGTTTTGGGGGCTTCTTAGAATTGTTTTTACAAGGGGGGTTTTGGGACTTCTTAGAATTGTTTTTGTAAGGAGGGGGTTGGGGCTTCTTAGAATTGTTTTTGTAAGGGGGGCTTTTGGGGCTTCTTAGAATTGTTTTTGTAAGGGGTTTTTTGGGGGGGGGCCTTTAAGGGGTATATAAACTGACTCCCTGCCTTCTGAAACTTGCCTCCCTACCCCTGGAGTAGGTGATGCCCAATTCTCACTCGAGACTTGCAAATAAAGCCTCTGTCTTTACTTTGAGAAACCTGTGATTGTTATTTCATTTTGGGGTATTACTGTCCAAAACACTAAGGAATATGTAATTCATGTTCATTGGTGGAGCCAGTAACCTGGAAATGCTACTGAAGGCACAGGGCAGAAGAGGCAACTGGAGGAAGAAGAGACCTTTAAAGGATTTTGCTGCTACCCAGTATTGGGGAAAAGGCATCAAAAGACTGAAGGTTTCTTGAGTCTTACCCTATCCTGCCCTTTAAAAAACTAAGGTATGAGTGAATATGCTACAAAGCCATGGTGAATGCCGGAAGTTGAACAAGAGAGAAATACCGTTTGCCTTTCTGGCTGCTTGAAGCCTCAGGGAATAGTGGGATATGATGGGCCGCGTGGGGAAGATTCTGAGTCAGTGAAGCCAACAAACTCTAGACTCTTTTTTTTTAATACATCTTAGGTACTGATAAGTGTTCCTTCAAGTAATTCAGTTTTGCTTTTTTAACAACACTTTCATTAGTAATACTGGGGACTCGGTTTTGTTAGATGTAAATGGGAAATGGAAGTTCCTTGAGAACTGGGCTGATTATCAGTTTTGTCTTTGTATATACATTGCCTGATATGATACCTTACATATAGTAGTACTTAAATATATGCTGTTGATTGAATGAATGGAGATACTGGAGCAAGACTGAATGCACATTGTCCCAATTTTCCTGGGTAGAGGTCAGTAGCCAAGACAGTAAGAAACTTCTTAAAAGCATATCCAGAGCCTTCTTGTGAGGAGAGAGATTTTAGCACCTGGGTTAAATACTTCAAAGTAGTGGATTATACCTGTAATTTCACTGGTATAGGGAAATCTCCAGAAAGCTAGGTGACACAGTGAATAAAGCACATGGTCTGGAGTCAGGAGATCTGAGTTCAAATATGGCCTCAGATACTTACTAGCTAGGTAACGCCAGGCAAGTCACTTAACTATGTTTGACTCAGTTTTCTCATCTGTAAAATGAGCTGCAGAAGGAAATATCAAACCCTCCAATATCCTTTGCCAAGAAAACCCCAAATGGGGTCATGAAGAGTCAGACATAAGTGAAACAACTGAACAAAAACAAGGAACTCTCGGAAGGGAAATCTCTTCTGCAAATGCAGATCAGAAATGCCTTTGCAACTTATAGCTTTAGAGAGTTGCCTTTGTAACTGAGAAATTAAGTGACTCATCCAGTCATATAATCAGTTTGCATCAGAGGCATGACTTAGACGCCAGTCTTCCTTACTCTGATTCACTCTCCATATATAGTCTATCTACTGCTGATAGTATAGCTAGGGAAAAGCTGACAGGTGAAGCTCAGATCGGTTTCTTCAAATCCTTTGGGGGGATTTTGGTTAATAGAGTTTCATATATATCATGTGTTCCTTTTCCTTTTTTAAAAAGGGTTTGTTCAGACTTGTATAGCAAAGTTGAAATACGAATAAAAACTGAACATTCATTTTCACTTTGTAAGCAATGCCAGGTTTTGCCACAAAAGCATTGTTGCAAATAAAGGTAAAATGAAAATGAAACCACACATCTTAATGGACTCATGTTGTTCTATCCAAAAAAGGAAGTGGGAATAAGTGATATCTTTAATCATTGTTCTACCTGAAGCCAGAATGAAAGAAAATTGTTTCATAAATTCATGCCTTTTGGGTGCAGAGAGAGAAAGTCATATTTAGTTTTATATTTAATTGTGCCTGGAGTTCCAATTGGAACTTAAAGTTCAAAGGAAACTTATGGAAGGTTGTTTCTACCCTCAACACTCTACTTTCACACCATTACTGTATTTTGGTAACACTGTTAAGCAAAATGAAATCTCTTGCATACCACTGCTTTGCTTTGACTAGAGAGAAAACAACCAAGTAGGCTATGATCTTTATGGAAGTTTCATCGCGGTGAATATGGATGACTACATGTGTGTGTGTACACATACATACACACATGCATACATGTGTATGTATATATATATGTGTGTATTTTATATGTATATATATATATATGCATGTGTATATCACATTTCTAAATGATATAACTTTTGGCTAAGGTGAATATGGACAGCCTACATGCTATTGTCACATTTACTAAGTTGCAAGCATGAATCCATGCTTAAGAATAAAAGATAAGTTCAGTATATTTAATATTCAGTTCAAAGTCAATGCATTTAATATATTTAATTTAAAGGAGTAACAATAATACAGTACATTTGCACAGTTCCATGACTTTCTAAACTCTTTCTTGAATTTTTCCTCCATAATATGAGAGTTTTTTGAGGTGAGGTCCATATTTCTCACAAAAACTCAATAAGATGAATAGGGCAAGCATTTTCATCTCCATTTTGTTTTTTAGATTAAAAGAAAAAAAAGGCTCACTGAGGGTAAATAACTTGTTAAAGGTCAAGGCTAGTAAGTAATAGAGCTACAGCCAGAGTCCGTTCAGATAAGGTAGTTTTGGAGTGGCTATTTCAATTGACTAAACGGACATAAACTGATCAAGAAATTTTTAGTGCAACTAGTCAAAAAACTACATTAGATTGATTCAGTTGAAAGTTGTTCTTACCTGCTTAAGGTTTTAGAGAGTAGGATCTTGTTAATTCTGCTAGTTATAAGAGGGGTGGAGTAATTTGATTTACTCACTCAACTGTTTCTACAGAAATTGAATTTAAGAAGTTATCCTGAATTTTGTTTTAAAAAAAGACAATAGAATTGTTTGTTAGGAAATGATTGATGTGTCAAAATGTATCAATTAAACACACACACACATATACAGATACACACACCCCTATAGCTGGCATGTTGCAGTGGATAGAAAGCCAGCCTCAGAATCAGAAAGACTAACATTGACAGATACTGGCTGCATGACTCTCAGCAAATCATTTAACCTCTCAGTGACCCCAGGCAATTCTCTAAAACTATATATTTTAAAGCTTATGCCAATCTGGACTGCTAAAGGGAGTTTCCTCACTGAAAGTCACCTCTAATAGGTATGATACCTTAAAAAGAGTTCTCCAGTAATGTACCGTATAGGTTAATTTGCATAAAATCTTCTATTTTTGCTAAATGATTATATTTCCTACTCTACTTGTTAATTGCTGGCTAAGTTTAAAAATGATGATAATGCAAAAACATTGTTGTGGCATGCCAATCTCTAATTGTAATTTCAGCTGTGATAATGCTGGACCACACAGATGACTGTATTTCATTTTTTAAAGTCCGCAGTATTATTAATCTTTATTTACCACTGAATCAGAGTACCTTCTTTCCAACGGATGAATGTAAGATGTTTTATGGAGTTGCTACTTTAAAGCGTTGTTGTATATCTCTTAAAACTGGCAAAACAATTCAACTGAAGCCTGTTAGGGCATAGCTATCCTATTTGAGCACTAGCTTTGCTGTTACCAAAATATTTTCTTGAGTTATAAACTCTAAAATTGAGCCAAGGCTCCCAACCCCAACTATCCATGACCGAAATCACCCATAATAGTCTTCTCTGGATGGATACATAAGCAGCAATACATTGGCTTGCTATTCCATCTGGACATGCTTAATAAAATTGGGCTGCCCAGCAATAAAGCTGCTTGGAGGACATTGAAATCATTTATTGCAACAATTATGTTGTTGAAGCCGATGTCATTTAGCCTTCTGGAGTAGAAATTACATGTCATATTCAGGTTACGATGGTTCTGCTGTGTGAGTCTTATCAGTTGAGATGGTGTTTACTTGGAGGAGTTATAGCAAGCATCCGCTGTTGTGATGCATGTGTTTGTCTTCTTTTATTTCTCAGTTTCAGGCCCTTGATTGAAATTTCTTATTGAGTGGACTTTCTGTTCTATGAAGGTGAGAAAACTTTATGTCAGAGAAACATAAAAAAATATTCTCCCTGGGTTAAATGGTTATTTATTGTGCATTGTATGCTTTTCCCCCCAAGGACACAAACTATCAAATGGGCACTTGGGGTGTGGTGTGGACAGGTGGAAAGTGTCTATTAAGTTAAAAGGAATCACTCTGTGTTATTACAAAGGAACTGGTCTTGGTGTCACAAGACCTGGGTTCTAGCACTAGATTAAGTGCTCATTAGCCCTATCATACTACTCTAGTTACTTCCCTTCTTGACAATATCTTTCTCTGTAAAATCAGAGGTTAGTTTACATATTCTCTAAGAGCTCTTTAAAGTTCTATAATTTATTCTGATCTTGTACAAATTCAAAATGATGTATAAATTAATACACATTATTAAACTGAAATTTTCCTCATTCTTTCTCTTCCTAATACATTATTTTCCCATCTATTACATGAAGAAACTCCACTAGAGTTTACTTTAATGTCTCCAGGGTGGAAGTGCCCCTGGGGTATCAAAAGTTACATCAGTTGAACCCAAGTTTTAGCAGATTTTACAAAGCCAAAGAGACTTCCGAAGTATGGAAGCTTCATGAGGACAGGAACTGTTTTTCCTTTTTGTTTCTGAAACCGCAGTAACCAACATAGTGCCTTTGTTAACAATAAGAGATTAATACATGCTTGTTGGATTGAATTGGGATACAATCTGCTGATGGCCCTGTGTAAATTGAGCTAAGTTTAAAAGGTCACTACTGGTTACCACAAGGTGATGAATTTTCAGCCCCTATGCCTCTGAAAGTGTCTATTCATTTATAAGATAACAATCTGCCACCCACGGAGGGAGTACACACATCAGTGAAATCACAGATCTCCAACTTATTAAACTTAATAGAGAAATATTTAAATTATATTCTTAAATTTAGTAAAGCCTCAAAAGGTTTTAGGTCCACCAAGTTCTCAAAACAATATTTTAAGGATTTTGATAGGAATCAAAACAGCTGCATAGATTCTATTTCCCTTACATGCATTTAAATATTAATATCAAAGCATCTTGCAGAATTTTTTTCAATTTCACTAACCTCTCTGATTTTGAATAATATTTGCCACATTATTTCAGTCCCAAATCTGTATTTCAAACACAAAAATAATGTTTTCCTTTACTGAGAGCAAACATATTCTGATTTCCATTTTGTTTAATTACCTTTAACATGGCTAAAGAACGAGTTTATAAAATTTACTTTATCCTAGAATCACAATACATTTTAAAGAAAAATATTCTTTTGTTATTTCGCCTAACACCTTTCTTTTTATAAAAGAGGTAAAACACTCACATGTGCTTTTAACTGATACAAGAGACAAAAATGATTGCCTTAAATTACAGTTTCAGAATTTGCACATCAAAGCAAAACTTAAGATCATAATTTAATTCTCTAATTAATCCATCAAAATTCATTGCTGCTTTGAGAAAATGAGAAAAAATTGAATATTTTCATTTTCCCCAACATCTCTTCTTCTCCCTTTACTTCTCTCTATCCCTCACCAAAAAGAGACAGCGTACTTCAGGTTCTTCCTTTCTTCTTCTTTTTCTTCCCCTCCTTGATCTCCTTCTGCTCCACTTCCCACCCCCACCCACTCAAACAGAACTCCAATTCTGTGACTGCAAAGGTGCTGGTACTGTGTATGAGCCTGTTTTATGAGATTTTAAAAACTGTAATGATTATTTTTTGTTATTATTTCTATCCACCATTCTTAGAAAAGATACAATCTGGTTCTTGCACAACATTTAGACCGCAGCAAATGTAAGTAGGTTTACTCAAACTGGCGAAATAGCCACATACTTTACTAATGTCACTGGCAATACCCGCTTCCAGGCATCCAAGTTCAGAAATGTATTATTTTCTTGGTACTCATACCTCCTTCCCTATTAATGCTAATGAGAGGCATATCCAGAGAAGAGTGAGGAAAAGACCTTTTTACAATTCATATTTGAGAAAGTAATCTCAAATTTTATGGACAATACGTTGATACCTGAAAATGTGTTTTCCCCTTTTGCTACTTTTGTTTCTTACCTACATTAATCTGTTATCCCACTGCATGACCATCCTCTCTCCATCCATGCTAAGCTGCTGCAATCACTCAATATTCTTAGTTGCTTTAATTAGTGATATAAAAAGTGCATCTATAATTATACCATACAGCGGTAGGCGTTAAAGACTACAGAGAAAGCACTAAAAAGGCAAAATTATTTGCAGAGGATAAAGATTTGAAATGTTCATTTTCTTTACTCAGCTTTCATTAGATTATAACAAACATTTCTTCATGCTGTTTGTTCTCTGGGATTAAAAAGATCGTAAGATCATAGATGCGGAGCTTGCTGGGACCCAGAACACCTACTAACTAACCCTTTCATTTTATACATGAGGAAAGTGAGGTCCAGAGCCGTATTTTCATTGATTTTGCTGCCCAATTTCTTACATATTTAGCAGTATACAACTTTTTCTTCATGCCCACAGTTTTTTTACTTCTATATGAAAAAATTGTTTGTGTTGTGTTTGCCAAGGTTTAAAACTGACTTTCTTTTCGTGGTAGTGATTATATATTTTGATTTGGGGATGCAACTCATATATTTTGATGTGAAATTTTAAACTGAAAAGATATAACTCTTAGAAATACATGCTTGAAAATTCTAAGCAGTCAGTTCCTCATAAAGAAGAACTTCGCTATGAAGCCTAGGTTTCTCAAGAATATCCCTATTCGGAGAAAGTGAAAACAATGTGCGCGATGATGACAAAAATGGAGAGAACCACCTGAAAACAATCAAAAGTGACTATTGCAAAATTGCAAAGAACAAGCATGATCCCAAAGAAGAGCTATGATAAAATACACCCACCTCACTCCTTTGTAGAAGTGGGAGGTTAGATTTTTTAAATAGAATTAATTGGTTTTGCTATTCCCCTCTTCTTCCTCTTTCCCTTTGTTTCTTTAGAAATATCATTTATTATATCTGATGGGCTCTCCAGGCTGGGGAAGGAAGAGGGATAGAGAGAGAAATTCTGATGATGTAAAAAATCAATAAAATATTATCTTAAAAAATGTACACAGAAAAGAAGAATGCATTTCTTATGGTTGACTTCTAAAAACTCTCGATAAAGCAATTGTCATGCCCTTGACCCTGTCCTTTATTAGAAATTTATAGGCTTGTGATTTTGTAGAAAATAGCAATATATTTTGATTATTTCTTTGAATGAAATTTTGTGAATTTGATATTAAGCTTGTCTTTGAACTTTGGAGACCAGAGAATTATCACTAATGAGAGATGCATCATGGCTTAAATGGGGCATAATCCATGTGGAATAAAGTGCTGAGATATAAAACAAAGGAATGGAATAGAAAAAGACATTCCAGTTTTCAAAATGCACAGGCTCTACCTGGTTCTAATTTTGTCTGCAAGAAGCTGATTTGGACTAAAACAAGATAGAAACCACGCCAAGTGGGAAGTGTCTATCTGCGGTCTGTTGGCTGCTTTACCTAAAAATATACCAGAAAGCTCAGCTTTCTTCACCATTACTTCAGATTCCAAATTAAAAATGAACAAAGTCGACCCTGCACTAATCCAGGTGGTAGCTGGATTCCAATCTGGATACTGTGTTCAATGTGTATTTAGTTGTGTGGGGCTGTTTCAAATGTACTCCAATGCTATAAACACTTCTGGTGGAGGTGCTGACAGAAACATTAATATGATCAGATGCTGCCAACTTGCCAGCCAATGAAAGGAAAAATGTGCAAGGAAGAAATGTTTCCATTTATTTTGTGATGTTATATTCCAGAAACAAAGCCTAAATAGGACAGGAAGAATGCAGATTTATGGTTATTTCTGGGGAAACTCAGCTGTCACTCAGAAAGTACACATCTCAGACAGTGTGTTCAAGACAGAAATATGATTCTATTGTCTTAGGTGTGATGCTGGATATAAAATGTATGCCCAATTCCCAGAAAAGTACAATGCATTTTTTTTCTTCTTCTGGATGTGTTAAGAAAAGATGTGCTTCAATACTTCATGGGAAGCCTGAAGCAGGGGTTGACAAAAATGAATCCCCTAAAGGGAAAATTTCAATGGTGATAGTACATTGAATCAAGAAGCACAATAAGAAAAGAGTTTGTGGTCTCTTCTTGTGCAACTTTTTCTAGGTGGAATTTATATTTGCTACTCTACTGTGCTCAATGCTTGCGTTGCTTAAAAAAGCACGAAGTTTGCATTTGCAGAACTATGTGGAGGACAGCACTTGTAACGATATATAAGTCTTCCCTATTAAAGATTACCACAATTGATGACCCCTTCCAGTGATGCCAAAATCACTAAACCACACATATATAAGCATCCCTGCTTATATAAGCATATTGACTTAGAAAACAACATATTAACATTATCTGTGTTCTATAGTATTTTTGTTTATTTTATTAAATATTTCCCAATTAAATTTTAATTTGGTTCTGCCTATATTGGGGCCTGTTGCTGGAACAATGTTTGATACCTTTGATCCATACCACCCACTCTATATCTAAACATAAACTATAGTCAATAGATTTTAAGCATCCAAGTGAGAGATTATATTAATTCGAAAACAATCTAAATGTAAAAATTGCCTCCAGGGGGCAGCTAGGTGGTGCAGTGAGTAGAGCACCGGCCCTGGAGTCAGGAGGACCTGAGTTCAAATCTGGCTTCAGACACTTGACACATGTACTAGCTGTGTGACCTTGGGCAAGTCACTTAACCCCAATTGCCCTGCCAAAAAGAAAAAACAAACAAACAAACAAACAAAAAACAAACAAAAAAAAATTGCCTCCAAGTATAATTACATTTTCCATCATAGCTGAAGGCAGGTACTAAATTTCCGGAAGGATGAAATGATTGTCTGTATGGTTCATGAGCACAACAAAGAAGTGATAAACTGGGATGGCAGGAATTTAAAACATTTGATGGGGGTATCCTAACTGGCAGCTATGAGAAGCCTGATAATGAGAGAATCAAATCAGAGGAAAAGATATCAGTCACGAACAATTTGGAAGCATGGGGATGAAGCCTACTTGCACAGGAAGCTCATGCACTGACCTCGCCCTCACTACCACCTCTACCCCTGCCTTCATGCAAATACTGGGATGCTTGGGGTTTCTTACTTCCTACATTATTCGGGGGAAAGAGATATGGCTTTGTTCTCATTTTGAAATGTGTTGATATTGTTTTTCTATTGGTTTGCTATTTACTTCTCCCCTGATTAAACATTTTACTTTTGTTTTTGTCTGTTGGCATCAGGAGCAAATTAGTTATTACCCCTTACTTAATTTCAGAAGTTTCCATTTTCAAATTGAGTTGCAGCAAAGTTAGAAGAAAAGGGGAATAAATTATCATTAAGTTTCCACAGTCTGAACCTGAACTGAAGGGGGTCCACTAACAAAGAGTCATAAAGCTATATAAAGATTAAATGGTTGTACTTATGGAGAAGTAGAGACAAGACGGTGAGAAAGCACTCTCCTTCCCATTAATTTCCTTGCAAAATGAGAACAGTTTTCATTTTTCAATGAATGAAGTGCGTAGCAGGCTGAGTATACTGCTGCCTGCCAAATGAGTCAATAGAAACAAATTAGCTAGAAAATTACATTTTCAAAATGACTAGATGTGGAAGGTGACAAAGTTGAAATAGAGTGGAACAGATAAATTGATTATTATGTGCCCTCAAATAACTCCCACTGATAAAATACCAAAGTAGTAATTCTATAGTATAAAGTTTTTACTTTCATACAAACAGTCAAGAAAGAGCAAGATTCCATTTGAACAAGATTCCATTTGAAATGCCACCTTTAGATATCTGAGTCATTCTGGCTTCTCTCCAGGACCTACTCCTTTTTAGTTTTTGACTTTCATCATAGCCTAAGAAATCTTGATGAAATTCTGTGACTTTTCAGAGCCTTTACTTGGTCTTCGAGTCATCCATATCATCTAAAAGCTCTTCCTGCCTCACTGAATCTTTCAGGCCACTGTTTCACAGAACTCCTTCCATCCATTCTCTAACTTCGGTTAGGTCTTTGCATGAATGACTCATTTCTTCCTAGACTCTTAAGAACCTAGAGGGAAAGGAGTATGTTGTTTTTATCTTTGTCTTCTGATACCCCACCCCTCACCCAGCATAGTTCCTTGTATATGGTAGATTTTTAATGACTATTTATTGAATGGATTTTTAAAAGCAAGCCTATATTTATTAAAATGTTTGATTCTTTGGAGAGGAAGCCCATATTCTTACTTGTTTCAGTCTTCTACACTTTGCTAAAGCAGGAACTGCTCTTTAATTAGTAACTCTAAATGCTATTTTAAATGGCCAAATTTTAAGATATGAATCTGAATATTTTTCAAAGAAATATAAGGTAGAAACCACTTCTAAATCATTAATCGCATCCTTACCATTAATACTACTTTATTGAAGCTTTTAGGTGAGAGTGAAAAGCACTATTTGACGATAAACAATATCCTTTTAGTTGCAACTGCCTTTTTTTTCACTTTGTCAAATGCTAAAGTATATTTTAAGTGGTTTGGGGCATAAAAAGCAATTTTCACTATTGTTCCTCATTTGTGGATTCATTTTTTTTCAGAAGTTCAGAGAGTGGCCTTACATTTATAAAGTTGGGTCCTTTTCCCTTGCCCTCTGACACTTTAGTGAAATTTCTCTAATTTCATGCTTAAATTTTTCAAAATTCTCTGATGGTTGTTAGTTGGTCCTGGTAATATGCATATATACATATACGGATACATATACACATACACGTACATATGCATATATATTTAATTTGGCTTAAACTATCTTAATTGCATTCCCTTCTCTTTGACCTAGTATTTTTAAACTGTCAATTGCATCATCCAATCAACCAACAAGCATTTATTTGGTTTCTAATGCATGCTAGGCATTTGGTCGATTTGATAAAGACAGACATACAGAGTTTCTTCAGGCTGTTAGATTTCTTTCATTGTCTCTTTGTTTCTGAATTCACCTTGTGTTTTCAAATATAATGTTCATATGCAAAATGATGAATTCTATAGATTTTATAATTATCAGAATTATTCTTTTTGATATATTTAAAGAGAGTCCTTTTATTAACTGTTTGGAAGGCAACTAAGTGGTGTAGTATATAGAGGGCAAGATTTATATTCAGTAGTACAATATCACACCTATCAGATTGGCTAACATGACAACACAGGAAAATGATAAATGCTGGAGAGGATGTGGGAAAATTAGAACACTAATGCATTGTTGGTGGAGTTGTGAACTGATCCAACCATGCTAGAGAGCAATTTGGATCCATGCCCAATAGGCTATCTGTGCATACCCTTTGACTCAGCAATACCGCTTCTAGGGCTGTATCCCAAAATGATCACAAAAATGGGAAAAGGACCTACATGTACAAAAATATTCATAGCAGCTCTTTTTGTGGTGGCCAAGAATTGAAAATTAAGGGGATGCCCATCAACTGGGGAATGGCTGAACAAGCTGTGGTATAGGAATGTAATGGAATACTATTATTCCATCAGAAATGATGAGGGATATTCATCAGAGGAAGCAGAGCCAAGACCTGAATCAGAGCTTGAGGAAAGAAGAAGACCCTGCTGTCCTCACTTCAGAGCTGTTGAGGACAAAGTTTGCTGTGAAGGAAGAGGATATCAGCATGAAAGTTAACTGATGCCCCTTTCTAAGGCACCCTATATAGGGTCCTTTTCTATAAGCTATCTCACAACAAATACTTCTGCCTTGTAGTTAGAAATGTCCTCCCACAACAGAAAACACTGACAGGCTAGAAATGGTGAGAGAAAAGGTGAACTGCTTCCCGACACTTCAAACCTTAGCAAAACATTTAAAGACAGTGTTCTGAAAATAGTTTTGAGCCCAACAGCAAGAGACAGAAAGAGAGATTCCATTTAAAGTTACTGTAGACACTGTAAAATATTTGGGAGTCTACCCGCCAGGACAAAGCCAGGACCTACAGGAACACAATTACAAAACACTTTTCACACAAATAAAGTCCTATCTACATAAATGTAAAAACATCAGTTGCTCCTGGTTAGGCCAAGCTAATATAATAAAAATGATAATTTTACCAAAATTAATTTACTTATTCAGTGCCATACCAATCGAACTTCCAAAAATTATTTTACAGAGCTGGGTAAAATAATAACAAGGGAGGGCGGAGCCAAGATGGCAACTGGAAAGCAGGGATTAGCATGAGCTCCCTGCCCAGTCCCTCCAAAAACCTATTAAAAAATGGCTCTGAACCAATTCTAGAACTGCAGAACCCACAAAATAGCAGAGGGAAGCAGGACTCCAGCCCAGGACAGCCTGGATGATCTCTGGGTGAGGTCTATCCCACACAGAGCTGGGAGCTGGGAGCTGGGAGCGGAGCAGAGCAGAGCCCAGTGTGAGCAGCCCGGACCAACCAGACCAGGAGCCGGGCAGAGCGGGCCCTAGCACCCTGAATCAGTGAGCTGCGGCAGTTACCAGACTTCTCAACCCACAATATATTGGGAATATAGTTGGGAATATAGCCAGGCAGCGAAAACACACCCAGATTCAGTCTCAGACTTTGGATTCTTTCTTTGGTGACAAAGAAGACCAAAACATACAGCCTAAAGGAGTCAACAAAGTGCAAGAGCTTACACCAAAAGGCTCCAAGAAAAACATGAACTGGTCCCAGGCCATGGAAGAGCTCAAAAAGGATTTGGAAAAGCAAGTTAGAGAAGTAGAGGAAAAATTGGGAAGAGAAATGAGAAGGATGTGAGAAAACCATGAAAAACAAGTCAATGACTTGCTAAAGGAGACTCAAAAGAATACTGAAAAATACACTGAAGAAAACAACACCTTAAAAAATAGACTAACTCAAATGGCAAAAGAGCTCCAAAAATGAGGAGAAGAATGCCTTGAGAGGCAGAATTACCCAAATGGAAAAGGAGGTCCAAAGGACCATTGAAGAAAATACTACCTTAAAAATTAGATTGGAGCAAGTGGAAGCTAGTGACTTTATGAGAAATCAAGATATTATAAAACAGAACCAAAGGAATGAAAAAATGGAAGACAATGTGAAATATCTCATTGGAAAAACCACTGACCTGGAAAATAGATCCAGGAGAGATAATTTAAAAATTATTGGACTACCTGAAAGCCATGATCAAAAAAAGAGCCTACATATCATCTTTCAAGAAATTATCAAGGAGAACTGCCCTGATATTCTAGAGCCACAGGGCAAAATAGAAATTGAAAGAATCCATCAATCGCCTCCTCAAATAGATCCCAAAAAAGAAATCTCCTAGGAATATTGTCGCCAAATTCCAGAGCTCCCAGATCAAGGACAAAATACTGCAAGCAGCCAGAAAGAAACAATTTGAGTATTGTGGAAACACAATCAGAATAATCCAAGATCTGGCAGCTTCTACATTAAGAGATCGAAAGGCTTGGAATATGATATTCCGGAGGTCAATGGAGCTAGGATTAAAACCTAGAATCACCTACCCAGGAAAACTGAGTATCATGCTCCAAGGCAAAATATGGACTGGTATGAAAGAAAGTTTTTAAATGTAATAAAAAAATAATAATGAGCAGGTGGACTTCAGAAAAACCTGGAAAGATTTACATGAACTGATGCTGAGTGAAGTGAGCAGAACCAGGAGACCATTGTGTACAGTAACAACCATCCTGTTTGATGACCAACTTTGATAGACTTAGATCTAAGACAAATACAAATGCTATCTACATTCAGAGGAAGAACTATGGGGTCTGAATGCAGATCAAAGCATACTATTTTCTCTATTTTTTTATTCTTTCTTGTGGTTTTTCCCTTTGATCCTACTTCTTCTTTACAACATGACAAATGTGGAAATATGTGTAATATGATTGCACATGTAGAGAGTATATCAGATTGCATGCCATCTTAGGGAGGGGGAGCAGGGGGAGGGGCAGGGGGAAAAATTTAGAACTCCAAATCTTATAGAAGTGAATGTTGAAAACTAAAAGCAAACAAATAAATAAAATTAATAATATTTAAAAAGATCTGGATTCAGTACAACCTAAGTTCAAATCTGGTCTCAGACACTTAGAAATTGTGTGACCCTGGGCAATTCAGTAACTTATCTTTACCTCAGTTCATCCATGAGTAAAATGGAAATAATTATAGCACTTGCCTCCCAGAGTCACTGTGAGGATAAAAAGGAAAAGACAAACATTAAATGCCTACTGCATGCCAGACACTGTGCTAAGCACTTTGCAAATAATATCTCATTTGATTCTCATAACAACCCTTTGAGGTAGATGCTGTTACTATACCATTTTGTAGTTAAGGAAACTGAGGCTGACAGAGTTTAAATAACTTGCCCAGGGTCACAGCTGGTAAGTGCCTGAGGCAGAATTTGAATTCAGGACTTCCTGACTCTATGCCCAATGCTCTATCCACTGTACTCAATCTTAATAAAGTACTTTATAAATGCTAGATATTATTGGAAAGTGTTCTTTAAAATTTTTAACATTCTTCCTAATTTCTATTTTACACTAAAATTGCCACATTTTACGAGCTTCCCTCTTTCTCTAATCTGTTTTATTTACTATTTACTTCTCTGTTGTGAATCTATAAAGTCAACGTAATCTGTATAATGACAATTTTAAAAACCACTTTTCCCTTTTTGACTAATCGTGACTAATTAAGCTAATTGGGTCATTCCTGTTAACAGATCCACAACTTATGTTTTTTTTGCACTAGAGCTAAGAAACTTCATCTCTCTCTCTCTCTCTCTCTCTCTCTCTCTCTCTCTCTCTCTCTCTGTCTCTCGCTCCCTCTGTCTCTCTCTTTATCTATCTCTCTCTGTCTCTCTTTCTCTGTGTGTGTCTCTCTCTTTCTCTCTGTCTCTCTTCTTCTTTTTCTCTCCCCTTGCTAATGAGCAAACTTTATGTGAACTTAAAATCACCTACAAAAAAGAACAATCAAAAAATTGTCACAATCAGACTGTGACCTGAAAAATAGATGCTATGCATGGAGAGATTATCTGGTCCATGGGTTCTTAATCTGGTGAGTTTTGACTCTAAAAAAATGGATAAGCCTTTCAATATAATTAGTTTCCTTTGTAATCTTATAAATTTTATTTTATTTTTTCTTTAAGAATGCTTTCTTGGAAGGAATCCTTGGGCTTCATCAGGCTGCTAAAGAGGAATATGGCCAAAAAAAAGATTAAGAACTTCCACTCTAGTCCATTCACCTCATTTAATAAAAGACAATTTACTTTCCCAAGGCTGAGATGCTGTGTAGGAAGAGAACACAGGTTGTCCGACTCCTATTTCAGCACCCTTCCCAGTGCACCATATCATTTAACACAATTTTTTTAGTTAATGTCCTTGGTTTGGACCTATTAATACTTTTTTTTCTTTTTTTAGTTTGCTGGCAGTTCTAAATTTTGTGACTTTAAGTCTTTTAAATGTTTGTGAAAAAAATCGCAATGTAAACATATTACAAATAAATCATATATCTAAAATTACTGTTGGGAGAAGGAAGAGGGACCAAGACAGAGCCATGAGGGACATCTATGATTTGAGAGAGGATGATCTGGAAAAAGAGCAGTTGACCTACCAAAAAACTAAACCAAAGATTGGATAGTTGCCATTTTCATTTTTGTTCATAGAACAGTACAACTGACTCACATGACTGAGTCTCAAGCTTCCTGCCCAGTCCTTTGTGGTTTCATGAGAATCAATCTGTAGACAGATGATCAAATTTTTGCTCACACAGACATTTTTTTTAATTAAAAGGGCCATCCCTTGATGGAAGTGAAGCCCATTCAGTGAATGGGCATTGCTTCACTCAAAGTGAGAACCGGAAAAGACCTTCAGCTTAAAAGGGCCAAGGTCTCCCACTGCATCCTGGGCCATCTCTAGTCATCCTGATGAATATCTGGACACTGGACCCAGATGGCTCTGGAGGAAAAAATGAGGCTAGTGACCTTGCACAATCCTCCCTCACTTAAATCAAAGTCAACTGCAAGTCATGTCATCATTTCCCTGATGTCATGCTCCTCTTCAAGAATGAAGGACAAACCACCACACATTTAAAATACTATAGAAGTCAGTTTTTCAACTCTAGCAATTGAGGGGGAAAATATTTCTTTTAAATTACCTTGGTATTCAAATATTACAGTTATTATGTAGAAGCAGAGGTAATTGGGATACTGAGGGAAGAAATTCTTTATGTAGATGAATAAAATATTCTATACATATGTGCATATGTAAATATGTGTATATATACATGTATATATGTATGCAGATTTTATAGAAATACTCCTCTCTATAGAAATCTCCCCATATGGGGTGGTATTTCCAAGAAGCATTTAGGATCATTAAAAACCATCTGTGTCAACACATTATGAACTAGGGCCCAAAATAATGCAAATGCCAAATTTAATTAATCAATAAACAAGCATTTATTAACTATCTGTAATGTACCAGTCACTATCAATGAAATAAACTGAGTTACTCAAAGAAAACAAAGGCCATTTTGCTTGCCGACACATTGGTCTTCCTGTCTCCAGTCTCTCCCTTCTATAATTCATCATCCACAAAGCTATCAAAGTGATATTCCTTAAGCGCAATTAGTCACAAGGATTTATCAAGTGCTTTCTATATGCCAGGTATTGTGCTAACTACTAGAGATAAAAAGAAATGCAAAGACTTAGCCCATGTGTTCATAGAGCTCTCATTCTAATGGGTCAAACTGTATCATTTCCTTGCTCAAAAAACTTCCAGTAGCTCTGTCTTGCTTCTTGCTTAAAACACAAAACAGTTTTGGCATTTATTTTCCTCACAAAATGGCTCCAGCTTACCATCGCAGGCTTATTGCACACTACCCTTCTGATTCTTTCATTTCTAGCCAGACTAGTTTATCTGATTTTCCCATACAAGTTATCTCATTTCCAAAGACTGTCTTTCATGCCTGGAATATTCTTCCTCCTTACTTCTCCTACATCATAAGATGATAGATTTAGAGTTAACATGCATCTCAGAGATCACCTAGTTCAGTCCTCTCTGATGAGGAAACTAAGGAATGTCAGGGTTGTTTAATTCATCTAAATCCACATAGAGTGGTGAGTAGCAGAATTCAAACCCCAGTCTCCTGACTCTAAAATCCAGTGCTCTTTGCAGTGCACCAGTCAATTTATTATGGGCCAGGCAACATGTTAGGCATTGGGAATACAAAAGAAGGCAAAGAGACTGTCTCAGCTCCCAAGGAGCCAAGGAGTCTAATGGCGGTAGACAACATGCAAACAACTCTATATAATCAAGCTGTATATATATATATATATATATAGACAGAATAACAAAGGGAAAATACCTAGGTTAAGGAGTACTGGAAAAAGTTTCTTGCAGGTGGGACTTGGGCTGAAACATAAAGGAAGCCAGGGAAAGTAGAAGGCCTCAACACCATGTTACCTCTATAAAATTCAAATCCCCAAGCTTCCTTCAAAGTTCAGCTGTAGCACCACTTTCTAACAGAAGCCTTTCTTGATTACCCTTCCTACTATTACCTCCCCTTCCCACTCCAATATTATTTGGTGTTTCTCTTGTACATATCTCATATTTGCTCAAATTGAGGAGAGACTTTTTTTTTTGTCTTTTCCCTGTTGGTAGGGAATTCACAGAATTTTTGGCCTATAGCAGGCACCCCATACAGGATTCCTGATTGATTGATTATCATATTCTTGTTTGACAGTATCTTGAATCCCCTCAACAATCTGGCCTTCTCTAACTTGCCAATATTCTTTCTAAATTCTTGCAGCTAGAATTTGACACAACACGACTGATGTCATCTGAGCATGGCCTAGTGCAACAGGCTCATTACCCACCATTCCCCCCTCTCAGATTTGCTCTGGAAGTTATTTTTTATTGACATAGCCTGAGTTACCTAAGATTATATTATCTTTTTTTTAAATTTCTATATCACCCCAATGACTTAGGCTGAGTTTTCAGTATAGTGAGGCCCCGTAAAAAATGGATTTGGAATTAGATGACCGGGGTTCAAATCCCAGCTCTGCCACTTATTACCTATGGGACATTGGGAGAGATACTTTATCTCCCTGTTCTTCAGTTTTTCTCATTTGTAAAAGGAATTAATGACCTCTAAGATTTCTTCTAGTTCTAAATGTAGCATCTTATGACTTTACAATCCCTTTCATCCGTTCACATATACTTCCTTCAGCATTCCATTTCCTTACTTTGTAGGTTTTTAAGACTAAAAACTAACTAAAAACAGACATTTGGGAGCCCAAGTAAGGGACTTGCTTGCCACTGATCACTATGAAATGTTTTTCTTATTAGCTTTATCCACACATTCTCTCCCGTGAAAGTCTTTTCAGATACCAATTTTATCATGCAGTACATTATTTATCATTTCCAACTTTGTGCTAATTAATAAGCATGCTACCTTCATTCAAGTGAATGATAAAAACATAGAACCAAGTCAAAAAACAAAACAAAACCTGTGATATGCCACTGGAAACCTACCTCTAGGTTAACATTAATCTACTAAACACCATTCAACTAGACCCAGGGTGTCAAACATGCTCTTCAAGTGGGATTCATATCAGGTTAAAATAGAGTTCTGAAATATTTTAAAAATTAAATATTATTAGAATAGAATAGAAGTAAAGTTAGTATGTCATTTACTAAGTTAATCCACAGCCTGCAGAGGTCCTTATTATAGCTTAGTGGCCTTTATTTCTATAAAATTTTGATACCACTGTATGGGACTATGCTCAAATCTATGTCACTTTATCAACCACAAGGTTAACCAGAGAAATTTTATCAAATACCCTGCTGAAATCTTGATAAACTGTTTCCATGACCTTTCACGGATAGGGCATAAAGTTGGTAGGGTGTGGACATATTTAAATTCATATTTTAAGCAAAACAGTTCATAAGCTGGAAGGGACCTCAGAGGCCATCTAGTCTAATCCCCAATTTTTACAAGTATCCAGAGAGTAGAGGCAATCTTATATAAGAAGGAGAGATTTAGCTTATATTGGTCCTCCAGAATCTCTTTGCTTTCCTTCTGGCCACAAGTCAAAGACCTGTGTTATAATCTCAAGTTTTTGCTTATTTGTTCCTTTGGGGAAGAAATGAGAGAGGGGTGTGTGTAACATATTATGTATCAGGATGATAGAAAGAAGTGAAATAATCTTTTCCCTTAATATTCTAAGACGTAGAAGAATGTTATGCTGCCTCACTCGTTTTCATCCCTTTTCCATCAATGCAGTACCACCAAAAATGAGAGGTTTGGATTGGTTGACTTATGATGTTAACCAATCAATTAGTCAAACATTTTAAAAAATGCTTCCAGATCCAATGGTCTATGATTCCGTGACTTTTTTTTTAATCTTCATTTGTATTTAATATTTTAGGACAAGGAAATGCATTTGCTGTCAATAAGATTAAACATTATTATAATTGCTTGCAAGGGGCATTGGAAACAATTAAATTGGCTATAAATTTAGGACTTTTAAATTATGTTTCTAGTATTGAATAAGAAATATTTTTAAAAGTCAAGTCCAGTTCAGTTTTGAAGTGTTATTTTTGCACTAAATGAAAGACTAATGGCATCCCCAGACTTGGTGGATAATGTTTGATAGAAGCAATGGTGGTTGGCAGTAGACTACAATCTTGAAATCTGGATGATATACTTGGACTTGGTGTTTTTGTATTTTAAAATTCAAGGATATAGCATGTAAAATACATTTCTGATGATTTCTTTAAGATGATAAAGACGATGGCTTAAAAAGGACAGAGAAAATTTAGTTACAAAGGTTTAGGGTTCTAAAAGATGCATCTATTCTTGGAAAAAAGAGTGGATTGAACATACCCCATGAGTCTTTCTACTCACTCAGGCTTGCCTATTATGAGGCAAGGATGGCAGATGTGTGACAGCTTCAGCCTGATCTCAAGGTCTTACTTTAAATATAAAGGCATATTTCAGTTCCTCAGAGAGATGCAGTATGGCAGCTGGAGAGCAGAGTATGTACAGTGCAGGTGAGGAAGATGCGGAGAATAAACAGATCCCTGACAATTCATCATATGTGTCAAAGAAGAGTCAAGAGGCACTATTGGGTTTGACGAACAAAGGAACTCCATATGTCTCTGAAGCACAGGGATTCCAAGTTCTTAGGTACTTGATTATATTAATTATAACCCTGGTAAGTAGTGGACTATTGAATGTCTTAAGTAGATAATTAATAAATACTTGTTAACGAATTAATTATGAATTTTTCTAACAATCTTCTGGGTTTCAAAATAAGTTTTAAAATAATTGTTCCAATCATTTCTATGCACTTTCTCGACTTTGTTAAAAGTTAAAATTTACATTTAAAATGAATTTTTGAGGTGGCTTGAATTTTTTTTTTTCAGGAGGGAAGGCAGGACAGTTGCGGTTAAGAGACTTGCCCAACGTCACACAGCTAGTAAGTGTGTCCAGCATCTGAGGCTGGATTTGAACTCAGGTCCTCCTGACTCCAGGGCCAGTGCTCTACTCACTGTGCCACCTAGCTACCCTTTGACGTGGCTTTCAAGATGGTTTAAAAAAACGGAAGACCTAAATTAAAATCCCAACTGTGTCACCTAATACCCACGTGCCTTTGGGCTAATCCTTTATCTTAATTTCCTCATCTGTCAAACTGAGTCCTTGGATTAGATAACCCTTAAACTACTTCCAATTCTATCTTTGATTACTTTTGGGCACCAGCTTCTCTCATCCTTGTATTCTAGGGACAAGAATGAAAGAGAAGGGACGTTCAATATGTGTTTGTGTCCATGAGAGGTAAAGGAATGGGGAGAGGACAGGGACAAATGGAAGGTTCCGAAATGCTATAAATTCTTTATTTTTAACTATATTGTGACTAAAACTAGGAAAAATTATACCCATATTTTTTCATTCAGCTATTATTAGTGTCCATATCTTCCAAACCAAAAGATAGGAAACATGGATTCATAAAATAAATTACTATAACCCAGCTTCGTTAAAAAATTATTTTCTTTTCTTAGAGCCAGAACTACCTTGATTTCCAAAAGCCTTTTATAGTTTGGAATGACTCAATTGAAAACTTTCCTTTTCTTTTGGATTATGTCTTCCTTCCCCCCACCCCAGCAGAAAGCTTCAGAAAATTGCTAATAAATAAATGGAGTTTTTTTTAATTTCAAAAGGAGATTATGAGTGTTGCCAATGTAAGGAAAAGAGTGGTCATGGATTTCTTTTACCCTAGAACTTCTACTCTATCCATCACTCCCCAAAATGGAAGACTTTGGGGGCAACTAGATGGCGCAGTGATTAGAGCACTAGCCCTGGAGTCAGGAGGACCTGAATTGAAATCCGGCTTCAGACACTTGACACACTAGCTGTGTGACCTTGGGCAAGTCACTTAACCCCAATTGCCCTGTCTTCCCCCTTCTAAAAAAAAGGGGGGAAGACTTCAGGAATCCTGTGAAAGTGTCTTTTGGCTTCACCATATTGTCAAATGAGTCCATGACAAACAAACAAAACAAAATGGTTAAGAACTTATGGGCTAAGTAATTGCTCTAAGATTCCGTCTTTAGCTCCAGATCCATGATCCTATTATCCCTATATCTCCTAATGGGACCAAAATGATAATGATGATAATATTTAGATATTTTTATAGACCTTTAAGGAACTGCCCTAAGTTTTGAACTTACTCCCCGCTGAGATCAAGTTAGTGTAGGATAGAGTATTACCTGAAGCTACTGAGGAAATGGTTGTACATTTGTTCTCACTATGTTATTGAAATAAATATCCTTTGTAAAAGCTATCCATTGCTTAGTGGTTAAATGGAATTGGAGTATGAGTCATAGGCCCCTCATAATGGAGGAATATGGTCAGTAAGGCCTTCATCCAGCAGTAATAGAGCCCTATAAAACCCTCACAGTACCCTAGAACTGTGACAGGCAGATTTAGCAGCCTGGCTCTGAGAAAAGGAACCAGTAAAAATATGTTACATTTGTTCTCATTTTCATTTTGGTTTTGGTTGGGTTGGATAATGAGAATGGCATAAATAACATAGACAACCTAAACTCAACATGTCTAAAATTGAATTTATCCTCTCCCCTGCCTCTCAAAACCAACCCCCTTTCCTCTTCCTACTTTTCTCACTATTGTGAAAGGCACCAAAATCCTCCCTGCCATCTAGGTATTGTCTTCAGCTCCTCAGTCTCTCTTACCTCTACTCCTTTTCAAGCAGTTGCCAAATCTTGCCCATTCTATCTTTGTAATACCTATTATATATGCCCCCTTCTCTCTTCTGCCACCACTGTCATCCTGGTTAGTCATTCATTACCTTGTTCCTTGTCTATGTGAATTGTCTGACAGTAGGTCTTCCTGTCTCAAGCTTCCCTCCTTTCTAGCTGATCCTCCACTCAGCTGTCAAATTGATCTTCCTAAAACCCAGCTCTGATCACATTACCCCTCTCCCTTCTTCAAGATAGTCCAGTGACTACTTATTATCACCTGAATAAAGTATAAAATCCCATTTGGCTTTTAATGCCTTTCACAACCTGGCCCTTTCCTTCCTTTCTAATCATCTTACACCTTACTCTTTTCCCTACTCTGACTCACTCTGTGACTGAGGGACACCAGCTTCCCTGCTTTTTCTCTCAGAAGACACTATATTTGCCGATTCCATACATTTCCCCTGATTGTCTCTAATGCCTTCAACGCTCTCCCTCTTCATCTCCATCCCCTGTACTTGCTGGCTTCCCTCAAGTTTCAGCTTAAATCTCACCTTGTACACGAAGATAATCAGATTCCTCTTAATGCTAATGCTTTCCCTCTGTTGATGAATTGAAATTCAATTTGAATATAGTTTTGTATGTATTGTTTGCATGTTGTGTCCCAAATTAGACTGTGAGATCCTTGAGAGCAGGGATTAGTTTTTGACCTTTCTTTGTATCCCCACTAATTAGCACAGTGCCTGGCACATACCAGGTATTTAATAAATGCTTCCTTTTGGTAGACTGACTTGTCAAAGGCATGTTTGATTAGAGAGGCAGGCTTGTCATGTAATGAATGAAAGACAACAGATGTACTTATACCCACAATATTCAGAAAAAGTCCCTGGTGCCTTGACAAAATCCCCCACAGAAAAGCAATGACATAATACAGATAATAAATGAACAGGATAAAATGGCTTGAATAGGTAGCGACAGACAATATCCATACGGACAGAGGAACTAGTAAGACCATGGATAAGTCCAAAAACCAAAATGACTAATTCTGTTTTACATGCAAAAGGAAATATTCTATGAAAGCACTCGACAGCATTTGGGTCTGCTTGCATACACTCTGTGTGTGTGTGTGTGTAAATTATCACAATAAGACTAAACAGTCTATGCTGCTTGAATTTTACTTTCTGCATGTATCACAAGAAGTCTTTTTTTTTTCTTAAGAAGAAGACAGACTTTATTCTTATAATTTATTTTCTTTGTTTCTAGAGGCTACTTTTCTCTTTGGCCAAATTTAATTCTATAGATTAACTTCCTGAGTTGTTAACAAAATGTAGACCAGAAAACTTGCTCTGAAAAGTTAGTCATGAGAATAGACTATTTGTCAGAGACCAATGTACATGTCCCATAAAAATCTAAGGGTTAGTCTTTTTTTTCCCTTTTGTAGAGTTTCGGTATCGTCATGCAATAATGTGGCTAATCATTTCAAGTACGAAGATTATAGAAAACAAGAAACAGCCTAAAATAATGAACACATGAAAGATAGAAACAAACAGATTAAGATGAGCAGTTTGTTCTCATTTTGTGTTGCTTGCGAGTAAGGATTGAAACAGTCCTTTTATCAAAAAGCCTCATACCAGTTAATGATGGTGTGGGGAGAATAGGTTTTGCTATGTTTAAATTCCATTAAGGCATTGTGGATTTTAACTTCCTCAGTAAGCCTTTTAACTTACGAAGTGAGTCTTTTGAGGTTTGTGTTCTCTAGGCAAAACGTGCCTCCCTATTTCTAATCAAAAATAAAAGAAAATAAAACAAGCAAAAAAGCAACAAAATAGGGCTTTTCGTAATGTGTGTCTTCTATGAAACACTCTTATAAAATATTTCTACATTATAAATGTGAAACTCAGGGAAGAGAAAGCTTGCCTTGGTCCCAGAAAAGGTTAAAAATCTTACCTCCTTCCCACATATACTGGCTCTGTGACCCTGAGCAAGGCACTTCTCTATGCTTTAGGCAACTCTGTAAGACTATAAATGGATAGGGGTTCCTCATCATGAGCCCCCCTTAGCAATGAAATAGCAAATCCAGGCCTTATCCCTATTCCTAAGGAAAATGAAACACAGGTATACAGGGCAGCTTCAGTTAACCAGAAGCTTGCTAAATCGAACTCTAAATGTATGGGTATGTTTCATTCAATTCATTTTTCAGAGAAAGAAAGAAATACCAAGTGAAGAAATTGTTGACCCAAAGGTATCAAATATATGACCCCCTCCCCCAAGTCATATGTGGCTCCAAACACTTCCAAATAGGGCTCAAATCAGATTCAAATGTAACTGGGAACTATTTAACAAAATAAAGGATACGTTACAACATAGATAATATTACATTTATAACCATCAATAGGCAGCCATCAAGAAACCTTATATTCGGATTTGCGGGCCACATTTCCATTTAACCATGACATCACTGGTATGGGGGATTTGGTCAGAAAATATATGTCCTAAGTAAATGCTACAGTGCCACAATTATAACCTCTCTTCCATATGAGTACCATGGTGATTGAGAGAGTCAGAATAAGGGGAAAAAAGACAAAATTTTCCTCTCATTAAGGAAAATGCACTAATATCTAAAAGAAATATTTTGTTATTTTGATTCCAACTGAGAGACCTAGTGGACTCATTGTACTTGAGTCAGGAAAACTTAAAATTTAAATTTGCTTCAGACACTCACTCTATGACCACCCCCACCTCCTTTTTCTATTCATATATTTCCTCGATAATGTTGTCAGTTGACAATGTCAGCATTTATTAAGTATGTGCAATGTGCAATGCTTTGTGCTAAGAGCCAGGGAAACCAAGAAAGGCCAAAAATCAATCCCTGGGCAAGACACAACCTTTCTTGGTCTCATTCACTGTCTTCATTTATAATGAAAAATACTAGCACCTGCCTCACAGGGTTATTGCAAGGATCCGATGATTTATCATACATAAGATGCTTTGTAAACCTTAAAGATATATCTATACTCCTTTATGCTATCTATACTCCTTTACCATACTATCTATATACTAAATACTATACTACCTATACTCCTATACTCCTTTTCTTATGATTATTAATTGCAATTCCTCCAAAACTTAATAGATGGTTCTCAAGAGTTATGATGGCCAAAAATCTCATCACACTCTGGTTCATGATGAACCTCTACAAACCTAGGACAACCAACATATCAATGATTCCAGGGCTTAGCTTTTCCAGCTTGGTCACAACTGCCATAGCTGCCATAAGCTTTAGGAATCCAGGGTCATGAGCTGTTGGAGTAGTAGTTTATTACAGAGCAGTTAGGTGGTTCAGTAGATAGTTCAAATTCAGCCTCAGATACTTCCTAGCTGTGTGATCCCAAGCAAGTCACTTAACCTTATTTGCCTCAGTTTGATCACCTGTAAAATGAGCTGGAGAAGGAAATGGCAAACCACTCCATATTTTGCCAGGAAAAGTGCAAATGGGGTCACAAAAAGTCAGAACTAACGACTGAATAATCAATCATTTCATTAAACACTTCATTAAAATGTGAATACTTTTCACCATCAGATAGTGTCTCTGAACCAATAAAATATATACATGTGTGTACACACACACACACATGCATATATACGTACACACACACATATCTGAAATGCCATTTCAAAGGGATAAAACAAAGAAATGATATTTCTGGTTTACTTAGTTATCCAGAATTATCTGCCCACTGGCTACTCTGGTTCACTAAAGATTTAAGTAAGTAAAATGTACTTACCACTTCAATAACTATGTGAAATAAAGAAATGGGCAGATTACTTGAGGAGAATGTAAAATTTAAATACTAGTAATTACATACCATATTCTGCCAACTGAAGAATATTTTTTAACTAAAACACAGTCTGTGCTCCCACAAAGCTTATAATGTAGCTGGAGAGATAAGACTTGTGATACGACCGGAAAATAACATAAAGAAACACATAATTAGGGAAGTTAAAGAAGGTATGGGAGTTGGGGAAACTGCTTACCTTCATTTCTGGCATTTGGCAATTTTGTTTTTTTCCTTTACAGAGAAACGATACAAATTTAAACGAGGATTTTATCTTCTGCTTATGTTTGAATTTCTTTTAAGTGGTAATAAAATAGATCAGTTCCTAGGTTGTGGATAGGGAACAAATAGCACTATATTGAAAGAAGACAAAATGGAGGCTTTGTCCTTTGCTTTATGGCAAACGCAGCTGCTATGTGATAGAGGTAATTTTTTATAAGCACCGAATTGCAATAGAATCACAGAATCTGAGTTAGTATGGTGTATCTCTATTATTCTCCCTTTTCCTCTCAAGCCCTCAAGATTTAAATTTGAGTCCTGGAAGAAATAATTTAAAAAGATTTGCTTATTCTATTAGGTGTTTTTGTTTTGTTTGTAGGGGGAGTGGGTTGGGAGAGTGTTTTCAGTTTTAAAAGCCTAGAGTAATTTCAGACTTCAGTATACAAAATTGTTTCAAATTATGTTGCTAAATTCTAATTTGAGTTGTTAATGCATGACACATAGCTTTGTCGGACCTGCCTGGGGCTATTGATGGGTATTGAAATACCAGGCTCACATACAATCAGAAGGAATACACTCACTGAAAGTAACTGACCTGTTTTTCTCAATGGCTAGGATTGATCTTGAGGCAATGATACAAAGCAGAAAGGTTACTGGATTTGAAATCTGGTGACCTTTTTTTCGGGGGGGTCCCTCCCTCTGACACTTGCTATAGGAATGACTTGAGCAAGTCATTCCATTTTCTGTACCCTAGTTAGCATGCTGCAAACTGCGGGGTTTGTTATGGATCATTGTCTAAGAATGTTATAATGAGGCTCTTGCAGCTCCACCATTCATGGCAACATTATAATTAATAGGTGACACCCTCTAGCTATTTGAATGAGGATATATCATTCCTTTGATCACTTCAGAACAGTACAGGTGGTTCCCAGTGGGTCCCAGGTTGAGGAGGCATATTTCTACTATGAAGAAAATAGAACCTTCTTGATTTGAAACAATGGTACCCAATAAGTCATGTGCATGGGATTCAAAATTTAGCTTTCTGCTTATTAATGTGGCAAGATCACCTTGATTTATAACAAATTCCTTCTTTGGCAGAGCTCAAAATGTAGAAAGTAAAGTGGTAACATCTTCCCCTTAGGAGAGAAGCTAAGAGATAGACTTTGATCCTAGAAGTACACAGGTGACTAGGATCACACGACCTAACTGGACTGGAAGTAGGAGGCACAGCTTCAGAAAGATTTCTAAGTCATTCTTTTTAACCTTCCTCTCTCCCCTCCTGTTTGACAAAGGAGCAGCAGCATCCTCTGGGGGCTCTACTTCTGATCTGACTCAGTTGTTTTTTGGTGAATGCCCTGGGATCCTGAAGGCCCCTCAGAGTCACTGAAGTCAGAAGCGGATGGGCCGCTCCTCTTCTGGAGGGCAGGGGAAATGACTAGGATTCTTCTTCCCCCCGCCCTTTTCTTTTTTTCTCTCTCCTAGGAATTGGGAAGTCTGCGTGGCTCAATATTTAAGCAGAGCCCACTTGGCTTTTAATCTATTGACATCTTCTTTCCATGAATAATTGAGTATAACTTTTTAGAATTAGTTTTAAGGATTCTATTTTCATTACAGAGTAGTATCTTTGAGAAAGTGTGTTTCTACTGGGTTAGGACTTCCCCCCAATAATTTACTTCATATGATGTTCATCATTAATCAAATAATTTCACCTAGGGTCCTGTAGAAATAATGCTGCTAACAGCTGCTGTGGAGGTGTAAGGCCCATGACAGCAGCACACAGGAGGGCTGCTAGCACAGGTTCTTTGATCTGCTTTTCTAAGAAAACCAACTTTAAGAGGTTTACAATCTCGCTTTAATTAAACATACACATATCATTCACTTAGTTCAGGGGGAAAGTCAGCACCCTGAACTTCAGAGCAAATACAAACAGAAATTACAAACAGAGAAAATAACACAAATCAACAGACAGGCTTCTGTTTAATCATAGCAATATATATGTAGTTACCAGAGAGAGAAGCACCAACGTCTGGGTTTTCAAAGCCGGGGGGCTCCTTAACAGCTACCCAGAGTCTCATCTGGCCATATCACAGGAACAGTCTTCCAATGAGTGAGCCACTAAAGCAAAATGCTAACCTCAGAGCATATATATATACTTCTTCAGGGTCAGAGGGCATCACAACCATGTGACTCAAACCCATGTGACTTTGGCTTTCTTGTGATTTAAGCAGGTCATAAAAGATTCTTGATTCAATCAAAGACTCTCCATTGAAACAGAGGCAAGACTCAAAGGCACTTGATTGCTTTAGTGCTGAGGAGCACGGCAAAAGAAAAACAAAAAACAAAAAAAAGTCCCACCCTGCTTGCCATTACAGGTCCAAGCGACAATTTCTCATTGAGCATTTCTCTCTCTAGAATGAAACTGTGTGTTTATTTTTGTGGAGTTCATCTTCCCAAAAAATCTATCAAATGCTTAGAAGATCCTTAAAATACTGAACCCCAAAAGAGTGGGGGTTTAGACAGAATTAATGAGTGGAGGAGGATTTAGGGAGTACTTTCCCAAAGTCATTCCCTCTTTGAGCAGGCTCAGTAACAATATGCTACGGATGATCAGAAGAGCATTTCCCCTCCCCCACCCCTGCACTGACTCTACTTCCGTTGCTGTCCTTCATTGCCATCATTGCTAGCCGCAGTATTTTTTATAGCTCTAAATATATTTTTATATGTACACCTATATATGGCAAGTCTAGATCTCAGCAGCTACTAGAATTGTTTGACATTTACACTTGGCTGAAAACTCTGGAAATGTCCTTTTTACCTCTTCACTTAAAAATAGACTAGCATCAAATCCATCACATTCCTGTGGAGATGACCCTGCTTCATATCAGGTTTGATGACTGAGCATTTCAGCACTGTCTCACTAATATGCGACTGAGAAGAAAAGCTCAGGAAGCTTAATGTGAAAAAATTCTGCTTTCTAGAAATATAGAAAGAGAAAAGCCGAGGTGTCCCTCAGTTCAAGAAACAGCTTAGAGATGAGAATATATGGCCTTTTTCTTGAGTTTTCCCACATATTTGCATTAATACCTGATCAAGTTACTTTATGGTTGCTAGACCTCATTATTCCTTGCTTGTACAAAATGCTTATGCATGCCCATAATCTATTTACTTCAGTAAGTATGCATTCCACCAAGTGAATTTGGCAATTCACTTCCTTAGATGAAATGGGAAATTATGTGACTTTAAAGTATTAATACCTATCAGTACTTTAATTCTATATTATATATTTGAATATTACATTCATAATTCTATCCAAAATATTTCTCTATCTTCCCCCACAGACATGCACACATACAAGCAGAAAAACTTTTTCCTTACCAAACTCTGCCGGATATGAATGTCATATTCGTGCCATTTCAAATATCAGAAGTATATTCAATGGCTATGCTGATATACAGAAATAATGCTGTGTATATACATATGTATGTATATATATGTATATATATATATATACACATACACACACATACATATATATATATAACTCTGTATTAGATGAAATTACTGCCAGTTTAAAAATAGTAATAAGTTTCATATTATAATTTTATATGTATAGTATCTAATTATTAACTAATATAGCTAATTATTATCTGGTATTTACATACATGAATATACACACATGCACATAAATAAAAAACAACATTATGTCTATCAATGCAGCCACCAAATCTACCCAGACACGTGATCTAAACACATTCGTATTGGGCAAATGGCATCAGTGTGTGTTCATGCATGTTTATGTGTGTATAAGGAGAAAGAGTGTATTTTGGTAGATTTAGAAATACAATAACACCATATATTATATAGATAAGAAAATCTGATAGATACCGATATTTTATGTATTCATGGTGGACAGAGAGCTAGCCTTGGACCTAGGAAAAATGGGGTTCAAGTTGTTTCTGAAAAATAACATCTGTGTGACCCTTGGCAAGTGCCTTGATATCTCAGGGCTCCAAGTACCTTTCTAAGCCAATAAGGCCTGTATCATTAGAGAGAGTTTGCTCATCAAAAACCCCTTCTGCAAATTAAATCACAGATACATAATTTTGGGGGGGCAGGGATAAACTTTGAGCAAAATATAATTAATATGATATATGTCCCATGGGGTGGGGAGAGGGCCAAAAGAAAGTTACATGATAATTTTATTATATATTTAGAAGTAATAGGTTGTTCATAATAGATTTGCAAGTTCATGTGCAATTATCTTTTTTTCTTCTATTTTACTATGTTTTAAAAATGCTTGTTTTAAGTTCCAAATAAAGAAATAAAAATTTGAAAAAATATGCTGTATGAATATATCTTAACTCTCCTACTAAAATGTAAATACATTGAGATAGATGCTCAGTGTGAGCTCCTAGGGTCATAATTTTAAAAGCTTGTGTTTTATTCATTACAGGGCACTGCAAATAACTCAGTAAAGAATGGTTGGTTGAGTGGATTTATAGTATAAATATACCGAGTTCACTCCAATTATCTAAAACTATGCCAAAATGAAGTTTCCACGTTCCCATTTGCCAGTTTCCAGTATACTCGATCTTAAGACAAAACGCTGGTCACAATAACACTGGTTACAGTAAATGGCTCTATGATTAGCTGTGCAGAGTGCGTAAACTCAAGACAAGTTTGAGAAAAGTACGTCATCCATTACCCTTGTCAATGACTTTTTCTTGCAGGATGTAATTCTAAGGTCACAGTGCTCAAAATAATCCCTTCCTCTAAGATTAAATATAACTTTTAATTGTAGTGCAATTCATACAATATCCCTAATCAGCATCCTCTCTCAGGTTTATAAAATGCACTCAAAACATACAGCTTTAACCTTCATTGATTTCAAGGACTCTGTCATTATCCCATTTTCCAGGGTGAGGTGATTTCTAATTACTGCAAATTCTGGTATTTAATTTCATCTGATAAGCTTGAAACAGAAGTATGAATGGCCTTGCTCATTTCTGAGGACAAAATCATTTGAAAAGACAAGTAGAAGCAATACTCAAAAAAATAACTACAGGTTGTACAAATCGAAATATCTTTTAAATGAAGTTTACCTACAGTTTGTCTGCTGCCCATGAATAAACAGAAAAGTTCCACTAGATCCTCAATTCCATACTGTTCTGAAAAAAGGAAGCATTTTATAATCTGGCTTTCATAGACTATCATTCAAACATGTTAAATATTTTTTGTTAACAAGAACCTCATTTAGAGGACAGTTTACATGAGCCCATCTATAAGATGAACAGTTCCAACAATTTTTACATTGTTCTCTGACAGCACATTGATGTATTTCTTATTAATTTAGAGGGTCATTTTTCTGAAGGAGACCTATGATTTCAGTGATGGAGGAACTCACAGTGAGGGTCCTCTCTTTACTAATGCTGACAGATGATCACCCACTCTGGAACTTACTGTGTTAGTGAGTTGCCTGGGGTACTGATTGGTTCAGTGGGAACAAAGCCAGTGTTTGTGAGAAGTGAGACTTGTACTTAGCTATTTTTGACTCTAAGACTCCATCCCCTATGCCACACTTCCTCCTGCTTCTAATATAATTTCAAAAGAAGCATAGATGCTCTAAATGAAATTTTTCAATGGCTACTTATTTGGTTTTCTGATGGCACGTTGACAGTACTTTCTAACTTAGACACTCATATGGGCTTTTTTTTTGTAAGCCTTCAGGGAAACAAAAGTCCAGCTTCTTATATCCTTTATCTGAAGAAAAAAATAAGCATAATACACATATCTTGTGAATGGCTTAAATATGATGAACATAGTTTAATCATTTGAGTTTAAATCAGCACAGGCTTAATGAGACATCTACTCTATTCAGGACTGTATTCTCAAACACGTAAAACTGTTACGACTGTAGGTCTCCTGCTATATAAAATAGACATAGCACATTAATGGGCTGTTTGGTGTTATGTTACTCTTTAGTCTTTTGAAGGTAAAAAGTGGTTTTCACTAGCTGCATTTTGCTGTACAGGGCAAGCTGAAAAATCAATAGCAGCAGGTTGATGAAACTTAAATCCATTTGATCCCCTTACACCACTGCCATTATGCAGGCAGCTAAGCATGATGTATTTAGTTCATGCAGGACTTATTACTCCCAAGCCCAGCTTGTCATCAGGGAAAAATTAAAGCAGATGAGAAGCAATTCAACCATTCTGGAGGGGCTGGAAAAGGCCTCCTTCAGACTGTTTTTCTGCTCTTGCGGTACTCTGACCCTCTCAATGCCCTGCAGGAAACAGGCAGCTTCCATCTGCATAAAGGGTTTGGAGAACTATTGTGACATTCTAACTCCTGTCTTTTTTCCTTGTAACTGCAATGGGGATTGGGGAGAGACACAAGGACGGGAACACTAGATTGAGGCTGTAACTCCATGCGGCCATATCACACTGATCATTTTGACTGAGTTGACTGTTAAGGAAGCTGATTTAACTTTTTCTCCCAGTAAATTAGTTGACCAAGTGTACTAGAAAAATCAGCTGATTGTCTTTGAATTGTATTGATAAGAGTCCCAGCTTCATTTGATTTCCCATTCTTTAGGTATTAACGCCACTTAAATTAGTTAGCATCAAATCCAACATTCTATAAATTATATTTGAGGCTTGATTCTTTGAGACTACCTGAACCACCAGGGGGTGGGGGCACGGAGGGAGAGTTTTCTTTAATTCATAGCTTCATTCAGAAAGTCAGAATTATTCACACATCTATGATGTCATAGAATTAATTCTAATAATGTGAATATGGGTACAATATGTATACATACATATACATGCATGTATGTGTATGTGTATATATATATACATATATATATATACACATATATATATGTCCATATACGTACACATGCATATATGCATGTCACAAACACACACTCTTTTTTAACCAGGCATATGATTTCATTAGTTGAAGGAGTTCTGAATGAGAAAATCCCCCTCTACCAATGAACACTGGCAACAGCTCAACAACTTTTAGGCTTGCCTGGAGCACTGAGAGTTTAAATTACTTCCTTACAGACATACAAAGGAGACTTAAAACCTGGCCTCCCTGACTTGGTGGTCAGTTCTCTATGCACTATGCCACACTGGTTCTTTTCACGTGATTATAGTTGTTGATTTTCTAGGACAATCTTAGTTATAAATATTCTGTCATATTGCCCTATAAATCACCAAAAATGGCTCTAAAATGTCTATTTTCTGGCAGAAAATATAATTCATATTTATATAATGATTTACATGTATTATCTCATCTGATTCTCACAAAAATGCTGTGGGAACATTTGTTATTATCTCCATGAATCTGAAGGAGGATCAAAGAACTTAAATGATTTGTCCAGTGTCACATACTAGTACACATCTGGGATAAAATTTGAACTCAGGTTAGGCATTCCTGACTGCAAGTCCAGCATTTTGACCATTACCCTTCACTGCATTGCTAGTAACTGAATAAATGATATAAATGTATATTAACAGTAAAAAGATGTGCCACAAAATATTGGAAGCTACAAAAATTTAAAAATTAAGGTCTGAGTAAAGATCACAATTTCTCATGAAAATAAGTATATTAAGCTTTTGTCATGTTTGTGTGTGTCTATGGACACCTTTGTTGTCTGGAGTGTAATTTATGCAACATCATTGTGGTAACGACTGGTGGTAGTATTTCTGGTATTAAAACCTGTGAATGCTGCAATCTGCATGCTAATATAAAAGCCAAACAATTATGGCATTAAGACAGAATTGATGAACTGCATATCTGAATTTTTGGTTTAGGAACTAAGACTATCATAGACATTCTAGGAAAAGACTAAATAAGAGAATTATCTTAACTACAAAGAAAAAAAAACAATGTTTTTTTTTCCATTTGATGGAAATAAAATATTGCATTCTAGGTTGAAACTAACAATGATAATAACAGGGATGATGATGATAAAATTACTAATCTTTATATAGCATGTACTATGTGCCAGACACTGTGCTAAGCACTTACAAATATGAGCTCATTTGATCCTCACAACAATCCTGGGAGATAGATGCTAGTATTTCCCCCATTACAGATGAAGAAACTGAGAGAAACAAAGGTTGTGACTTGCTGAGGGTCATACAGTTAGTATGAGTGTCTAAGGTTATATTTGAACTCAGGTCTTCCTGAGTCCAGGCCCAACACTCTCTACACTGTACCACCTAGTTGCCTCTTTGTTTTAACTAACAAAATGGTAATTATTTGCATATTTTGTAACATGTGCCTTAAATATTCCTAGGATGCATACACTGAAACTCTATAATTTCATAATTAGAAGGGACCTATGGCTATCTGTTCCAACCAGATTTTGAAAAAGAATTAACTCTATAACACACTAGCATGTAGTCATCGTGCCTTATATTTGACTTTGGCGTAAACATTAAGAAAAAACAATTCTGGGCCATCTATGGTCATCGTGATCTATATCTGGCCACTGGACCCAGATGGCTCTGGAGGAGAAAGTGAGGTTGGTGACTTTGCACAGCCCTCCCTCACTCAAATCCAATTCAACTACAAGTCATTTCATCATCTTCCTGATGTGATGGTCATTTTGAGAACAAAGGATAAACTATACACACATAAGAAAAAAATTATGACTAAAAAAATGAGCTACCTTCTCTGATAAAGGTCTCATATCTAGGATGTATAAGAATGCCAGACACTTCCCCAGCAAACTAGTGGACAAAAACATTTGGAAAAGCAGATCCAAAAGAAATAGATTAAGTCTATCTAAAGCTACATAAAAAAGCTCCCAACCACTAAAAACAAGAGACACACAAATTAGAACAGAGATATCCTATCACATTCCCATAAGACTAGTAAAATGACAAAAAAGGAAAGTGGAAAAATATTTTTGTATCTTATCTTCTTTTCTAAGTTTTAATGTTTGCATCTATAATTATTTTATTTCAGTTATAGCAATTACTTCTACAGTACTTCACAAATATGGATCCACAAAATTATTGATCTTTTCCAAGCTGATTCAGCTAATCCAAGCTAATTAAACAATGTACATTGTTTAAAAACTCAGGCTACCACTATAAGCATCGTAATCTAAGCAACCTGGATTGGCATGATTTTTCCATTCATTTTTTTTCAACTATCAAAATAATGATTAAAAACATTTGCAACAACTATATCTAAAAATATACTAGAGGGGCAGCTAGGTGGTGCAGTGAGTAGAGCACTGGCCCTGGAGACAGGAGGACCTGAGTTCAAATCTGGCCTCAGATACCTAACACACTTACTAGCTGTGTGACCTTGGGCAAGTCACTTAACCCCAATTGCCCTGCCTTCCCCCCTCCAAAAAAAAAGATTAAAAACATACTAGAGTAAGATTAAAAAAAAACTATAAACACTAGGAACAGTTAGGTACCTTTATATGAATCTTCATCTGATATCAAATACTGCTTAATTAAACTCTTATCTCCCTCCATTTTCCTTACTTCCTTAAACAATGGAGCACACTACAATTTTCTAAATCATTTAGACATATGCTTTTCTAGAGTATATACCTAGCTACAACTTTTTACTTCTATGGCTTCAGGATACTTTATATTGAAAGACCTTAAAATCAGTTTTTCTTTTTCTTTTTGTCTCAGAAAAAGAAGTTCAATAGTCTTTTTAATCTATTAGAACATTTCCCCTTACAATATCCCTTCTTCATTATATTCCATACTAAAAAAACTTGGGAGGATAAACACAATGTTTTCTCTGATACAGAATTTATCATCAAAATATCTATTTTATGTATTTATTTCTTTAAATATTATTCTATTTTAATATATATATTAATGATCAGCTATGTTCAACTGTTTTAATAATGAACCCATTTTCATCACATTACATAGAAAAATCTATCATTAAGTGATCTGAATTTCAGATCCTAAATAGATTCACTATATGTTAAATTTGATCAAATACTGTTTCAAGCCATTGACAGAATGATTCTATTTTATTCAACTGAATACATAACCTTAGTTTTCCATTATCCCAACACCACTAATAAATGGGTGCACTGATGTGTAGGGGAGAACATTCCTTATCAAATATTCTTATGTTTTCTATTGCTTGGGGGCAGCTAGGCGGTGCTGAGACTAGAACACTGGGCTCGGAATCAGGAAGAGTCATCCTTCTGAGTTCAAACCTGGCTTTAGACACTTACTAGCTACGTGACTCTGGGAATAGCAATAGCGCTGCTAGGCCTGTATGCCAAAGAGATCATAAAAATGGGAAGAAGACCCACATGTACAAAAATATTTGTAGCAGCTCTTTTTGTAGTGGTCAAGAATTGGAAATTGAGGACATGCACACCAATTGGGGAATGACTGAACAAGTTGTGGCATATGAATGTAATGGAATACTATTGTTCCATAATAAATGGTGAGCAAGTGAACTTCAGAAAAACCTGGAAAGACTTACATGGACTGTTTCTGAATGAAGTGAGCAGAACCAAGAGGACATCGTACTCTAACAGAAACATCATGTGATGACCAACTTTGATAGACTTAGCTCTTCTTAGCAATGCAAGCATCTATGACAACTCCAAAAGACTCATGATGGAAAATGCTATCCACATCTAGAGAAAGAATTATGAAGGCTGAATTCAGATTGAAGCATACTATTCTCTCTCTGTCTCTGTCTGTCTCTATCTCTATCCATCTCTCTTTTATTCCTTCTTTCTTGTGGTTTTCCCCTTTGGTTCTAATTCTTTTTTATAACATTACTAACGTGGAAGTAAGTTTAGTATGAATGTATATGTACAGCCTATACCAGATTGCATGCCATCTTGGGGATGAAGGAAGAGAAGAGGGGGAGAAAATTTGGAACTCAAAATCTTATAGAAGTGAATGCTAAAACTAAACATAAATAAATTTAATAAAATAAAATAAAGAACTGAGTGTCAAATGCAAAGAACAAAGACAAATCAGAATAGGAGTTCAATGGAGAAAGACAAGTAAACAGAAGTGAGCAACACACACATGGCCTAAGAATTTCTTTAATTCTTCTGATAATTTATTACCCCCCGTCATTTCTTCCTTGAAAAAAAAAATCTGCTTCTGACTTTTAAAAAGAAAATAAAGAATAATCATCTCGTGACATATCTATATTTTTTTTCCTTTTCTTCTTCTTCCTCTTTTTTTTTCTTTTTTGGATAATTTCTTGAATTTTTTACTTTCTTAGAATTTTGAAGAGACTAAATAATGCTAAGCTATTTTGTCAGTTATCTGTGAAGAATTGTAGTTGATAAAGATAAGATATATACCGTACTTTGAAAATCCCACTATGAAGACTACAGCACAGGCAGCTTTAGAATACATTTTTTTCTGATAGTCTGCATAATTTTACAGTAAGATGAAAAATCTAAGTATTATTTTGAAATGGATTTCTGTCATTTTCTTTTGTTTAGAGAGATAGAATGGTATAGTGGATAAAGCACTGATTTTGACGCCAGGAAAACCTATGTTCAAGGCTTGCCTCTGAGATATATCTCTATGTATCTATCTATCTATCTACTAGCTATATGACTGAGGCAAGTCATTTAAATTCTCTCTGTTCTAGGAAAGTCTCCAAGACTCAAAGTTACAACAAAGGTGGGGACCTGCACTGGTAGAAGTAATTGCTTCTCCCTAGGAGTTGCCTACACCAATTAAATCAAAGACCCAGTCCCTTTCCCTAGTGTTAGAAATGGAGAAGTTTTCAAATGAATTGACTCTATTAAAAACAATTAAGGAGTTGGGGCTAGTCTTTGGCATCTCCTAATTTTACTTTAAATAGCTCATTCTCACTTTTGGCAACGTTTTTATCTCCTTTCAATTGTCCAATGCCCTCAAATGGCTTTCTAATTCATTTATTTAATTGTCTTTCCCATCCTGTACTAACATAACTAAGATTTATAATAAACAGAAATTAATATTACATAATATGACATGATATTTGAATGTTATAGATTTTTTCCAATTTTGCAACTGAGAGAAGCCGGGCTCAGAAAAGTAAATTAACTTGGTAAAGGGTCATGGATAATTACTGATGATGTTTGAATTTTTTGATTCCCAAGTCAGCTCATTCTCTCTCTCTCTCTCTCTCTCTCTCTCTCTCTCTCTCTCTCTCTCTCTCTCGTTCTCTCCCCCTCTCTCTCTCATTCCCTCCTTCCTTCTCTAACATCATACCACAGCTGCTACCTCTCAAATTATTCTTTTCTTTCCTATTGCTTCAGGTCACTTTTTTCTGCTTTCTCCACTAGTCCACTAAAATGGATAACAATTCGGTTCCATTATCTTGAGTCTGTTTATAGATAATGCTTCACATGAAGGAATGGAAGTTGCCTAAGAGCGTGTGCTGCACCAAATTATGGGGAACAGTTTTTCTCTGACCTCTATATTTTACTTCATATTTTTTAACTTTCATTTTCTTTCATGATGAATTCCTAAAATTGGAATTATCTGGATAATTTAGACGAGATCTCTTTATTTTGGCAGAAATGTTGAGTGGATAGAACAGTGGAGATTTATGTTGAATCAGGCAGACTGACTGTTCACATGAACAAAAAAGAGTTTCCCAAAGTAGGTGATACTGCCCCATCAGGGACTCTAGGATGATAAGAGTGTGGGGGTAATAGCCTCAGGTGCAGTTGCGGGGCATTGAATAAAAAAAGGGCAGTGGAAGCATAAGGAAAGAAGGTAAGAAAATTTTGAAAAACCCTTCACATATGTTTCATCTTTTGTGTAATGGAGTTAAAATTGCATTAATTACGTTATTTTCCAAATAAGCACACAAAATACAAGTTATAACTGATCAATGGTCAAGTCTGCTGACAGGTCTTAAAAAGCAAGTGTTGGCAGGCAAGCCTCTTGCACATTGTTTGGAAGACCATCATGCATCGGCAGGAATATGTGCATGTAATGACTTATTTACAATATGATATTATACAATTACATGATACAATATCATGTCATCAAAATTACAATGCAGGAAAGAAAAACAAGTTTATAATAAATTATTAAATTTAAGATGTGTCATTTTAAAAAAAAATTATATTTTTAACTGATTCAAATTTTTTTTAAAAAGTTAAAGGGCTAAAGAAAGTACATTTCCAGGGGGCACTGAGTATTGGGGGGCATTGAGTATTTTTTTTGAAATGGAATTGGCAGGCCAAACAAATTTGGGAACCTCTGATTTAAACTGATAATAAACATACTTTCAGTCCCTTTCATGTCATATAGACTTAAAATCTGAGGGTAAGTTCAACATCTTGAAAACTTATGCATTAGACAGAAAAAGGTTTTCAGGCTCAATATATGTGTGTGTGTGTGTGTGTGTGTGTGATCCACAGGTGTCCATTTCAGTTAGTGGCATTTTCATTTTTTTTAATATAGTTTTTTTTTCTTTTTAAATTTTTTTTTTCTTTTTAGTTTAGTTTCAAGTTTATTATTGGAGAAGAGATCTGCAAATGCCAAGACTTTTTAAAAAGAAATTTGAAATTTAGCCTGTAAAACAGTTATCCTTATAATCATTAGAAGTAATTATTATTGATGATGATGATAATGATAGATAGCATATATATATATACACAGTTAAAGGTTTGCAAAGTGCTTTATAAATATTTTCTCATTTTTGAAAACCCTTGAAGGTAGGTGCTACTATTATCCCCTTTCCACAGATAAGGAAACTGAAACAGACAGAGAGGAAATTTTTTACCCAAGGTCACACACACTAAATGAGTGAGGCTGAGTTTTAACTCAGTTTTTCCTGACTCCAGGTACAGCATTCTATCCACTGTCCCTTCCAGCTACTAGCTAGGTGAACAAAAACATTATATTTATCCACAGGCCAAATAAATAGAAATCTGAAATGACAGAATTTTACAATTAGAGGAGAATTCAAGAATCATTTACTTCAATCCTCTTCATTTTATAGATGACAAAACTGAAGCCCAGAGAAGTTAAATTACTTCTCCAAGGACTTGCAGCAGACAGACTATAATTCTACTCCCCAAACTCTCATGGTAGTGCCCTTTCCACTGGAATATGCCAGAATCTATGGTCCCCAATACACAATCTCTGTCAATCCTTCTTTAAGCTTGATCTGCTTCATAATGTCATTGAAAATGGACACCATACCTCCTTCAAGTGCAGCCACAGAAATCTCTACAGTGAGTGAGGGGGTGGTTCAATCTACAAAGTATTGCTTTCATTTTCAAGTTTCTTTTTAAATTTTCAAGTTAAAAATATAATTAGTGATACTTTAGATTGTGGTGAATAATTAATAATAACTGAGGCAACAGTCTGAATGATACAATTTATTTGCAAAACTGTCTAAATAAACCAGTCAATAGACTCCTCAATCAGTCCAAAGACCTTGAATACATAATGAGGCAGATTTTTGCATATTAAAAACATGTAATCAAATAAGATCAATTGGTTAAAAAATTAACCAGAATACAAACTAGGATAGAAAATTAGATAATGTGATTACTAACTGGAGGAAAGATTAGGGGTTTTCCAAGTTGGGAGGGAGGAAGAGTGAGTTTTGGTAGAGTTGGGAAGGGGATGTGTATTATGAGAGATACTGATTAATTGCATCGATCAGCACTTATGAAACAATAGATAGTTTATACCATTTAGTTTTTCTGGGATGTTTTTTTTTAAAAAAGACGGAGAATACATGTGACAGCACAACATAGAGTAAGTATTCATGAGATAGAATCTAATTGATTCTCTTGATTCCTCTGCCAAACCAATTCCATTTCGTTTTTATTCTCTCTCTCTCTCTCTCTCTCTCTCTCTCTCTCTCTCTCTCTCTCTCTCACACACACACACACACACACACACACACACACACCCCTCATCTTCTGTAATGAACATCAATTATACAACATGAGAGCTTTCTACCCACACCATGCCCGGCATCATAACGTCATTCATAAAGTTAACATGCAAAAGCAGACATACAGGCATTTCAGATGGGGTTCTAACATGAAGCAGAGGTTCCCTTCAAGTTCTAGACCCAGTTTGCTTAAGATAATTGTGTGCTATCATATCTAGAGAGACAATGAGGGAATCATACTCTACTTCAAACACCTTCAAAAAACTATTTTCATTTCTCCTACATGAGTTGGTAGAATTGGTCCAAGTTAGAGCCTTTTACTACTCAATGCATATGGTCTACGATTTACATGTACAGACCTTTCAGGTTAAGAATCAAATTTTGAAACCACAGCTCTGCATCTTACTAATGTCATACATCCTTTACTCCAGGAATGACATTTCTCAGATTACATGTTGTTGGAAGTCTTCCCAAATTCATAGTGTGGTCAAACATTTTTCGGTTCAGTCTTATTCCATATCAGGAAAGGTACTTCATTCTTTTTACTCATGAAGTATGCCTCATAATAACATGAAAACAAAACAAAAGAATGTTTCGTTTGTCTGTCAGTTGTTTTATTTTACTTTATTTTTGTGGACCTGAGATTAAATAGGACTGGGAGATAAATACTAGTCTTGTGATTCTAATGGTGACAGGGACTCCAGAACAAGGAAATGTCTACTAATGCAAGCCAGAACCTTCTCTGCAACATTATGCTTAAATGATTAATGACAGTGTCTAGATCTATCATTTCATTGGTATAGGGAACTCTTGCATGAGAAAGTGCCTTCTATCAATAAATATTGGCACATTAACAATGTATATTACCTTAAAGAGTTGCCTAGAGCATTAAGGTGTTAAGTGAGTTGGCCAGGGTCACATATATATAGCTTTGAGATCAACTTTCTATCCACTATGCTTACCTGATATTCTTAATGATGAACAGAGATCCAATGGGATTCCAGTATGCTTTCTGAATTATCAAAAAAGAAGGTCAAATTACCTTCACCATAATTTCAGTATTTTAGTGTATTTTATTGCATTTAAATTTTTTGAAGAAAGTCAGCATGGCTTAATAGAGAGCTGGCTGAGGAATCGGGAAGACTTGAATGTATGTCTCACTTTTGACACATATTGTCTAGTTGACCATGGCAAAGTCATAATCTCTTGGTGGTCTGCAAAACTTCCTAAGATATAATTTGCAGAGAAAGTGCTAGCCTGCATCAGTAGGGTAGGGTTTACTCTTCTAGGAGTTCCTATACCAATGAAATCACAGCTCCAGGGGCAGCTAGGTGGTGCACTGAGTAGAGCACCAGCCCTGGAGTCAGGAGGACCTGAGTTCATATCTGGCCTCAGACACTTGACACACTTACTAGCTGTGTGACTTTAGGCAAGTCACAATTGCCTTACCTTCCACCCTCCAAAAAAAGAAATCACAGATCCAGAAGCTATTCTTATAATTTTGGAAAACTAATAATCAATAACCACTTTTAATCGGCTAGTATTTCTCAGTTACTGTCTGGCAAATACATTTATTTATATGGAATGATGCCTCTGAGTTAACAAGGATATGTAATTAACTCTATCATGTCATTTTGCATAAACACAAGTGTGTGGTCCAAGTTACTTTTCAGAGTGAAATAAAGAAGTAATATGAAACATCCTTTAATTTTGTTCATATTTGCCTATATCAGAAATGCAGACTCTTGCCTACAGAATCAAATTGGTGATAGTGACACCATTACTCAATTCATCTTTCAAAATTTTACTTTTAATTCTAACATTAGATTTTGATTATAATTTTTTAAATGATCTAACATTTCTGACTTTGACACTACCCTAAGAACTCTGAGAAACTGTATTAATCACATGCAAAGAGAATACTCTGAGAAATCTCACAGTCAGAATGACAGAGGCATATTGAAAAATCAATTACTCCAGAACTTAGCTGATAAAATCCCAGTTATGCAAATACAACCAGTATAGGTAAATATTTTAATTTATCTTTGTATACTAAATTCCATGCTTCCTAGACTAAAAGGGTGAAAATGGAATTAGTATAGCTTATTTTCCATGAAAATCTCATTTTTCTTTCTGGATGAATTGCAGCCTCAAAACTCCCCACTTCTACTCTTCCCTCTTACCCCCACCCAATTCCCCCAAAAGAACAATCTTATACGAGCCAGAAGTATTGATGCTAGAATGAAGCCATGTTGAAATGGAATGATAATTTTCTAAATTGAAAACTACCTATGGTGCTCAGGTGGAAAATTTCCTACCCACTAAAGATGTTCAGTGTATAAAACTATCAAAGACTTTTTGTTCCTCAATCAAGGAATGGGGGACTAAGACATATTTTATTTTAAATTAGCCAGTATTCTCTTAGAATATATTAGTCCTTTATGGCTACTGTCTAGCTGTAAAATGAAAGTTCTCATGGATCAAACAATCTAGTCTGATACAACATTAACAATTTTAGAAGCAGAAAGTGGCCTTGAGAGTTTACCTCTTATGGTCTCCAAGCCTACTGAAAAATGTAATTGAACATTTTAGAGTAAGTTGTATTTGACAAATTGTACAAGATAAGTGTAAATACTCAAAGAAGGTGACAGCAGCCTCCCCATATAAAAGTATAACTATTTTTCACTGGCATTTCACATAAGGGAATGCTCATGGGATTCTTGTGTTCTTAAAAAAAATGGTTATTATGTACTAAGTATTTGTGACAAAGCCAAAACTAGCACTGTGCTAATGAGGTTTTGACCCAGGATGTCTACATTAAGTAAGAGCATTTTCTCAAGGAACTTCTGTAATCCTGCCTCACCTCATAGTCCATTGCTTTAGGGTTTCCGAAGAAATGACTTAACCTACTCCAAATACTACCTCAGCAGTGTTTGGGTTGGCTTTTGTGCCACTCTTCTGCTACCTTGTAAGATCATATGATCAAAGGTTGCAAGCAGAAGGGTCTCTGATGGGGCATCTGGTCCAACTCCCTCATTTTACAGAAGAGGGCCAGAGTTCCAAAGAGATCACACAATAGTTAGAAGACCCAGGATTTTATAAACAATTCGGTGGGAAAATAAACCCTGACTCTGAAGTCAAAGGATTGGGGTTCAATCCTATCTCAGACTCTAAATCTCTGTAGAATGTTGAGCAAGTCACTTAACCTCAATGAGCCTCAATGTGGCTGTAAAATGAAGGGGGCTGGACTAGGTGGCCTCTAAGATCCCTTTTAGCTGTAGCTACATTCTTATCGACTGAGGCTCTCTGACTCTTTGCACTCCACAGACATCACTGCTCCTCTTTCCTTGCTCCTATATGCCTTTGTCCCAAATGGAAAAAAAAAATAGTTATTGCCTTGATTTGTGGACACCTTGCCATTGGTTGGGGTTTTTTAATCTCCTTATAAAAAGCTGTGTAATAGTTATACTTTAAAGGAAAATATGACTAATTTTGTTTTGACAATGTTTTGAGAATTTACAATAGCCCTTGAAATAACCGCAGAAGACTTAGGCTGGAACAATGAGATGCATAATCAGTGAGCTGTAGAATTTAATAGCATTTGGACATCATAGAATTTCACAGCAGGAAAGGACCTTAGAGATCTTAAAGCCCACTCTTCTTAATTTGCAAATGAAGAGACTGGGGTACAGAAGTTAAATGACTCGCTTAAAATCAAATAGTCCTTACCTGTCAGGTGCAGGCCCAGGACTCAAACCCAAGTCCTGAGAATCTCTTCTCTCATCATTTCCCTACTGTACCACTGCTCAGGGAACCCAGCGACAGGTGCCACTCTATTTTGCGTACACTGTCTTCTTTTCCTTTACTTTGTTTATGCCCTTAGATAAGGAGCATTGTTGTGACTGGAGAATGAATTCGTCAGGTCAATTTATATGCAGACAGCATTTCCCTAGCTTCCAGATGCTAAATAATTCTTACACTATTGAACAAATGATTGTGCATTTTTCTCATCTCAGGATATAAGACCAATATTGTTAATCTTTAATCATGCCCATAGGTAATGCATCAAAGAAATCACCTTTTGTAATGATGATGATGGAAATCAACTATTTTGTTATCCAATAATGTATTTCATTGAACTACTCCAAGAAATTTCTAGGTGCTATTATTATATTTACCGGTTTAATTTTGTAGTAATTCTGTATTTTTGGATGTTGAACATATATATGCATGATTTTTGAGGTGGTACCAACCTATATTAAGAGGGAGTTTCTACAACCAAGCATCCTATATACTAATTCAATCATAGTTTCTCTCCTCCTTCCTTCCTCCTTCCTTCCTTTCTTTTTTCCTCCTTCTTTTCTTTCCCTCTTTAGTTCTTTCTTTCTTTCCTTCCTTCCCTCTTTCTTTCCTTCTTTCTTTCTTTCCCTTTGGTTCTTTCCTTTTCTTTCTTTCTTTCCTTTTTCCTTTCTTCCTTTTTTCTTTCCTTCCCTTTCTTCATTCTTTTCTTTCTTTCATCATTTCCTTATTCCTTCCTTCCTTTCACTCTTCCTCCCTCCCTTCCTCCTTCCATGCCTTCCTCCTTCCATTTCTCCCTCTTTCCTTCCTTCCCTCTTCCCATTCTTCTTTCCTTCCTTCCTTCCTTTCTTGCTTCCTATCTTTCTTTCAAATGAAACATACACATACACATTGATAGAGTTAGTTATACAACTTTGTATAGTTATAAATATTATGATATATAGCATATATATTCACATATATGATATAAGTTATTTATATATAACATATGTAGTAATATATAGAACTATATATATTAACTTATCAGGATTAGTCTATCAAAATAAAACTACAGATAGCAATATATTATATGTGTATATATACATACATACATATATACACATTATATATATAATATATATGTTTACATATAGTCACATGAAGTAGCATGTATTTTTCACCACAAGATATGTGTATTATGTACCTTTTCACCTTTCAGTTTCCTCAAGATATAGCTCAAGTGCCACCTTCTAGAGAAAGTCTTTCTTAATCTCCACTCCTCAACAATTCATTCATTTCCTTGACCTATAGTATTTATTCTGCATTTCTTTGTTTTGTATATACTTCTATATATACCTGTTTTCTCCCCTAATGCAATATAATTTTCCTGAGAAAGGAATAGTGGCATTTTTTGTCTTTGTATCCCAGCACAATGCACAGAACAAAATAGGTGTTTAGTAAATGTTTGTAGATGGCTTGATGTTTGTACTCTTTCAACATGGACTTTGATGTAAAAAAAATAACAATTCAATTTAACAACTGTAACTTTTCTCAGCCTCAGTTTCCTCCTCTGTAAAATCAAGATAATAATAGCACCTATCTCCTCGAGTTATGGTGAATATCAAATAAGATTTATATGTATAAAGTGCCCTGAAAACCTTAAAGAAAGCTTAGTATTAGTAGTATTGATATTCATATTGTTATTTGCCTGTGCTGAGACACTATGGCAGGGGTATTGGGGTTACAAAGCCAAAAATTAAGAGAGTCCTCACATTTTTTGTAGCTAGTCTTCTAATTATCTATTTTGAATTTCTTATATTTGGCTCCACTAAGATGTTTCCTTGCACTGAGTAGGATTTAATAAAGCTGGCAGTCATCTGGCAATAACTACTCATTAGATAGATAGGTAGGTAGGTAGGTAGGTAGATGGATGGATGGATGGATGGATGGATGGATAGATAAACAGACAGATAAATAAACCAGATCTAGTTTCTAGCTTTTAACAAAGTAACATTTTCATTACATTACTTTTCAATTAACTTTTTCTTTACTTATCAAAATTATAAGTACTTTTACAACTAATCATCAAAATCTTTTTGTTTAATTTAAATTTTTTTCACTGACCTTATATTGCTATATGCCACAATAGAATGTCTGCAATACTATATAATAATCTTTGATGATAATCTTCCTATTTTCATCACTGCCATAGTGTTTATCACATTAAAAAAAACAATGTATCCACCTAAATAATTGTCCCTTCTTCGACAGATATTTCAATTCTAAAATCAGAGTAAGTTTTTTTTTATTACTGAAACTTAAATACATAGGAAGAAAAGAAAGAGAAACATAAACTTAAATACTGAAACAAATACAAAATCAGAAAAGAAAAAAGCACAGCAGAACATGAGAGGATTCAAAATATATAGTAACTAATTTCCATTTCAAGAAAGCCTATATAATAAATATAATCCATTGTGTTGAGCACTGCCCATATTTTCTTTGCTTCCTTGTTAGTTTTCTTTTGTTCTCTGCTATGTACTTTTTACTTTGTTCTTTCTCCCCACTCCCTCCCAGGCTACAATTAAGTACAGATATATTTATGTATAGCTATAGAGATACACATATACACATGCATACATATGTACATATATAGATATATATTTTCCCTAACCTATTCTACTTCTGATCTTTGTTTTTATGTTTGTGGGTATCTATTATTTCCTATCCCTCCTAACTCTTCTACTTTACTTCTACCTGCTACCTATTACTTAACCTACCCCCCTCCAAAAATCCCATTCATATCCTCCCATTCTCATAAATCTAAATAGCCTTCTATACACCCCTTTGACCTATTCCCTCACCCTCACCTCTAGAAATCCCTTCCTTATGCTCTCTGCCTTCCCAATCCCCTTAGCATTTTATTTCTTTCTGAATTTAGAAGACTTTTTTGCTCTTCTAGATAATATATATATGTGTGTGTGTATATATATATATATATAGATATATATATGTGTGTGTATGTATGTGTGTGTGTGTATATATGTGTGTGTGTGTGTATATATATATATATATATATATATATATTTCTCTCATGAACCCATTCCCAATGAAGCAGGTTTCCCGAACTTATAGCCTTCCTCCCCCATCTAATTCCTCTCTGTCCATTCTTCCTCTCACACCTCATTTGTATAAAACAATTACTCTTTTTAGATGTTCCTAAACAGTTTTACTTTATAAAGTCATATCATACTCAGGTCTACCCCAATCTTTCTTATGAAGTACTCAAATACTAATAACAATCTTAAATATATATCATACATTTTACATACTTAAAAAGTAAACAGTCTGTCCTTAATGAGTCCCTCATAATTAGTCTTTGGTATGTACGTTATATTTCTCTTGACTCTTGTATGCCAAATCTTCTATTAAGTTCAGGGTTTTTTTCTTAACAAAGTACTGAAAATCTGACAGTTCATATTAAATGTCCATTTTTTTCCATTCAAGATTATGCTTAGCTTTGCTGGTATGATATTTTCCACTGTAACCTCAGTTCTTTTGCTCTTGGATACATAGTGTTCCAAGATCTGTTTTTTTAATAATTTTTTTTCTTAAGTGTAAAAATGACCTATGTTAGGACCAAGCAAGAAAGAAGATTTCACAGCTGCCTGGCTACTCCCAACAGTCGAAGCAGCAGATGTGCAGGAAAAAAGGTTGCTGGCCTTTGTCAGATAAGTGGCAGCTTCAACTGTGAAATTATCCTCTGCCTTAGTGATAATCTTAGGGTTATAAAGATGAGAATTTTGGGTAGTAAACAAGTTCACTTATTGCCTTTTGAAATTGGAATAGGAACTGGAGCTATGATTTCATGGGTATGAGAACTCCAAGGAGTGAGGTGAGAAAATTCTCTTTAGTTATGCCATTGGGCACCTTCTCTGCAACTTATATTCTTAGGCAATCCTCTAGAGTACTGAGAAGTTAAGTGACTTACCCAGGATCACAGGTCCAGCATCTGTCTAGGTCTACACTTAAACCCAGGTCCCCCTTGCTTTGAGGTCAACTCTTTCTCCATTAGGCCATGTTGCATCTCTTTGAGAGTTAGAAGAAAAGGAAAATGTGTTGGAGTTTTTTTTTTTCCTTAGGAAAGATTTTGTTTAAAAGATGTCAACTAGAATATTGCCAGAGTTGGACTTTTCCCATGACACACGGTGAAAATGACAAAGAATGCTTTATCTAATAAATGTCTCCATCACCCTGGCTTCCTCATTCTTTAGCCTTCTACTGTATAAATATAAACACAGAAATGGTTGTGTTTTTATTTTTAAGTTGCAAGGACCATGGTCATTGTATATTCTGTTACTAGAGGAGGCTTTCTTTTCCAAAGACTTAATGTTATGTCCAAATCTTATTTGATGGGTTAGTTAGAGCCTGAGTACTGATCACAATTTCTTTTATAGCTGAATACAAGATAACAATAATGCTTTTTTAAAAAACAATATGTGAAAATTTATCCATACAAGTGTGTTTATCATATATGAGGCCTTAGGGAGTTCCATGCTTAACTCTAGTAGCGGTGCCAACGCTCAGAATATTTTTTTTATTTACTCCTCTGGAACTGATAGAGAATCATGAATTAGGACAGGAAATGTATTACGTTAGAATCATATCTCATACTTAAAGTGCCTCTTGAGCAGCAGCACCTCTACATGAGGCAAAGATGAGTCTCCTCCACCCTCCCCCATACTCCTCTCCAAAACCCATTTTTTCCAATGCAATGATAACGGAGGTTACATTTTTTTAAAATGTTCATTTGATTTGTTTAATGAACACCTCAATTTTCCCTGGAAAACTTACTCAAAACTCAAACCTTGCTTATATGGTTTACATTTCTAATCAGACCACAAACCACCTGGAAGACCTTTACAGAGCACACTTTCATATTACAATTCGACTCTATTATTACACTAGAGATTTTAAGTTTAATATTTTTAGCTTTTTTTAATTTTTAATACATTTTCAGTTTAACTTTGGGGATAATTCAGAGAAATGTAAAGGAAACAAGTCTAGGAAAGCCCACTATGATAGCTGGTTATGAAGATCATGTGTGAAAAACAAAACCAAAACAAACAAAAAACCCCAGCAACCAAAAAACAAAACAAAACAGCCCAGGATCTGAGTCCTTGTTATTCAGTCATTTTTCAGTCATATCTGACTCTTCATGACCTCATTTGGGGTTTTCTTGGCGAACATACTGGAGTAGTTTGCTATTTCTTTCTCAAACTCTTTCCACAGATGAGGAAACAGAGACAAAAAAGATGAAGTAACTTGTCCAGGGTCACACTGCTGGTAAGTGTCTGCCACCAGATTTGAGCACAGGAAGATGAGCCTTGCTCACTCCAAGATCGGCATTTTATCTAGTGCACCACCTAGCTGTGCCTTCCCTTGGATCTTTCTACCAGAGCTTAAGAAAAAGAATTTACAGTTTCTTGGTTAGGGATGGAGTGCATCTAGAAAGGGCCTTGAAGAATATATTTACCTGGAGATTTGTAGGTATGACCAAGAAAACTTTAAATTCAAAATGAAGGGAAGGGTATAAAATGCACACATATAAATATTAAGCCAGATACAACAGAGTAAGAAGTAGAACACAGTAGGAATGACAGGAGCAAGGACAAGCAATTCACAGGGAACAACACTACGTTAAGGAACACAGTCAGCTAGGAGAGGGAACACAATAAATAGAGCACTGTACCTGGATTTAGGAAGATCTGAGGTCAAACCTGGCCTCAGAAACTTACTAGCTGCGTGACCCTGGACAAGTCACTTAACCACGGTTTGCCTAAGTTTCCTCATTTATAAAATGAAGCTAACAACAGCACCTTCCTCGCAGGGCTGCTGTAAAGATCCAACGGGCTAACATCCATAAAGCATCAAACACAGTACCTGGCACCTTTCGTTGTGTTGGTTCAGTCGTTTCCAGCACGTCCAGCTTTTCGTGACCCCGTTTGGAGTCTTCTTGGCAAAGATACCAGAGTGGCTTGCCATTTCTTTCTCCAGCTCATTTTACAGATGAGGAAACTGAGGCAGACAGGGTTAAGTGACTTGTCCAGGGTCACGCAGCTAGTGTGTGAGGCCAGATCTGAACTCAGGAAGATGAGTCTTCCTGACTCCAGGTCCAGCGCTTGATCCCCTGCGCCACCTAGCTGCCCCACCTTGCCCATGGTAGGAGCTTAATGAATACTTATTCTCATCTCCTTACTCCTCACATAAGTATATTCTATACCAATACATACAATAATGTTCAGACTTTGGGAAATAGATATCTTAATGTCAGGAAATAAATCTGGCCCTCTAAGCATAACTGAGATTCAGTAAGATTCAACTCATGCCTAGGATAGATCAATGGAAAGCATATATCTGATTCAAAAAGAACAGAGTAGGCAAAAGGGGGGCTGTGTAGGAGTATTATATATCAAGAAGATAAATTATTTTATAAAAATCCACATAACAGATGGGAGACTCATGGAGGGAACATTTGATTGAGGAACAAAGAAAGAGAAACCAAAAACATATTCTAGTGGGAGTGTATTAAATAGATGATGAATTATGAAGCAGACCAAAAAAGTGGTAAAGAGGCAGGTTTTAGCAATCATGGCGGGGGGGGGCGGGAAGGGGGCTACTAGATGCCCTGACCTGCTTGAATCATCTCTCTTCTAGAACTAGAGAGACTGAAAGAAGAAAAAAAAGTACCTTCTAGATAATTTCATAGGATGGTAGAAATTAGAGCTAGAAGGGAAATTGAAGGATATTCAGTCCAAATCTCTCCACCATTTCAGAGGCATAGATTGCTTAAAATGACTTCTAAGGGTCACACAACTAGTCACCCATTAGAAGATGGAGGAACAGATGAGAGAATTATTCTGATGAATATGTGTATTGTCAAGTGGAATAGAAAAAAATCTTGGAAACAAGTGACATACAGTATTACATAACGGTTTGATTTATTTCATAGACTTTGTACGAATTAATTTGAAAGAGTTGCAAAAGGGTATGTGTGATATAAGGTTCTATAAGAGGTGCATTCAAGAGCAAAATTCTGGTGACATAAACCCACACAATCCTGATGAAGAAGAAAAGAGGGGAGTTGTTAATAGAGATCAATGCTGTGCACAGGGAACTCATTAACTAACTTAGATTTTAAAGACAAATAGTGAAGCTGGAAGGCTGGATAGGTCAATGAGAATGAATATCAAAGAGTAGAATGGTCCTATAAGGATTTGGGTGACTAATGTGTTGATTTGTTTGGTGGGACTATGCTTATTTATTTTGTCCAGAGGGCATGGGGGAAGGGTAGGAGAAATTAATGAATAGGCAATAGAGATATGGTAGATAAGTGGTTCAGGGGATAGAGTGCTGGCCAAGAACCTGGGCTCAAATCTGGGCTCAGACACTTATTAACTATGTGACCCTGGACAAGTCACATAACCCTGTTTTCCTCAGTTCTTCATCTATAAAGTGAGTTGGAGGAGGAAATGGCCAAACATTCCAGTATCTTTGCCAAGAAAATCCTAAACGAGGTCATGAAGTGTTGGACATGACTAAAATGACTCAATAACAATAGAGATGAAAAAGAAATGAGCATAGCTAAATCATTTAAAATGCATCAAAATAAAAAAATAGTTCAGAAAGGGACAAAACTATATACCATATGTAAAAATGTATCATGGATTCATACATAATCTTCTTTGTTCTTTGTATATATTGAAATTTGGGTCTGTTGATAATAAAAATCAAGTATGAATTATAAAATCAATAATAAATGAATAATAAGTGAAATAAAATGTAAATTTTATAATTTATAATAAAACATAAAAAAATGAAAAGGTTACCAGGAATGCCAAAAGAATCCACTAGAATCCCAGAACTAGCTAAGGCTTAGAATAACTGGAGCAGTTTAACTAAGGTGATGTACTCCTTCCCAATAGCTTTTCTGTCTCTCTATTCCCTATCTTCATACCTCCTGTTCTTTTGGTGTCTAAACCTTCTCCTAATCCCTTGATTTTCCCAACACCATGGTACTCCACTTTTCCCCTATCCCTGCCATCTTTCATGAACTGACACTTCTTTCTAGGTGGTGAGGAATTACAGATTGCCAACTATGGCATGGGGATGCAGGCTGGTTTCTCTGGGGGAAAAGACATCTCATCATCTCTGCACAATTCTATTTAAATAGAATGGATTGTTCCTTGTTATGCCCCCTTGCTCTACTGAATTTGCCCTGACACAAGACTCTATAGTTACAGATATGTGCAAGAGAAATATCAAATAAGGTGTAATTATGCACGTATGTGTATATGTGTGTGCACACACACACATAAACAAACATATAAGCTATCAATATATACACATACAGATGTACAACATTGATAAAGCATTATTTATGTATATAATTTTTGGATCCCAAATCTTGAATATGATTTTCAGCTTCATGCTTTAGAAAAAAAGTGGAATTTCTTTTTTTTCCCTCCAATATTGGCATCTCTTCTGTTCTCTATGTTTTTTCAGATGCCACTTAACAACTTGTAAATAGTCAAAACTACATATTTAGTAGTACCCTAAAATGTAGTTCATTTAGGTTAATGACTTGAAGTCTTTGAAGGTAATTAGGTGCTATCTGATCTTCTCACTTCTGTAAGGATTCAATTCCACATTAACAACTTTTGTTCTATCCTCATCCAAAAAGATGTTGACCTTGGAGATGAGAAGACTTGGGAGGATAGTTTTTCCCACGTATTAGACTTAAAGAAAACGCATTGGGCATTTTTGTTTGCCCCAGAGAAAGAGAAATGGATGGATAGCCGAAAAAGGTAGATTTAGGCCTCGTGTTAAGAAGAACTTCTTAGCAAATTAGAGCTGCCCAAAAGTGGAATGGGAAATAGTGTATGATCCCCTACTGAATGTCTTGTAGCAGAGGCTGATGACCACTTTAGGGGTAGATTAAAGTGGAAATTCTTTTCTGGTATTGGTTGGATTAGATTATATTTCTGGGCTCTTTCAACTCTATATTCTGTAATTCTAAAAAAAAAAAAACCCGAAAGAATAGAAAATTCAAGTAGCTGTGTTTTCTTTCATTCATCTGTTATCATAGCCCCATCTGCTATCTACATATTGATCCTATCAATATCACTGAGAGAAATGATTATTTCTCTCATGTATTAATACTAATTACTAAATCAGGGTGAGGGTTTTTCTCCTTTTCCTTTCCTCTTCCAGGAATCAACAAGTGTGGGAAATCTTTCTTACAGACTTAATCAGGAAAAGAAATTCTAAGTTTAGGTTAGTGGGTGGATTCCTGTTCATTGTGTTTACTCAGGTCTGGAAAAATGTAGATTCTCCCTTTTGTCAGATAGGTGATATGGAAATTGATGCCTCTTTGACCAAGGTTTGGATGATCCGCTTCACATAACCCTAGGACCCTCTCTGGAATATAGCCCAGCCCCTCACTGTAATATTCATTCTCTCATTAATTGTTAAACAATCCAAGTTGATTGCCACTCTGCTTTTCGCAAGGACATATAACTGTAAGCCCACCACTGTAAGGGGTCTTCAGCATTTGAGAATGGCACTGACCTCTTTTATTAATAACACGTTAGCCTTGTTAGTAAAATGATTAGATTACCCAGAAATTATGCTTCTCAAACTTTCAAAATATCACATGACCAAAGAAGTAGTCTAGTATGGTGGAGATTCTGGACTCAAGGTGAGCTGCATTCAATGGCTGGTTATGTGTTTATATTACTATTTGTAATTCTAATTTTCAATTCAATAAACATGTATTCAATGCCTATTATGTGCCAAACAACATGCTATGTATATAAATACATATACACATACAACATACAAATTTACTAAATACAATGAAAAATATTTAAGATTTACATATTTTCTTCCCAACAACCCTGTGGGATAATGAGAAAACTATTGTTTCCTGCTTATGAAAATAGCTAGTAATATAGTTAGTTCTTGTTAGCCCTAGGATTTGAGCTTAGTTGACTGTCTCCAAGTTCCTTGTCAATAATCAATGACCACTGAAAGTTTGTTAAGCACCTACTAAGCACCAAGTACTGTGAAAAGTGGTGATATAAATGGGGCAGGGGGCTGAGAGGCCTTGCCCTCAGGGAGCTTACAATCTAATAGGGGAAGATATACAGAAGGAAGCTGAAGTAGGGAGCAGGAAGGCTTGGTGGAGAAGACAAAGAAACTCCAAGTAATGCAGCCAAGTAGGAAGCTATATGTTTGTCCTGATCCTCCTCCCTAAATTGAGGCTTTGGGGTTATTGCCCCTGACTTTCAATCAGAAGATGACAATGATGAGGTATGAGTACCAAAACTGATTTGATCATGCAAGATGATGCGGTTTCCCAATGATGAGATTCCTAGGACATAATGGAAAAGTAACAGAAGTCAGGCAGCACAGTGGTTAAAGTACCAGATGTGGAGTCAGGAAGACCAAAGTTCAAATCCGACCTCAGACAGTTATTAGCTATGTTACTCCAGGCAAATTGTTTAACCCTGTTTGCCTCACTTTCTTCATCTGTAAACTGAGCTGGAGAAGGAAATGGCAAACCACTTCAATCCCTTTGCCAAGAAAACCACAAATGGGCTTACAAAGATTTGGACATGCCTGAAATGACTGCACAACAAAAACAATATGGAAGTCCCAAAGCATTACAGCTCTCTACCATATTAAGCTATTTTTCCTGGTGGCATAAATAGAATCATTACATGAGGGTAGACAAGATAAATGAATGTTGCATTTTAATTGTTCATTATGTAGAAAGTATTATGTTAACAGCTAGGCACACTAATAAAAAAGTAAGATAGTACCTGCTCTCAGGGATCTAACATTCTAATGAATGAAACAGCACACATAGAATATTTAGCTGCAAATCAGATGGAAATAACACATGAGTTTTACAATACAGGGGCAAAGCAGATGGTAATTCATCTTTGTTATTGTTATTTCCACTGATAAAATCATATAAGACTTTGGTGACATTCTTTTTGACTCCTCAATAGATGTGGTTGTATTAAAGGATGAGGGAGGTGACAATTCCATTATTCTCTGCTCTACTTAGACCACATCTTGAACACTGTGTTCTATTCTAGGTGCCAGATTTTTAGAAAGCACCATGTTGGACACCGTTCATCCACAAGAAAGTGACCAGGAGGGTGATGGGACACAAAATATCTGGGATGATTACACTGAAGAAGAAAGAATTTGGGGAAGGACATCATACCTACAGTATTTAATGTATTAAGTGATTTAATAGATCAAATATTATCTGAGTTATATATGAATTTTTAAAAAGATGCATTTCTTTGAAATGACACATTTGTCCTCCTGAAACCTTTAATGCTGCAGTTACAAACATTTTGTCATGCTGAAATTTGGTAAAAAAGGTCTCAATTCATACACCATCACAATACTCATCACTATTTATCACTTAGACTGCCAGTATACAAATGCATGACAACAATAATCCTAAGAGTTTTTCAAATTAATTTGCTAAATAAAATATCATGGTATTGGATGAGAGTAAAAAGGGGTTTTTTTGACTTCTTTGACTTTTTTTTTTTGCAAGAGTGACTTCATATTATTCAGTCTGCTCTCAAAGTCTGTTTGGCATATGAAAAGAACTTGTTTTCCTTTCATATATAAATACTTATATCAAGTTAGAATTGATTCTACTTATTAGTTTAATGAAGTAATGTAGTACCTTTCTCACTAGTGCTTTGGAGAGTATTTATATAATAGGGAATGCTGCCATCATAAATCACCCTTGAGAAATCAACTTTTTTTTATTGGAGGTCATCAGAGTCAGCAGAAAAATCAATTTAAATCAAATCAGTGAGTGTCTGTACACATTTTAAGATTGTAATGGAATTAATATACCAACATTATATTCACTTTTAATACTTAAATCTTTCTCTTTAATAGCACAGTTAAAGTTATAGTCCATCACTTTTTGCTTATATTTTTACAATGAATAATGTACACATAATGGCATGTGGATACTATATGTGAATATGTTCTGCTGTGTGATGTTATGCATGTGAATTTACTTACCCTCTGGGCTGAGGCCTAAACTGTTTGCTAGAATATAGGGAGCAGGAATTGTTTAAAATAGAACTGAAAAACTCAGCCTCAGATGAAATGTAAGTTGTTGCAGGGAAATCTTGCCTTTTCTTTTACTTGAAAAAGAAAAAAAAAACATTAACAAAGTAAAGTAAGCTAAGCTTTTGTCAGAAACCTCACCTTAGGTCTTACTTAATAGATTTTTCAAAATTTTATACCATGTTGCTTCTTGAAACCAATGGAAACAAGAATGATGCTCTCTGGTGTCTTCCAGATACTGCTAGTGATAGGATTTTCTTTAAAATTCACTATAGTTTATTGCTCTATTAATAGTAATGTATTTGGCTGTCCCTTTCTTTTATGTGCAAAGATATACTTGGGAAGTTCGCATTGTTTTAAAAAATGTCATCTATAATTAGGACTCTTTGAATGAGATCCAAGTCAAATATGTCTTATATAAAGTCTTTCAATGGAACATTCCAGTAAGTGCTGAATATATTTTGGTTTGACATTTTAAAAGTATTAATTCCTTATTCATTTATTTCCTTATTTATTGGAAACAGGTAAACAGATATGCATTGAAGTTTGATTCATTTTTTTTATTTTAAGTGGTCTGTTTGAATTTCTCTGATAAAGATCTTATTTTAAACATATATAAGGAATTGATTCAAATTGTTAAGATTAATTCTCCAGTTGATGAGTGGTCAAAGCCTATGACCCCACAGAACCAATTACTTATTGGATATCTTGAACTGGATGTCACATAGATATCTAGGAAACTCAATATTTTTGAAACAGCATTCATTATATTTCCCTACCACCTCTCTACAGACAGCATTTTTGAGTGATTTGCTTATGGTCAAAGCATCAGATATGAAAAACTTCAAGCTTTAATTATGTATTAAAACAGATTAAGATGTAACATTAATGCCATTAATTCTGCTTTTATTGTGTTGGTTTGACAAAATATGGCTGATGTGTTTATTATATATATATACATATATATGTATATATGTATACACATTCACTCTTTTTCTCAATTCCTTTTTTTTTCAATTAACAAGCATTTTTTTCTTCCCTCCTCCTCCTCCTGACATAGAGAAGAAAGAAGAAAACCAAAATCTTTGTGACAAACATACATGGTAAAATAATAAAAATTCTCACATTGGCAATGCCCAAAAATGGTTGCCTCATTCTGCATATTGATTGAAGATAAATTGGATAATTTTGATTACATAAATTACATAATTTTTTTAAATTCACAAACAAAACTAAGATAGCTGAGATGAGATGGAAAATTGCTAACTGGGAAAATATTTACAAATAAGCTCCTTTGATAAAGGGCTTATTTCAAATACATGAAGAGACCGATTAAAATTTATAAGGATTATTATTATTATCATGCCAATCATTATCATTTTCATATCCCAGTTGATAAGTGATCAAAGAATATCATACACATAACCAATTGTCTGTTGAACATTTTGAACTATACAAACCTTAAATATCTTGAATTCATCATGTCCAAAACAGCACTCGTTTTCTTTCACCAAAATCCCTCCCCTCTTCTAAACTTTCCTATTAAGGTGAAGGGTGCCTTCATGTGGCCAACCATCCATGTATGCTCCTTTCTATTACCATTCAGTTTTCATACTCAACTGGTAACAGAAATCTATCTTACCCAAAAGACAAGTGGGAGGAGACAGAGATAAGTATGGGAAGGGGAAATAAAAGGGAGGGCAAATCAAAGAGGGCAATGTTCAGAAGCAAAACAGACTTTAGAGGAGTGACAGGATAAAAAAAAACACAGAAAGATAACCAGAAGAAAATAGGATGAAGGAAAATGCACAGTTAATAATGATAACTATGAATGTGAATGGGACGAAGTCACCCATAAAACAGAAACAGATAACAGAATGGAATAAAAGCCAGAATCCAGCAATATACTGTTTAGAAGAAAGGCACTTGAAACAAGAGACACATACAGAGTTAAAATAAGGGGCTGGAGCAGAATCTAGTATGCTGGGATCAGGTGGGATTTATACCAGGAGTACAGGGCTGGTTCAATATTGGGAAAACTATCAGCTTAATTGATCACATTAATAATAAAAACAACAAAAATTATATGATTATATACATAGATGCAGAAAAAAAACTGCATTCCTATTAAAAACCCTAGAAAGCACAGGAAGCAGTAGAGTCTTTTTAAAAATGATATGCAGTATCTATCCAAAACCAAGAGCAAGCATTATCTGTAATAAGTATAAATTTCAAGCCCACCCAATAAGATTAGGAGTGAAATAAGGATGTCCATTATAGCTACCATCATTCAATGTTATACTAGAATTGTTATGGATAGCAATAATACAAAAAAAAAGAAATAGAAGCAATTAAAATAGGCAATGATGACACAAAACTATCACTCTTTGCAGATGATATAATGATTAGGAAACCCTAGAGAATTAACTAAAAAAAACTAATTGAAACAATTAGTAACAATTAATAAGCAAAGTTGTAGAATATAAAATAAACCCACACAAATCATCAACATTTCTATACACTATTAACAAAACCCAACAGCAAAAGATAGAAAGAAATTCCATTTAAACTAACTGCAGACAACAGAAAATACTTGGGAGTTTATCTACTAAGACAAATCCAGGGACTATATGAACACAATTACATAATACTTTTCACACAAATAACAACTAATCTAAACTTTTGGAGAAATATCGATTGCTCATGTGTAGGCTGAGCTAATATAATAAAAAATGGCAATACTACCTAAGTTAATTTATTTTTCAGTGCCATACCAACCAAACTATCAAAGAAATATTTTATGGAGCTAGAAAAAATAACAACAAAATTCAAATGGAACAACAAAAGGTCAAGAATATCAAGGGAATTAGTGAAAAAAAAAGGTTATGGAAGGTGACTTAGTTCCAGATTTAAACTATATTATAAAGTGGCAATCATCAAAACAATCCCACACTGACTAAGAAATGTAGCGGTGGATCAGTAGAAAAGATTAAGTGCACTGTGCACAGTATTACATGACCATAGTAATCTAGTGTTTGAGGAATCCAACAAACTTTTGGGATAAGAACTCACCATCTGACAAAAATTACTAGGAAAACAGGAAAGCTGTTGGGCAGAAATGAGGCATAGACCAACATCTCACACATTATACCAAGATAATGTCAAAATGGATAGATGATTTAGATGTAAAATAAGCAAACTAGGGGAAGAGAGGAAAATGTACCTACGGATAAGCGGGGAATTTATGAAGAAACAAGAGATAGAGAAGGCCCCAGAAAGTAAAATGAGCAATTTTGATTACATGAAATTAAAAAGCTTTTACATAAACAAAAATAATAAAATCAAAGTTAGAAAGAAATCAGGAAACTAGGGGAAAATACAGCAACTTTCTCTGATAAAAGCCTCATTTCTCAAATTTATAGAGAACTGAGCCCAATTCATAATAAGAGCCATTCCCCAGTTGATAACTGGTCAAAGGATATGATCAGACAGTTTTTAGAAGAAGAAATCAAGGCCATGGATAGTAACAGAAAAAAAATGCTCTAAATCACCACTGATTAGAGAAATGCAAATTAAAAAGAAATACCTTATCAGATTAGCTAACATGACACACAAAGGAAATGATATATGCTGGAGGGGATGTGGAAAAAATTTGGACACTAATTCACTGTTAGTGGAATTGTGGAGTAGTCCAACCATTCTGGTGAACAATATGGAACTATACCCAAAGGGCTATAAAAACTGTTTATGCCCTCTGACTCAGGAGTACTACTACTAGGTCTATTTCCAAAGATGATTAGGGAAAAATAAAAAGAACTTCTATGTTCTAAAATGTTTATAACAACTCTTTTTCTGGTGGCAAAGAACTGGAAATTGCAGGGATAACCTTCAACTGGGGAATGGCTGAACATGTTGTGACTTATGATTGTGATAGAATACTATTGTGCTATACGAAAAGAGGAGTGGAATATTTTCAGGAAAAACTTCAGAAGACATATATGTACTCATGCAAAATGAAGAGAACAGAATGAGGAGAACATTGTAGGGATGATCAACTGTGAAAGACTTAGCTACTGTGATCAAGACAATGATCCAAAACAATTCCAAAAGATTTGTGATGGAAGATGCCATCCATCTCCAGAAACAGAACTGACAAAATCTGAAATGGTGAAAGCAAAGCATACTTTTTTTCCTACTTCACTTATTTTTTATTGTGTTTTCCTTTGCAGCATGGCTAATTTGGAAATATATTTTGCATAACTTCATAATGTATATTCAATATAAAACTGCCTTCTCAAAAAGAAAAGATGTGCAGGAGAGAAGAAAATGATTAGGAACTCAAAGTTTAAAACAAAATGAGTGTTAAGATTTTTTACATGTATTTGGGAATATTTAAAAAAATAAATAAAAATAATTCTTAAAAATAACATCAATTTTTTGAAGCCCAAGGCAATATTTTAGCCTTTCTATGTATCACTAATTCTTAACACAGTGCCTGGCTAGCAGTTAATAAATGCTTTTTGATGGCTCATGATCATGATCATCTACCCAGGAAGTTCTCCAGGGAAGAAATCCAAGCTATCGATAGTCATATGAAAAATGCTCCAAATCACTAATAATAAATATTCATTTTAATGTTGTTAAGTGAGTATTGCCATTTTTATTGAAAAAAGTGGTTTTATACATCTGGTTTCATTAGTGGATGAATTAATAAGTATTTATTAAAAAGCTACTGTATTCTAGGCACTGTGTTAGGCTCAAGCAAAAACGTTTCAAAATGAAAGTCTCTCATGATGAGCTTCTGTTCTAATGAGGGAGAGAATAAGTACATTAATAAAAACTGAACAAATAAGATATATACAAGGTAGTTTGTGAGAGAAGGTATATATGCACAATGCATGACATATATATATATATGTGTATATAAACAAATATACTTAGCAGAAAAGAGAGCTTACTGGTCCATTAGCAATGAGTGCCTATAGTACAGTATGGTATAAAGATACCTCATTTCAAATTAGCAATACAGTATAGTGGAAAATACTTTAGACTTTTAAATCAATAAGAGCTATGCTTGAGTCTTGGGTCTTGCTACTTCCTAACCATATTGACCTTGGCCAAATTACCAAACATCTGTTCCTCAGTTTCATCATTTATAAAATGATGAAAATACATGTACCATACAAGTCATCACAATATTACTATTTATATGAAATAATAACAAAGCATTTGTGTGTACTTATCATTTTAAAGTTATATAAACTATATAAAACATGTTTATTAAATTACTAAATTAGGCTATGAGTTTTTCCTTGCAAAAGTATGTCACCATATGGAGATTTACTAATAGACTTACCATCCATATATCTACTGCAATTTGAAGAAATATAATACAGTGAATAAAAAACTAGCTTCAGAGTCAGGAAGTCCTGGGTTCAAATCCTGTCTTTGACACATGTGCCATTTGACCAAGGGATATTCACTTAACCTCTCAGTACTCTAGACAAACAATGGTCCAAAACTTCTGTGACTCACAATTACACTCAGGTAACATTCAGGGGAACATGTTTCTCCTTTACATCTTTATTACAGAAACAATGAGATTTAGTGCTAATGCAAAGTGGCAGGTTAATATTTCTACATCACAGGAAAAACTCCAACTTCATAGTCCAGGCCATAATTTGACTTCATTTGGATTAAGTGTATCAGCTCCTTTAGGATTTATGGCTTTCCAGTGGGGCCATTATCAATGGGTCACATTAAGCGTATTGTTTTCCTCATCTTTTCAACAACCCTGCCTTTTCCCGTCCAGTTTTTCTAGGTTTCTGTTCCCACTAAGTTAATATAGAGCAAAACCAAAAATTGCTATTGCTAGGTTTACAGAAAATTTTTAAGACAAGTTATTGTTTCTCACTTAAGATGGTATTAATGTAACCCGAGTGTAGCACAATGGATTCTTGTTAACGTGGTAGGCATATTTTTATTTATCATTGTTCAGCTGTCTGGAGACAATAAAAGTCGTTTCATGAAATTTTCTAGAAAAAGCAAACAAGGGAGAAAGAAGGAAAAGGAGGATAATGCTCGATTTTTCTTCCCCTTTAATATTTGCCCACACTCCATAGAGTGACTGAAACTATTTACTGTACTATTATTATAAGTGCCATAGCTAACTGTCAAAGAAAATGCTGCCATATGGAGCTCTTGATCACTTTATAAATATATGTATACATGTTTATTTCTTCATGGTAAAGGAAACTAAAGATTGAGCTCAACTCTCCTTGTAACCACACTCTGTAAATGGATTTATTCTGTTGTCCAGGGTATACTTTGTAGATGTCTGGTCAGTGGGCAAAAGCATTGAACTTGGGGTCCTAGGATCTGAGTTAAAATCCTGGCTCTGACATTCATAATCTTAATGGTGTCAGGAAATCACTTAAGCTCTGTGGGCCTACAGTTCCGCATCTGAATAATGAAAAGGTTTGACTCCTTAATCTTTAAGGTCCCTGACAGTTTTTAATCTTTGATACTATGATCTGTGATCTCATTTATGACTGCCACCTACATAACCCGTTCTCACCCTCTAAACTTTTGGAACTTTTTGGTCCATGACTTTATGTAAACTCTCAACAGAAGATCTAACATGCCACAGACTTTTCATTGTGCTGTTTAATTCTCTGGATACTAATGCCAGACTCAGGTTTTCATTTATTTAGTGTGATAAGTATAAAAATGGAGGCTCTGAGAACCCAATGTAACCCAGATGAGAACAGGCAGAACTGAGATCTGATTCCAAAAACCACTGTCTCTCTTCCTCTGTACTGTTGCCATTCCAAAGGGTATTTTTAAAATAAAGCAACAGATGCACTGAAGTAGGCAGCGACAATGTTTTGATTTCAAAAGCAGATTCTATTAATTTGGCATTTCAACATTCAGTCACTAAATCTCAAACATTCTATCCCTTCAAACTTGATAATTCACTTAGGAATATTAATGGAATTCAAAGTGTATTCATGGTACGTATTTGGTTAGGTTAACCTATACAATGAAACCAACATATCCCCTAGTCTCTAGTGAACCACACTTAGCCACTCATTTATAGTGAACTTATAATCTGCTAAAACAACTAGATATTCTTTTGTTTACCCAGAAAACTATCTATCCACATCTCTTTCTCTGTATTTAGTGAAGTTTATTTTTAAACCCAAATGTAAGACTTTACATTTGTCTGTATTAAGTTTATTCTAATGATTGCATTCAGTTCAACATTTTAGACTATAAGTTCTTTCTAGATTCCAATTTTCCCTAAATTCTCCCTGGGGTGGGGGGAACTTATGCAGATAATTCTAGGTTCTATGAATGTAAAACAAACCTAACATTATTGGCTTACTCCCCTTAACTCTCATTTCAGTTGTTGAGTATAAGTTCATTATAAAGATATTTATTACTTTCCACTTGGGACATATAATTTTAAACATCTAATTTGGCCTATCTAGTATCTGGCATATGAGGAAATCATTTCCTCATATAGTACAACCCTACTTTTCTTCTTTCAGACCTACTTAAACATTCCTTTTCTCTGCCAAGGCAAAATGATCAATTTTTTAAAATGGGTTATTAAGTAAATGATTATTAATTGCAAATTTTTTTTGAAAAGATGATGAAGACATTAGTAATCTTTTCTGAGCTTGTCTAGCCTTGTCAACTTTCTGGCATTTAGCATCTAAATCAGGGAATGGTATTCAGCATAGAAATGGTAATAAAAATCTATGAGATCTGATGAGATCACCAAGTGAGGTCATACACAGGGAAAAGAGAAGAGAGAGGGGAGGGGAGGGGAGGGGAAGGGAGGGGAGGGGAGTGGAGGAGAGAAGTGAGCCCAGGACTAATCCTGAGGAACACCTACAGTTAGAGGGCATTATCTGGATGAGGATTCCGAAAGGAAACAGAAAAATAGTGGTCACTTAGATAGGAAGAAAACAAGAAAAAGAGTCTTGTCCTGAAAACTTTGAAGGAGGAGAGAGTGATTGGCCACGTTAAAGGCTACACAGAGGTCAAGAAGAATGAGGATAGATAAGATAGCTCAGTACTAAAGTCTTTCAAAGTTGTTTATCTTTGCACTGCTGTTTTTGTTGTACAAATTGTTTTCCTATTGCACTCTCAATCAGTTCATATAAATCTTGCTGAAATTATCTCTTGTGTGATTTCTTACAGTAAAATCACATTCCATCACATTCATATACCATAATTTGTTTGATGTCTACTTTTCAGTTTCCAGTTCTTTGCCACTAAAAAAGAGCTGAGTTAGAGATTTATAGATAAGACTCCTTTTCTTCTTTCTTGATAATAATTGTAAAGGACTTAGAATAATACCTGGCAAATAGTAAATGCTATATAAATGTTACTATTAAGATTATTAATAATAGTAGTAGTTGTAGTAGTAGCAGTAGTAGTCTGCTGAATATTTATATCTGAATAATTATCCTGAAACTTTTCAATACCCAAGCTTGTCTCAGGAAGGACATTCAGAGCATCAGAGTTGAAAGGGACCTCATAGGTCATCTAGTCCAACCCCTTCATTTTACAAATGAAGGAACTAAGTAAGGTTCCAGGAGATTAAGTGAATTACTTAAGGTTACAAGGTCAGAATCATGACCCTTACTATACAAAAAACAAAAATCCTTTTGGTATTCATTAGTTTACTCCCAATAACCCCATTAAATGATTAGTACAAGTATTATTTGGCACCATTTCATGTGGAGGAAACTGAGGCTCATTAGAGGTTAAGTTATAATACTAATTCCATGCTCACACAGCTAGTAAGTGTCAGAAATGGGATTTAATCTCTCCTGATTCCCACTCTACTCCTTTTTCTGCCACACTATATTTCCTCTCATTGTGACAAGTCAATAAGCGAGTCAACAAGCATTTATTAAGCACCAGTTATGTGTCCTAGCACTGTCCTGAGTGCTGAAGTTACAAAGAAATCCATGAAAGCATTTCACGCTCTTTAATAGGTTATTGTCTAATGGGGAAGATGGCATGTAAGTGACAATGTACAAGCAAGATATAAAAGGAAATATTGGAGCTAATCTCAGAGAGAAGGGACAAAGGTTAGAGAGTAGCACTCCTCCACTTCTATTTCATAGGATCCCTCATTTCCTTAAGAGACAGTTAAGATTATCACCTTGTATATGAAGCCCTATCCAAATGCTAGTTCCCACAGTACATTGTATTTAGCTACCCCATAGTATTTATTCTGCACCCATTTACTTTGCATATATATATATATATATATATATATATATATATATAAAATCTCTCTATTAGGATGAAAGCTTTTTTTTTTTTTTAAACAGGGACACTTTCATTTGTCCTTGGACAAGGTGGGTCCTTTTGGAAGATTCTCTGTGAACAGAGAAGGGGCCATCAGAGATCTTAATGTTTTAGCAGACTCAGTTGTGGTGAAAGGGTATTGGGCCAGTTTATTATCTCTGGTTGTGATTGAAGGCACCCATACTGTAAATGAATACTTGATATCTCCAAACCCTGGGGTGTGCTCTGTAATATACCCTCTGTCCACATAGAGTCAGGTCCAAATTTGAAGGAGTGAGCACAGAGTAACAGGCATAGACCCTCCTAGCTCATTACAATCCTTGTTTGCTCCTAAATCAATGTCAGTCCCTCCTGAGTCTTGCTTTTCATCAATCATTCTAACACCGGTAGCCAGTCAGCACTAGCTGAGGGTGGAGAACCATTGCAAATAATAGGTAGAAGTAAATGTTAAAGTCATTCTTACTTTGGAGCCCACCTTTTATTTAGCCCAGTAGGGAGGAAGGAAAGATCCAAGCATTATGTGCCAGATATTATGCTAAGCACCTTACAAATATTAACCCATTTGATCTTCACGACAACCCTAGGAGATATATATGATTATCCCCATTTTACAGTTGAGGAAACTGAAGTAGAAAGAGGATGAATAATTTGTCCAGGATTATACAGTTAGTATCTGAAGCTACATTTGAATTCAGGTCTTCCTGATTCGAAGTCTACTATTCTATCTGCTCTGTCTTTTGGCTGCCTCCGTGGTAAAAAGTAATTCCACCTCTTTCTGTGTGAATTGACTGTCAAGTGAATGTGGGACACTGAAAATGAGATGGCTGTAATTATGCTGCAATTGTAAGGCATACAATCGTACTGAACTAAGTGATTTACATTTGGGTCCTTATTTGAGTATTTAATTCAAATCAACATACACTCTATTAGGCAGGGCCTTTCATAGTCTGTTTTTGTTAGTGTTGTACATGCAGCAGCAAAGCGGTAACAGCATCTGGTACTTGAAATCCTTTTCTGTCATTGACCTCAAGAGGTCTCCCTTAATCATGGTAAATATGCACCCTTGGCTCCCAATATAGACACTGCTGACAGGCACTTCTCTCATGGGAAGATAATACTAGGATGGTGATAAGAAGATTGGAAGTTCAAAATCCTCTTGGGCTCTTTGAAGGTCACACCTCCTCCTCTGGCCAAAGAGAGGTAGGGAAGAAGAACCAGGGTTAAAGTTGAGATCTCTCCTTTACCAATTCATTCCCTCCCCTCTCTGCTACCCCCTCTCCACTACACCCTCCCCTCCCTACTCCTCCTCTTAGCAGTTCCTTCCTAGGGGTTTTAGATGGAATACCACACTTGTTCCACTTTCTGGATTGTTTTCAATTCCAACTAAATTTATATATACATACACATACACATACACATACACATACACATACACACACATATTATACAAGGCGTGACAAAATCCCCCAGCCACTCAGAACAAACTTCCTATCTGGCATCATTTCACTTTAACCAAATGGCTTTAAAAGATAGTTATGAATGATTGACTTTCTCTCCTGGTAAAGATTACAAGGCTAAAAGATTTGGGTTTGTCTTTAGCTCACCCTTCAAGTGGCATTTGTATATTACAATCATTTGTATATGTACGATATCCCCCTAATGAACCATAATATTCACAAGAGCAGGAAGTACTTATCTAAACTTTCTATCTCCCTAATACCTAGAATTAGGGTACTGGTTACTGAATAAATTCAGATTGATTGGTTGGTTGAATACAAATTTCATGAAGGGCTTTCTCTGTGTGGAATGCTATGCTAGGTATTGGGGAAGATGCAAAGTTTTGATAAGACGTTTATCCCTGTTCTCATAGATTACACATCATCCTGTCCCCTTCCAGCTCTATCATTCTATGAATCCTTCACCTTGCAGTAACTTTAAACATAATTAAAATGGGTTCTCTCCACTAAGGGGAGATCAAGGTCTCAGGATCTAGTGTTAACTTCCAAGTTAATATGTTTTAGAATTTTAACTAACACCTTTTGTATTTTCATTGAATTTTTTAAAATTAAAAAATACTGTTTTTTCTTGAAGTTAATTCTCATCTTCCTAAGGAGGTTGAGAGGGGGGTGACCTCTTTGGAGGGGAAGATAAGCTTATCTTTGAAAAAAAAAAACATGTGGAATTACTCTGACTTTCTTCACTTTGGGTCTCAACTCCATATAGTTCTAGAATAAAATCTAGCCTCCTTCTTCTCCATGATCTGAGATCACAAATATATGTCTTGTGTCTCTACTGCTGCTCCTACTCAAGCAGCTTATATTCTTAAAACAAAAGTACATAATATATGAATGTATATAATATTATATTCTATAATAATGATATGCTATTAGAGCAATAACATTATATATTAATATTATGTATAACATTCTGAACTTAACAATCAGAAACAAGCATTTCAAAAAACAGAAAACAAAAAATGGATTGTTCATGAAACCATGCATTCTGTTCTTTGCATTTTTAATTTTTAATTTATTTTTGCTTTTCAACATTCATTTCCACAAGATTTTGTTACAAATTTTCTCCTCATCTCTACCCTCTCCCCCAGCCTAAGATGGCATGTATTCTGATTGCTCCTTTCCCCAGTCTGTCCTTCCATCTATCACCCCACTACACCCCCATCCCCTTTCCCCTTACTTTCTTATAGGGCAAGATAGATTTCTATATCCACTGCTTGTATATCTTATTTCCCAGTTGCATGTAATAAACATTTTTTAATATTTGTTTTTAGAACTTTGAGTTCCAAATTCTCTCCCTTCTTCTGTCTCCACCCACCCTCCTTGAGAAGGCAAGCAATTCAATATAGGTTGTACATGTATCATTATGCAAAACACTTCCATAATAGTCATATTGTGAAAGACTAATTATATTTCCCTCCATCCTATCCTGTCCACCTTTATTTGGTTTTCTCCTTTGACCCTGTCCCTTTTCAAAAGTGTTTACTTCTGATTACTTCCTCCCGCAATCTGCCCTCCCTTCTATCATTCTCCCCCCTTACTCCCTTCCCCTCTACTTTCCTGTAAGGTAATAGTCAATTGAGTGTGTATATTATTCCCTCCTTAAACCAAATCTGATGAGAGCAAGGTTCACTCATTCCCTTTCACCTATTCCCTCTTTCCTTCCATTATAACAGCTTTTTCTTGCCACTTTTATGTGAGATAATTTACCCCATTTTATCTCTTCCTTTCTCCTTCTCCCAATATATTCCTGTCTTATCCCTTAATTTTATTTTTTAGATATCATCTCTTCATATTCAACTCACCCTGTGTCCTCTCTCCCCGCCCCCCATATATATGTATATATATATATGTATATATGTATGAGTGTATGTATGTATATTCCCTTCGACTGCTCAAATAATGAGAAAGGTCTCATGAGTTACAAATATCATCTTTCTATGTGGGAATGTAAACAATTCAACTTTAGTAAGTCCCTTATGATTTCTCTTTCCTCTTTACCTTTTCATGTTTCTCTTGATTTTTGTATTTGAAAGTCAAATTTTCTATTCAGCTCTGGTCTTTTCATCAAGAATGCTTGAAAGTCCTCTATTTCATTGAAAATCCTTTTTTTCTTGCCCTGAAGTATTACACTCAGTTTTGCTGGGTAGGTGATTCTTGATCTTAATCCTAGCTCCTTTGACCCCTGGGATATCAGATTCCAAGCCCTTCAATCCCTTAATGTAGAAGCTGCTAGATCTTGTATTATCTTGATTGCATTTCCATAATACTCAAATTGTTTCTTTCTGGCTGCTTGCAATATATTCTCCTTGATCTGGAATTTGGCTACAATATTCCTAGGAGTTTTCTTTTTGGGTTTTTTTTTTTCAAGAGGCAATTGGTGTATTCTTTCAATTTCTATTTTACCCTCTGGGTCTAGAATATCAGGGCAGTTTTCCTTGATAATTTCTTGAAAGATGATATCTAGGCTCTTTTTTTGATCATGGCTTTCAGGTAGTCCAATAATTTTTAAATTATCTCTCCTGGATCAGTTCTCCAGGTCAGTAGTTTTTCCAATGAGATCTTTCACACTGTCATCCATCTTTTCATTCTTTTGGTTTTGTTTGGTAATTTCTTGATTTCCCATAAAGTCACCAGTTTCCACTTGCTCCATTCTAATTTTTAAGGCATTATTTTCTTCAGTGATCTTTTGGATCTCCTTTTGCATTTGGCTAATCCTGCCTTTTAAGGCATTCTTCTCCTCATTGGCTTTTTGGAGCTCTTTTGCCATTTGGGTTAGTCTATTTTTTAGGTGTTATTTTCTTCAGTATTTTGGGGGGTCTCCTTTAGCAAGCTGTTGACTCATTTTTCATGATCATGATTTTCTTTCATCACTCTCATTTCTCTTCCCAGTTTTTCTCTACTTCTCTTACTTGCTTTTCCAAATCCCTTTTGAGCTCTTCCATGGCCTGAGACCAATTCGTATTTTTCTTGGAGGCTTTTAATGTAGGATCATTGACTTTGTTGACTTCTTCTGGCTGTATGTTTTGGTCTTCTTTGTCACCAAAAAAAGATTCTAAAGTCTGAATCCTTTCACTCTATCTGCTTGTTTTCCCAGCCAACTACTTGACATTTGAGCTCTTTGTCAGGGTATGACTGCTTCCAGAGTGGAGAGTGCCCTGTACCAAGCTTGAGGGGTTTTCAACTGCTGTTTTCAGAGCTACATCTATTTTGAGGTGGTATGATACTCCTCTCCTGGCCTGTGCTCTGGTCTGTGAGTACAAGCACTTCTTTCTGCCATGTAACTACCAAGAGGACTCCTTCTCCACAGCCACCACAAGCTTTGCCACATCAGTGCTCCTCCTCCCCTAAGGACCACTAACCAGGACTGTGACCCAGATCCAAGCAGGGCAAAGCAAGAAAATCCTGCCTCAGCATCAGCAAAGAGATCCCTGCACTCCCACTCTGATCAGCAGCTTGATTCCCCCCACCATCTGTGGGCCTGGAGTTCTGAAAGCAGCTGCTGCCACCCCAGGGCTGGGGCCAGATCTTACTCTTCTCTCACCCAGGTCCAACAATTTTCCCACTGACCTGCTAGATTGTCTTTGGTGTTGGTGGGTTCAGAAGTCTGTAAACTGCCACAGCTTAGTGATTCAGTGCCGTTAGGCCTGCTCTCTCTGATCTACTCTGGCTTGGTCTGTGCCAGCGCGGCCCATGCTGGGCTGCACTCTGCTCCCAGCACATTGTGATAGACCCTTCCCAGGGACCATCTAGGCCATCTTGGGTTGCAAACTTGTTTCACTCTGTCATTTCATGGGTTCTGTAGCTCTAGAATTTGTTTAGAGTCATTTTTACAGGTGTTTGGAGGAATATAGAGGAGAGCTCAAGGGAATCCTTGTTTTCATGCTGCCATCTTGGCCCAGGCCCTCTGTTCTATGCATTTTCAAAGGTATATATTAAATTTAACATAGTAATTCCAGAGAGACAGGATAAGTAGAGAGCCTCAAAGACAAACGACTAGCATTCAAGTTTTTCCTTTTCTTCCTTCCTTCCTTCCTTACTTCCTTCCCTCTCTCTCTCTTCTCTTTCTTCCATCCTTCTTTCCTTTCTTTCTCTTTCTTTCTTCTTTCATTGAGAAGTTAACTGATTTGCCTAGGGTCACACAGTTAATATATGCCAGAGACAAAACTTGAACCCAAATCTTCTTAACTACGACCATTTCTCTGTGCAACATGCCAAGCTGCCTCTCTTTATAACACTCTGCCTAGATATTTTATGTAGACCACTATATTAAATGCATATTTTCACCAAATTGTTTTCATTGCTTGAGATTTTTTGTGTATCTAAAAGGAAAGTAGGCTGCCCTCAAAGGAAAGAAAGGGTTTAGGGGTCTGCTTCACAACCAGCAGTCAACTGGTATTTTCAGACAATGTTAGAAGGTATTGTAATCTCCCATGCTGCTTGTGGTGGTTTATATATGTAGTGCTGAGAAAAAGCGGGGGAAGTATCTCAGCTTGTTACATCAAATTGTTAGATGTATTATTGATATTTCCAGAGACCTCCTGTACTCTTTTGTTTTATAAAGCAGTATGATTGTCATTTTGACTAACCCTCTTTGTTTTATTCCTATTTACTCTAAGAGGTGAAGGCTCAGACTGTGTTCTCTCAGACAGAAGTCTGTGATCCAGGCCAACACCTGAACAATAGGTATCCAATCAAGATGTCATCCTTCTAAAGCAGTAATGTTGAAAAGCAAAGATCTCTGCTCAGTCATAGTATATGAATCAAGAGAGGTCAAGTTTTCCTTTAGCAGATACTTCAAACCATCATACCTTGTAACAAAAATGTACACCCTAACTCTATTCACAAGGTTTTTAATTGGAGCAGTCAAGACCTTGACCAACAAAAGACTATCCCTTAGAACTGCAAGTCATTTACACCTTCTTACAGTGAAACCAAATAATGTTTCTATTTATTATTCAATTAAAGAGTTCAGTAATCAATGATTAGTGCCCTCAATAAAAGGAAGTATTATTGCTGTCTTCCAATTAAGACTCAGAGCATATTTTTTGCAATTGAAATATTTGCAGGTTTTCCAACATTTTAGATTAAATAGTCATTGCCTTTACAGATATTTTATTTCCAATTTACCTTAGGATTCTTAACAACTATGTAACGCCACCATCTAACTCCCTAGAACTTTTCTTAAAGGGGATATTTCCTCCTATTACACACCTCCCCCCACCCCCAAGACAGAGGCCATTTGCCCTTATTTTCAAAATTGGGGAAATATAACAATAAGCTCATGATTAGAGCTGTGGAATTTGCCCAGTCATTATGAAAAAAAACATTTGAAATTATGTGACAAAAATTAAAAATTCTAATCTTGGGCATATTTTCCAAGGAGATCCATGACAGGTACCATGGGTAAGAAAAATATGTGAACTGTGTTCTTTGGGCTAAGAAAGACTTGGAAATGAAATGGGTACCAAATATTTGGGCAATAGCTAAAAAAATTAATCCAAGTTTTTTTTAATATTATTGCCATAGAAGAAATGCTGAAATGAGAAAACCAGAGAAAAAAGTGTGAGTTGTATGAAGTAAGGCTGAGCAAAAAAGCCAGATTCAACACATTGTAATCCATGATTACAATTACATAAATGAAAATTTAAAAAAGGAACTTTTACTTTAATTATAATGAACAATCTCCATCTGGGAAAACTGATTAAAGACACACATCTCTTTCCTCTAATAGAGAGATGGGGACTTCAGAAGTGGATGTGGCATGTAGCATAACAGGGAAAAATAAAGAGAAAAGACAAAGGCACTGTGTTAGTTAATCTTGATGAAATGTTTTTTTCACTTTTACAAAGAAGAGTTGGGAAATTGAAGATCAGACAGGGAGGTGTATGATTGGGGAGGGATAGCTGTTGTAAAAAGAAACAAAACAAATAATAACGTGTGAAACTAATGGAAACTTACATTAACTTTCTTTTAAGTTTAAAATAAAAGCATCCATGTAAGGCTACCGAATCTCAGCTCCTAGTCTATCCTATCAAGTTGCTGCAGTATCCTGTCAGGTAAATTGTTTATTGAAATATCCCTTAACCTATTACCCAGCCCTGTATTTTGTGTGTATCTTCCCATTGTTGAATGTTTATTTGCACAGAGTAAGATTGTCTCATACTCCCTACACTTTCCCACAATACAAATGCACTATTTTGTATTGCATTTTAACTTGCTTATAAAGAATCCATAGTTTCAGCACTGGCAACTGGTTCCCCCTCTGTTGTTGTCATAGGAAAAAATTTTATTGCCTATTATTTTAGCACACAAGAACCTTAAAAAACACAGAAAATGAAAAGTTATCTTCCCTAAAGATATTTTTGAGTGACTTTTTATTCTATTTAACAGATGCCTTTGTTTGCTCTTCATTTGGAATAGATTCCAAATTGCTTCTTCTTTTTTTTCTATACGGGGGAGGAGAATATCTCTAGAAGTGGGAGTTCTGAGTGTGAAAATAGATTATTGCTCATTCATATTCTGATTCAATTCAATAATCCAATACAGCCTTTATTAAGCTACTACTGTATGCAAAACACTGTGCTAAGAGACAGAAAGGCAAAACAAATCAAGTTGTTTTTTTTTTCCCTTTGAGAAGCACACATGCTGCTGTGGAAAACTAACACATATATTGCATACAAATAGTACATATATATATTTGCATATACACATACAATATCCATTTATAAATCTTTTTATCTCTCTGTCTGTCTAGAGAGTATTAAGTAATTTCCAGAGAGAGGGTGAGGGAGAATTGTAACAACTAGGGATATTAGGAAAAGTCTCAGATTGAAGGTATTGATAAAATTCCCAAGAAAAAATAGCAGGTGGGCAATTTTGTCGGAATAGCACACAACTGACTCATTCTTGAGAATCTTACTTTTTTTTTTTAACCATACCAGTGATCACTATAGGGAACTCCCACTGAGTTAGTTCCTTCTACCAATGCAGATCAACAGTTACCTAGGGGCGTTATGAAGTTATGTGACTTGCAACATCACAAAGTCAGTCTGTATGCATGGGGCAGGGCTTGACACTGGGTCTTCCTAAATCTGAGGCTGGCTCTCCATCCGTTATGCTACTTTGTGCATCTAGACACACTGAGCTTTCCACAAGAAGGAGATAATTGTATTCAGTCAAAAATCTTAACATAGTGACTTATTTACATCTTCAAAGTACTTCCCTTTCTAAACATCCTTTCACTTTTATACAGCTTCAGTGCTCTGCATGGTTTGCTATTCAATCATTTTACAGTCAGGTCCGTTAGCTATCCCTAAAAAAAAATTTTTTTCTCACAGAAGGTGTTGCAAGTAGAAGCTATGCTTTGTCATAAACAACAGAATTTATAGATCAATCCATATAAACCTTATATCATTTGTTTTAAAACATCTAAAAAGAATTATCAGTTCATAATTGGAACATTGGCTTGGAGACTTCAGAATTCAGCCTTACTACTAAAACTCAAAATTCTTTCTGCCTAATTGAGCTTTTGCATTGAATGATCTTCCCTCTGGTGGTTTAGAATGCATGCTTAGGAAGATGCTCTTACCCTACCAGAAATGTTAACTCCAATTTCTCTTTTCTGAGTTCCTTTAAGTTATAGAACTACTATGCAATTTCCATTCCAACCACATTACACTGAACTTTGCAAAATGCTTAGTTTCCTTAATTTTTTAAAAAAAATTTATAGAATAAAACAAGCATTTCCATAACAGTATAATAAAGATGACTGCACATGAAACTGTAAATCTGTTATGTACCACTTGCTATTCCCTTTTAAATATATAATAAAGTTATCATGTAAATTTCTTTTTTCTTCCTTTCTTCCCCCCTCCCCAAGAGATGGCTACCATTAGACACAAATAGGTGTGTGTATATGTGTATATATATATATATATATATATATGTATATATATATATATATATATATGTATACACACATACATATGGAAAATAATCCTATACCTATTTCTTCTTCCTCTGGATGCAGATAGTGTTTTTCTAAAAGGCTTGTTTTCAAAAACTGTAAGTGAAATCCAATTACAAAGTCTTCTTTCAGGCTTTGCCTTTCTCCAGTTCCAATAAATCAGTTGTCAGATTAATAAGAAGCAAACTAAACTCTAACACAACTGTGTATAATACAGCCTACTATCTTTGCAACAATATAACTTAATTACTAAAGAATAAAATATGGAGGAAAAATTACCTTTAGCTTATTAATTGTCCAGAGTTCAGAGGTCTCTTGTCTGTTTTCAGTTTTGTATAGTATTATATAAATTACCACTTCCTGTTTGGCTCTTAGCCATGAATTTCCTGTCTCCTGCATGTACAATTCTATACAGGCATTTGTGGCTTAAGTGTTTTGGGTTTTTTTTTTTAAGGCCATGTCAAAAGTACAGCATGCGATAAGATAAGCATTGTAGATTAACATGTGTGTGTTGAGAGGAAGGGGAGGACTACTCTCAATTACATCCTTTCCTGTACAGTAAGTGGGGAGCAACCACATATTCTCTAAAATACCTTTCCCCCCATTTTTCCCATAAAAGAACTTTATATTCTCCTATAAAAATGAATAGGAAAGACACATAGCATTTTTAATCATTACTGGAGAACTAGACTAGTGAGAACCTAAAGTAATGTGTAGCCCTCATTCATAATGCAAAATAAAAGAAAACCACAGACTACTATAATTTTATCAGTCTCCAATCACTTGGTGCTGCAGCAATAACCCTTGCCTCTGCAATGTTTCAGACACTTGCCTTACAAAATTTGATCAAAAGGGAATATATTTTCTGAGTAAATGAATGAATAAAGGTGAAGCTCCTAAGTATTCAGCCAGACTTTTAAATTAGAAGACTAGTTTAGGATTTTTTTTAAAGAAAAAAACTAACAAACGAAAAAACAAGGAAGTCCTCCTTCCTGATGGCAAACTTCTCTCAGGTTCTTTTTTTTTTTCTTTTTTTTTTAAGAAAAGACTTTTCTTGATTTTCTTTACTTTTCTGATCACCGTCTTGTAAAAACATGATTTACATTTTAGAAAATATTTGGCTGTCACATTTCCTCCCTTTGTTTTTCCCTTAGATTCTTATCTATTTTCTAACCCCACCAAATTACTTGTATGTAAACCACCCAAACAGTCTCATGATGGAGCTGGCTGCTTTTAGCCTAGCCTCTTACTGGCCAGCTTTTTTATCCATTTCAAGTCCCAGTCCTGGAAGAATAAGGAAGAAAAAGAAGAAAGGAGAGCTTTATAAAGAGGAACTGTGAAGACAAGGGGTGAAATTGAATGAGAGACAATAGCTGCATATATCGGATTTGCATTTAGGCCTCCTTGCTCTTTTCACTTTTAATACCAAACTCAGGCTCTTGAGTAGGTTGAGGAGTGAGATGGCTGATGCTAGTGCTGGCAGAGCAGGGGGATCCCAGGCCTGGAAGGGCCCCATAGCAGCGCATTGATCCTGCCCAAGAGAAACTGAGCCCACCCCTGCTGGATCTTATGCAGCTCTCACAGTGGAAGAAACACTTCTTCTTCAGCGGGGCCAGAATATCTTGACCAACCTGAGCATCTGGGCCTTGGTGTTGGCCATTTGTAGCTATACATTCCACTCAGTGGCCCAGGTATGGTTCCTAGATGATTTGGAAGACAAGACCAAAGCTGCTAGAGTGAAAGCTGCTGGGACTAACAGCTCCTAAACTTCAGCTCCCTCCAAGAAAAAGACTCTTACTGGAATAAGGAGTGTTTTGGCCAGTCTGACCTTGGGATGTTGTTTGGTTATGGAGTCCCACCCTACTTGCGGAATTGTGTATCCAGCCAGTTTGATGGGAACACCTATTCCTTCTCCCCTCCCCCCCAAAAAAACTGAGCCTTTGTCACTACAGTGGGGAGGCACAACTAGGTCACCCCCAGCTTTTTCAGTAGCACCATATTCGTGTCTTCATAGCTTCTTTCTACCCTAGAGATTTAAAGCCATTGTTGGGAGGCAAGTATGGTACAGACTCTTCTCTTTGTTGAAACCTGATATTGCAATGATGGTGATCAAGATGAGGGCTGATTCATAATAAAGTGAATCCAATACTAAACTCACTTTTTCCACTTAGTATTTCTGTAGGAGGGACGTACAGGGGAAAAGGCATTGTCCCTGCTCTCCAGATCTTAGTTGGAGAGGCAGTTTGAGTACTCAGAAGATCATAGACTTAGAGCTACCAGGGATGCTAGATACCAATGATTCTAAATGCCAATCATTTCCCACTGCATCCTTCTTTAGTCTCTGATGAAGAAATGTCCCTTCTTGGGGTCAAGACCAACCCTTCTGTACATGCCTTTCATTTTGTCCCCTCCTTTCCTTATTTCTATTTCTTAGAATACCTACCTTCATTCAAGTCTCACCTCTTTGGGAAACCTTTCCTGATCCTACAAATTGTCTGGTACTTATCTATGTACATGTTGTACCCTGATCCCCTCCAACTACAATATGAGTTCCTCAAGGCCACCTCATCTTGTTTTGATTGTTTGTTTTTTATAACTGCAGTAACTAGCAGTAACTAACCTCGTATATCATAGGTATTTTTGTTGGATTGGATTAAATGATAGGATCAGAATCAAAAATGATCTGGAGACCACTCCACACTAGTCCCTAATATAGATATTTTCCTTTGGCTGTCTCCCATCCCTAAAATTCTCTCCCTCCTCATCTCTGCCACCTGGCTTCCCTGGCTTCCTTCAAGTCCTAGTTCTAATCCCATCTTTTACAAGAAGACCTTCTTGGGGTAGCTAGGTGGCACAGTGAGTAGAGCCCTGGAGTCAGGAGGACCTGAGTTCAAATAGGGCCTCAGACAATTGACACACTAGCTGTGTGACTTTGGGCAAGTCGCTTAAGCCCAATGGCCCTGCCTTCCCCCTCAAAAAATAAAAAAGAAGACCTTCTTGATCCCTCTTAATGCTAGTTCCTTCCCTCTCTTGATTTTTACCTGATTTATCTGCTATGCATCTTGTTTATGCACAGTTGTTTTCATGTTATCTCCCCTATCAGAGTGCTTGCTCCTTGAAAAAAGGTATTGTCTTTTGATTTTCTTTGTATCTCTAGTGCTTAGCACAGTGTCTGGCACATAGTAGGTGCTTAATGGATGTTGGTTAACTTGTTGACTAGAGGCTGGAAGAATGGACTAGATATAACAAGATGATTTTTTATAGATATAAAAGTGAAGTCCTACTTTTGACTTGAAAAATCAATTATATATGAACAGCATGGGGAAGATATAGCTAGACGATAGTTTATGCGAAAAAGACTTGAGAGTTTTAGTGAATGACAAGCCCAGTATGAGGCAAGAGTGCATTTTGGCCTGGTAAATAAGTAATTTAAACTTAGGCTCTGTTAATCAAAGGATAATATTCAAAGGGAAGGAAAGAATTAAACATTGCATTTGTTAATTCATTTAGTATCCTAGTTCAACTACTTCTTCCCCTTCCTCAGGGCAAGATCTTTCCAGAGAAGAATTGAGGAAACTTCAGTGTCACTGTTGTTACTGTAGGACTAATGATATCAGGAGGGTGATGTCTTGACTTGTAAGTGAGGCAGGGCTGTGCAAAATCATCAGCCTCGCTCTCTCCTCCAGAATCATCAGGTCCAGTGGCAAGACACAGGGCAGGACAACTGGAGATGGACCCAGATGCAGTGGGGGATCTTGGTCTTTTTAAACTAAGGTCTTTCCTAGGTCTCGGTTTGTCTGGGACAGCACCTATTCAGTAGTTAAGGGCTAGGTAAGAACTGAGGCAAAAGATGGTATAGTTTGCCTTCACAAAAGAATCAGTCTGGGAGGAGAAGATCCTCAGGGTTTCTGGCCAGGGCATAAACAATTGCTATTTATACTCACTGGAGCCATCTCAGTCCAAACAATGAGCAAGGGAGGCTTGGGCAGGGACCTCTTATTGGCCAATTTAGTGAGATCCAGAGTGATTTGAGTTTAAAGGCATAGTCAAGTAGCTCCATTTGAATATCAGTTAACTTTATCAAAGCCTGGTTTTTCAGAGCTACATTTCAAGACATCATAAATAAAAAAGTACCTATGACAAAAGAGTTAATTGTCCCAGTTTTGTTTTGTTTTGTTTTTAATGATAGGGAGGAAAAAAAAAATCTAGCCTCTAAAACCCAAGCTATCAAATTTATATTCCTTGATCCAGATAGTCTGTGTTGTGGTCTAGGTGTGCTAGGAACCCCAAAACATAAGGGTACAGTCAAGTCTTTCAGTCAGAGACAAGGTTTATTTTGTGGCCAGTAGAAGTGGGTCAGATTTTAAGAATCTGTGCAACTTAATGGGGGCAAGATTGATATTTTACACAGAAAGACTGTGGGAAGATCTGGATGGGATCTAGGAGTGGCAAGTAGGGAGGTAACACAGAAAGGGGCCTGGGTGAAATTAAGGAGCATCAAGCAAGCTAATTAATTAAGTAATCCAGGTAAGCTGGGGTGGGCCAGATGCCTCACGCAAATGCCAGGGGCTGGGCTGTTGGGAAAGTCCAGGGCCTTTTAGGGGTTCATCATTAGCACTCCATCAGTCGAAAAAGACAGACTCTGATCTAATAGGATCTTATCATCTTGGTCTTTTGGTGTCTAGTCTCTCCCTAATTTGTAAATCAAAGGCTCACTAAACCAACTTTTTCTCCCACACATTAGACATTCTCTATCTCTGTCAGGCCACTCCCTAACATAACCCATTATAAACAGCCTCACTTCAAGCATATCTCTTTTTCAAAGACAAAGTATATGAGAAACACACTTTCACTGAAAACCACTTCCTCTCTTAAGCTACTGTCATACTTACAGTAACCAGGCCATTCTCCAAAATACCAATAACATACACTAGTCCTGAGAATTCTTGCCATTTATAAATACTCTTCCCCTCATTTCTGTTTTTCTTTAAAAACATATGTATAATGGTAGGAAAAGCAAAGAAAATTTTCCAAGAGCCTCTCTCTCTCTCTCTCTCTCTCTCTCTCTCTCTCTCTCTCTCCCTCTCTCTCTCTCTCTCTCTCTCTCTCCCTCTCCACCAGAGAACAGAGCAGAACTAGGAGTGTATGGGTAGAAGAGGCAGAGTAGAAGCCTTAGGGCTCAAAATAGAATCAATTTCTTCTAAAGATAGTGGATTCCCCATTCCTGGAGGTCTTCAGGTAGGGAATAGATGGCTATTGGTTGGGTAAGTTGTACAGGGGATTCCTAATAAGTTATAGGTTGGACTAGAGACTCTCTAATTCCATGCACAGAACATATGTGAGATAACAATACAAAGCAGTAGATGATGAATAATAGATGAATGAAAGATATGAGGGCTAAAGGAATTTTTGTGTTTTTTTTTAAAAACTCTTTACCAAAAAGATAGCTACTGGTCAAATATTTTTTAAATTCAACTACTTGGATATGTTGCTGATCAAATGACTATTTAATAACAGGGATGTAAGGGATGGAATTGAATCTTCTTTCCTTGAGGTTATGTGCTCTACAACAGGGGCTCTCTGGGGTAAACAAGAGCTATCTATGCCTCTCAGAGAATTGAGTACTCCCACCCCCACTCCCTTCCTTGACCTCGTTATGAGCAGAAGTGTTAATCTTGCTGGTCTAAGCATTTATCCAATTAGACTCTTGATTCAGCCTCCACCTGCCAGAAAAGTACTGCTCCTACTATGTTTCTTTTCATTTCTTCCTCTCTTCATTTTTTTCTTTGATTTTTTCCTTCCCTCCCCTCCTCTTTTTTCCTCTTCCCTCCCTTCCCCTCCTCTCTCCTTCCGTCCCATTTTCTGCCCTCCCCTCCCTTCTCCTTCCTTTCCCTCTTCTCTCCTTCTCTCCTCTCCTTTCCAACCTAGGGCAGTCTGTCCCTCCTTAGATAGTCTGATGGACATAGTGTGGACACCAGATTCAGAACCCCTATACTCATTCTAGTAGCATTAGCCTTCTCAGTAGCAGAGATTACAGGTGTATGCAACCCTATCCAGCCATGTTTCAAAGGACTTAATACACACAAACTTGGTTTAGTGGTATACATATACATCTCTAACCATAGCAATAGAAGAAAAGGAATGAAAATCAATGTATTAAAAACTTAAAAGCCTGTGCCTCCTTCCTAGGCCAAGTAGAGCCAAACTAAGAAGTTCAAAGAAGCCAAGCTGGTTGAATAAGTCACTACCTTCCTCTTGAAACTCTTTATAGTGCCCCCTATACTACTGATATTTGATGTAGGGTAGAGAGATGTGATTCTAGCACAACTCTATAGCAATAGGAGAAAAGGAATAAACATCAATACATTTGAAACTTAAAAGACTCTGGCTCCTTCCTAGGCCAGATAGAGTCAAACTTAGAAGTACAAAGCAACACGCTTTGGGTGCTCAGATTCTAAAAACCCCTCTCGCTACGGCAGGAAGGGAAAAGCATTAGCTACCTATGAAGTCCCACAGCAGGGCACAGCTCTCGATTTCTCAGCTGGGTCCTAGCCTGAATCTCACTCCAAACCTCCTTCACCTACTAGGGCAATTCCAGTTAGGGGAAAGTGGCTTTGAGAGAGGAAGCAGGCTTCCTCTGGCATATGGCTACTTTATCCTCTATAATTCACAAAATTTTGCAACTCTTTTATAAATTCTCTGCCCTTTGAGCCTTCTTACTTTGGCAATTCAAGCTTTTCAGTGTGGTCTCACCCTAGAGTTACCTTAAAAATAAAGCAAAAATAGAAATATATGCCCATCTGAACATTAAGGCTGGACCTAAATGATGCTCCATAGATTCAGTGTCACTGTTGGTCGATTCACTGGTAAAACACAAACAAGACATTTCACAGAATTTACCAATCGACAAGCTTATAAGGGCTTATAACTACAATGCCTTATCCATAAGGAAAAAAAAAAACTACAGGTACACACACACGTATATGTATATATGTGTGTGTGTATATGTATATATATGTATATATATGCGTATATGTATATGAATATGGCTATGTATATCACAGGTCTGCATGTATGCCTGTGATAAATATGCTGGCATTCTGGTTTTCTCAATTTCATTACAGATGCAAAACCTCTGCTCACTGCTCATATGCATTGGACAGTTAGTTCCCTGAAGGTCAGCATTATAGTCCTGAGTGTTGTATATCTTCAAGGAGACATGATTCCTAATGAGCAGAGTATTCTCTGGGCCAATGGTGTTGAAGGATAGCTGCCTGAAAGGGAATAGACATGTGACAAAAGAAGTTCAAGAGTCAGGTGAAGACAGGAAAGCATGGATTTCTGATTGGCCAACAGGAGATTTCCTTGGAGCTGCAGATATATGAGGGAGGTAGGCATTTCCCTCGACTTCCAGTAACTGCAGCCTTACATACTGCTCAGAGTAGACCGTCCTGGCGAGAGCTTTCACCAGGAGAATTCATTTACTCTTGTGTGTTCACTCTTCTACTCTAAAATATATAGCTTCTCTGATTTCTTCTTGCTGATTGTTTTGTTTTTTTTAAATCACATGCTATTTGAAGGGGTTTATTTTTGTTCTTGTTTTGATTTTCGATCCATCATTTATTGAAGGGAACCAAGCTGATGAGAGTAAACTATTATCTTCCTCTTGCAAGTTATCAGGCATTTTTTTTCCTTCTCTGAACACTTTATTGTATCCCTGATAGAAAGTTGGCATTGGAGCCAGGGTTCATGCCCTGCCTCTGACACTTATTGGCTACCTGACCCTGGGAGGGTCTATGAATATTCACGGAGAGCTAGCACCTCTGGTTTGAGGGCTGGCTGAGCTCTTTTCAGGGACGCTCATCTGCCTTGGGCATCTATCTTGCACTTAACTCTCACTTGTGGTTCCACTTGCTGTAGCACGCTCAATGGCCACACCCTGGTAAAACATCTTGGCAGATGGGCTAAACCAGGTTGAGGGTAATAGATGGACTGCAAACCTGTGGGTGAGTTAGGATAGTGTATACCCCAAGCACATGAAGACTTCCCCAGCAGAAGGGGTGAGTGGGAACAATTTGATCTAATGGCCATAAAGAGAGCTAAAGTAGGCACTATGTACCGCTTAGAACTTGGTCAGACATTGATGACACAAAGACCATCCAATGAATCACCCATCATCTCCAGTTGCCTTAGCTTTTTTCTTTCCACTGGACTTTGATGACTCTCGAAGAGAGAGTGAGGCTGATGACTTTTTGCAGTTCTGCCTCACTTAAATCCAATTCATGCTTAAGTCAAGACATTACTCCATGATGTCATTGGTCCTCTTTGAAAACAAAGGACAAACAACCTGTGTGGTGTGCGTGTGTGTGTGTGCGTGCGCGCGTGTGTGTGTGTGTGTGTGTGTGTGAACAACATTTTGTATCCTTATACTTCCGATATTTGTTGTATGGTCAATAGATATAATTCTAGGCAGCTTGAGGCCCAGCAGATAAAGTGCTGGACCTGGAGTCAAGGAGACTTGAATTCAAATCAAGCCTTGAACATTTATTAGCTATGTGACCTTGGGCAAGTAACTTAACTTCTGTCTGCCTCGGTTTTCTTCTATTGTCAAATGAGGCTAATAATAGCTTCTACCTCCCAGGGTTGTGAGGATTAAATGAGATATTTGAGAAGTGATTGGGACAGTGCCTGCTACATAGTAGGCGCTACATAAATTTCCCTCTTCTAGCCTTCTAGCCCTCTTGGAAACAGAAGAAGGAAGGAGAAATGGCCCAGCTTTGGCTCCTGATGGTGCCAGTACAATCTTCCTCCCACTCTCTGCAAAGATTGAAATTGTAGTCTCCCTGGGAGACAGAGTGGGCCAGATCCCACATTATTTCCACGTCCTACACAGATCATGTAGAATTAGAAATTATAAGATAATTAGAAATATACACTTTGAAGTAAGGAATACAGTTTGTATGGAATAAAGAATCACACCTGGTATTTAGCACCTATTTTGCATAGAGTTCTATGCTGGGTGTTGGGATATATGAAGAAAATTAGACTGTCTCAAAAAGGTTATAATCCAGTTGGGGAGATAATTTGGGAAGTGGATAGTGACTTTTATTCTGGAGTAGGGAACTGCTGATGAGGATAATTCTTTCTACTAATACAGAACTATCTATTCTTAAAAGTTACCAGGAATATTGTAGAACTTAAGGGATTTTTCCAGATCACCCAAACAATGTGTCTCAGAGGCAGTACTTGACTAGAGGTCAGTTCTCAAAAACGCTTGTCACCATACTGCATGGGCGGTGTGAGGTAGTAAAAGATAATAAACACAGAAACAGCTGGAAAAATGACTATGATGTATTTAAGAAGACTACACATTAGGGGCTATAAGAAATCAGAGGAGAGAGAGAGATTACATCTGGTTGAGGGGAGCAAAGATAATGTCAAGGATAAGGTGGCAGTTTCGCTTGGTCTTGGAGGATGGGAAGAATTGCAGCAGAAAGAGGTACGATGTGGGAGTCAGGAATGAGTGATTACATGAGCACTTCTGCCTCACCTATACTGACTCTGACTCTCCACCAAGCCATTGAAGCCCTTCACCTTAGACACTTAGACATTCCACCAATGGATTACTACTCACCCAGAACCTCCATTTAATCTGGAGACCCGGGCCAACTATGTCTTCATTCCTCTCCAGGCTGTACTTCTGAATTGTCTCCACAGAACTCTCTCTACCATACTGCATCTCCCCACTGAAAAGAGGGTGCCTTTTCAACTGCCTTTTATATGATGTCTTTCCCTTTTAAAATGTAAGCACCTTTGGGCAAGTGCAGGCTTTCTTTTTGCTTGGATTTGTTTTCTAAACACTTAAGTACAGGCCTGGGACATAGCTTATTGACTTGATTTGACAAAGGTACAAGGTGGAAAGAGTGGAACAAGAACAGAGAAAAGTTCTAATTTGACTGCAACAAAGAATATGTGAAGGCAGAATCAATTAATTTTTTAAGAAGGTATATTAAAGCCAGTTAGTAAAGGACCTTCAATTTCCAGATAAATATTTCTAATACAAGTTCAGTTTAAGATAGATTTTTTCTAGTTTTGATGAGATAAGACAGGCTTCTGAAAGATAGTTTGGAGTTGGAGGGAATCAAGAGGTGGAAACTAGGTAGAAGGTGATCACAGCAGTTTAGGGAAGAATTAAGGAGTGCCTTTAACTATAATAGTGGCAGTGAGAATGAAAAGAAAGGTGGAGATGGGCCAGATATTACTTAAGGAACATGGAAAGTACTGCTTGGCTGGAGGTAGATGTGCCTACAGAGATCTCAGTGCACCAGGCATGACAACCATAAAATACAGATGAAGTAAGTCCCAGAGGTGCCAATACGCATCAATGGAGGGAATTTATAAGCTAGGAGTTCCTCACAACGATGAAATCATAGATCAGGACCTTTTTTACTACAAGTTAAAAGATTTAGAGCATTATTTTAAGCCCTTGGAAAGATATAGAAATCATTAAGATATGATCCTTACCCTCATGGAACTTACAATCCAGTATAATAATATATATGTATATATATATATATATATATATATATAATACATGAATTTATTTATATATACATATATAATAAAAATATAACAAAATAATAGTAATACGATAATGATAATAGTTGTAATAGCAGTAATACAACCAATGGTAGCTAGTTGGTACAGTGGATAGATAGAGAGCCAGGTCTAGAGTCAGAAAGACCTGAGTCCTAATATGAACTCACACTTACTGGCTGTTGGGACCCTGGGGAAGTCATTTAACCTTCCTTTATCTCAATTTCTTTATCTGTAAAATGAGGATAATAATAACACCTACATCCCAGGGTTGTGAGGATCAAATGAGAGATTTGTAAAGGTACAGAGAACAGTGACTGGCATGTAATAGTTACTATATAAATGTTACCCATTATCATTACTTTTACTACTACTACTACTACTAGCATTACTTTGGTTTACAGCAAAATTAGGATTTTTCTGATAATCTCCTGAATTCTTCTGTATACTTTGGTCAGTCATAGACTAGGTCAGTAAGTATACTGGAAAAAAATAAACTACTTAGCAAGTTGTGAGACAGATGCCAGGATGCCCCCAAATAATTGCTTATGAAGAAATGCACCAATGGGTACATTGAATGTACCTCCCAGCAAGCCTGACAGAACATAGTGTGAGTTGTCAGGACACTGAGGGAGATAACCCTAAGAGGCATATAAAAAAGAATTAAGGGAATTTTCCTGTGTTTAGATCAGAAAGTCAAATCTGTGACCATTTATTACAAGCCATCAACAGATCCACGAGGACCTTGAACTCTCTCTGAAAGCTTCATTTATCGTCCAAGGAACACCAAGTTAGAAAAAAAAAGAGGTAAAATGAAATGTTCTTTGTCCTGCTGTTTTCACAGACACATGAATTAACTCATCTGGAAGAGGGTAGTTGCTAATTCACTCAACACAACAGTATCTTGAAAACTCTCAGCTGGGAACAAAAACAATCTTTTCCTGAACCTTTGTTCCTGCCAGCCACAAAGAGATGTGAAGTTGAACTTCACTTTTAATGGGAAGTTAATCATTGATTTTAACTTCTCATTTTCCATCACCACACTAAGGAAGCATATTGAATTTGATCAAATGCATTGTTTTCCTGTCCAGGAATGATTATTTAAATAGCTCAAAGTGAGAAAATAAATAGCATATTGCATTCCAACCAATTTGTAATGGAATGCTAGTTTGTCTCCAACCATCATTATCAACCCTGGCTGGACCTTATTCCTTAGAAGTTTTTTTTTCCTCTGTTCTCATAAAACTGGGCTCAGAATTAATGAAACTAGGATAAGAGGGGAAGTGGTCCACTGGGGCACACTTTAAAATAAAATCAAATTTCTCATTTAAGGTTTTGGCATCCAAGACAGCTAATAGAAATATGGAAAACAAAAAGTCATTACCCAGTAGATAAGTGATCAAAGGATATGAATAAACAGCTCCCACAAAAAGAATTATAAGCAGTCATATGAAAATAACCATATGAAAAAAGAGTTATAGGAAAATACTTCCCTCCAATCTTTTGGGGAGGAGGGAAAGACAAGTTATTCTTTACTTTTTTAATTTTAAAAGTTATTTGCTCTAAAAGATATTTCTTTTTCATAAGAGAGAAGGAAGAATACAGGAAAAAATTTAGATGGAACTAGAAAAAGATAACAATATATATTTTTAAAGTGATCAAAATAACTGTCTTTATGTTTCCAATACTAGCATTCTTATGTAGCATCCATTCAAATCCAGTTCATTTCAACATATTCAAGCTAACCCCCAAAGGATATGCCACAAACCCCTACAAAAATGGGGAATTACATTTTGAAAGAAAAATGTGTGACTGAAAGAGTGCAAACAAGCCTTTATTTCCATCTGATCTTACCAACTTCCTTATAAAACTTATTAATATTCTTAACTTTCCTGCTCTGGAGCCAATTGACAGGTTCAAATCCAAGCCACTCATGCTTACTACTTCTATGACCTTGGACAAATAATTTAATCTACCCAAGTGTTATGGTAATTAGGGTGGGACTTTGGTTTTTTTTAATGTTTTCTCTTTTGGAATGCTGAGGGAATCAAGTACCTTCCATGAGTTTTGCTTTTCAAATGTTTTGACAAGCAAAGTGGACTTTTTGTTGTCTTTGTTTTGGAGTGCTTCTCAGCACTAAGGAATCTTTTATTGAATCTGGAGTCTTTGATGAACTGCTTAAGTCAAGGGAAGGCCTAGTTCATGTGAGTTTGAGTCGCTTGGTTGTGTAGTCCTTTGACCCTGAAGACCCTAAGAGGTTAGGAGTTTGCCTTTGGGGGCACACTCATTGGAAGAGTTTTGGTGATTTGGGAAGACAAGACTCTGGGTAGCCATTGAAGCACCACCACTCCCCACCAGTTTTGAAAAAGCCAGATGTTGTTACTTCTCTCTCTGGTAACTATGTATGTATTGTGATTTGCTTCAGGCAGATCAAAGCCTGTCTGTTGATCTGTTTGTAATTTGTTTGTATTTGCTCTGAAGTTCAGGATGCTGACTTTTTTCCCCTGAACTAAGTGAATGGTATATGTATGTTTAATTAAAGTAAGATTGTTAACCCCTTAAAGTTGCTTTTCTTAGAAAAGCAGATCAAAGGAACTGTGCTACCAAGAAATAATTTTACAGAGCTGGATAAAATAATAACAAAATTCATCTGGAAGAACAAAAGGTCTAGAATATCAAGGGAATTAATGAAAAGAGATGCTAGGGAGGGCGGCCTAGCCATACCAGATATCAAACTGTACTGTAAAGCAGCAGTCATCAAAACTGCCTGATACTGGCTAAGAAACAGAGTGGTAGATCAGTGGAATAGGTTAGGGACACAAGACACAGAAGTCAATGACTATAGCAATCTACTCTTTGAAAAACCCAAAGAATCCAGCTTCTGGGCTAAGAATTCACTATTTCACAAAAACTGCTGGGAAAATTGGGAAATGGTATGGCAGAAACTGGACATAGACCAATATCTTACACGATATACCAAAATAAAGTCAAAATGGGTTCAAGATTTAGAAATAAGGGATGATACTATAAGCAATTTGGGAGAGCAAGGAATAGTTTACCTCAGATTTATGGGAAAGGGAAGAATTCATCAACAAGAGATAGAGAGCATTACAAAATGCAAAATGGATAATTTCGATTATGATAAACTGAAAAGTTATTGTATAAACAAAGCCAATGCAACACAGATTAGGAAGGAAGCAGAAAATTGGGAGAAAATTTTTACAACCAGTGTCTCTGATAAAGGCCTCATCTCTAAAATATACAGGGAACTGAGCCAAATTTATAAGAATAAAAACCATTCCCCAATTGAGAAATGGTCAAAGGAAATGAACAAGCAGTTTTCAGAGGAAGAAATTAAAGATATCTTTAGGCCTATGAAAAAATGCTCTAAATCACTATTGATTAGAGAAATGCAACTCAAAACAACTCTTAGGTACCACATCTGTCCTGTCAGATTGGCTAACATGACAAAACAGGAAAATGATAAATGCTGGAGAGGATGTAGGAAAATTGGAACATTAATACATTGTTGGTGGAGTTGTGAACAGATCCAGCCATTCTGGAGTAAAGCTTTTTGTTACCTACCTCTTCCCTCAGTCATTATAAAAAAAAACAATAAAACAACAAACAAAATCCTTTATCATTGCTTTTCCTGTTTCTAGTCTCTCCCTCCTTCAATTCATCTTTCACTCCCTTATTCAAAAACCTTCAGAAGTTTGTGTATATAGGACAAAATGTAAAGTACTTTTACTGTCATTCATTGACTTCTATAACCTGACCCCAGTCTCCATGTCTAGACTTTTTCACATTTCTCTCTTTACACTTTCTATGTTTGAGACATTTACTGTTCTTCAATCTTATCATGTGCCATTGCCTACGCCTAAACTAGATTTCCCCCTTATCACCACTCGTTGACAACCTTCCTTGTTCTAGACTGAGCCCAGGGGTCAGCTTCTTCATAATGACTTCCTGGATCCCCTGAGCTAAATGAATATGTTTTTTGACTTGAATCAATAGCACCACTATCCTAGACCTCTCTTATCCACTTATATCCTAATTTTTAGTAATAGCTATTTGTTTAAATCCTGTATCCCTCTAAGAGACTGTAAATTTCTTGAATCATTTTTCATCTTTGCATCCATAATCTAGCATGGTCTCATGTACATAATAGGTAATTAACAAATGTTTGTGAGAGGGGGTGGAACCAAGATGTCAGAGTAAAAGCAGGGACTTACTTGAGCTCTCCCTCAAGCCCCTCCAAATATCTGTAAAAAATGTCAAAAATTGTTTTTACATGCAGCTGGGAAATAAGATATACAAGCAATGGGGTATGGAAATCTATCTCACCCTACAGGAAAAGAGCAGGGATGGGGATACAAGAAGGGGGACGGTGGTGATAGAAGGGAGGGAAGATTGGGGGAAAGGGTAATCATAATGCATGCCATCTTGGGGTGGCGGAAGGGGAGAGATGGGGGAAAACTGGCACTCAAAATCTTGTGGAAATTAATGTTGAAAAGTAAAAGCAAATTAATTAGTAAAAAATAAAAAAATGTTTGTGATTAAATTTAACTAAATTTGATAGGAAACCTCACTGTCTCATTTAGATATGGAGACAACCCTAGGGTTCTGAAAGCTTTCCCAATGGAACCAACAAAGTCAGATCCTACCAAGCTGGAAAGATTTTGAACATTCCTCATGGGACAGACTTCATATAAGTATAAAGAGACTCCTCACCAGAATGTTAGCCATGAGAGGATGACTCTTGTGGGGACATTCTGACCCATGGGGGAAAAAATGCTCAGAGGGTCCTCAGTCATGTGTGTCTCTCCTTCCATTGTTTTACTAACAGTGGCATAAGTAATTTTTTTTAAAAGCATGAGTGGGGAGAGAATACTAAAAATCTCTTAGCTCTTAGGTCTTCTATGAAGATCAATTTATGATTTTAGCTGTGTTGCTGATTAAAAAACTAAAAATGACAGTGAGTTTTATTTGTTGTCATTTTAAAGAAATGATAGTGACAAAATAGAAGCAAAGGGGACAAAATGTGTCATCTTTTGCTGCCACCAATCCTGTAATCATGATCTTAAGAAGTTACATGGAACCCTAAATACCCAAAAGAATGAATCAATGAATGTGGAAAAAAAAGTAATTACTATGTGCCAAACACAGTGCTGTCTGATGTAACAAACATAGGTAAGAAAAGTAGTGCCTGCCTTCAAGAAGCTTAAATAAGATAAGACAAGACAAGACAAGACCTAAGACAATAAACTTAAGTAAAACAATACAAAAAGGAGCTAAAATAGATGGCAGGGTGCCTCTACTTATTTGATATTCACCTCTTACTATGTACGAATTGGTCAGCACATGCTCCCAGCCACAAAATCAGCTTTGTTCATCCAGGTAGGGACCTGTATAATATTGAACACCACCCCAAGCACCTAGAGTTGATCTGTTATGTTTTTTCCTCCCATCCCTTTTTGTTCTAATTAGCTGAAGAGGCAAAGAAAACTAATTTAATCGGCTGATCAATCAGTCAACAATCAGTCAAGTATTTATTACATGCTTACTATGTGCCAGGCGCTGTGCTAATAAAAGGATCAAATGCCTTTGTAAAATTATTTTAATTTTATTCTGTCAAAAAGTAGGTTCTCATGAATTTAACAATGTGGAATATAAGTTCATTTAGTGGGACACATCATTAAATTTGTGTCTTTGGATCCTTAGTGCCTTATTCATAGCGGAAACAATAAATATTTGCTTGGTTGTAGCTGTAGAATTTAATTCTTATGAGCCTTAAGCTTCCTTATAAATAGATATGGAAAGCAAAGGGTAACTAATGATTGATAATCTCTTGATCATATTTGATGTAGAAGGCTTCTGCTTTCCCTTTTCATAGCCCCAACCCTTTTTCATTGATGAAAAAAGATAAATCTCCATAGGTTTGAGGTCCATATTCTCTCCTAAATTTAGAATGAAGCTAGATGCTATAAGAGCTGCTACAATGTAGGAAGAATAGCAGTTAAGATGCCCAATAATTTGAGGGTGGGGCTTTAATCCAAAAATGATCCGGTAATAAAAAAGTAGTTTTAAATATCTATACGAAAATGCATAAGCTATTGGTAACAGGCAAGTTTCACTAAATATCCTAGACAAAGGGAAGGGACCTCATAATCTTGGCAGGATGTCATTTATAGTTGAAATTTGATTTTGGAAGGGTATACATTATTTTTTTTAAAAGACCAAGATGATAACAAAATATACTTATATTAAAGAGCATAACACTGGACAAATAACTTTTTTTGGCATCAACAGTTTGTTTAATTAAATAGGGCCATTTGGAACTGCCTCAATTATACTCTGTTAACTTCTCATTTTTATTCTTTTTTCCAATTTGGTATTGATTTTTGAAAATATTTTAGCATACTTTGATTAGTCCAAATCCATTGTAACCAATGTGCACAGTCAGGCAAAACATCCCCATATTAGGTCCAAAAATCTATGTTTCATTTTATATACTGAGCTGATAAAGTTTGTCTTGAGATAGTCGGCATCCTTCATCATTAGTCCTCTGCAATGATAATTGCTTATGGTGTTGATTGGAGTTTTGGGGTGTTTCAAAGTTGTTGATCTTTACAATGTTTTATTGTATAAATTTTTCTTTTGGTTTGGTTTATTTCACTTTGCATCCATTCATACAAGTCTTCCTAAATTTTTCTGAAACTGTCTCATTTTTTTAAAATTATATTCATTATGTAATTCACATGTCATTTTTTTCCAGCCATCCCCCATTTGATGGGGAGCTCTTAAGTTCTTTGTTCTTTGTCACTACAAAAAGAACTGTTATAAATGTTTTTGTATATACAGGTCCTTTTCTTCTTTCTTTGATCTCTTTTGGGCTTTGATACTAACTTTTATCTTTGTACTATAAGTCAGTGATCTGCACACAGATAGCAGACTCAAAAATGACTCCCAACTGATAGCTTCTTGCCTGTTTAGATATAATCAATCTAATCTTGGGCTGTAATTAAGAGGCATAGTGGCCAGAACAAGGGAAGTAATGTTCACATTGGATAGTGTGGCATATAGCACACATACCACTGATTTTGAAATAAGAAGACCATGGTTTGAATCCTGGCTCTGACTAGTTGTGTGTTTGTGCAAATCACTTAAATTTGCTAGAATTCATTTTCTTTATTTCTTGTAACACAAGAAAGACTGATGTCAGGTGTTCTTAATCTTTTTTTTTCCTATCATGGACCATTTTGGCAGCCTGGTGAAATCTATAGACTTCTCAGGATAACGTAAAATTTATAAAATAAAATGCGTAGAATTACAAAGGAACTAATTCTATTGAAATAGTGATAGATTCTTTTAAGTTTATGGAATCCAGGTCACAATCCCCTAATGCATATTATCTCTAAGATTTCTTCCAGTCTTCTTCAGTGAGCCTATTCTGATCTGATCAGATACTTTTGAAATATTGTGTTCTGTTCAGGGTGCCACATTCTAGAAAAAACATTGACAAGTTGGAGAGCATTCATAAAAGAGAATTCAGAATGTTAAATGACATTTAAACCATACTATATGAGGACTGGCTGAAGAAACCACAGATGTTTAACTTAAAAAATTGAATACTTATGATGGGGGTGGGTATTATGGAGATGATTGCTGTCTTCTGAGGGAGTTGAAGGACTACTTTGCAGAAACGAGGTGAGCTTTTTTATCTTGGTCCTACAGGATGGAACCACACACAATAGGTAGGATTTGAATTAGGGGCAGATAAAGATTTGATATAAGGGGACATTTCTTAATAATAAGAACTATCTAAGAATGGAAAGGAATGAGTTAGGAGGCCATGAATTGGCCCTCACTGGAAGTTTTCAAGTGAAATCTAAATGACTGTTTTTTGGTGGAATTGTGAAGGGAACACCTGATCATGCAAAGGTTGAACCAGATCGCCTCGGAGGTCCTTCTAATTCTAAGATTTTTTGATGCTGGGAAACACCCAATTTTTATACTGTTTACAAGAAATTAGTTTAACTTTGGCTACTTAATGTTTAGTATTTGTCCTACGACCGATTGGTACCTGAATATCTTAAATATTTTATTCCTGAAGAGGACAGGAAGGTATTGGCTTCATTAAGCACAGAGTATCACCAAAAAAGAACAAAATAAACAAAATAAAATAGATCTTCATGAAGACTACTGATTATAGACATAGCAATCATTTCAGATTCAACCATGAGAGTACAGCCAGATGATCATTTGGTAAGGATAAAAGTCAACCTCAACATCAAATTCCACAATATGAATTATGAGAATGTGCAATTATGGAAGTTCCAATTTTTTTAATGACTCCAAGTATTATGCCTGGTTTCAACCTCCTGTGGAAAAATCATTCCATCATACCAACCTCCCATGGTTGAGATGACAGTACAGGTTTCTACTCCTTCCATCAAGTCTCTAGCCCGGTTTCCTATTTTGATGGAAGGTGAGTAACACCGTTCTTTTCACTACAACAACTTGCTTCCTCCCTGAACTGTCTAAAGCTCTAAAAGGACTTCAGCCTGAGACCAAAGTCATTAAAAATCTGTCTAAAAATCTTCCCTTAGTGTTTAAAAATCCCCTCCTTGGTCATATTCTCCCATTTCAGTGATTCTAACCTCTGATGGTCTGACCATGTTCAAACCTCATTTCCCATCTTCTATTGCCCAAAGTTTACTTCCATTCCATTCCCCTCCCCCCACTTCCTCCCAGTATTTACCCCCAAACTACCCACTCTTCAGCTATGCTTTCTAGAATACCTACTCCATAGGCAGCAGACTTGCTTTCATCTTAAATCTTTTCCTTTTTCTCCCTTTTCAATTCTAGCTCTCACTGAGACCTGGTTCTTTCCTGATGACACAGCTTCCCTGGACACCTTTTAGAGCACTGGCTGTACTTTCTTTTTCTTTTTTTGGAGAGGGAAAGGCAGGGCAAATGGGGTTAAGTGACTTGCCCAAGGTCACACAGCTAGTAAATGTGTCAAGTGTCTGAACTCAGGTCTTCCTGACTCCAGGGTCGGTGCTCTACTCACTGCCCCACCTAGCTGCCTCCACTGGCTGTATTTTCAATAATTCTGCCAATTCATAGGTAGAGATGAGGGAGATGGAATACTTCTTTGCTACCCATTGTAACTTCCAGGTTATTCCATTACTAGGTAACCTCTCCTCTTGTGAGGTTCATTCAATCCACAACTATCATACAATCAAAATTCTGGTAGTTGTAGTCTACCAACTTCCAAAAACCTCCCCTTCTTCCCTCAATGAGTACAGTGCTTAATGATCTTTCTTCCTCAATTTCTGCACTCATACTAAGGGAATTTAACATAAATACTGATACAACATAAATACTGATACAACATAAATACTGATCCCCGAATTCAACATAAATACTAATACAGTAAATATCTTAACCTCCTCATTCCTCCATTTACTCATTTCCCATGACCTACTCCTTCACCCAACCTCATCCACACACAAAGATGGTCAGCCATTTGATCCTATCATAACCAAAAGATGCATGGCCTCCATGTTCATGAACTCAGTAATTTCCTTATCTGATCAAAACTGATTTTTATCCCACCTCTCCCTCTTTCTTTGTACTCCAAATTCTGCTCTTTGTCCACACCATAGCCTTCAATTTCCTGACCCTTCAGTTCCCTCCTCTATATTTGCTATACTCTCTTTCTTTCCCCATATTGACCCCTTGTTGATCTAGTTCAAGTCTGCACTGTCCTTGAATTCCGTGACCCATTATCATATAAGCAAACTTGGGCTCCCAGGTTTCAGCTTTAGAACACTCCCACCACTGGCTGCCTTTGGTCTTATGCATGTGCTTATGAATAAAAGGGGAAGAAATCATTAAAACGTGCTGACTGGATCCACTACAAATTTATGTTAGATAATCTAAACTGAACCTTTACTGCTACAGGGCAATCCTTTTACATCTCCCTGATTGACTCACTATCCCAAGTCTTTTAAACTTTTTCATTCCTCCTGAAACCACTTATAGTTTTCCTTTTCCCCACACTCTCAGCTGAGAACTTTGACTCATTTTTACTGAAAAAAAGTGAAGCCATGCACAAAGTGATACCTGTTCTTCTTTCCTGTTCATCTCACATTACCCAGATACTATCTCCTTTTTTATCCCATTTCAGATAAAGAGTTTGCACTTCTGGCCAAGGCTAATTCCTTTTACATACACAGATGATCTCATTCCACTCATCTTCTCCAACAGATTACTTCCCCTACCATTTCCATTCTCCCATTTATTTTTAATCTCTCCCTATCTGCTGGCTGCTTCCTACAAACATTCCTGTTTTTCTCCTATCAACAAAAATCCCTCATTTGATCTATCCATCCCTGTTAACTATCATCCCATATTTCATTTGTCTTTTGTGACAAAACGTGAAAAGGTTTTCTATAGTAAGTGCCTCCATTTTCTTTTCTCTCGCTCTTTTCTTCTTTCCCGATAGTCTGGTTTCTGATCTCATCATTCTACCTAAGCTACTTTTTTCAAATCATGTCTTAATTGACAATTCTAATGGCCTTTTCTCAATCCTGATCCTTTTACAGCTCTCTGAATCTTTTGATATTGCTGAACACATTTTTCTCCTTGATATTTTCTTCCAAGTTTTTTGTGACACTAATTTCTCCTGATTCTCCTCCTGTCTATCTGACTACTCCTCAGTCTCCTTTGCTCAATCTTCATCTAGACCATACCCAATGATTGTCAGGTTTCTATCCTAGCTCTTACTGTCTACTATTTCACCTGGTGATCTCATCAGTTCTTATACATTCAATTATTACTTCTACACTTCTGATTCTGGAATCCAGCCCTAATCTCTCTGCTGATCTCAGCTCACATCTCTAAGTATCTATTAGACATCTTAAAATGGATGTCCAGTAGACATCTTCAAGTCATCATGTCTAAAATTAAACTCATCCCCCCCCCCCACCGCCAAACAAAAGGAAAACCCTTTCCAAACTTCCCTACAACTGTTGAGAATAATACCATTCTTCTTGCCTTCAAGGCTTGCAAACTAAGTGTCATTCTCAACTCCTCATTCTCCGGCCCCCCCCATATAAAATCTTTTGCTAAGGTCTGCCAGTTTTGTAACATCACTCAAATATACCCCCTTTCCTTCTTTGACACTTCTAACATCCTGGTGCAGGCTCTGAACACTTCACCCCTGAACTATCGCCATAGCTTGCTGACTGGTCTGTCTTTCTCCATACTAGCCCATCAACCATTTGGGCTCTCAATGTTATTTTCCAAAAGCTCAGATCTGACTGTGAAACCCTGCTACTCAATAAATTCCAATGGCATCATTTCACTTCTACAATCAAATCTAAAATCCTCTGACATGCATTCAAAGAGTTTCATAACTTGTTCCTCACCCCACTCATCTTTCCATTCTCATATAGCTTACATGCTACCATATCCAGTGACAATAATCTCCATGTAATTCCTCGAACAAGATTCCATCTTTTGACTTTGGGCATTTTCAGTGACTGTCTTCATACATAGACAGCTCTCCCTCCACATCTCTGCCTTCTGTCTTACCTGGATTCCTTCAGGTCCCAGATAAAATTCCACTATTTCCAAGAGCCTTTCCAGATTTCTACTAATTTTGGTGTTTTCTATCTGTTGACTTTTTCTCCCTCAATTAATCCAACATATAGCTTGTTTATACGTAATTAGTTGCACGTTGTCTGTCCCATTAGATTGTAAGCTATCAAAAAGCAGGGGCTGTCTTTTACCTTTCATTGTATCTCAGTGCTTAGAATAATGCCTGACACATAATAGGTTTTTAATAAATGTTTATTTAATGAGACTGCTTCTCATTAAAATTTTAAATTAATTCCACATATATATGTGGAAAAAGTAGAAAATATACATATATGTACATATGTATATACACATTCCATTTCCATTTTAAAATATTAACTATAAATAAATATTTCATTTCCATAGTTGAGACACATAATCAACATAAAAAAGTCATAAATCTCAAAGATTCTTAAGATCTCAGCTTATATTGACATTTCTGTATTTCAAATACTAAAAAATAAGTTTCAAGTGTGAAAAAAAAAACTAACTTGTTATTATTTTATTTTGGGGGGACAGGATTAACAATTACTGCCTCTAATATTAAATGGTATAAATTTCTGTTTTGAAATCTTGACATGTTCAATTGTTATCATATTGCTAGTGAACACCACCATATAATTTGATTTAGATAAAATAACAAGTAGATGTTTTCAGGGTAGCTTAAATATATTAACAAAATGCATTGGCCCACAGTCAAGTGTTCAGGGATCCATTTCAAAATATAACAGAATCAGCAGCAAAAGTAGAGAAAAAGAAGGATCAATTTTTATAAGATTATCAGTAAAAACCCAAACCTGGTTTCCACTTAACTAGATGGCTATGCTGACTGCCACATAGTTCAATATTGAAATACAAATTGTGTGCTTTGAGCTATAAACCTTGTAACTTGCAATGGCATATTTCAGGTTTTCTAAGGTTATATTCCTTAATATTAGTGTTTTGAGCATGGTTTGATTTAGTATTCCACATAGCATAGAGTCTAAATTCCTATTTGTGTTTGCTGTCAATTTAAAAAAAATGTACATTTGCGGGCTTGATTTGCGGCTTATCATGACTATTAACTGTTTGATGAAATGAGTTTTAAAATTAATAATTGCTTTGTCAATACTTAATAGTACTTCAGTTGTCTGAAAAAAATAATAATGTCTCTCCTGTGTGTGAAACTCATAGACCAGTGAGTAACTTAGGACTCAATAATAAAATTTCTTTGTGTGCAGATCTAGACAAAAGAAGCATTCTAAGATTAATGTTCCATTCACATCCCAAATGCTTCCTGCTTACAAACTTAAGAAATGTAGCAATTTGAAAGAGCTAAAAGTATAACTTCATCGATAATATATCTGAGAGACAGGGATACATTTGGGTCTTGGTACTATAATTGCTATATTTAATTTTTATTAATCACAGAATCTCAGATTTAGAAGGGACCACAAAAACCCTGCAGCCCAATCTTTCCTTGACCAACAATTGCAGACACAATACCTTTAACATCCTCCAAAATTTGCCATTCGGCTACTGCTTGAAGTACCCCGATGAGGGTGAACTCATTCCTTCCTAAGGGAATGCATTCATTTCACATTTGGATGACTCTATTAATTTTTTTATGTAAAGAAGTTTTGTTTGCTTCGTTTGTTTCTCCTTACAATAAACATATCTCTTCTGTAGCCTATGGCTCAAAGCTCTACTCTCCGGGCACAGAAGAACAATTCCTACATGATAACCTTTTAAACACTTTAAAGACAATTCTCACATTCCTTCAAAGTCTTTTTTTCTCTAAGCTAAATCCTCCTGTTATTTCAGTCTGGCTACAGTCACTGACAGGTCTAGCTGCTAGATTCTGGCGCGTTATTTATATGCTTCAACCTCAGCTTGCTCATCTGTAAAATGTCATTAATTATAATAATACCTTCTTCAGAGAGTTGTTGTGAATACCAAATGGTGTAATATACTTTTAAATACTCTTCAAACCTTAAAATGCTATGTGAACACTAGAAATTATTATTCATTTCTATAAGTATATAGTTTATGATAATGATGATGGTGATGAAGAACAGCCAGTGGTTCTATGGTACGTTTTCTAGTCTTTTCTCAATTTTGATAGCCCTCTTCTGAACATGCTCTGGCTTAGCTATGACTTTCTTAAAATATTGTGTTCAGAACTAACCCCAATTCTATAGATGTGGCCTGAACATAGATTGTTACTTCTGCATCATCATTGTGAAGATTATTGAACTTGCTCCATTTTCATTAGAGGGGACCTTAAAGAATTTGTTGTAATCTTTCACTTTACTCCAGGGATTTTTATTCAATTTCCTTTGTTGCGAATTACTTGCACATCGAGACAGGACTTTCTCTTTTCATTGTTTGTTCCAATTGTTTGTTCATTCTCCTTCTCAATCAGCGTTTACAGGTCTTTATCAGTCACCTTGATGATATTCTATGGTGCCTTTTCTATAAAAGTTCTTCCTACAATCCATCCTTTCCTTTTCATAAAGCCAAGTATTGTTGTGCCCCTCTTCTACCACTCTTTGTGGCCTATTCTTTGTTTTCTCATACCACCTCAGTTGGGCAAAATCTGTTACCTACCTTCAAAGCGTTGATCATGGCCTTTTAGGCTACTATCTCAGATAGAATCTGATAGACCATCATAGCTGCAAGAATTCTCCATCTTTTCTAGTCCCACTCTTTTCTTGGCTCAATCTTCTCCATGACTAATTTTCCTCAGAACCTAGTCAGACTCTGGGGGTGGGGGAGGGGCATCTTGAAGGTATTGAGGGGAGGGTTTCCCTGGGGACATTGCTAAGGAGAAATGCTTATAAGCTTCTGTAAGTGAATTGTTTCTCCACCTTGCTCTGACTCCTTCAAATTATTCAACATTCTTAAACAGTGTCATACTTCTGATTGCCTCTCTCCTTCACAATCTTTTTTCCCTACCCACAGGCTCTAGATTTCTCCATAGCCCTTAAATTTCTTTTTTCTTAACACTCTGGGCTGATAGGGATGAATCTGCCCTAGGAATGCGATTCCTTCCATATGTTGTCAAGAGGCAAAAAAATCATTACTTAAAGCTGTACATACTCATGTGGACACAAAAATGCCCTGGGCGTGCTTAGCTTTGGGTGTGGGGGGCTGGAGATGGAGGAGTAACAGGAGCAAATACCTGGTGAATTAGTCTTTACATATTTTTTTCTGTAAGAATTAATTTGTATTGAGTTCTTTTTTAATGCTTCCTTTCCCCATATTTGTTAAATTCTGGCTGTGTTTTTTATCATGTTTTTAATGTGTTTGTGTGTGAGCATGTGTACATGAGCTATGTTACACTCTTCATTTAATGCCTTCTTTTTTGATTCCAAGATGGTTTCAGCAACATTTACTAAATTAAATAGATAGATAAAACATTTATTAAGAGCTCACTATACACCAGGCACTGTGCTAAATGCTGGGGATAAAAGTACTGGCAAGCAAGGTAGTTCCTGTCCTCAAAGAATTTACATTTTAATATGAAAGGAAACAACGCATAAAGAGGAAGTAGAAGAGAGAGGGGTATGGCTGGAGATGTCTAGGCACATAGTGGGATCCTAAAGTGAAGTCAGATAAGGCTAAAATTGGCCTATCAAAGCCCAGGGTGTTTCAGGTGCAGAGTCAAGTTTTCCACAGTGGAGTAAATGGAGATAATGGTCTAACTGGAAAGAATATAACCGGAGGTGTCTGGCAACTTGTGTGGAGGCTTGGAACCAAGTATGAAAAAGCCAAAGAAAAGTCAAGGATGGTGAAGTCTCTGCTGTTTGCACGAGAAAGTATTGATGTAAAATATAGTCACTGTTCTCAGATAGCTTACTGGATAACAAATTGATAAGACCTAGATAAGGAGACTATAATGCACAATATCAAACAGGAAGTGTGTTACAGACCAAAGTATTTCAGTGAAGGGAACAAGCATTTATTAAGTGCCTACTGTAGTCACTGCTTTACAAATGTTGATTCATTTTATGCTCACAACAATTAAGGAGAGTAGGTGTCATTATTTATTATCCCCATTTTAAAGTTGAGGAAACTAAGGCAAACAGAGGTTAAGTGATTTTTCAAATATCACAGAGTTAGTAAATGTGTCAGTCAGCATCTGAACTCAGGTGTTCCTGTCTTCAATCCCAGTCCACTATCCAGTGTACCATGGGATATAAAGGAGAAAATTCTTACTGACTTCTGTAAATCTTCAAGACTCTTTTGGAGGAATTTTTTTTTAAAATGATAATGAACTGAGAAAACAAAGTGGAGCTGGGAAGGTACTCTAAGCACATAAAATAATATGGGCACAGGAATGAAGGGGAGGGAATAATATCACCAGTGTTTCTAAAGCAGGGGGTGTCCAAATTGATTATAGTGCACAGAGGCAAATAAGATCGAATAAGATTAGAAACACAGGGTAGTGTCAGATTATGGATATCCTTACATGCCAAGTAAATCAGTTTGAATTTTGCTTGGTGGTTGATAGAGAAGTATTAAAAAATTGGCAACAGAGGAATCATGTAATCATATCTACGAATACAAGAGATTATTCTGAATAATAATGATAGTAATAATAAATAGCTAGTATTAATACTTCTCTCTGTAATGCTGTGGCTCTACCAACAAGATCACAGTTATGGTCAAGACTCAGTAATAAGGTGATTCAATACTCATCCAGGAGAAATAAAATAAAAATAATATTATGAATAGGAAATATTTATGTCTAATCTGAATTGGTTCTTTCATTTATCAACTTTAGCCTATATTTTTATTACTATCTTATTAATTCACTAGAAACATGTTCTAGTTTTTGTTGTATGGGGCACCAACCCAAACTAATAAGCTTTTCCATCAGATTCCATGTTAGTAAAGGGTGAGCTGAGGATGCAGAGTATCAACTGGGCAATATGTCACAGCTCCAACCTGTGTTTCTTGCTGATTTTTCTTGAGCCTCCTTATTTGATTCTGCTACTCATGCACACTTCTTTGATATCCAATTCTATTGGAAATACAAGGAATAACTGAAACTTGGCATACATTATCTCATCCATTCCTTAAAATACCACTTGTAAATTAAGTATAGCAGGTAGCATTTCCATTTTTCAGATGAGGAAGGTAAGGCTCAAAAAGGTTATATGGCTTGCCAAAATTTATATTAGCAATAGTTATCAGAGGTTGGATTTAAATTCAGGGTTCTCCTGGAACCAAGTCAAACGCTCTCTTTACTGCACAGTTCTGCTTCTCAATCATAGGTACCTAAGGCAAGATATATTTATGGGCATTTGAGATGGAGGTTCTGGACTGTTTAATTCTCCAGCTTAATATGTCATTTGTTTCCATTAATCTACATTAGTGTTCATTTCTTTAACTCATCCATCTTTAATCCACCATGATAGTAGAGTCCTCTGTTGCTTGAATTCTATCAAAGACCACTCATGTTGCCAGGATCTTTCAATGACTAGGATGTAAATGTTATCAGGTGATTATTGACTTTGGACCATAAGCGTCAGCCCTGTGGCAAGAATATCACTACTTCACAATTCATTGAATTTGCTATTGTCAACTTGGTGATTGGCACATTTAAAAATTCAACATGACCTCTTCTGAATCCATCACTCAAGACAACAGGCCACAGAGCCAACCTCATGGAATAATGGAATCGATGAAATATGCTATGCTGGGTCAGGAGAGCAAATGTTTTGTCTCTGACAGTGGAAGCAAAGATATGAGAGAGAGGGCATAGTAGCTTTTCTCCCAGCCATCAATAATACAAGCTTAATTTAGACTCCAAACAGCCCATTCCTTGACAACTTTCTATGGACTTCTCATAAAAAAGTAGGTCTTAAATTATACCTTTGAGTACAGGGTATCCCCAAAATCTTAATGCAGTTTTAAACCTAAAACAGCATTAAGACTTTTGGCAAACTAGGTATATATGTATTCAAATCCTACTTCTGACACATGCTAATTATTTAACTACCAAAGTGGTAAATAATTTAACTTCTTCATGTCCAGAAAACTCTCCAAGGTTAGAAGCTGCTGATAAGCATTGATAGGTAGGCTTTCCTTATCAGGGGATTACTTGTATCTCTAAAAACATAAATCTGAACCAAAATTAAATTTTAGATTACATTTTAATTCAACATACACTTGTGTATGATTGATAGAGCCCTAAAATATATGGATGTTTCTATGTGTATATTTCTGTATGTTTATATGCATATATGCACACATGTTTGTGTGTGTATTTTGTAACCATTTGTTATTGTTAAAGTTTTGCTTGCTGAGAGATGCAAACAAAAGATAATTCCTGCAAACATAGAGGCTTGAGATATTCTGAGGACCTGAGAGAAAGAAGCCCCACAGATAAGTAAACTGAGAGAATTTGTTTGAAAGCAACTCAAAGGCAAGGCCTTTGACTGAGTGTAAAGGTGGTTTCAAGGCATTGCTGTACAGCAGTTCATTTCTCTATGACTGCTGGGAGTTTGGGAGGATATGGCTGAGAAACTATAAATCAAAGGGACTGTTTAAATAGTATGGGGGAAAAGTCATTGCGTTATACCTGATATAAATGTCAACTGTGGGTTTCTCAACCAAAGTTAGAGATAACCCTGATTGAAGCAATAGAAATCAGATGACCAGATGAGAAAATGACAAGCCAGAGATCAAAATACTATGGAGAAATGATAGCTGCCTAAAGAGAGAAGCTGATGATTGAGAGAGAAGCAGAGTTCGGACTGGCTCCAGCTGTTTGAAGTAGATTAGAAAAGTAGAAAGCATCATCAGCTGCTTCAGACTGAGTTACCTGGAGAAAGCTGACTGAAGCCAGTTAAGTTCTACAGTCGCTGTCCAGAGCTCATGGGAGGGATGCTCTGTAGCTGCTGAAAACTAGACAATGAAAACACACAAGCTCTACTGATCATCTGGGAGCTGTTCTTGCTGGAGAAAAGCTCTGTCCCCACTGGAAACTTACTGGAAACAGCAGAATCCTCCTGTGAGGGAGCCAGCAAGGCTTTTCTGACTTACCTTCCCCCACCTTTTACAGTTTAATAAAGGGGGGAAATACCCTTTATTGCTTGCTATCTACTGCCCTATTTGGGGAGAGAGAAACTCTTCAGAGAGTTATTAAGTGTCAAGTACTGTGTTCAATGCTGTAGATACAAAAAAAAGATAAAAAAAACCAATGAACTAGTCCCTGTGCTGAAGAAGTTTACAATATAATGGGAAAGACAGAAAGTAAATAATGCATATACAAGATACATAGAGAGTAGACGGAAGATAATATGAGAAGAGAAAATGCTAGGAGCTGGGAAATGCTTCCTGTAGAAGACTTGACTTCATTTAATTCTTGAAGGAAGCTAGACAGAGGTACATTTGCAGAGCAATTTAGGCATAGGGGCAGCTAAGTTAAAGACAAAGAAACAAGAAATATAGAGTCATGTTTGAGGAGCTATAAATAGGCCATTTTAGCTGGATCATAGGGTGTGGGAAGATGAGTAAAATGCAAAAAAATTGGAAAGATAAGAAATGTCCAGGTGCAGAGCTAAGATGGCAGAGAGAAGCCAAGGAAGTTGCCTGAGTTCTCTCCCATTTCCCTCATAAACAATATTAAATCAAGCCTCTAAAAGAATTTTAGAGCAAAAAAAAACCACAAAAAGACAGAGTGAAACAATTTTGTAGCACAAGAGAATTTAGAAGGACTTCAGAAAAAGTCTGTCTCACTTAGATAAAAGGGGAGTGCAGCCCAGCTCAGGTGGTTTCTGGGCAAGCCAACAGGACACTCTTAGCCACAGCACAGATCAGCAACAGAGGTCCTGCAATTCTAGCTCAGCAGGACAGTGGCACAGCAGGCCAGCTGTGAGGCCTCCAGCCCCAGCTCGATGGGCAAACTGCAAGCTGTGGGACCCATGGCACCACAGGCACACCTAGGATGGGCTATCCTACTACAGTGGGCAAGACACCAACTCCAGAATCCCTGGTAAAGAAAGCCAGAAGCCAAGCCCCAGGGTACCAGTGCAAGAAGCTTGGGACAATGCCCCCTGTACTGCAGAAACAAAGCTCAACTTCTAAAAATGAGCAAAAACCAAAAAAAAAAAAAAAAAAAAAAAAAAAGAAAAAAGCCCTGACGATAGAAAGCTACAATGGTGACAGGGAAGATCAAAATGCAAACCCAGAAGAGGACAACAATGTTAAATGCCTACATGCGAAGCCTCAACAGGGAACATGAACTGGTCATAAGCCCCAAAAGTCCTCTTGGAAGAGCTCAAGAAGGATATTAAAAATCGAGTAAGAAAAGTAGAAGAAAAAAATGAGATAACAAATGAGAATTATGCCAGAGAATTATGAAAAAAGAGTAAAGAGCTTGGAAAAGGAAGCACAAAACTTGACTGAAGGAAACAACTCATTTAAAAGTAGAATTGGCCAAATGGAAAAGGTGGTACAAAAGCTAACTGCAGAAAAATAATTCTATAAGAATTAGAATTGGGAAAGTGAAAGCTAATGATTCTATGAGACATCAAGAATCAGCCAAATAAAATCAAAAGAATGAAAAAAAATAGAAGAAAATGTAAAATACCTCATTGGAAAACAACTGACCTGGAAAATAGATCAAGGAGAGAGAATTTTAGAATTAGTGGATGACCTGAAAGCTATGATGAAAAAAATAAAAGAGCCTGGACAGCATCTTTCAAGACTTTATCAAGGAAAATTTCCCTGATATCCTAGAACCAGAAAGTAAAATAGTCATTAAAAAAATTTACCAATCATTTCCTGAAAAATATCTGAAAATGAAAACTCCAAGAAATATTGTAACTGAATTACAAAACTCTCAAGTCAAGGAGAAAATACTGTAAGGAGCCAGAACGAAACTATTCAAATATCAAAGAGCCACAGTCAGGATTGCACAGGACTTAACAGCTTCTACATTAAAGCACTGGAAGGCTGGGAATAAGATATTCAGCAAGGCAAAAGACCTTGGATTACAACCAAGAATCAATGACCCAGCAACACTGAACATAATCTTTCAGGGGAAAAGATGGATATTCAATGAAATAAGGGACTTTCAAAATTTCCTGATGAAAAGACCAGAGCAAAACAGAAAATTTGATATTCAAATACAAGACTCAAGAGAAGTATAAAAAGTAAATAAGAAAACAACAACAACATGGTATTCAATAATGTTTAACTGTTTACATCATCACTACATGGGAAAATGATACTTGTAAATCTTGAGAACTTTAATTCTAATATGGTAGTTAGAAAAAGTATACTTTAATGGAGGGTGTGGGTAAAAGTTGACTTTTATGTGATGATTTTTAAAAAAAAATTAAGGGGTTAAAAAAGGAATTGTACTGGGAGAAGAAAAAAGGAGGAGGCAGAAGAAGATAAATTTTATCGCATGAAGAAGCACGAAAGAACTGCTACAGTAGAAGGAAAGAAAGGAGGGGGTGAGCATTGCTTGAACCTTACTCTCATTGGATTTGTCTCAAAGAGGGAATGCCATACACACTCACTTTTGTAGAAAAATCTATCTAAACCTATAGGGAAGTGGGAAGGGAAAGGGGAAAGAAAGGGGAGGAGGGGATGATAGCAAGGAGGGCAGTTTGGTGGAGGAGGTGGACAAAAGCAAAACACTGGTGAAGAGAGACAGGGTCAAAGGTGAGAGAAAAATATAAAAAGGGGGAAATAGGATTGAGGGAAATAAATAGTAATCATAACTGTGAATGTCAATGGGATGAACTCTCCCATAAAAAGAAAGCAAATAGCAGAGTGGATTAAAACCTGGAGTCCTATAATATGCCATCTACAAGAAACAAATCTGAAGCAGAGAGTAAAGGTAAATGGCTAGCAGAGAATATTATGCTTCAGCTGAGGAAACAAAATGGGGATAGCAATCCTCATCTCAGATAAAGTAAAAGCAAAAATAGTTCTAATTAAAAGAGATAAGGAAGGAAACTACATCCTGCACCATAGACACAGAAGAAATATCATTGTTAAACATATAAGCACTAAGTGGTATACCATCCAAGTTCTTAGAAAAAAAGTTAAGGGAATTACAAGAAGAAATAGACAGCAAAACTGTACTAGTGGGGGACCTCAACCTCCCCCTCTCAGAACTAGATAAATCCAAACACAAAATAAATGAGGAAGAAGTTGAGAATGTGAATAGAATTTTAGAAAATTTAGATATGATAGACCCCTGGAGAAAAATGAAAGGGGATAAAAGGGAATATATCTTCTTTCTCAGTTGTACTTGCCACCTACACAAAAACTGACCTTGTATTAGTGCATAAAAACCTCACAATCCAATGCAGAAAGGCAGAAATATTAAATGTATCCTTTTCAGATCATGATGCAATAAAAGTTACATGTAAAAAGGGCCTTTAAAAATAGATTAAAATTAATTGGAAACTAAATAATCTACCTAAGGAACAAATGAGTGAGACAACAAATCATAGAGACAATCAATAATATCATCAAGGTGAATGACAATAATAAGACAACCTACCAAAATTTCTGGGATTCAGTCAAAGCAGTTCTTAGGGGAAATTATATATTTCTAAATGCTTCCATGAATAAAATAGAGAAAGAGAAGATCAATGAATATGGCATGCAATTTAAAAAGCTAGAAAAAGAACAAATTAAAAATCCCAAATTAGAAATTCTGAAAATCAAAGGAGAAATTAATATAATTGAAAGTAAGAAAACTATTGAACTAGTAAATAAAACTAAGAGCTGGTTTTATGTGAAAAACAATAAAAATAATAAAATAAAAACCAGGCAATTTGATTTAAAAAAAGAAAGAAGAAAACCAAACATAACCGTATCAAAAATGAAAAAGATGAATTTGCCATCAATGAAGAGGAAAGTAAAGCAATAATGAGTTACTTTGCCCAACTGTATGCAAATAAATCCAACAATCCAAGTGGAATGGATGAATATTTACAAGACATAATTTGCCTAGATTAACAGAAGAGGAAATAAAATTTTTATAAAACCCTACTTTAGAAAAAGAAATTGTACAAGCTGCAATGAACTACCTAAGAAAGAATTTCCTGGGCCAGATGATTTTACATGTGAATTCTACCAAATATTTAAAGAACAATTAATTCCAATACTCTATAAACTATTTGGGAAAAAAATAGGCGAATAAAGAGTACTAATAAATTCCTTTCATGACACAAATATGTTTCTGATCCATAAACCAGAAAGAGCCAAAATAGAGAAAGAAAATTATAGACCAGTTTCCCTAATGAATATTGATGCAAAGATTTAAAATAAAATAGTAGGAAAGGGATTACAACAATTTATCATGAGGATCATACACTTTGACCAAGTGGGATTTATATCAGGAATGCAGGGCTAGTTCAATATTAGGAAAACTATTAGCATAATTAACCATACAGAAATCATATGATTATCTCAATAAATAGAGCAAAAGCTTTTCACAAAACACATCACACATTCCTATTAAAAACAGTACAGCGTATAGGAATAAATGGAGCTTTCCTTAAAATGATAAGTAGCATCTGTCCAAAACCATCACCAAGCATTATGTGTAATGGGGATAAGTTAGAAGCCTTCCAAATAAGATCAGCAGTGAAACAACGATGCACATTATCACTACTATTATTCAATATTGTGCTAGAAATGATAGCTTTAGCAGTAAGAGAAAAAAAAAGAAATTGAAGGAATTAGACCAGGCAATGGGGAAACAAAACTATCACTCTTTGTAGATGGTATGATGGTGTGTGTAGAGAATCCTAGAGAATAAATTAAAATAAAAAACTACTCGAAATAATTAACAACTTTAGCCAAGTTACAGGATATAAAATAAATCCCTATAAGTCATCAGCACTTCTATATAGTACCAACAAATCCTAGCAGCAAGAGAAAGAAAGATAAATTCCATTTAGATTAACTTCAGACTATAAAATATTTGGGAGTCTACTTGCCAAGACACACCAAGGAATTGTATGAAAACAGTTACAAAACACTTTTCACACAAATAAATTCAGATCTAAATAATTGGAAAAGTATCAATTGTTCACAGGTAGGCCAAACTAATATAATTAAAATGAGAATCCTACCCAAATTAATTTATTTACTCATTCAGTGCCATACCAATTAAACTACGAAAAATATTTTAAAGAGCTAGAAAAAAATAATAAAATGTCAAGAATATCAAGGAAATTAATTTTAAAAATGCAAAAGGAAGTGACCTAGTAATACCAGATCTTGTATTATATTATAAAGCAACAATCAGCAAAACTATTTGCTACTGGCCTAGTAATAGAGTGGTGGATCAGCGGAATAGATTAGGTACACAAGACGCAGTAATTAATGATTATAGTAATCTACTATTTGATAAACCCAAAGGCTCTAGCTGCTGGGATAAGAATTCATTATTTAAGAAAAACTGCTGGGAAAACTAAAAACAAACAAACAAAACAGTGTGGCAGAAACTAGGCATAGATCAACATTTTACATCTTATACCAAGATAACATCAAAATATGTACATGATTTAGACATAAAGGGTGATACCATAAACAAATCAGGAGAGCAAGTAATAGTATACCTGTCAGATCTATGAAGAATGGAAGAATTTATGACCAAACAAGAGACAGAGAAGATTATGAAGTGCAAAATAGATAATTTTGATTACATTAAATGAAAAAGTTTTTGCACAATAAAAACCAATGCAATGAAGATTAGAAAGAAAGGAGAAAGATTGGAAACAATTTTTATAGCAAGTGTTTCTGATAAAGACCTCTTTTCTCAAATATGTAGAGAACCTAGTCAAATTTAGAAGAATACCTAGACAGTTTTCAGATAAAGGAATTAAAGCTATAGTCGGATTTTAAAAAATGCTCTAAATCACTATTGATTAGAGAAATGCAGATTAAAACAACTCTGAGACACCACCTCACACCTATCAGATTGACTAGTATGATAGAAAAGGAAAATGATAAATATTGAAGAGAATGTGGGAAAATTGGCACACTAATGCATTGGTGGTGGAGTTTGGGAAAATTGGAACACTAATGCATTATTGGTGGAGGTGAGAACTGATCCAACCATTCTGGAGAGCAATTTGGAACTAAGCCCAAAGGGAAATTTAACTGTGCATACTCTTTGATCCAGCAATACCACTACTAGGTCTGTATCCCAAAGTGATCATAAAAAAAGGGAAAAAGACCTACATGTACAAAAATATTTATAGCAGCTCTTTTTATGGTGACAAAGAATTGGAATTTGATGGAGAAAGCCCATTGATTGTGGAATGGCTGAACAAGTTGTGGTATATGAATGTAATAGAATGTCCATAAGAAATGATGAGCAGGCAGATTTCAGAAAAAAACTGGATATTACAAGAACTGATGCTGAGTGAAGTGAGCATAACAAGGAGAACGTTGTACACAGCAACAGCCACACTGTGTGATGACTGACTTAGATAGACTTAGCTCTTCTCAGCAATACAATGATCCAAGACAATTCCAAGATTCATGATGGAAAATGTTATCCACATCCAGAGAAAGAACTATGGAGTCTGAATGCAGATTGAAGCATAATATTTTTGGTTTTTTGTTACTGTTTGTTTTATGTGACTTTCTCCTTTTGTTCTGTTTTTTCTTTCACAACATGACTAATGTGGAAATATGTTTACATGATTACACATGTATAACCTATATCAGATTGCTTGCCACCTTGGGTAGGCAGATAGTAGGGAAAGAGAAAAAAAATAACGCTCAAAATCTTATATAAAGAATGAATGTTGAAAACTATCTTTACATGTAATTGGAAACAAAAAAATACTAGCCCCCTTCCCCCTCCCAAAAGTGTCCAGGTTATGAAGAGATTTAAATGACAAATAATGGGATTTACATTTGCTGCCGGTGATATTAGGCATCCACTGGAGCTCATTGAGAAGGGGTGGGACATGGGGAGACCTATACTTCAAAAAAAGACTCTTGGCAGCTGAGTGGAGGATTGATTGGAGTGGAGAGAAATTTTAGGCATACAGATGAGGTTGTGGCTATGTGAGTAGAGAGAAGAGACAAATCAAATCTGAGCTTGGTACCACTGATGTCAAAATTGTATTTTCGTTATTGTTGCTTTTGCCTTTCATTTAATAAATGCTTCATGTTTGACAGTTACTTACGTCATCACTGATTTGTTTAAATGAGAACACTGATGGTATCTCGGCAACTATGGTACCCTGGCATACCAGAGTTAACCCTATTACCCTGAGCATTGAGCAGTGATGGAATGGCCATAGTCCTGGCTACCCTCCTAATTTGGAACTCCCCCGAGTGGGTTGAGTGAACTTGCTGAAAGGAGGATTAAATGGTATCATACTTTGGTGGCATTCACAGGTTTCATGCCTGGGTCATCATCATTCTCTGAGCTATACTTATAAAAATTTTTCCTACTGCCAGAACCAGGAGAAAGGAAGAGACGGTATCAACTGCCACCATGAGACTGTCTATATTGCATTGGTCCTAGGTAGATATATCATGGTATTCTAGATTAAAATTGTCTCAGTGATGCAGATTTTAGAGGAAGTTTCCATAGCACAGTTTCAATTAATACTTAATTTTTCACAGCCAGTAAATTCATGAAAATTTCATTCTTTAAGCTAGACATCATGCTGAGCAAAGGAGACTCATTTATTTTATTTTCCAGTGAGCTCAATATGAGGGATTCAGACTAGCAGAGATCATCACTGTACATTTGTATGTTAATGTTCCTAGGTAATCATCTTTGAAGACTGAATATGATTAACACCTCACACCATAAACTAGCGAAAACGTTCAACACTTGATAGAGATGGAAACATCTAGTACAATGCAAAAACATCTGCCCAGGAAATTGTTTTCCAAATACCGAAAATTATAAGCAATTATCAGGAATTTTACCTTACTATACTCATAACTCTGCTTTAGTGACAGTTTAACTTGCAGTAAGGTTCATTTTTCAAAGCTTTGATTTTTGGATAATCGCCCTATGCCTATGATTTACATTACTTCAGCTTCCTTCTTGAGACAGGTTGAAAAAACTTCAATAGTTTTTAAGAAGGTAATGAAGTCGGAAGATAAAACAGTTTTTTAAACTACTGAAAAGATATTTATTTATTGAACCATTTCAAACTTTGAGTCATTTAATACATTGCAGGCTTTTAGCTGCTATTAAAGGAATTTGTCTGAGGCAGCTTGACCTGGCTGAAGTATCTAATTGTTAAATTTTTGTGTGAACACTTATATAGGACATGGCAAACATTACAGAGCCAGGCTTGATTTGTTATTTTGTTGGTTGTCTAAACTTTACAAAAAGAGGGAAAAAATGTTAGTAATACAGATAAAATTTAAAAGTGTGTCATGCAAGCTTTCTTTTTTTCCCTGGAGAGCTGGTTGTTAAATATTTACTAATATTAAAAGTCTAAATGAAGTACTTAATAAATTATGATGATTCAAATAGGACTGATGTAGAAACTTGAAAAATACATTTGATTATTAACAGTAAGCATAATTTGTGTAAATAATTTTTGAGGTTCTCCTCTTCATGTACTTTTGATGGACCCAGCATTCTATCTCCTTATCTCAGTATACAAGCTGTCTTCTACACCTCCCTCCTCACCTAGATCTTTTATAATCCTTAGCTTCCTCAATTCATGTACCACTTCTTGAAGTCTTTTCTTGTTCCTTTTTTTTGAGAAAGTCTCCCCCTTCCCTTAGAATTATCTTGCATTTACTTATCTGATTAAATGTGGGTCATTCCTGATGAGGATGTGTGATCCTGGGGGGCAGCGGCTATTTGTTTTTTATTTTGTCCGTAATCCCTAGCATCTAACATAGGGCCTTGCCCACTGTAGACATTTAATGTTATTGGGTTGAACTGCTTTTAACTACTCCTTTCCCACACTTAATTTTTTTAGCTACTAATAATTTGCATCCATTCCCCAAAGTAAAAGCAAAGATAAAAGATAATCAGTTTATAAAAAAATCAGTGCAATAATGCTTATTTATAAAGAAATATAGCAATACTTACTAGCTATATGTCTCTCAGCTATTCATTTAACCTTTTGGATCTCAGTTTTCCCCAGTATAAAATGGGTAGAATGATTATAGCTACCTCCTAAGATTATTTTGAGATTCAAATGAGATAATGCATGTGAAGAGCTTTATACACTTTCACTGGCAATGACTGTCAGTTTTTATTATTTATATGGTATTTTAAGGGTTTTTTTATGTAGCAAGGCCTACATGTTTCTAGGACTATCCCCCGTATGTAATATGGGAATGCTATTGTGTAACTCAAAGAAAGTCAGAATAGACATCATTAGCCTCTTCTAACCCCCTACCCTTCTTTAAGGGAGACTTTAATTCATGACAGGAGGGGAAGGAGGAAGTTGGGGCCAGAGTCCACTCTGCTCTCCTCAGAGAGAGAAGGCATGCTGGCTTAGAATTAAATCAATCCTTCATTAAATATGGTCAGTCTAAGAGCAGTGATTCCCAAACTTATTTGGCCTACTGCCCACTTTAAAAAAAATACTCAGTGCCTCCCCCGGGGATTAGGTTAGCTTAACCCTTATTTTTATTCAATGCCCTCCAATTGCACCTGAGGCTACCACTGCCTACTGCCCCCCCGGATTGTTCCAGCACCCCCCCAGGAAGTGGATCACCCATTTTGGGAACCTATGGGTGGGAACGATGTTTTCCCATTCAAAATAACCTCTGATTTCATTATGGAGGAAAAAAAAGACCTCAAATTTTGTATCTAAGGCTTGTTTCCTTTCCCACCAAATACCAGTTCCATAACATAAACTAAGCCCATTTATCCAAAACAGCAGCAAAATAGAAGTCAGAGAAAGTATAGATAGCATAATATCCACCAGACAACACAGGGTGAAGGAGCTTTCCCACTGGGAGCAAGGTAACTCAGAGAGCGTCCTAGATCTCACACAAGAGGAAGTTCCCCAACGTCTCTAGTGTAGGGAGCAGGAGGTAAGTAGATGATTGAGACAAATAGTTCCTCTCTTGTTTTCCCAGATTCTTTTCCTTCAGTAATGTGAGGTGGGGTTGGCTTCTTCCATCTTCCTTCTTGAAGCTGGAAGCCACAAATGCCCAGAGTGACTAAAAGCTTTAAGATATTTCAGTAAGGCAAAATGAATGTTGAAGAGACAGAAGCCTGCTCACGTTTGTCAACTCTGCCTTTTCCCTCACACCGAGCAGGACAGGCATCTCCATCAACGAGGAGAGAGCCTCAACCAATAGGCTTTGGGCATGGGGTTACATTTATGAGGTATTTTAAGGGTTCAATGTTTTCCATAAAAACTTTGATATAGGGAGTGTATGTACCATTATCATCATTTTACAGATGAAAAAACCAAGCCTCAGAAATTAAATGACCTGCCTGAGGTCACACAGCTAAAAAGTATCAGGAGCAGAATTTAAACCCAACTCCCTCTTGCCTTGATGTCCATTATGCTTTCCATTAAACCATATTGCCTTTCTACTTGAACAGAACAAATTATTTTTACAGGCATGTCAAAGCCCCTGTGATTGGCCTGACCTGAGTATTCAGCTGTAAAATAAGCTTCCTTTCCAAAGGTCTGTTTCCTCACCTGAATTTGGAGGTTGAACTACAGAGTGTATGATTATCTTTGGCACTGAACTATTTATTGTTTTTATCCATTTGAACAGAGTGAGCTAAGTGTCCAGTTTCAGAATGAAGACAGTATCTTAGAGGTCACAGAAAGAATTTGATGCTTTTATACATTTTAAAAATTTATATCTCAGTAAAAGGAAATTCCCATTAAGCTTTAATATTAAGAAATCTGATCAATTAATACAACTGCACAGAATGTCTAAATCTGTCATTCTTTATGTTATTTTTCACAAATTCACTGTTTCCTGTACTTAGTTTCCAATAGTCCAAATGCAATCTATCTAACCTTAGACTAAACTGCTACAGAAAAAAAATAAGGTGACCTCTAAATACTATTCCCATAGAATCTTAAGAGTATGACATTTTAAACAAGTGACAATCTAGTCTTTGCCTAAAAAAGTCTCTATTGAGGGGGAACCCAGTACTTCATAAGGCAGCCCATTCAACTTTTAAATAGAAGTAAATTCCATTTGAGGACAGATACCAAAAAGTAAAAAAAAAAAAATTCTTCTTATATAGGTATTTTACATATTGCGTGTGGCTACAGATGAGATTGGACAAGATATCAACACAAACACAAATATTCAGGTTTTCTTTGTAAATATTTCTTCCTAAATATTTCCAGAAACTTCTACAATCTGAAGCTAAACAGCTTCCATTACTTGATTCTCACCCCCAATGCTCTTTCTTGTTCTGTATTAACTTAAAGGTAATTTCTAATTCATTGCTTATTTATATTATTTGGAAAACAGCAACATCAATAACTTTATCTATGACCTCATGGAATAGACTTTAGCGTCTCTCAGGGTTGTGACCCTCCTAGTTCAGTACAACGTCAGTCACAGACTGTCCTGTTTACCAGAGAATATCTGGAGTGTGTGTCTGAGAATTCTCTGGGAACTGATGGGGTTGGGAGGATGTATATCTAACAGGACAAATGCAAAACATGACAGGCATTCTCAGACTGGACATTACTACAGTGATGACTTGTAGATTAATTTTTAAGGAGTGATCATATAATTTCCCATCCCCCCTCTTTAATAGGCAATGGTAGGTTTGTTATACCTTTAAGTGAAAATAGTATTGTACAAAATTATTATTAACAAGTCCATCCCTCACTTGCTTCTCTGTTTTTCAGCTCACTTTTGCATCCTTTGCCCCCTCCTCCAATTAGAATATAAGCCTTTTCAAGTCCATGATTGTCTTTCTTTCTCTTTGTATTTGAATACTTAGTGCCTAGCACAGTGCTGGGCATATAACAATCACTTAATGAAGGCTTGTTGCCTTGCCTTATAAATACAGTTATCCCTTCCACATTACAGGGGCTTGCAGGGGGTGGGGGTAGATGGGATGTTGTTAGGAGTTAGATTCCAAAAGAAATAGAGGAAACAGCTTAGCAAAACTAACCGACACATGAACTAAAGTCTATGTTATCTTCAGTGTTCCATTCTCATAGAATCCCTCCTACGAAAAAGAGGGAAGTAGATTCATTCTCATAGCATTTCTTTATGGTCATTAAAAAAAGCAAAACAAAGCAAAACTTGCTGATTTTTTTCATTTAAAATGTTTTTATTATTTTTGTATTATTTTCCTTTACTTCACCTTGCATAAATTTATGCCTTCTATGTTACTCTGTATTTGTCATATTTATTAGTTCTTACAGCAAAAGGATATTACATTACATTCATCTTCTGCTATGGTTGTTCAAGAATGCCCCAAATCTATGGGAGTTTACTTTCCAGGTTTTTTTTCTGCTAAAAAAGTATTATTACAAATTATTTTGCTGTATATGGAATCTCCTTGGGGTGCATGCCTAGTAGTGGCATCACTGGGTCAAAAGGTCTGAACAATTTAATAGCTTTTCTTACATAATTCTAAATTGTTTTCCCAAACTAATTTGGAAATGGACATATTCACAGCTTCCTGAACAGTATATTGGTAAGCTTGACTTCAGATGGCCCTTCTGAAATTGACTACTGTCAGTTTTTGTCAGCTATGATCTGCTTGAGGTGAAACCTGAATTGTTTTCATTAGTATTTCTCTCATTTTTAATGATTTCGAGCAATTTTTGCATTTTTAAGAGTTCACAATCCTCCTGAGAAATGTTTTTCATATTTTAATGATTTATCTTTTAGTAAAAGACTTTTGGTTTTAGATGCTCATGTTATTTTGCTATCTATCCTGGATAGATATTTGATGCAAAAAAATCCTCAATTTTTAGCCCAGTTTTATTATGTTATTTTTACAAAATCTTTTAAATTTATTTCAATCAAAATATTTATTTCATTTTTATGATATCTGTTTTTCATATGATTAAAAAAATTGCCTTAACCATCAGTTATGAAATATATCTGCTATGGTTGTATTCTTTGTTTTTTGTTTCTTTATATATAACATTTCTTTCCTACTTTCATTAATTTCTCTCAAGATTATAGATCTTTTATTCCCCTAAATGAATTTTATTATTTTGTCTATCTCTACAAAGTTGTTTAGTAGTTTGAGTGATAGCACAAAATCTATAAATTAATTTAGGTAGTATCGTTTATAATATTTTGCTGTAGTCTAGTCATGAGCACTGAAGAAATGTCTTTATTTCTTCAAGAATTCTTTTCTTTTTATTAACTTTATACTTCTGCCTGGCTGAAATTGAAGCACTTCTTGGAAGTTCAGTATTCACCAGGGTGTGGTGGTACGCAGCTGTAAATAACTGTTAACTGAGGAGGTCATGGATGGTGCATCATTTGAGTTCAGCAATTCTGAGATGAAATATATTTAAATTCTAATAAATATAATGCCCTGCTCATTGTGAGAAATTGGTTACTTAATATAAGTGTATGGATTTTGAACTTGAACCTTTTTCTTAAGAAATATCACACTGAAGAGAAAGCAGATGGTGACTTAAGAAGACTGAAGGAGCTCCCTTTGGCAGCACATATAATGAAATTTGACTGTTGACATTAGAAAGTAGATAAAGTGAACAAACAAGCAAGTAAGATTTTTTTAAAAAGGAAATGAATACAATACCTTAGAATGTGCTAAACCCAAGAAAACAAGTATTAGCTAAGAACAAAACCTAGAAGTAAAATAATTTAGAAAGAAGTTCACTAAGTTTTCCAACAGGGAGGAGAGACAAAAAAGAGATGACCCAATCCCAGTGAATGTCTTTATAGGATTCAAATAAAGGAACAACAGAACGGTAGCTAATTGGCCAGTATGGAGGCAGTTTCCAGATAAGACACATGGGTTGCTTGAGATGAATAACAGCACAAAACTTCTCACAGGTACTATTTCCTAACTGGTAAGTAGTCAAAGGATATGAATAAACTGTTTTCCCCAAAATAAATAAAACTATCAATAACTGCATGAAAGATTGCCCCAAATGCATGTTGAAAAAGGCAGAACTAGAAGAATAATGTAAACAATTACTGCAATAATATAGATGAAGACAACATTGAAGGATAAATGTATTCAAATTAAATATGATGGTCAATATCAGTTTCAATATTAGTTAATGATTATACGTAGCTTACTCAGTGGGAATCTAGAGAGGGGAATTAGAGCTACTGAGTGTTTCACATATGGGAGTACAGTCACAGTGTTGGTTGGATTTGCTTTTCTTTTATAAGCAAAGATTTTTTTCAAAGGTAAAATATATTGAGAAATCCTATAATGTAAGAAACTAAAGGCATAAATGATACCTTAACAAAAAAGAAAAAAAGAAGTGACCCACATAGCCATCTCATTACATATCACAATAATAGTGATGATGATGTGATAATTATAATAACGTTTATATAATGCTATATAAATTTATATAACATTATATAAATTTATATTTTGTATATATATATATATATATGTATATATAGTTATATAACACAAAGTACCAAGTAGTTTTATAAATATTTTCTCATTTAATCTTCATAACAACCCTGGGAGGTAGATGCTATTTTTCCATTTTATAGATGTAGAAATTGAGATTAAGGGACTTGGCCGGGGTCACAGAGGTAATTAGTATCTGAGGATGGATTTGAAATCAGATCTTCTTGGTTCCAGGACTTGTTACTCTATCCACCATGCCACGTAGCTGCCCCCTCTTAAAAGAAAACAATTTCTATAACTAAGTAACTCCTTTTCTACCAAAAGTAGAGAGATTTTTAAGATTAGCCAGCGATCTGCTCTGCAAGGTTGGAATCTTATGATCAGCCCTCTAGAATCAATATAAAGAAATAACCTTGGTATATGACTTCAAGTAGGTCACCTGGTAAATTAAACAGCACAACTGGAAAATTTTCAATTTATATCTTTTTTGAAAGAAATCGAAGATTTTTGCTGAATTCCACAGGCTGGTGTAACTTAATACCTATTTCTCGTTCACAAATCTGTGGTATGAAGGCCTGGGCCAGAAAAATAGCCATCAATGTCGACTTCATCTAAGGTCATTCTTTTTTGGTGACAGACAAAACAGGGCTTATTTCAGAGGACCTAATAAGTTGCAAAAGCAAAGGGAAATCTGGTATTTCATGAGATATTTTTTATTTCATAAAGTTTAAGAGAACTGTTTCTTCCATGGTCTTCAATCATTAAAGAATTCAACTTCTCTCTGAATACATGCTTTAGGAAGCAGCAAATCATAGCAATATATCATAGCCACTGTATTGTAAAGAAACCAAAGAATGAGAAGGGAAATTGAAGAAATTGCATTTTTTTCAAAGCTATGGAATGACTTTTCACACTTAGTGTTAGGTAACACATGTTGTGTAATGAATTAATTGCTTCACTAGTACTTTATTTTCTCATTAATGATTTATCTTTAGTGTAACTTTTCAAAGTTATGCATTATTAACATTTTGTAGTAATTCATCTATCTATCTATCTATCTATCTGTCTATCTATCTATCTATATCCATCAAATACTTCTGCTAGATTATTAATTCACTGAGGGCAGGGACTGTGACTTTTTTTGCCTTTATTTTTGTTTTTGTCAAAGGTGTGCAGGTAGTGAGGTAGACGGAGTGCTGTGCCTGAAGCAATAAAGACTCATCCTCCTGAGTTCAAATCTGACCTCAGATACTTGCTAGTTGTGTATCCCTGGGCAAGTCACTTAACCTGATTGGACTCAGTTCCTCATTTGTAAAATAATGGCAAACTAGTATCTTTCCCAAGAGAACCCCAAATGGGGTCACAGAGAGTTGGAAACAACTGAGTTTTTTTGCCACTTTTTTTTGGGGGGGGGAGAGGGATGTGTTTATTTTATTTTTTGGTTTCCATGATTTTACCAGAGCTGAACTTTTTGCATGGTTGTTGTTCAGTAGTTTTGCAGTCATGTATGACTCTTCATGACCCCATTTGGGGTTTTATTGGCAAAGCTGCAGTGGTTTGCCATTTCCTTCTCCAGCTCATTTTACACATGAGGAAAATGAAAGCAAACAGAGTTATGTGACTTGCACAGGGTCACACAGCTAGTAAATGTCTGAGACAGATTTGAACTCAGGAGGATGAGTCTTTCTGACTCCTAGGGTTTATCACTGTGCCACCTAGACACCCCCTGGACCTTTTTTGCCGTTTAATAAATGCTGGCCAGAGCTGGGATTAAAGACTTAAAAGTACAGATGATTTGTTACCAATTCCTCATTCATAGTTCTCTGGAATGAAACATTGGATATATGATTTGCCCATGAGAAATCGCATAAAACTTAATGTAGTTTAATCTTTTCATTCACATCTAAGGAGGTAATAGGAGGGTAGTGATATTTGATTCCTATATTTGTGGCGATGCCATCTTACCAACAGTGGTAAATGCTATTTCTTACAAACTAATGTCTATAATACCAGCCCCAATTATCTTACAGTTTTTGTAATTAGTCTTAGTTTATTTAAAAAAATAGAATGTTTATTCTTTACAACTATTTCATTTGCCATTTTAACACATCACATGATAAAGGAGTCTTGGGGAATGAGAAGCACTGAGGAATCGCGTAATTGGGGTTCCAGCTTACTATTTCCCTCATATCAAAAATGAAGGGCTAACATTATAACCTATCCAGTTCTGCTTTGATGGATCCATGATCTCTCTTTTTGAGTACTCCCACTGGTGATGAAGATATAAGTCTATCCCTATCCTCTTTTTCTGTGACTCTTCTCCTGTTTTTTTTTTCATTCATCCTCTGAGTGTTCCACATGTTATACTTTATACTGCTTCTCTTGCACATTATTAATAATATGCTACAATTTATTTGTGCCTACCTGTGACTCTCCATTGTCCTTTGGGTGACTTTCAACTTTAATTCTCCATATCTCATGGCATTCCATGTCTCACAGATAGACATGCATAGAACTAGAAGAATATTCATGTTAAAAATAGGTTTTGGGGACTTCTGGTGCCCACACGTAGGTGAGGAAGGAACCCTCTGAAGCATTCCCAAATTCCCTTTCAAACAACTTGAAAACCGCATAAGAATTTAGCAGCAGGGAAGCAGCTCACCAGCGCCGCAGGAAAGGTATGTCTCAGGGTGGGAGGGAAGGGAGATCCGAGAGTTGCAACAGCTAGTGGCCCTCACAGCACGGTGCCTGATCCACCAGGTTGATGCAGCCCTCTTGCAAACCAAAAGCACCCTAGGCTAGCGAGCAGTCTGTGCAGCACGGCGAGGTCCCACCCTAGCAATCCCACCCCCAGCACAAACCACGAGCAAGGCCTTGACCCCTCTGCTAACCAATAGTAAAGCCCTGTCCTGGGAGTGGCCAAGGTGAGACCTTGTTTCCATAGCAACCGGACAGCAGGGCCCCACCCCTGGGGCAGGCCAGCAGCTAAGCCCCACCCAGGGGAGGCCAACGGGGAGGCCACACTCCCCAGCCGGAAGGATAGCTTCCCCTCCAGTGAAAGCAACCCACTAAAGCCTGAAGCCCAGTGAAAGCCAGCGGTAAGATCCTGAGCCCCAGCACAAAAAAGCTTGGGACAATGCAGGACCAGAGTCCAAATGTCACATAAAAACTAAGTCAAAAAAATGTAGAAAAAAAATAAGAAAAAAAAATAAGAAAAAAAAACAACAAAAAAGGACTTGACTAGAGAAAGTTACAGTGGTGACAGGGAACATCAAGGCATAAACTTAAAAGAGGCCAATAGTGTCCTTGGGGAGCTTCAAAGAAAAAATGTAATTTAGTCTCAGGTTCAAAAAGAATTCCTGGAAGAACTCAAAAAGGATTTTAAAAAACAAATTAGAGAAGTAGAAGAAAAAATGTTGAAGGAAATGAGAGTAATGCAAGAGAATAAGAAAAAAGAGTCAACAGCAAGGGAAAAGATATACAAAAATTTACTGAGGAAAATAACTCCTTAAAAATAGAATTGGTCAAATAGAAAAGGAAGTACAAAAGTTCACTGAAGAAAATAATTCCTTAAAAATTAGAACTGTGCAAGTGAAAGCTAATGTTTCTATGAAACATCAATTTATAATAAAACAAAATTTAAAAAGTAAAAAAAAAAATAGAAGAAAATGTGAAATTTTTCTTTGGAAAAACAACTGACCTACAATACAGATTTGAGTTTGACATCATTAGTCCAGTTTTTTCATCTTGGTTTTGTTGTGCTATTTTTTTTCCCTATGTGTTACAGTTGGGCCAATTTCTTCTGAATGATTATAGATAACAATAAGTATACCCTGCAGTGCTCCGGGACTTGAGGTAGTAAATATGATATAATCTACAGACAGAAATATTTGAAAGACCTTTTCATTAAGGAATTATTCTTTTATTTAGACTCTGAACTGAACCTCTGTTATAACATCTTTCAAAGAACTTTACACCAATACGTACTTACTATGTGCCAGGCATTGTGCTAAGTGCCAAGGATACAAAAAGAGACAAAAGAGAGCCCTTGCCCTCAACATATTTACGATCTAACGAGGATCTTAGAATCTAATGCATTTCATGCAATGTAATTTTTGACCTATACATGGGAAATTCACTACTGCGACAGAATCCTTAAGGTAACGTTTTGCTCTTCCCAAACCAGTGCTTTTATTTATTTATTTAATATATTTAGTTTTCAGCATTGATTTTCACAAGAGTTTGAATTACAAATTTTCTCCCCATTTCTACCCTCTCCCCCACTCCAGGATGGCGTATATTCTGGTTGCCCTGTTCCCCAGTCAGCCCTCCCTTCTGTCGTCACCCTACTCCCCTCCCATCCCCTTTTCCCTTCCTTTCTTGTAGGGCAAGATAAATTTCTATACCCCATTGCCTGTGTATCTTATTTTCTAGTTGCATGCAAAAACTTTTTTTTTTGTTGTTTTTGAACATCTGTTTTTAAAACTTTGGGTTCCAAATTCTCTCCCCTCTTCCCTTCCCACTCACCTTCCCTAAGAAGTCAGGCAATAGAACATAGGCCACATGCGTATCATTATGTATAACCCTTCCACAATACTCATGTTGTGAAAGACTAACTATGTTTTGGTCCTTCCTAACCTATCCCCCTTTATTGAATTTTCTCCCTTGACCCTGTCCCCTTTCCAAAGTGTTTGTTTTTGATTACCTCCACCCCCATCTGCCCTCCCTTCTATCATCCCCCCCTTTTTTTATCTTCTTCTTCCTTTTTAACTGTGGGGTAAGGTACCCAATTGAGTATGTATGGTATTCCCGCCTCAGGTCAAATCTGATGAGAGCAAGATTCACTCATTCCCCCTCACCTGCCTTCTCTTCTCTTCCTACAGAACTGCTTTTTCTTGTCACTTTTATGTGAGATAATTTACCCCATTCTATCTCTCCCTATCTCCTTCTCTCAATATATTCCTCTCTCATCCCTTAATTTAATTTTATTTCTTTTAGCTATCTTCCCTTCATCTTCAACTCACCCTGTGCCTGCTCGCTCTCTCTTTCTCTCTCTTTATATATATATATATATATATATATATATATATATATATGTATGTATATATATATGTATATATACATATATATATGTACACATACATATATACATACATACACACTCACATATACATACATATATACATATATGCATATTCCCTTCAGCTACCCTAATACCGAGGTCTCATGAATCATACACATCATCTTTCCATGTAGGAATGTAAACAAGACAGTTCAACTTTAGTAAGTCCCTTGCAATTTCTTTTTCTTGTTCTTTTTCTTGATTACCTTTTCATGCTTCTCTTGATTTTTGTGTTTGAAAGTCAAAATTTCTATTCAGCTCTGGTCTTTTCACTGAGAAAGTTGAAAGTCTTCTATTTTATTGAAAGTCTATATTTTGCCTTGCAGCATGACACTCAGTTTTGCTGGGTGGGTGATTCTTGGTTTTAATCCTAGCTCCATTGACCTCCGGAATATCATATTCCAAGCCCTTCGATCTTTTAATGTAGAAGCTGCTAGATCTTGGATTATTCTGATTGTGTTTCCATAATACTCAAATTGTTTCTTTCTGGCTGTTTGCAGTATTTTCTCCTTGATCTGGGAGCTCTGGAATTTGGCAACAATATTCCTTGGAGATTTCTTTTTGGGATCTATTTGAGGAGGCAATCGATGGATTCTTTCAATTTCTATTTTGCCCTGTGGCTCTAGAGTATCAGGGCAGTTCTCCTTGATATTTTCTTGAAAGATGATATCTAGGCTCTTTTTTTGATATTGGCTTTCAGGTAGTCCAATAATTTTAAAATTATCTCTCCTGGATCTATTTTCCAGGTCAGTGGTTTTTCCAATGAGATATTTCACATTGTCTTCTATTTTTCCATTCCTTTGGTTCTGTTTTATGACATCTTGATTTCTCATCAAGTCACTAGCTTCCACTTGCTCCAATCTAATTTTTAAGGTAATATTTTCTTCAGTGGTCTTTTGGACCTCCTTTTCCATTTGGCTAATTCTGCCTTTCAAGGCATTCTTCTCCTCATTGGCTTTTTGGAGCTCTTTTGCCATTTGAGTTAGTCTAGTTTTTAAGGTGTTGTTTTCTTCAGTATATTTTTCAGTGTTTTTTTGGGTCTCCTTTAGCAAGTCATTGACTTGTTTTTCATGGTTTTCTCGCATCCTTCTCATTTCTCTTCCCAATTTTTCCTCTACTTCTCTAACTTGCTTTTCCAAATACTTTTTGCGCTGTTCCATTGCCTGAGACCAGTTCATGTTTTTCTTGAAGGCTTTTGTTGTAGTCTCTGTGACTTTGTTGACTTCTTCTGGCTGTATGGTTTGGTCTTATTTGTCACCAAAGAAAGATTCCAAAGTCTGAGACTGAATCTGGGTGCATTTTCACGGCCTGGCCATATTCCCAGCCAATTAACTTGACCCTCGAGTTTTTCAGCAGGGTATGACTGCTTGTAGAGTTAAGAGAACTATGTTCCAAGCCTGGGGGGATGCACCAGCTCTGCCACACCAGCACTCCTCCTTTCCCCAAAAACCCCCAACCCGGACTGGACTTAGATCTTCAGCAAGCTCTTCACTCCTGCTCTGATCTGCCATTTAATTCCTCCCACCAGGTGGGCCTGGGGCCGGAAGCAACTGCAGCTGTAGTTCTGTAGCTGCCCCACCTCCGCTGTCCCCGGGGCGATGGCCAAACCACGAACTCCTTCCGCTCCCACAGCTTTTCCCACTAACCTTCTCTGTTGTCTTTGATGTTTGTGGGTTGAGGAGTCTGGTAACTGCTGTAGCTCACTGATTCAGGGCGCTACGGCACGCTCCACCCGGCTCCTGGTCTGGTTGGTCTGCACCGCCCATGCTGGGCTCTTCTCTGCTCCGCTCTGCTCAACTCCCAGCTCCATGTGGGATAGACCTCACCCAGAGACCATCCAGGCTGTCCTGGCCTGGAGCACTGCTTCCCTCTTCTATTTTGTGGGTTCTGCAGTTCTAGAATTGGTTCAGAGCCATTTTTATAGGTTTTTGGAGGGACTCGGTGGGGAGCTCATGCTAGTCCCTGCTTTCCAGTCACCATCTTGGCTCTGCCCCCCCAAACCAGTGCTTTTTAGTGAGCAGAGTAGGATTCTTCATACCTTTTAATCAATTGTGAGACTCTAAAAGTATTATATGTTACAGAATTTGTTGTTATTCCTTTTTCTTGTGTCCAACTAGGATGTCCTCTATCTGGGTAATTAATTATTCTCATTAAAAAGTTTTATAGGGATAGGAAAGTAAGCATGCAAAATAGTAGTTGTTGATATTCTATTGTTCATTCAAAGGTGTAAAATTCTATTTTCAATCTTAAAGCACTAGTAAATAAGATAAATATTTACATAAACTATTATTTCCAATATTCTCTTCATTTCAAGTCATTTTTCTGTGTACTGTATCATCAGAAGATATATCTGGAAGGTAAAGGACCACAATCAACCATAAAAGCTAAAATAGTGAGAAACATTAAAGACATCAATGGCTGTAGCCGAAAGCATGTTGCCAGCAATGACTTGTTTAGGAGAAGTAGCATAAGGAACAATTGTCATCACGGACATGTCATGGGGAAAGGAGGTGGTTCAGTTATATGGTAAAAATGAGCAATAGGTCCAGCAGTGGGGATCTGTATTTCACTGTGATCCATGAAATATTAAAAGAAATAGACAAATATTTCCAATGTGTCGGGCAGATCCTTTATGGACATATAGAATCTTTATGTAGATATGAAAAGTCATGAGGAAAAAAATAGATACAATATGAAGTCAAGGATGAGTTTTTATATGTGCTTAAGGAAAGACTAATCATGTCAATGAGATCATTAATCCACTGGTGTATTAGAGTGTGCCATCAGAAGTTAATATTGTACATTTTTAAATAAAATTCCCGGAGAAAAATCTACATTTTTCGTCAACTATTCCTCTATTTCATAAGCAGAGATTTATATTTTTATCCTTTAAGACTATCCTACCTACTGCCAAATGGGAAAAAGAAAAAAAAACATAAAGTCTTTCATATTTCTTAGATTTCATATTAACTTGGAATAGACTGTTGAACGCTGTATTTGATCACTGGGATCTGTATATTTAATTCATTTCGAAATCTTTCTTTGTAGCTTTCAATATCAAAAACTGTGCTAAAATTCTTCAACATTCCTGTGGTTGAAAATCCACAACTCACTAGCCGTGGGCAAGTATGTAAATTACATGGTTACAAAAGTAATGACAACTTGAAAGTATTATTTCATTACTTTTACAGCACAAGTCTAACAATACACATAGTTATTAGATGATAGATCCTATAGGGATATCTGCATAAGCATATTTATACACATGCACATGTATGATATATGTGTATATGTGTATATATATACATATACATATACATATACATATACGGTATTCATATCCATGAATGTTTTTAAGAATGGGAGTAAATCTGGGAATATTTACGGACAGTTGGCAAGGACCTAGTAGGTAAAAAAAAGTGACCAGAAATTAGAAAGAGGGGTGAACAGAGGAAGATGAGCTGAAAGGCATAAATACAGGGGTTGGTTTTCACCAGAAAGATCTACATCTCCCTTAGAGAATGCAGAAAATGGAGGAAGGATGAGAGATGGGGGGTGAAGATGAGAGGATTTTAAGTGAAAAATTAGAAGAGAGAATTCATGGGGGATAGCGTTATTCCTTAATCATAGGGGACATAGTTTACTTTCAGATTTTTGCTATTTTTCTTACTGTTCTAATAATTAATTTCGCATTTAACCTAGTGGCAAATAGAATGGCTGCTCAGGTTTGTGTGGTTCCCTCCTCTGCTGCTTTAGGGAGCTTATATTAAAATAAATGTTAGGATTACAATCATACTTTTTCTAAGTCCTCAGTTAAGAAAATTCCTAAAATTTTGGCAATAGTTTGGCTCTCTCTGTTAATTTACATTTAAATCTATTTCTAAGTAAGCCCTGGCCTCTTTGTAGTAAAAGCAAAATTCAGATTACTCCCAGTAGATGTCTAAGTAGTTAAAATTCCATGTTGGTTTCAAGGAGGCCTCCAAGTCTAGTGCCTTAATGGGGTTAAGACAGGATACATGGGGTCAGCCCCATGAATGATTATTATATCTTGCTTCTGTGAAAGTGTAACTTCATCATGAATTGATGGTAAGAAGTATGAGGAAAATGACTTGATTTTAAATGACTTCAGATTTAGTTGGGGGCAGGGTAGTGCTTTGGTGATGCTGTTTGAAGGTGAATATGGATTCAGAGGCCATCTAATCTAATGCCCTAATTTCATAGCTGAGGAAATGAAGGTCTAGAAAGGTGATATGTTTCTTTTTTTAAATTTTTTTTTTGTTTTTTGTTTTGGAGGGGGGAAGGCATGGCAATTGGGGTTAAGTGACTTGCCCAAGGTCACACAACTAGTACATGTGTCCAGTGTATGAGGCTGGATTTGAACTCAGGTCCTCCTGACTCCAAGGCCAGTGCTCTACTCACTGAGCCACCTAGCTGCCCCAAATACGTTTCTTTAAAACCAACATTACCAGTAATTGGAAGTAGCTGGATCAAAACGAAGGTCCTCTCACTCTATATCAAATGGCCTTTCAAGGACACCTAGTTGCTCGGAACTGAAAGATACTTCGTAGAAAAGAACAAGATTAGCACAGTTTTTGATATATTAAATTTTAGATCAGAGTGCTTTTATTTATTTTTTTATTTGAGTTGTAATTCGTTAGGCTCATCTTCAAAATGAGAAAACTCCTAAATGTATCTACATTTCATAACCTTAAAAAATTGGAGAGAACTGTGAAAATGTGCTCAACAATTTTCTGTAACTTCTTGTACTCTGTAAGGAAAACACCATGTTTAAATTTATTCAAATGATCACTCTGAAAAGCATATGAAAAATTTTCATATTATCATTCATTTCTTTGGTTTCTGCATCATTTTAATGTTTTGATGAAAATCAGCTTACTTGGAGATGAGTTAAAGTTTGGAATCATCTATGTAGCTAAAATATGGTTCATCAGAGATTTCGTTTTTCCTTCTTACAGATTCACAGAAAAAAGATAAACAAACTCTACTTATGAGGTAAGCTTAAGAGCTGAGGCTTTCAGACTACAGGAAATCATACCTCAACGAACACCTGCTATGGTTAGTCTGTTGGGGTTTAGTATACTTGTACTTGAAAATCTTAGTCTTCACTTAAGCTGTTTAGGAAAAGGATGAAGAATACAATTATCTTGTTCTGCAAACCAGTAGGGTTTGTAAAGTTCAATAAAACATTTTAAAATTAATTACTTTCAAAATATTTTGTTCTTACAGAATAATGCAAATAATTCCTTCAAAATGCATTATCTTTATTCTACAGAAAATTTAATGTCCTTGAAGTTTCAAACAGAAATGGAACAGTTTTTAAATAGTCATTCATGGAATTCTTTTGTTAAAATGTATTATTTAATTTGTCTTCATACTAGTCTTTTCATTCTCCCTTCTTTCCTTCTTTCCTTCCTTCCTCTCTTCCTTCCTTCCTTCCTTCCTTCCTCCCTCCCTCTTTCCTTCTCTCCTTTTCTGCCTTTCTTCCTACCTCTGGCATGCCAAAGCAGGGGGATGGGAATGCAAGGCAGGCTGCCACTTGGAATCTCTCTATAATGTATCTTTCCCCTAGATTAAAACTGAAAAGGCTTGGGGAAAGAAAGGGTGGAGCTAGATTAAGAATATAAAAGAAAATTAGTTGGCTCTGGGTAATTCATGAAAGAAAATATATAAAAATCTCATGGAAAGGTGAAAGTGTTACTGCAAACCTTTGAAAATGAGCTAATTGTTAAATCTGGCCTCAATTTTAAAACACAGGTGCCTAATAGCCTAGGAACAATGAAATTTTGATTTGTGGTTGTAAATCCAGATTTGATTTAATTGAGATTTTGTCCTGTAAAGAAATTATGATGCAAAAAAATTCTTGAAAAACATATGGATCAAGGAAGCCTGAGTTACACTTCTGATCTCAGAAATTTATCATCTGTGTGATAAGTTATCTTATCCCTGTTTGCCTCATTTTCCTGATATGCAAAGAGGAGAATAATAATGGTACCCATCTCCCAGGGTTCTTGTGAGGATCAAATTGATATAAATATTTGAGAAGTATTGGGTTTAGGTAAAGATAAAAACAGTAAGTGGTAGATAAAAGCGGAAATTCTCTGAAATTTCAGGTTTGGAGTACTGAATTTAAGAGATTGTACTAAGTTGTACTGAGTCTTGTTACTGACAGATTTTAGCAGAATTACTTAGGAATTTCTGAAAGTGACTTGGAATTGGAGAAGAAGAGCCCCCGTCAGAGCTGTCGTAAGAATGAGGCCTGTTCCAGAATGTCCAAGAGAAGATAACTAAGGACCAAATGACTACATGGGACATCTGGGACAGAAGACAAAAATGTGATGATTAAATGGCCATTGGGAGTGTTACTAGGACACAGGGAAACTTGATGTTAATTAATATTGATGATCTTTATTGCATTACTTTGACTTTTTGTTTCACAATGATTATGTTTGCTGAGTTTTCTTGGTTGCCTTGATCACACACACACACACACACACACACACACACACGTGTGTGTGTGTGTGTGTGTGTGTGTGTGTATCTTCATCCATCCATCTATCTATCTATCTATTTATCTATCAATCCATCTCTCCCCTTTCAAAATTAGTCCATTGTGAACCCTCTAAGTACTTTTATATGTAGCCTGACTTAGTTTACCTATCGAGTTCATTTAACAAGATTTCTGTATCATTGTTGTTCTTAGGCTTTGTACTAAGCTATGTGAGAGGATACTTACCAATGGTCTTTTCTTGGTATGTAATGTTGATGGTGAGCCCCTTATAAATTTGGCTTGTAGATAAATAATCCATGGGGGTGGAAGTGGTGGCTGGCCTCCTCCCCCCACCATGAATCAAAACAGGGTAATTGAGAGAATTATGGGAATTGAGCAAACCACCCTGACCCCATCTTGTGACTCGATTCCAGATCTAGCTCAATTCCCTTTCTATTCAATTATAGACCTATTCCAATTTCTGTGTTGTGAGAATTTATTGAAAATGGAGATAGTAAGAAAACTTTATTGCATTTTCTGAACCGAGCCCTGAATGGCTGGGAAGCCTCTACCTGTTAATTAGAGACCCTTAATTAACGATCTAGATTATGCTGAGAAGAAATGCAGTCACAACTGAAGAGTGATGCAAGGAATTGTATCACAGTTATAGATCTCAAGCAACCATGTCTCTTTTCTGAAAACTGGTCCCTTATTTGTCAGTCAGTTACTGTTTCCTTGTTCCTTTGATCGAGTACAGACACTTGAAGGGAGTGGGACACTTCTTTATCTGATTTCAAGAAATTGAACCTGTTTGCTCTCCCTTTCCCAATAGAGTAAGTCCCTCATCTCTCCTCTAATTAGAAATCAGATTACCTAATCTTGTATACTGGTTTGTATTCTGTTAATTGATTTCTGTTAATGCATAAAAATCTTTCTCCCCCTGTACTTGAGGTCTAGTGTAAGTTGAGGAGGCCTAGTACTGATTTATTACATAATTGGCATGCATTTCTTAATAAACAGATAAGCTGGGAAGCTTGAAGCTTTGTTTCCTCATTTCAGATTTTGCCTACCACACTTCTTCCCTCCCTTTCTTTCTTTCTTTCTTCTTTCCTTCCTCCCTTCCTCCCTTCCTTCCTTCCTTCCTTCTTTCCTTCCTCCCTTTCTTCTTTCTTTCTGTCCTTCCTTCCTTGCTTCCTCCCTTTCTTCTTTCTTTCCTTCCTTCCTTTCTTCTTCTCTTTTTTCTTTTTTTCTTCCTTCCTTCTTTCCTCCCTTCCTTCCTTCCTCCCTTTCTTCTTTCCTTCCTTCCTTTCTCCCTCCCTCCCTTCCCTCTTCCCTCTCTGCCTCCCACTTTCCTCTCCTCTTCTGTCTCTGTTTCTCTTTCTTTTTGATGCTGCTGTTGTTGTTTATCCTTCTTCTCGAAAAGGACCATAACATCAGGGAGTCAATGCCATAACATGCAAGTGAATTGGAGTTTGGTGAAGGAGGGCTGTGCAAAAATCACCAGCCTCACTTTCTCTTCTGGAAGCATCTGGGACCAGTGGAAAGATATAGATTAGGACAACTGGAGATGGCCCTGAATACATTGGGAGATCTTAGTTTTCCCCTTCGATGCAAAACTTTGTTGAAAACCTTTTCCTGTAAACCTTTTCTTAACTGTGAGTGACCTATAGCAGTGCTAAAAATTCAAAATACAAATGAGTCCTTGCAGGTGCATATTGATAGAAAAAACACAAATTAACATTATGTTGCATTTAAAAATTTTATTTTGTTTAACATTTCCCAGTCACATTTTAATCTGGCTCTGGCCCACCCGGGAGTTTTGCTGGCTGTGAGTTTGACACCTTTGCCCAAAATGGTTTATTTCAGCATTCTTCCTGAGTGTAGGAACTATTTCTACCATGATGTCTTCTTTCCCTGGAATAATTAGCAAATGAAAATAGTTTGTTCCAAAGGCTATTAAGGCACCTGAGAGAAGGTGCTATGGAGTTCTTGGAACTTTGAACTATATATATCTACAAACAAGGTTAAATCCCATGAGAAGAACGTACTAAAAATGGATTTTGCAAATGTGATTGATTTTTGTTTTGTAGTCCTTTTTGAAAGCAGCATGGTATTTCATAGGGAAAGGCAAATTTCTGAAAGTGGGATACACAACCGTTGATTTTACTCCTTCTTGTACAATAACAAGCTCAAATTAACATCTATACAATGGACAATATAATACTTCCATTATCTATGTTAAAAAGTTGCTATAATAAGTATTTATAAATCTCTAATGTTTTCTGTAAATGTGAGATGTCATGATGATGATGATGATGATGATGATGATATGGGACATGAGTAGGCGATGTGTTGGTGGAAGGAAAGAACAATGTCTTTGGAGTCAGAGCATTTAGTTTACTACTTTTAACATCTTGATCAATTACCAGCAATCCTTGGACCTCAGTTTCCTTATCAATATAATGGATGTTGAACTAAGTGGTCTTTGAGATCCCTTCTACCTCTATATCTTTGATTCCAGGACTACTGCTCTCCGGTGACCAATGATCATCTTTCACCAAATGATTACCAGATCTATACATCCTGCCCTATGCTGAACTCTAGTTGTATTCCCTAGATATCCCCAAATGGATGTTCTGTAGGTGTCTGAGACATTTTCAAGTTTAAAATTAATTCATTATACACTTCCTGCCCCCCATACACACCAAAACAGAATTATCATTCCTCTTAATTCGATCTGCCATTCTTTCCGACATTCAGATTCAGAACATTAGAGTCAGCCTTTACCCTTTTCTCTCTCTGACTCCTGATATCCAATCAGTTGCCAAGTCTTATCCATTCTAATTTCACATTTGTCACACTCATCCCTCCATTCACATGACTACCACACATGTTCAGGATTTCATTACTTCTCCCCTGGATTATTGAAACAGGCTTCTTGTTTTTTCTGCTTCAAATCTCTCTCTACTTTGTCTCACACAGCTTCCAAATTGAAATTCATAAAAAAATCCACAAAACTTTTTAGTACTTTATTTTCCCCCAATTACATGAAAAACATTTTAATTTTTTTTTTAATTTTGAGTTCCAAATTCTCTCATTCCTTATCTTCCCCCCTCATTGATAGGGCAAACAATTTGATATAGGTTATAAGTGCATAGTCATATAAAACATATTTACATGTTAGTCATGTTGTGAAAGAAAACATAGACCAGAAAAAAGAAAAATGAAGAAAGTTTAAAAAAAAAGTCTATCTATATCTGCATTCAGACTTCATTAGTTCTTTCTCTGGGGATGGGTAGCATTTTTCATCCTAAGTCCTTCAGAGTTGCTTGGGTCATTGTATTGCTGAGAATAGCTAAGTCATTCACAATTGATCATTGTACAATATTGCTGTTACTATGTACAATATTCTGTTTCTGCTCACCTCACTCAGCATCAGGTCATGAAAGTCTTTTCAACTTTTTTTTCTGAGAGCATCCTGCTTGTCATTTCTTATAGCTCAATAGCATCCCATCACACTCATATGCCATAACTTGTTCAGCCATTCCCCAATTGATGGACATCTTCTCAATTTCAAAGTCTTTGCCACCAGAAAAGAGGTACTATAAAAATTTTTGTACATGTAAGTCCTTTTGCTTTTCCTTTTTTATCTCTTTGGAATACAGACCTAGTAGTGGTATTGCTGGGTAAAGGGTATGCATGGTTTTGCATCCCTTTGGGAATAGCTCCAAACTGTTCTGCAGAACAATTGAATCAGTTCACAACTCCACCAACATTGCATTAGTGTCTCAATTTTTCCATGTCCCCTCCAACATTTGTCATTTTTTTACTGTCATATTAGCTACTCTGATAGGTGTAAGGTGGTACCTCATAATTATTTTAATTTGCATTTCTCTAACCAATAGTGATTTAGAGCAATTTTCATATGGCTATACATAGCTTTGATCAGTTCATCTGAAAACTACCTATTCATATCCTTTGACCATTTATCAATTAGGGAATGGCTCTTATTTTTATAAATTTGACTCATTTCTCTATATTTGAGAAATGAGATCTTTATTGGAGAAACATTTTGTATTAATTTTTTAATGGTTATGATTATTAATTTTGCTTCCTTCCATCCTATTTCCCCCGTTTATCCTACTCTCTCTCCTTTCACCCTGTCCATCCTCAAAAGCATTTTGCTTCTGATTATAGCCTCCCCCATTCTAACCTCCTTTCTATCAGTGCCCTTACTCCCTGCCTTCTAGATGTTTTTTTTGAATCACGGGGCTGAATTGTGTTTAAAATCTTCCACTGATATAAAGTAAAAAATATGTTCTATGTCCTGGCCCCTAATTAGAAGTTCCTTTGGATTAACTGGGCCTTTAAAAAATCTAACTCTTCCCTGGGTCATCAAGACTATCATTCATTTATATTGATATTCAAATTGCCCAATGATTCATTGATAAATACTGCTGCCAATCATACTGATAAACACACAAAAACATTTTAATAACTGGTTTATTAATATGCTTGGAGCATAGACCCATTGGGCTCCAAGCAGCCATTTTCAACAATGGTTTTAGTTATGTAGGCAGCATAAGTACAGTGGAATTTTACAAAGGGCAGAAGGGGAAGCTTTACTCATCAAAGGTTTGATAGCAGAAGTGGAAGATCTGTATCAGGTAAAATTATAAACTGGTCAGTAAACATTAAGGTTAAAGGTAGAATGTGCTCACTAACCATTAACAATGGAGCTATACGGAGTTACTTAACATGCTCATCTTAAGTAAATAGAGGTAATAAACCTCTTTTGTCACTGACCAGGTAGTCACTGGAGCTCAAGTCTGATGTCAGTTAAATTCTGTGCTCTCTAGCTAGGAATGTGACTTATTGTCTTAGGCAAATAGAGGCAGTAGAGCTAAAATAGGAAAAAAAAATCCTCTCTGACAATATCTAACTGTGAATTAATTTACTATTATAATGTCTAACACCTACCTGAGGCCCAAGGACTAAGGACTTCCTTTGGGAGTTGGGGAAGTAGAAAAGAGAGGGGGTGATTTTAAACATCAAGCCTAGGTCAGGCAGGGGTCCTTAAACTAGAGTTCCTGAACATTTTAAAAATTTTATCCAATATTGCTATCCTTAAAAGGGATCCATAGGTTTTACCAGACATCCAAAGGAGTACAAATGCAATAAAAAGTAAGAATTTCTGTTCTAGATAAAGGAAAGAATGAAGAAACATTTTTGGAGGGGACAACAAAAGATGGAAGAAAGCCAGGAGAAAGGGAGATCAAAAGTTCATGAAGCCAGAATTTTATTTTGCTGAGGGCCTCCATGGTGAAAATCCTCTCAATGCCTCTAAAATTCTCCTCCAAGCTGCCTTTACTCCTCCCCTAGATTGGTTCTACAAGTTTTCTTTCTTGTTTAATGTTCAAATAATTGCCATTGGCATTTTCAGAACCTGCTGTACTTTGACCTTTCAGAATGTTCTGTCTAGTCATTTAAAAAGATCTTTCAAACTTGGGTCTGGGCAGAAATCTACTCAAGATTCCTACCTTGAGGTTAGAGTCAGAGTTAGGGGAGTTTCAGGAAGGGAAGCCTTTCTCTCCAATTGTGTATTGGTGTGTTCACCATGTATAAGCCAGAATAAGCTGCAAGGAATCTTTCTCCTCTAATCTCACAGAGCGTTTTGTTCTACAGCTCCCTAACAGACTTCTCTTTCAGTGCTATTTATTGTAGGCATCTACCTTGGTGCCTTAACTCTCTGGCAGAATGTAAGATTCATGAGGTCAGAGGACTGGTCTTATTGTTATGGGAGAAATATCTCCTCTTAGAGTTCATGTGGTATGTAACTGCCGTTGAAATAAATCTACCACGATGTAGAAATTATAGAGATAAGAAAAAAAACCTAGGTTTCATTATTATACTTTAGCATAATTTCAGATCTCAGACGAAAATATATATGTATGTGTATATACACAGTGTGTATATATATATATAATGTGTGTGTACATGTAGGTATATGTATATACACATATATATGTATATGAATGAAGGTCAGTATTTTAATGAGGCCTCTTATAGACAAATCATGTCAGAATGGCAGAGAAATAATTCTTTTATATACTGCCATCTTGTACATTCCTCTTAGACGATAAAAGTTAAAGAAAAAACAGATTCATAATCCCATGCTTTCCTCAATGTTGTAAAAGTTGAACAAATTTAGTAAAACTCATAATCTCATACATAAACAAATCTAATTAAACAGACTTTATGGGTTAACTAAGTCTCTTTACAAATGAAACTATGTTTGGAGGATTCCCAAATAAGCTGAACCCAAGGGAAACATTTAAATGTGAAAAGCAAACAGGTATGTGAGGAAGGAAATTTCCATGTCACTAAGAACTGAAGGATTATTGAGATTCTTCCTCTGGCTTCTTATCTAGGGAATATTTAAACCCTTAAATAAAATTTCAAATTCTGTGAGTCAGGTTTTGGTCACATGAGGTTAATATTAATAGAAGAAAGGTTCTCAGTTAACCAAAAGTTCCTCAAGGAATGGCCCTGAGCCCCAAATAATAAAAATTACTAAAAAGAAATGAAAACCCCTGTTATGTTATGTACAATTTATATTTCCTTCAATGCGTAGTGAAGTATTTTGGACAAAGCAGGAATTCAGTGTTTGTTGAATAACTAAATGAAGAGATGAATCTTTTCTTTTTCCTCCTTCCTCACTATAAAAAGTACCAACTCTTCCCAGAGTGTGACTGTGGACTGTACAAAACTTTTAGGATAGGGCTTTTTTTTTTCTCCCTCTGAAATCAAGTTCTAGAGTGCTTACCAACAGGCTTCCATTTTTAGAAAGGCAGAATGGATTAGTGGAAAGATGGCTGGCTCTGTGGTCCAAGGAGGTAAGTTCATATTCTCCTTCTTATATTTATTCCATTACTAATGGGATCTTAGACAAAATGTCACTTCATTTACCTGGATATAATGAGAATACATTTTAGTACTGGTATAAAATAGTAGTAATAAGTTTGTCAATTTAGTATTACTCATAATCCCATCGACATTTATTAACTACCTACTATACACCAGTCACTATGCTAAGCATTAAGGATACAATTAATAGAAAGACAGTCCCTGACCTCCAGGAGCTTACAATCTAATAGGAGGGAGAAGAGATAATAACCAAATAAAGCAAGAAAGGGGTGGGAGAAGACTGAGGGGTACTTGTTTCATGGAACTGGTAGAACAACAGATGTGGAGAAAAGTGAGAATAACAAGTATTATTACCTTAATAACCTTTGTTAACTTCATATCACATGATGGATTCCATTTTGTGATTGGACTATTTGAATAAGTTATTTTGTGTAATAATAAGAAAAATACTTAGGCGATATAATGTAGTGAACAATGTGTGTGCATTCTTAAACAGGTAATAAATATATGTGAACCCTCTGATAAGTCAACCTACATATAAAAAAGGAATATAAATTTTTTTTTAGTATTTTGAAATAACCTACCAATCAAATTGTGTAGCAAATAACCTTGTAACACTCATAGCTAAATAGTGTAAAAAATCCATCTCAGGACTAGCTCCTGCTTTCCCCCACAGTTAAGACCCAAGTAGTTCATATTATCTTGAGGGCAGTGTTGATTGACAGAGACTACCTGATGGCCACCTCTGAAGGAGGCCTTCTGCTAATCTTGTCAAGTCAGGAGAACAAGAAGCCACTTGGAACCTCACAAATGTCAGGTTGTTGGTTGGTTTTTGGAGGGTATCATTCGCACCCTTTAATTAATAGATTTTGATTTCATGCATTGGGAAGTAGAACTCTAATTAGCATTTTCATTTACTAGTTAGTATAAGAAACTGTAAATAAGCCTCAGTTTCCTCATCTGTAAAATGAGAATGCTTCAGAATTCGTCAAAATCTACCTGTTAGATACTTGTAGTCTCTGACTTAAACTTTTACTTATTTTCAATATTAGCTTTAAGTCAAGATACAGCACCTTGACAAAGTAGATAGAGAGAATGGAAATCAGAAAGACCCAAATTCACACACTTCTGACATATGCTGGCTCTGTGACTTTCAACAAATCACTTAACTTCTCTGTTTTAGTCAACTCTCTAAGAAAATAAGTTGGAGGGAGAGACGGAAGGAAATAAGTATTTATTAATTGCCTGCTATGTGTCAGGCACTGTGCTAACTGCTTTACAAACATGTCTCATACAATTCTTACAACAACCTTGAATGGTAGGTTCTATCATTATCCTCACTTTACAGCTGAGGAAACTGAGACAGACAGAATCTAGGTGATTTGGCCAGAGTCCCATAGCTAGGCCAAATCTGAACTCCCTTCTTGCTGTCTGCAGACCCATGCTCTATCCACTATGCCACATAGCTATCTCTAGTGAAGGTAATTACATGCACTGGTAGGGACAATTTAATCATTTCAGACCTCTCTATACCAACGAAATCACAGGCCTGTTCATTATCTCTTTTAGGCAAGTTATTTGGATTGCAGTCTGTAGGCACTGGATTAAATGAAATATTCTAGGGGTTTTTCATCAGTGCTGGGGCTTTTTGTACCTCTCTGCCACCCCTAGGAATAAAAAAAAGTAATGGGAGAAAGCTTGAGGCCCATGTCAGAAGTGTGTTAAAGTGGAAGTTTTTAATAATAAAGGGAAGACAGAACAAACATTAGAAAAGAACACACTAAGTATAATACAAATTACATTGAATAATAAAGACTCTCACCTGTGGCTTCAAGAAGCGGTGGCATGCTCTGCACCCACTCTCCAGTAAAACTGTCTTGGCAGATGGGCTAAATCAGGTTGAGGGTAACCTGTTGATGAGTTAGGGGGACATCTACTCCAAGAATAGGAAGACTTCCTCTGGCAGATTAGGCAGATGAGAACAATTTGTTTAACAGCCATGAAGGTGGCTGAAGCAGGCACTGTGGAGTGCGTCGAGCGTAGTCAGACATCAAATATGCCAAGGTCATTCACTGCATCCTGGGCCATCACCAGTCATCCCGACTTTTGTGTCTTTTTTTTTTGAGATACTTCATGATATCCATACAGCAGTTTACTTTTGGTGTTATTTTTGATGTGAATCATAGAGTCAATGGACCTGTCCTGGTGGTTAGAAAATCCTAAGGATAAAAAGAATGATGTGTGTATGGGATTCAATTATTTAAGGATAAACCCTTAGACTGTTTCTATTTCTTGTTACAGTCAAATAAACAGACATAGGAAAGCAAAGTGAATGTCTCAGCTTCCTAGGGCATTTGTTATATTCTTCTTACCGTACTATATATAGCAGTGTTTCAGGGTTATACTTCCTCAAAATAATCTTCCATTCATACATTCAAGGTAACCCATCCTACCCAATCCAAGAAGTCCAGTAAAAATATTCGCTTGTATTCAAACAAAACAAAGAGAGATAAAAAGTTATATTTAAATTATATTATTTAAAAATTCTATTCCATATTTTAATTTTATTATTCAAGATTTTTAAAAAAAAATATTTCACTTGTTCTTAATAATAAAATAGTATTTTCACCATATAGATTCCCCCCCCATTATTACATTTTGAATGTATATCCTGGCACATTCTTCCATAAAGTCACATTAGTTTTCTATTAAAGATTTTAACCTTGTTCTAATATGGGAAAAAAGTAGCTCCAACTAACAAATGCAGGTAGGAGTTTGAGAAGATCATGATAGGAAAAACATTATTAGATCTGAAGTGAGAGGTATTGTCTGTGGTATTCCTAACCACCTTTGAAAGTTATAAAACAGAAATCATTGCATTAATTAAAACTTTATTAATCACCTCTTATATATAAAGCATTGGGATGGTAATATCAAGACAAAAATTAAATTCTATGCTATTAAAGCATGCATAATTGCATTAATTTGAGTTAATTTGTGGAAGGAAGAAGCACTAGCAACTTGAGGATTTAAGGAAGGTTCCACTAAGACCAGTGCTTCTCTGCTGAACACTGAAAGTTTCTGAAAGGCTAAGGAACTTTATCTGAAGACTAAGGGATGACTTGCATAAATACACAGAGGCACAGAGGAATAGCAAGTTCAGAGAATAGCTAATAGTCCAGTACACGAATGGGAGCAATTTGGACAAACAAAACAGAACTGGAATGAGAACACAAGACAGATGGTTTATTGTTCAGTTGTGTCTGGCTCTTAATGACCCCCATGGACCATATTGTTCATGGGGCTTTCTTGGCAAAGATACTGGAGTGGTTTTTCTTTTCCTTCTCCAGTGGATTAAGGCAAATAGAGGTTAAGTGACTTGTCCAGGGTCACACAGCTAGTAAGTGTCAGAAGCCAGATTTGAATTCAGGTCTTCCAGGCTCCAGACCCAGTGCTCTATCCACTGAGTCACCTAGCTGCCTCAACAGATTATTGACAGATTGCAGAAGGTTGTTCATGCCAGGATAAGCGTTAATATTTTTTCCCTAAAGAGAATAGGGAGCTATTGAAATTTTTGAACAAGTGAATGAATGAGCTAGATCTGTGCTCGGGAAGATTATTTGGCATCAGTGTGGTGGAAGAAATGGGAAAAGGTGAGATTAGAAACAGGATAACCAGTGAGGAGGTTATTATAATAGTTCAGACCTAAATGAGAGTTGGAGGCTGTGTAAGTGGAGACAAGTGGGTAAATACAAGAGATGTAGAAGCGGAATCAGCAAGAATAGGCAGTTCATTGGTGTGGAGAAGGGAGAGAGGGAGAGGAAAGAGTGAGGAGTGACTCAGAATTCAAACATGGGAAGCTGTGATGTCTCAACAGAAAGGGCGAAGTTTGGTGTTCTATTTTTAATATATAATCATAGAGATAGAACCAGAAGGGACTTAGCTCCCTCATTTTGTACAAGAAGAACTAGAAGTACAGAATAGCAGAAGTGGGATTTGAACTCAGATCCTCTGACCACAAATCTCTACCATTTGTGATCTTTCCATGGTACCATGCTGCCTATAATGTTGAGCTTGAGATACTGAGGGATGTTCATGTTAAGATGTCCATCAGGCAGTTAGTGATGAGCAGACTAGAACGCAGAAGACAGAGAAGATCTTGGTAATATACAATCCAATATACTAAATAATATATTATTAAAATAAATCTCCCTGGAATTCCCCCTCTACTACTCCCTAGTTGCTAGTATTCTCTTCCAAAATTCACTCTTACTCAACTGTTTATACCTTTGTTTCTTTTTACTTTGTTGTTTTTTTATTGGTATCCTATCATCCCTTTTTCTGACACCCCTTCTCCCCCCATTAATGTCTTGAACATAGTGGTTTATTTCTGTTGAATTCAACGAGGCAAGAGAAGTTTCATGGAATCCAAGGGAGTACGTGTAGAAGAGGGTAGTTTCCAAAGCTGTAATCCTTTATAACTGCTAACTCTGAAAGATTTTTCTTTCTCCTTTTCCTACCTGACTTTATTGTTCTTAGAGGATAAAATTGTAGAGAAAGAGCTCAAAGGGACACAGAGGTCGTCTAGCAGAACTTTATTATTTTACATATGAGGAAATTGAAGTATATATACTCATAGCTCATAGGGATGCAATAAAACAAGATGATTTGCACCAAGGCCACGGTCTATGATATATTCATTTTGCATCTTTGCAGTTTAAAGTCACTTAGAAGATTTTTCACCCAACCATATTATACCTATTTACCTTTTCAACATTTTAAAAGTCCTGCTTATGCTAGTGCCAATGAAGTTAAATGACAAAGGTTTGAGACATGTCTAGATTGCAAGGAAATGAAGGCAACACAGCTTTTTTTTCTAGGAATTTTTTAATGAAAGGAAGGAGAAGTACTAGCTATTTACCTTGGCCAAGATATTCCATTTCTTTCTCCTCTCTATTATCCTAGACCATCCACCATGCCTTGAATCCACTCCTTCTTCATAACACATATTTTATAATACTTAAAGGTTTTTTTAAAGATATTTCCCATACAACAACCCTGTAAGGTAGACATTATAAGCATCATTAGCTCCATTTTATAGATGAGGGAACCTGCCATCTGTCCAAGGTCACACCAATAGTTAATGATGGAACTAGGATTTAAATCTCACTTTATCACCTCCCTGTGTTGTAAGGTACATAGCTCTTCATAATAAAGTATTGAAATCATTAATAACTTTTTAACTAGACAAAATTATTAGCAATTGAAGTGATTTCAGGCTAGAAAAGTAACACTTTTGGAAAGGAAGTTAAATTAAATTTGTTGAAACCAGCAAAATCAAAATTTGAAAACAAGAAATTCACAGAGGGTTGATTTGGATCTGTTGGCAACCTATTTGCTTGTTTATTTACTTATTTATTTTTAAATCAGAAATTATTTCTTAAACTGGAAGTCTAGGTACAAAATAACCCAGGAGATAAAAATTTCAAACAGCTTTTCTGCAGTAGCAATAGTAAAGTGCAGGATACATAATTGGAAAACCAATTTCCTTCATCTGCTGACTTGGATTTTGAGATGCCCTAGAAGGGATTATGGTTCTATGGACTTTGAACAGTGGAGTAGTTTGTGACAGTCAGACATCCAGGGCCATCCTTATGTTCCTTCAACCCTTCCCTCTCCAAAACTTTTGCATGGGTGAACCAAAAGAGGTCAAAGGAGGTAAACCACATGGTCTTGGTGGTGGGACAATACAGACAAAAAATACCCAAAGTTTAGGAGAGAAAAGAAGAAGAAGAAGAAGAAGAAGAAGAAGAAGAAGAAGAAGAAGAAGAAGAAGAAGAAGAAGAAGAAGAAGAAGAAGAGGAAGAGGAAGAGGAAGAGGAAGAGGAAGAGGAAGAGGAAGAGGAAGAGGAAGAGGAAGAGGAAGAGGAAGAAGAAGAAGAAGAAGAAGAAGAAGAAGAAGAAGAAGAAGAAGAAGAAGAAGAAGAACTAAAAGTCTAGTTAATCTTTTATTTTTTGGCCTAAACTTTGGGCATTCAAATCAGCCAACAAACATTTAATATGTGCCAGATACTGTATTAAGTGCTAGAGATACAAAGAAATGTATAAATCCCTGCTTTCAGGGAACTTGCAGTCTGATGGGAGAACTTGGTAAAAGAAAAAAAGAGAGAGAGAGAGAGAAAGCAAAAACGGTCTTAAAGCTTTCCTAGATGGTTGGAGGAGGCAGGGAGGAAACAGAGCAAGGGAGATAGGGACTGATTGATTGATTGATTGATTGATTGTATAAATATACTTATATCTATATCTGTATGCATATATATGCCATTTATTCATAGTTGTTTGGATATTCTCTCCCCTACTAGACCAAACTCTTTGAGAGAAGCTACTGTGTTTTACCTTTCTATCTCTAATGCTTAGAATAGTGCCTGGTACATCATAGGCACTTAATAAATGCTAGTTGACTAACTATTCCAACAACTTAATTTTACATTTGAGAAAACTCTGGGCGAGAAAGATAAAGTGACTTTCCCAAAGTTAAAAAGGCAATAAATGACAAAGCTTGAATGTGAACCCAGGTAGTCTGACTCCAAATCCATTATTTTTTTTTATCACCACCACAGACCTTGTTTTCAGCTACATAACTGACCTGGAGATGTGGAAAATTCAAGATACTGTTTTAGTTATTGATTATTAAAAGCAAAAACAAAAAAAAACAAGGAAATGTTTGACATAGTGGAGCAATATGTAGCAGGAAAGTCTCCTTTCTAAAAAGATGCCTCTCATGGATAAAATAAAATTGTATCAAATTTCTTGTTGTTTTCATTAGTAGAGAATGTGCTATTCATCAATTTACTGATTATTCTATTAATTTGAACCATGAAACAAATACCCATCAAAGTGTTCCACATTACTATAAAGGACGTGCCGTGCAGAGTCTAAAGGGAAAAAAAAGGAATTTTCCATTCTTGATGTTCTTTGGATTCTCTGAGATCACATTTGGAAAATTGTTCATTACCTCCATTGAATCCATGCTGGTCCCAGCTGCCTGCACATAGTTTTATTTATTTACTTTCATCAATAGTGTCCTAGTGATGCTTTATAGTTATGAAACAATAAACATCAAAATCTCAGAAGATTAAAAATCATAGGTGACTCAAAAGGCAATAGAAAGACATCTGGAGGGCATGAAGAGCTTGTTTCATAATTCCAAGGTTACTTGAGAATAAAGAGTAGAATAAAGGACATTAACGAGTATCCATATGACCAAAAAAGGTGGTGGATGAGTCCAGAAGACATAATGAGAAAAAACAAATGAGCAGCTTAAGTATTTCAGTGATATGAACAGAATGTTAAACCATCCATAGGAAGATGCCCAGTTTGTTGGCTAGATCCTCTATGGAGAATTTATGGAAAGAAATAGAAGAGAATTATATAGGATTAGGAGGTATGAATGGCTTGCAATCTGCACCAGTGGAGGGAATATCCATATGAATGAAATAGACCTAGTAAAGTAACTATCGAATTATATTACAAATATCATTCCTTCTGTTTCATATTCTTTCTCTGTGCTCCCAGATTTTTCTGTCCTCCCACCCCCTGCTTTTATTTGACTTTTGAAGACTTTGGCAGGGGGAATTTTTCAAAAGGATTACTTATTTTCTGAGTTCTGAGTTTCTGAGTTCTGCTTAATGTCCAATAACAATAAGTTTTTGTAATATGGAGACAATTTCCCATATCAAAACAAGCATGATGAAATGTGACTTTAGCTTCTAATACATTCTTGATGAGCACAGATTAAATTAAGTTAAAGAAAGCATATTTAGTGGGCATGGGTGAAAGAAGAGACTGAAACATATTATAGGTATGGTTAAATGTTATTTTTTTGCCTCTGTGTTATAGACTTATATTGTCTCAATCTTTCTATTCAAGCCATCAAGCCACACCTTGGAAAGAAATGAAGCAGTGCATGAAGGCTTGAGTAGCATTTCTAATGATATAAAATAGGTTAGAGATCTTTTTTATTTGACTTTTGAAGCTTTATTTTCAGAATTTCTTAAAGAATATTTCTGAGTTCTACTTAAAGTCCAATACAAGTATACTTTGCTGCTGTTTTTTTTTAATATCATAGAACTTTAGTAAAACTTTGGATTCTAATGAGTTTGTTCATCCAATGCTGTATCTCTGCACAAAATTGTCCAGTCTTTTCCCCAAAATACAGATAGTGATAGAATGCTGGGCCTGGAGTTCAAATCTAACCTCAGATACTATCTGTGTGACCTTGGGCAAATTTTAATCTCTGTCTGCCTCAGTGTTCTCATCTGTAAAATGAGGATAATGATAGCACCTATGTCCCAGGGTTGTTGTAAGGATCAGGTGAGATGGCACTTTTATTATTATTGTAATTACTGTTCCTCAGCAATTAAGTGGCATAGTGGAGAGAACACCAAGAAGACAGCAGTTCAAATCTTGCCTCAGATACTTTCTAGTGGTTTGACCCTGGGAAAATCACTTAATTCTATCTGCCTCTGTTTTCTCATCCACTAAAAGAGGATAATAGGGGGATGGAGCCAAGATGCCGGCTGGAAAGCAGGGACTTGCATGAGCTCCCCCCACCCCACATCCCTCCAAAAACCTATAAAAAAGGCTCCGAACAAATTCTAGAGCTACAGAACCCACAAAATAGCAGAGGGAAGCAGGGCTCCAGCCCAGGACAGCTTGGATGGTCACTGGGTGAGGTCTATCATGCACGGAGCTGGGAGCAGAGTGGAGCAGAGCCCAGCATGGGCGGACAGTGGGGACCAACCAGACCAGGAGCCAGGTGGCACAGGTCCTTGCGCCCTGAATCAGTGAGCTGTGGCAGTTACCAGTCTTCTCAATCCACAAACACCAAAGACAAGAGAGAAAGTTAGTGGGAAAAGCTGTGGGGACAGAATGAAAGAACTCCTGGACCACGCTGGGAACAGCGGGGGAGGTGCAGGTAAAGAACTACAGCTGCAGTTGCTTCTGGTCCCAGGCCACCTGGTGGGAGGAATTAAGTGGCAGAGCAGAGCAGGAGTGCAGAGCCTGCTTAAGATCCGAGTCCAGTCCTGGTTGGTGGTTCTTGGGGGAGTAGGAGCGCTGGTGTGGTAGAGCTGGCTGTACATAAATAGCTCTGAAAACAACAGCACAACCCCTCAAGCTTGGAACAAAGTACTCTATACTCTACAAGCAGTCATACCCTGACAAAAACTCAGTGGTCAAGTAGTTGGCTGGGAACATGGCCAGGCAGTGAAAACAGACTTAGATTCAGACCCAGACTTTGAAATCTTTCTTTGGTGACAAAGAAGACCAAAACAGACAGCCAGAAGAAGTCAACAAAGTCAAAGAGCCTACATCAAAAGCCTCCAAGAAAAAACATCAACTGGTCTCAGGCCATGGAACAGCTCAAAAAAGGATTTGGAAAAGCAAGTTAGAGAAGTAGAGGAAAAATTGGGAAGAAAAATGAGAATGATGTGAGAAAATCATGAAAAACAAATCAATGACTTGCTAAAGGAGACCCAAAAATACTGAAGAAAACAACACCTTAAAAAATAGACTAACTCAAATGGCAAAAAGAGGTCCAAAAAGCCAATGAGGAGAAGAATGCCTTGAAACGCAGATTTAGCCAAATGGTAAAGGAAGTCCAAAAGACCACTGAAGAAAATACTACCTTAAAAATTAGATTGGAGCAAGTGGAAACTAGTGAGTTTATAAGAAATCAAGATATTATAAAACAGAACCAAAGGAATGAAAAAGTGGAAAACAATGTGAAATATCTCATTGGAAAAACCACTGACCTGGAAAATAGATCCAAGAGAGATAATTTAAAAATTATTGGACTACCTGAAAGCCATGATCAAAAAAAGAGCCTAGAGATATCATCTTTCAAGAAATTATCAAGGAAAACTGCCCTGATATTCTAGAGCCAGAGGATAAAATAGAAATTGAAAGAATCCAATGATCGCCTCCTCAAATAGATCCCAAAAAGAAATCTCCGAGGAATATTGTTGCCAAATTCCAGAGCTCCCAAATCAAGGAGAAAATACTGCAAGCAGCCAGAAAGAAACAATTTGAGTATTGTGGAAACACAATCAGGATAAATAACATAAGATCTAGCAGCTTCTACATTAAGGGATCGAAGGACTTGGAATATGATATTCTGGAGGTCAATGGAGCTGGGATTAAAATCAAGAATCACCTATCCAGCAAAACTGAGTGTCATGCTCCAAGGCAAAATATAGATTTTCAATAAAATAGAGGACTTTCAAGCTTTCTCAATGAAAAGGCCAGAGCTGAATAGAAAATTTGACTTTCAAACACAAGACTCAAGAGAAGCATGAGAAGGTAAGAGAAAGAAAGAGAAATCACAAGGGACTTACTAAAGTTGGACTATTTTGTTTACATTCCTACATGGAAAGATGATGTGTATGATTCATGAGACCTCAGTATTAGGGTAGCTGAAGGGAATGTACATATATATATATATATATATATATATATATATATATATATATATATGTGTGTGTGTGTGTGTGTGTGTATATATGTGTGTGTGTATGTCTATATATATGTATATGTATGTATGTATATATAAAGACAGAGGGCACAGGGTGAGTTGAATATGAAGGGATGATATCTAAAAAAATCAAATTAAGGGATGAGAGAGGAATATTATGAGAAAGGGAGAAAGGGAGAGACACAATAGGGTAAATTATCTTGCATAAAAGTGGCAAGAAAAAGCAGTTCTGTAGGAAGGGAAGGGAGGCAGGTGGGGGGGAATGAGTGAATCTTGTTCTCATTGGATTTCACCTGAGGAGGGAATAACATACACACTCGTTTGGGTTTCCCACCACACAGGAAAGAAGGAAGAAGAAGATAAAAAGGGGGGATGATAGAAGGGAGGGCAGATAGGGGGAGGAGGTAATCAAAAACAAACACTTTCGAAAAGGGACAGGGTCAAGGGAGAAAATTCAATAAAGTGTGATAGGTTAGGAAGGAGCAATATATAGTTAGTCTTTCACAACATGAGTATTGTGGAAGTGTTTAAATAATGATACGCATGTGGCCTATGTTGAATTGCTTCCCTTCTTAGGGAGGGTGGGTGGGAAGGGAAGAGGGGAGAGAATGGGGAACTCAAAGTTTTAAAAACAGATGTTCAAAAAAAAGTTTTTGCATGCAACTAGGAAATAAGATACACAGGCAATGGGGCATGGAAATTAATCTTGCCCTACAAGAAAGTAAGGGAAAAGGGGATGGGAGGGGAGTGGGGTGACAGAAGGGAAGGCTGACTGGGGAATGGGACAACCAGAATATATGCCATCTTGGAGTGGGGGGGAGGGTAGAAATGGGGAGAAAATTAGTAATTTAAACTCTTGTGAAAATCAGTGCTGAAAATATACTAAATAAATTTAAAAGAAGAAAAAAAAAACAAAAAAAATTTAAAAAAGAAGGATAATAGCACCTAACTCCCAGGGCTGCTGTGAAGATAAAATGAGACAGTGTTTGTAAAGTGTTTCGCAAACCTTCCAGCACTCTATGAATGCTAGGTTTCATTGTTGTTATTATGATATAGCAATATAGAATAATAATATTATTATGCTCTGATTTTATGAAAATCTGGCTCAGAATCACCTAATTTTTCCTCCCTCCTCAGGATAATTAAACTATTTTTCTATGAAAAGAAAATAAGATTGACAGAAAATGGTCAATTTAATTTAATTTGATAAACATTTGTTGTGTACTGACGTCCTGCTAGGTCCTAGGAAATCAAAGGCCAAAAAAGAAAAGAGTCAACCATTGTCTTCAAACAGCATACATTCTACTGATAGACTACAAAGTGTGCACAGATAAATTAATGCAAAGCAATTTAAACAAGAGAATGCCAGATATTTACAGCAAATTTGGGAGAAGAAAAAGAAAAGGGAAATCATGGCACTTTTTGTTTTATATTCAAACTAAAAATATTGTCAAGAACAACTTTGCTCAGAATTGCCTAGCAGTTTGAATTCTCAGCCTGACTTGGGGAAGAGTGGCATACTGCTGAAATAATTAGGATTAGTCTATAATACTTCTTATTAGAGGGGAAGAGAAAATTTAAAAAAGAAAGTTTTGTTTAAAAATGAACTTCACGTACTAAAATCTTCCCAAAGATTTAGGATATTTTGCTTGGTCACTAATTCAAGATGGTTTCTTTTTAATTAAATTATAGATTTTCTGGAGCTTGAAGAGATATGAGAGAACATGTAAGCCAGCCATGTCACTTTGAAGACAAGGTAATTTAACCCCAAAGAAGTGCAGGTCACATACTTGATTAGTGGCAGAGCTGGTAGTGGAATTAAAGTTTATTGTCTCTCTCAGCTCAATGCTTTTTTCCATATTGCCTCTCAGTTTTCCCATCTTTAATAAAACTTAGAACTGGAAGGTCAAAGAAAGTTCACTAGCTACTCCTTGGACATATTGAAAATTTTTTCTGAGGTCATAATGTTATTCATAGGGCTCTGAATATCTCAGCTGGCACCAGTTCAATTGATAATGCCAACCAATAAGAATAGGATATGAAAATGGGAGACAATGGATTTAAATTCCTACTGGAAAAAGCACTGGCAAAGCCCCAGAGGAGAATTTTCTGGCTCTCAAAAATTTGCCTAGAATTACCCCCAGAAAGTTACATAATCTTGTTTTTGGATCTTTTCTTTTAAACAAAAATAGACAAGTACTTGTATGTGTTAGTTGTTCTGAAGGAAGGGAAATAACATAGATAATTTACTCCAGTTCCTTTCCCTCTAACTATATTAGTGAGGGTGAATTCTGAATGGTAAGGTTCTGGTATGTTAAACTGTTTCAGTACTCTCTTATATGCTTCTGAAAACTCACTACTTGAACTTAAAATATAATATAGTTAAGGCGACAATCCTATTTATGTGACATTTCATTACTAAAATGAGCAATAATCTGGCCTTGCTTTGTTTTCTTACTCACTACCCCCTTCCTTTTTTTCTTTCCTGATCTTTAATTTCATTTAGTTAGTCAGACTTTATGACCACTAGGTCTATTCCAGTTTCTACATTTTTACTAGGGTGTAAAGAAAAAGAGAAAAAAATGCATTTGTTAAATCACTTTCTTTGCCCTCCATACTCTCCAACAGTAAGAAGTACCAGTATGAATGTTTGAATGTATCCTTGTCTTTTGGTAGAAAAAAAAATTGAAGATTTCCCATTAAAGTTTTTTAAAATGTGTTTTTATCACAGTTGTAATATGCTGATGCAGTATAGGAAATGCTAGTGTAATGACTCCTAATATGCATGGTGGCCAATTTGCAATTATCATCTTGGTGATGAAATTCTTTCTTCCTTTCACTGAGTGGTACATTTTCATTTAAAGGAACCCGTAGATCTGGTTGATTTTAATTTGTGACCTAGAGGTCAATAGATATTGGGTATTATGACCCTACATATAAATCTTCAAGGAACATTTGTATAATGAGAAATGATAACTAGTTATACTTAAGTATAATGATTTTTCCTCTTTGCAATTTAGAATTACTGTTGTATTAGTCTCAGTTTTATAGCCTTAATATGTCCAGCAGTTGGGACATATCGCTACTAGACCAAGTTATGAAGATGATCTCTGGAATTACTATGAAAATGAATAATGCATATATATTGAATGCAATGTCACCTTTACACATTCACTTTTTTTTAATAACTGCAATATTGTTGACTTACTAATAACTGTATCTTCAATGTAAACTTGAGGACTTTTCCTAGAATTACTCTTTAAGGTTTTATTTAAAGTTCAACTTTTCTTATTTCCAATGATGAGACAGAAAGAGAGAGGGAGAATTTACCACAATGTCTAAATGCTTGCTTTCCAGGGTGAAATAAGTCATTACAGCATATTCATATCCTCAAAGCTTTTTATTGCCTACTTTACATGAGGAAAAAAAATTTGATTATAGGTCAAAATCTACCATTACCTGATTAAATAAGCACAAATTCTACATGTTTTAATGTCTCTCAATTAAAAGTTTTACCTGTAATCTAAAGGTTCAGTTAAATTTTCCTCAAGGGACCAGGGACATCTTTAATACAGATTTAGATTTGGGCCCCTAGTCCAAGAATGCTCATTTTGCAGATAAGAAAACTGAAGTATAGAGAAATTGTGACTTGCCCAGAAAAGTTAAATGATGCAAGTAATAAGTCAATGAGTCTGATTCAGAATGGTTTGGATGATCACATGACACTAGAACAAATTCTGATAGGTAGAAGAGGTTTCTTTTTTTAAAAGCTATCTGAAGCACTGTGGTAAGCAGTTTGGAATTATGCTAGGAAATGGCTAACTGCAGGGTTTCTGTATAAACAAAATTAACATACCCAGGATAAGAAGGGAAGTAATTGAATGGGAAAAATCTCTGTATCAGTTTTCTCTGATAACAGTTTGTTATACAAGACATATGATAATAATCATTAATTACCAAAAGATAAGTAATCAAAGAATTAGAAGGCAGGATTCTCAAAAGAATTGATAACTGGTAACAACCATATAAAAGAAAGCTTCAAATCATGAGTAATAAGAAAAAAATTCATATCTAAACAACTCTGAGGTTTTGCCATGCAACCTTCCAAAGATGACAAAAGATGGGGATATCTCAGTGAGTGGGGTTGTTGCCCTGGTTGTTTTTTGTACTTCATTCTTGAAGAGGACTGTGACATCAGGAAGGTGAAATCACTACTTGCAAGCAAATTGGATTACAGTGAGGGAGGGCTATGCAAAGTCACCAGCCTCACTTTCTCCTCCAGAACCATCTGGGTCCAGTGGTGTGATGTAGATCAGGATGACTGGAGATGGTCCTGGATGCAGTGGGAGACCTTGACCTTTTTAAGCTAAGGTCTTTCTGAATTCTCACTTTGACAGTGTTTGAAGTGTTGAGGGAAGAAAAGCACAGTAGCGTGTTATTGATTATGCTGTGAATCATACAACCATTTGGAATTATGGAAATCTAGTGTTTAAAATGTTTTTATTACCCTATGACCCAGAGAGTTCAATACTAAGCTTACTTTCCAAAGAGGCTATTGATAAAAATAAAATCCCCATATACATCAAAATAGTTATAGCAGTAATTTCTGTAATAACAAAAACTGGAAAAAAATAGATGTCCATACTAAACAAATTGTGGTACACAAATGTAAGGGGATATTACTGTACTATAGGAAATGACAAATATAGATAGAGATGGAAAGATTTTAATGAAATAATACAGAGTGTTACAAGCAAAGCCAGAAAACACTATTATGATCATTAGAACAACGGAAGTGGAAAAAAAAAACAAACAAACCGAAAAACAAATCAAAAGTGAAGCTTTCAAAATTATAAAGAACAATCATGTCTTTATAGAAGTGGAAAACCTACAAGTATACATTATGCATACTTTCAGACTTTTGTTTGATGTCTTGATCAGTTAAGCTTATTTTTCCTTTTTTATTTTTTTTTGGATTGGCTTTTTTAAAGATACTGTTTATTACATGGGATGGCCCTCTGAGAAGAAATGGAGGGAGAATCCTGGGGGTGGGGGTGGGGGTTGGGGGAGGAACTATGATGTTATGAAAGTAACAAAAGACAGTAATAAAAAGTCATTTTGAAAATCAATAAAAGTATGTGAATGGTTAATATTACTAATGCTGATTTTAAACCAGGTAGAATTCAACTCTTCTATCCATGAACTAGTTCTCTTTAGTTTTATCACTTAGGTCTTATGATCAAATTGTGTCAGAGATATTCTTGCTTTAAAAAATTATACTATAAAGTAGAGAAATCCTTTGTTGCTCTCATTAGAACATAATGGACACAGAAAAACTAAAACATCAGCAATGAATTGTGGGTTCTTAAACAATTCTATTGCTCATCCTTCAAATCCCAAACTGTCATCCATTCTGTAACCAGAGCTTGAAGAAATCATTTTTCTTGCTTTAAGAAGGTAGTCAGACTTTTCTCCTGATTAAATATATAAGAAGTCAGTATCAAAATTTAGAACTGCCAAAGCAGAATTTAGCATCAGTTTTATTTGTAACACTGTAATGCTTTGTATAGGGAAATTGCTCTAAAATACGTAAAGCAAAAGTGTTTATAAAAGTCCTTTGATACTTAAATGAATAAATTTTACTATTTGAACTTATGAACAAACAAATATTCTTTTAAAGGGCTTAAAACCACAAAGTAGAATGCCTTTGATGGGAAAAAAAAATCAGAACATCAGAGAATGTCAAAGGAAGGATTGTTCTCTCATGATGTGGTTCACAATACATAACATAATGCCATTATCTATTGAATTTACTGAAAGTATCTTAACAGGAGATTCCTTGGTTAATGACAAAATGGTATAATTGTAAAGGATTATTTATGATGATTTCAAGGGACACCTGGCTATAAATAGTAAAGAGTCTAGAAACACAATAAAAAGGGGAAGAAAAAAGTAGACCAATAAAAGGAGACTAACCATTGAAGGGTCAATCCTGGGATAGTGTACAGTGAATCCATATAGATCCTTAAACAAGCCCTGGTTCCTGAAATCCATTATAACAGGAATCAAGAGACTCATATCAGAGCATATGCAGATTATTTTCTGTTTCCTGATTTCTTACTGTGTGGTGACAAAAAAAAGAAAAGAATTTTGTTTGACTACTGAGCCTGAACTGAGAATTCATTTTACAAAAAAGATCCCAATAGAGAAACTTGCTATGAGGTATAAAAATCACTTCCCAAGGAGAGCTAGTCAGAGTTGCCCTTCCTCTCCCACTGGACTGCTCCACGAGCACATGGACTCTTACATAAGTGTGTATTTCTGCTGGGGATGCATCGTGTTTGTGTTTTTTTTTTTCCTTCTTTTGGCAAAGGGCCTTGAGAGACTTCAGAAAGTGGAAGGATGGACCCAGAATGGGAATCCATACCAGAGTTTGTTGGTTGCTTAGCCCTGAAGACAAACTTGTCTTCTTATCCTAGCCCAGCAGTGGATTAACCTGGTAGCCAAGACTCCTTGGTCTCCAACTGCAAAGGAGAAACTTGTTAAGTTTCTATGCAACATTTATAAGTGAATTTGGAGCAAATTACGTGTAGCAATACTTTTAAAGTCTGAGAGACTCTTTCCAGAGGTTGAGGTGGTAGAAGGGAAAATGTCCCATGTTTGGAAGGGATATTTTGGTACTTGGGTTACTGCTGTATCTTTTTTAGCGAATATTCACTTGTTAAAGCTAATTGTTTCATAGTCATTGGTGATTGATATGGATGGGGGCAGAGCTGATAAGAATGTGTACTCAAGATGACAGTATTAGAAAGATTTAGCAACATCTCAAGGTAACCCTGGAGCCTTGGTAGGGAATATATGCCACTGTACTCCCCATACCTGATTTGCTAGTACAAATAGGTACAAACAAATAGGTGAGTAGGGTCATTTGGTGAGTTGATAAGCGTTTATTAAGTGCCTATTATGTGCTAGGCATTGTGTTGAGAAAAACAAAGGAAGCCAAAAAATAGTCCCTATTTTTAAGGACAACATGCAAACAGGTATACATAAACAAAATAGATAGCATAAATTGGGGATAGACACAGAGGAAAGGGACTAGGATTAAGGAAGACTAGGAAAGTATTCTTTTTGAAAGCAAGACTTTACCTGAGACTTGAAGGAAGCCAGGGAAGCTGAGAGTCAGAGATGGAGAGAGAGAGAGTTGCGGGTATTGGGGACATCTAGTGAAAATGCTCAGAGTAGGAAGATTAAATGTTGTGTGCAAGAAAAAGCAAGGAAGCCAATGTCATTGGATTGTAGGATATGTGGAGAGGAGTAAGGCATAAAAAAAGTGGAAAGGTGAGAAGCAGTCAGGTTATAAAGTTTTTAAAAAGTCAAATAGAATTTTAAATTTGATCATAGAAGTAATAGGGAGCCCTGGAGTTTTTTGAGTATAAGGGTAACATGGTTAGACCTGAGACTTCAGAAGATCAATTTGATAGGTGTGTGGAGGATAGACAGAAATGTAGAGAGACTTGAATAAGTCTTCCCACACACAAAAAGACACCACAAAGCAAAGCACAATTCTTCACAAGGAATTGTATACAGTTGATAAAAATAGTGATTTAATTTGTCCTACCAATAAAGCTCATTTTCTTTAGTTGGATGTATATTCAAAGCACAATGAGGAAGTGACCAAGTCACACTCACATCAAACTATAATTCTACAGAATTCATTCATTCACTCCATTCATTCATTCATTCATTCATTTAATTAACAGATACTTCTTGATCTTATTTTCAAAGTCCTCTGCTAAGTAGTTGGGGAGGGGATAGAAAGAAAGAGATAAAAGGTTTACATCTTTTATCTCATGGAGCTTATAGGCTGGTAGGGTGATAAGACCTAAATGTAGGAAGCTATAACAGACAGTATTACATGATAAGTGCTTTGGGAAAGGTATGAAACTAAGTACTGTGAGAGGTCTGAAAGGAAAATGTCATTGCTGGAGGCAAGAAAAGCTGCCAGATAAAAGTAGCTTGCTAAGCTTAGGTGTTTCAAAATCACATTTTCTAAAGTACCCAAGGTAGAGCCAATTAAATTTTAGAAGAAGGTCATGTCAGAGCAAAAAATAAATAAAAAAATAAAAATGAATGCTTATTTTCAATTTTTGATTCTTTAAGTTCATAATATGGCATATTGTGTGTGTCGACTATATTTTTAGCTAGTGATTCTCAGACATTTTCATCTCATGTAGTCCCTAAGGGCTTCCAGTGTCCAAATCTTTCCTTAACGATTTCATAAAACTTTATTGTACCTTACAGGTGATACTTAATAAGTAAAGTGACACATATTTTAGAATTAGAAGGGATTTTAGAAATTAACTAGCTCAAACTCTGCATTTTACAGATAAGGGAACCAAGGCCCAGAAAGGTTGAGTGATTTGCCAAAGGTGTTGCCAAGCAAAAAGTTCCAGAATTCAATTAGTCACAATTGGAGGTAGGACACTTTGCATAATATTTTGTATTCTTTTTGTATGTCTATGTATGCATGTTTCGATGTGTGTATATTCATGTTCCTTTCAGTTTGCATTCATTTTAATCTATAAGCAACTAAAGCGTAATTAATTTAAAATGCGGTGTTGTTTGGTCATTCAGTCGTGTCCAGCTCTACATGACACCATGGACTACCTCATGTCAGACTCTTCTATCCTTCACTATCTCCCAAAGTGTGTCCAAGTTCATGTTCATTGTTTCCTTAACACTACCTATCCATCTGATTTTCTGCTGTCCCCTTTTCCTTTTGCCTCCATCTTTCCCAACATTTTCCAAGGAATTTTCCAAGGAATCCCATCTTTTCATTATGTTGCCGAGTATTTAAACTTCAGCTTCAGTATTTGACCTTTCAATGAACAGTCTGAATTAATTTCTTTAAGTATTGATTGATTTTATCTCCTTGCTTTCCAAGGGACTCTGAGAAGTCTTTTTTGGCACCATAATTCAAAGTATCAATGCTGCAGCATTCAGGTTTCCTCATAAATCCAACTCATGGTCATATATTGCTCCTGGAAAAAAAAACATGGCTTTGAATATAGGAATTTTTGTTAGCAAGGTGATGTCTCTTCTCTTTAGTATGTTGTCCAGATTTGCCGTAGCTCTTCTAGGGTGCAAGTATCTTTTAATTTCGTGGCTACAGTCACCATCTACAGAGATCTTTGAGCCCAAGAGTATAAAATCTTGAACCAGTTGCCAAGATTTTAGGGTTTTCTTTTATGTTAAACCTCAAACCAGCTTTTACACTCTCCTTTTTCACCCTTATCAAAAGGCTTTTTAATTTTTCTTCATTTTCTGCCATCAGAGTGGTAGCATCTGCATACCTGAGATTGTTGATATTTCTTCTGACAAACTTAATTCTGGCTTTTGATTGATCCAGCCTGGAATTTACATGATGTACTCTGAATATAAGTTAAATAAACAAGGTGACAATATACATCCTTGTCATACTCCTTTTCCAATCTTAAACTAGTCAGTTGTTCCATGTTCAGTTCTTACAGTTGCTTCTTGATCTGCATATAGGCTCCTCAGGAGATAAATAAGATTATCTGGTACTCCCATCTCTTTGAGAACTTGCCACAATTTTTTGTGATCCACACAGTCAAAGCCTTTAGTGTAGTCCAGGGGTGGGGAACCTGAGGTCTTGAGGCCACATGTGGTGTTCCCCATGTACCACATGCAGGTTCCCCACCTCTGGTATAGTCAACGAAGCAAAAATAGATATTTTTCTGGAATTCCCTTGTTTTCTCCATAATCCAGTGAATATTGGCAATTTGGTCTCTAGTTCCTCTGTCTCTTCAAAAACCATCCTGTTCTTCTGGGAATTCTTAGTTCACATATTTCTAAAGGCTAGCTTACAGAATCTTAAGCATAACCTTGCTGGCCTGTGAAATGAGCACACGTGTCTGGTAATTTGAACAGTCTTTGGCCTTGCCCTTCTTTAGGACTGGGACATAAACTGATCTTTTCCAGTTCAGTGGCCACTGCTGAGTTTTTCAAATTTGATGACATATTGGGTACAACACTTTAATAGCATCACCTTTTAAGGTATTTTTAAGTACCTCAGCTGGAATTCCATAATCTACACTACCCTTGTTGTTAGCAATGCTTCCTAAGGCATACTTGATTTCATTCTCCAGGACAATGTCTGACTTTACCACATCATCATGCCATCATGGTTATAGGTGCTGTTAAGATCTATCTTGTATAGTTCTTAAGTGTATTCTTATTTTTTTTTGGCAGGGGAATTGGGGTTAAGTGACTCACCCAAGGTCACACAGCTAGTACATGTGTCAAGTGTTTGAGGCTGGATTTGAACTAAGGTTCTCCTGACTCCATGGCCGGTGCTCTACTCACTGTGCCACCTAGCTGCCCCATGTAAGTGTATTCTTGCCACTTCATCTTAATCTCTTCTACTTTTGTTAAGTCTCTACCATTTTTTTTTATCATGCCATGTTTTGGCATGAAACATTCCCTTGATACCTCTAATTTTCTTGAAAATCTCTCTTGCCCTTTTCATTCTATTGTTTTCTTTTGTTTCTTTGCATTGCACATTTAAGAAAACCTTCTTATCTTCCCTTGCTATTCTCTGGAATTCTACTTTCATTTAGGTATATCTTTTCCTTTCTCCTTTCCCTTTCATTTTCCTTATTTCCTCAGCTATTTGTAAAGCCTCACCAGACAACCATTTTGTTTTCTTGTTCTTCTTTTCCTTTGGAATATTTTTTGTTGCTGTCTCCTGTACAATATCCTGAACCTCGGTCTGTAGTTCTTCAGGTACTCCCTCTACCAGATCTAATCCTTTAAATCTTTTAATCACTTCTACTTCATATTCATAAGGGGTGTTAAGTCAGACCCATAAGTTCTGATGGTCTTTCCTACTTTTTTTTCAATCTAAGTATGAATTTTGCAATATTGAGCTTATGGTCTGAGCCGCAGTCACGTCCAGGCCTTGTTTTAACAGACTTGTATAGAGCTTCTCCACCTTTGCTTGCAAAGTATATAATCAGTCTGATTTTGATATTGACCATCTGGTGATGCCCATGTGTAGAGTTTCCTTTTCAATTTTTCAAAAAGAGTGTTTGCTATGACCAGTGAGTTATCTTGACAAAACTCTATTAAGCTCTACCTGCTTCATTTTGTACTCCAGGCCTAAGCTTGTCTGTTACTCTAATTATCTTTTGATACCCTACCTTAGTATTCCAATCCCCTATAATGAATGTACCCTCTCTTCTTTTGGTGTTATTTCTAGAAGATGTTTAAGGTCTTCATAGAATTGATCAACTCTAAACTCTTCAGCATCAGTAATGTTGAATGGTTTGCCATGGATTTGAACAGATTAAATTTTGTCATTTTAGAGATGACACCCCAACTGCTCTTCTCACCCTTTTATTGACTGTCAGGACTATTCCATTTCTTCTAAGGATTTCTTGCCCTCAGTAGTACATTTAGTGATCACCTGAATTAAATCCATCCATTTATCTCCATTTAAATTCACTGACACCATGATATTGAGTTTTCCCATCTCCTGTTTGACCAAATACAGCTTACCTACATTCATAGATCTTAAGACGGCTAAAATAAGTATTTGTTTATCTGGCCTTCTCTCCTTTTGCTCCTTATTTTTTTTTCTACTTTTCTCAATCAAGAATTATTTTCATGGTGACCATGTACCTACAAATCCCTAACATGGACCATAAACATATTTTTAGAAAAATACTGAGTTTTTCACTGACCAAGATAACCATGGGAATTGCAAGGGACGGGAAAGATATTGTGTTTCTCTATTTCTTTTTTGTCCAGTCCTCAGGACTTTACCTTCTGTTCCAGTAGTCCTCTTCACCCATTAGTGAGTTCCTCCAGAAGTCTTTTTTTGAGGAAGGGTCCAAACTAGTCACCTTTTATTTTCCAGACCTTACTACAGTGACATTCCACCCCACTGTCTGAGGCCAGAACTGAACTCAAAAAGATGACTCTTCCTGACTCCAGGCCCTCCACTCTAACCACTGAAGGGACAGCAATGTGGTGTAGTGTAATATGGGATGGTTAATGGCGGTTAGATGATGATCCAGGGGCACTTGGGTGTGTAGGGCCTGACTAGGTGTGAGAATGTTCATTACTGAACAGAAGATGCCATTCCTCTTCCCAGAGGAGGCTGGAGACAAGTGCAGCTTGAGATGGAAGGCACATGGTTAAATGATCAGGTGAGTGGTTCTGTTTCTCTTTTCTTCTTTCCAAAGGATAAAGATTAGGCTGGAAACAGCATGCATACACACACACACACACACACACACACACATATATGGAGAGAGACAGAGAGAGAGAGAGAGAAAGAGAGAGAGAGAGAGAGAGAGGGAGGGAGAGTGAGCTAAGAATCAACCCCTGTATTCCTGGTATAAATCCAACTTGGTAATAATATATATTCTTCTTCTCTACCTAATGTATTGTTGAGTTTAATGTATTTGAACACTATGTTTTGTGTGCATGGATGTATATCTATTCCACCTTCTTTTGCCAGATTCAGATGAAAGTGAGGCTCATTTGATGCCTGTCTCTTCACCCCTTTTACCATATTCATTTCATGTTCCCCTGTTAGTTGAAATTGTGAGGTTCCTCCTCCTTTTCATCCTTTTCTGGTTACTAGCTAGATTCCTTCCTTCATTTGTTCCTTCCTTCCTTCTTTTCTTCTTTTCTTCTTTCTTTCTTTCTTCCTTTCTTTCTTTCTTTCTTTCTTTCTTTCTTTCTTTCTTTCTCTTTCCTTATTTCTCTCTCTCTCTCTCTCTCTCTCTCTCTCTCTCTCTCTCTCTTTCTCTCTTTCTCCTGACTCATTTCACTCTGAAGCTCATAAATTGGACCACCATAGATAGGTCCCTGCCCAAGCTCCACTTAATGGATATAATTTGGACCCTTCTGGCTCATAGTGAATGTCAATGGTAAGTGTTTCTCTTTTGACTAGCAACCCTGAGGATCTTCCCCTCCCAGTTTGATTTTTTTTTCTCTTTTTTCTGATTAAAGGGGAGACCCCTTGGCTCGCTTCTTAAAGAGGCCTATTGACTAAATGGGTGTTAACTCACACAAAGTGAAAACCTGAAAAGGCCTTAGCCTGAAAGGGCCAGAGTGTCCCATTGAATCCTGGGACCTCTTCAGGCCTCCTGATAAATAACAGACCACTTGACCCAGATGGCTCTGGAGGAGAAACTGAGTCTGGTGACCTTGCACAGCCCTCCCTCACTCAAATCAAAATCAACTGCAAGTCATATCATCATTTTCCTGATGTCATGGTCCCCTTCGAAAATGAAGGACGAACACAACAATCTGTCCCTCTCATATTCTTTTCCTGAGTTTGTCAAAACAGAAGAAAATAACTATCAGGACCTCTGTCTGTCTTATTTAACTTTCTCTATGGCACTTGAAGACATTGAGACTCTGGAAGAAAACTTGTTTCTTCTTTCCCAATAGCCTGTAAATAATTTATCCAAAGATTTTCCTTTAAAATTGATGATATATATGTATCTTTCTATGACTCTCTTGCTTTTTTGCTTCCTTTTCAAAGTCTCTACTCATGTCTAACATTTTTCTTTAAGTTTGAAAATCCTCTCTCTATTTTAATAAAGGTCCTTTTTTCCTCTATATAGCATCATATTCAATTTTGCTAGATTGATTATTCTTAGTTAATGTGTACCTCCCAGGGTTTTTGTGAGGAACAAATAAGAAAATGATTGTTAAAGGGCTATAGTGCTTGACTCATAGTAAACACTGTATAAATATTAGCTATTCTCATCATCATTATCAGCGTTAGCAGAAGCCTGTATCTTTTACCTTTTATAGTGTTGTATTCCAAGATCTTCTCTCTGGTTAAACAGCAGTTGTTAAATATCATGCAATTCTGACATGGTTGCATGGTACTTTAACTCTTCCTTTTTAGGCCCAAGCAGGATTTTTTTCTTTGCTCTGGAAACTCTTGACTGGGGCTAATACTCCCATGGCTTTTTAGAGTAGCAGATCTGAGATTAGCAGTTCTTTCAGAAGGTCAAGATTTTCAGATAATTTAGTGATTCTTAGATTATCTCTCCTTACCTTGTTTTCTAGTTCTGTTGTTTTTGATAATATATCTTACCTTTTCATCTATTTTCCCATTATTTTAAAATTTTATGTTCTTTTTTGTGGTTATTTTCCATTTGACATATTCTATTTTTCAAGAAGTTCTGTTCTTAGTAAGGTTTATTACCATATGTTCTAGAGTGTCCATTCTTCTTGCTATTTTTCCTTCTAAGCTATTTCATTGTATTGCTCTTGTTTCATTTTTTTCCCCAAATATTCCTGTAGTTCTAGTAGTCAGGGCACTCTTTCTCTGAGGCTCCACTTGGCTTCTTGTGAATTCATTCTCTTCTGGATTTCTCTTGGGCTTGTCCCAATCCATGGCATTTCAATTTCTGGCCTATTCTGTTTCCATTCCCTAGATGCTGGTGGGGAGCTCTGCTTATTTCTGAGTACCAAAGGCATTATTAGGCCCCACCTTCGACAATAATTGCCTGGCCTTCTCATCTGCTATGGTTTGGGACCAAGATATCTGGTGCTGCTTTGGGCACTGGCTGCTTGCATCCTGGTCTGTCCTTGTCTTCTGTTGGGGTCCCTGGGTTACCCTATTCCAGACACATCACTGGTCTTACTTCCTGCCCTATGTGAGACCCCTGAGCAGCCCTGTGCTGTGGCTCATGTCTGGCCCTTCTTGCAGGGGATGGGTATGGAACCCCTGTTTTACTTATACTGGCCACTGCACTGGCCCCCTTTCCTACTGTGGGACTGGATAGTTTTGTACTTTACCTTCTACTTACCCCAGCTGGTCTCTCCCCAGCATTTCCATAAGAGTCTGGCCATCTTTTAATGCAGTGCTGAGTGGAGGGAGGAGTTTATAATTTATTCTCTTTGTTTTTCTTTATTATTTCTCTTCCTAGTTCAGTTTTAGGACTTTACTATAAGTCAATCAGTCAATAAACCTTATTAAGTGCCTATTATGTGTCAGACACAGTGCTACGTTAACAAATAGAAATAAAAACAAAGATAATCTCTGCATTCAAGGAGTTTATAATCTAATGGTGCATGATAACACAGAAAAGGAAGCTGAAAAGTGGGAGAGGAAAAAGGAGAGGGAGAAAGGTGTCCGGTGTGTGTGGGGGGCACAGTGGAGAGTTCCAGAGAAGTTCAAAAGCAGAGTAGCTGGTGGCAAATGAGGGGGAAAACTTGCTGACCTCCTCTGTAAATAGAGACCCAGGAGCCCATGGCCTTGTCCTCGAGTCATAAGGTTCAATTAGAGGGGCCCAGGATACTTATAAGACTTGAGTATCATGCAGATTCAATTTTGCAGCATAATAAGATTACCCAATGCTGAGTTTCTTAGGAAAGGAAGGCAAGATGGTGAGCTTCCAAGAAGCCCAAAAGCAGTGTCACCTCTTTGAGGTATTCTAGGGGATCTGAGCTACTGTAGGTCCTAATATGCCACCGTCTCTGCCACCCAGTTCTCTACAATATTTGCTCGCATATTTTCCCTCTTCCTCCTGTACTTAAAAAGAAATGCAATAAAAGAAATATTTTCCCCAAATAATCCCCAGCTCCACCTAGTACAGATATGCAGGATTTCTTTTTAAATTTTGGTTTCTCTCCTTTTGTAATAGTAACTATGGCTACCAGCAAAGGCTCCTTAGGGGCTTTAAGACCATCAATCAATTTCACAGCTGGAGGCAGAGATAAAAGTTCAGCAATTCCTCATTTGAAGAAGTTCCCTAACATCTTCTCCCCCTATATAATTTGGTTATTACATTAGGGAATATATTTTGTCTCTCTAAAGCCAAAGATATTTTGGCAACATCAGTGCAAACAAAGAGTTTAATGAAAGTACCATAAGTACCGTCTTCTCACTAACTAAGGAGGGTGAAAATGAGTCAGCACTCATTTCTCTTTTGATCTTCTCCGTTTTCTGCTTCTGTCATCTCCCAACTTCTCTCTGGGCTGGGATCTCTAGTGGAGCCATAGCAATGGGGTGAACTGGGGTTGCATTAGCTTTCTCTGAATTATACATAAAAGTAATAGAAAACTTTGAAAGTAAAGTCCCAAATGAGAATGCCAAACTTTGACAGTTTTTCATCTCATGTGAATTATTTTCTGTTGGCCTTTGCATCATTAAAAAAAAATCAGGACCTGTAAAGGAGGTGGAAGTATGGTTACGAAGGGATTGGTCAAGAGCCTTGTAACCTACAAGCTAGTCAGCTTCCTCATGTCCTGGGTAGTTTTTCTTCCCATCAACCACTCTCTCAAATGCTGTGACCTACCACGTAGTTGGAGAGCTTACTGATGCACTAATTTCTACCGAGAGATGGAAGACCCAGTGATCGTTGAGGCAGTGTCACTATTATTGCTACTATTATTAATTGTACACTGAGACTCCCTGATACTCCTCGGTTCTTACTCTGAGTTCTACCTCCCAGAGTTATTCCTCCTGGATCTTTCAGGTTCAAAGTATCGGGTCTTCAGGGCTCTATATGTTTTTTTAATAAATTTATGTGTAAGACACTATACTAAGCACCAAGATACAAAAGCAAAGATGACAGGTGTCCCCTGCCTTCAAGGAGTTTGCATTCTATTGGAGGATACAAAATGTATGCAGGGAAATTAAAAAGGGCTTCCCATAGGAGATGGCATTTGAATTGAAGGTTGAAGTAAGTTAAGAATGTGAAGAGAATGCGCTTGGAATCAAGAGAACTAGGACTGAATCTAAGACTGCAACACTTACTGAGAGTGACACCATATGGGAAAATCACTTAAACTGTCAGACTCAGGTTCCAAATATTTAAAATGAAAATGATAATACTTGTGCTTCTTAATCTTGAATTACTATCATGAAGACTTCATAATATTTCTTATTCTACACGAATACACCCTGTCTATATATTTTTACCATCTAGTACAATGCAAAAAATATAGTAGGCATTAAATAAAAGCTAATTGAATGGATGTAAGGAAATGTTTTACTATAAGCACTAGGTATACAATGACAAAAGTAAAATAAATGCTGACTGTAAGAAGCACATATTCTAATGGGAAAATTCCATATCTACACAAGTAATTAAAAGTAAAGTATATGGAACCTCAAGTTTGTAAGTCTAGGGAATTTTGTATGATGCTGCTGAAGCATGAATCTGAATTGGTAGGGAAGAATGATGAGACAGGACTGTGTGTCTTCTCAAGGACAGAGTGGCTGTGTGAGCCTTGGGGAGCGACACTTTTCCCACATGAGATGATTTGTTCCATGCTCTCTGGGAATTCTGATTCCAGACATAAGGAGAAAAAGAAAAAGATAGACTCTGGAAGCAGCAGATACGTAGGGGAAGTCAACTCCACAACATGTCTGTCATTTCTAGCTTGCCTTCTTAGAGATTTCAGGGAATTTCCCCTTGAGATGATAGAGATAAGGTTTCATCTTAGTGCTGTCTAAAGAGGCCATTCACTCTTGAATACTTTTCAGTAAATTCTAATCTGAATAACTTCTCCAATCTCTGATTGCTTTTTGCACGCACAATTGGGTTTACTTGCTATTGGCTATTTGGGATTGCCTTTTGTATAAAAATATATATTTCATCAGAAGACTTATGATATAAGCTGGTGAGTAATCCTCTTTGCTCTTAAGAACGATCAAGTAAGTGGCAATTGTACCCTTAGACCAGCAGCATTTAGGGAAACAGAAAGATATAATTCTAATCTGATACCCCTCAGAGCCTTGAGGAAAGAAATCTCCAACCTGGTGGTACTCTGGGATTTCCTGTCCCTCATTATGTACCTCCCCTCCTCCCAGCTATTTTATTGTCTCTCCTCAATTTACAGGAACAAGGGAGATTAGGCAATCCAGACCTCTGATAACTTCTGTCAATGCCTCCTGCTAACCACATTTAGACAACCCATGTCAACTGTATGTGGGCATACACACATTACATAAGACAAAGTAATAAAAAGTAATTTCAAGTAAATTACCTGTAATACAAAGTGAATTTCAACATACTCAAATTACCATTTATGACTCATTGGACTCAACAGATATTTTACAACTGGTACAGTATTACTATTTTTGAAAGATTTCTTCCTTTACACACATACACACACACACACGTACATAAATACATACACATACATATATACACACATACATATGTAAATACATATATATCATATATAGATATACATATCTATATATCTATATCTATATATGCATTTAGACGGAAATAGGAAGAATGTCAGAGACCACACACTAATCAAAATTCTTCTCATTTATATACAACCATGCCCTTGATTCCTTTTTTCTGGGAATGGGATCCAGACCTGTGATTTCATCTGTGTGGGTAACACTCAGTGTATAACTGCCTTCAATCCATGAAGAACAGCAATCAATCCATAATTTATAGTTTAAGAGGTTTACTGGCAGGGTGGTGGTGGCAATAAGCAATTAAATAGCATGTACAAGATAACTTAGCTAGTATATGTTGGGGGCAATACTTGAACCCAGATCTTCTTTTGCACATATGGACTTCCATTTTTCAAATGCATTTTTTCCTCACTGTCATTTCGTAGAATCCCTCATTTTCTTCAAAACACTGTTCAGGTGCCATTTAATGACTTCGACCACAAGGCCTTTCATGATCTCTCTAGTTATTAGCACCCTCTCTTTGAAATTACATTGTATCAGTGTGCCTATAATTTTACTTAATTATATACATAATAAACTTCCTCAGTTTAAAATAAGTCTATGGGAAAAGACTTTTTTTTTTCCTAGCACAGTATCTTTCCCTCTTTTGAGAAATACGTACTAAATGGCTGCTATGTGCATATGTTCTTGGCATTGCACTGGACAAGATTTCACAACTTGCACTTAAAAAAAACAAACAAAAAAAACCTCAACCAAACAAAAAATAAACAAAATCCCAATACAATACATATATATGTGTACCGCCTATCACAGAGTAGTTACTTATGTGAGGTGGGGGAGGGTAGAAAAAAAGGGAATAAACATATATTTATTAAGTATCTACAATGTGACAGGGACTGTGCTAAATTATAAATATTATCTCACTTGGTCTTCCCAACAACCTCGTGAGGTAGGTACTAATTATCTCACTCTCTCTAATCTATCTATCTATCTATCTGTCTGTCTATCTATCTATCTATGCTTACTGAGTGACAGACAAAAATACAATCATTGCACCTTTGCAAAGGAGCAGAATGAAGTATCTTCTCGTATCTCTTCTTTGAGAACAAGCTTATGCTTTGTCCTAATTAACTTTTGTTCCTGTTAATCCTTTATACTTCATGAAAAGTTTTATCAGCTTCTAGATGATCACACTTGTCTCAGTAACTTCTTTCATAGTGCCTTTTACTGTACACTGATAACAGTATGCACAGTCTATCTCTTCATCTGTTAATCTCAGAGAATGGTGGGAGATTTCTAGATAGGGCTTCAAACAAGTGCTTTAACAAAAGAACTTAGAGAGATCTTTATCACCAGCAAAAACTCAATAACATGTTTTGGACCAGGCAGGTAGGCTTTTGCTGCTGTTTAGTTTTCAACATTCTTCTCCCATCTGCCTCTTTCCTTCATCCCTCATTCTTATCTATGCAGTATATTAGTGCAATGAAGTTCATTGGCACTACTCTTAGAAATAAAGGGAGTTAAGTGAAAACCATAACCCATAAACTCAGGGCTTGGCATCTTGACTTAAAAAAAATCTCGTCAGTAATTGGTCCTAGGTACAACCTTTGCGGTGCCTTACAAAGATGGCTCACAATTTGTTAGGCTAAAGTTCGGTGTTGTAAATATATATTGGAAGTAGTGGCAATATTTGATGTATCCATGTGTGATTTACAGAGGTCTTGCCGAGGGAGCTCCTTTTAATTACTGGAGGCTGAAAATCGGAGATAAGATTTTAATGGGGAGCAGTCTTCTTTGCTCCTTCTGCCCCAAACTACTGACAGAGAGAATCATGATTCTCCTTTTATTTTTATTTTTTAAAGTAACATTCCATGAAAGCATAGGAAGCAAAACAAATGGTGGTATGGATTCTTTTTTAAACTGTTCTTCAATGAATAATTAGTGTGGACCTATTTACTATGTGCCCAAAATCAGGCCAGGCACAATGGGATACAAAATAATTACAAGGTAAGGTTTCTACTCACAAGAACTGTTATGACCTAACATCACATATAATAAATTGGTTGAAGAAAGTAGAGAAATTACTATGTATTGCTATTTTAAAAGTCTCCTCCTAAAAGTAATTAGTCTTGTATGAAAGAGGTATATTTGTATTCTAATGAATTCTTGGGATTCAAACTCATTTATCTTTTAACTAGGTAGTGCAAAGAGCACAAGGTTAACTATTAAGAGACTTGGATTCCAGTGCTGGCTCCACTCCCAGCTCAATGTGTTTGGACAAATTGCTTAACCTCTCCATCTGTTTTCCCATCAGCAAAATGGGGATAAATATATATGCTCTTCCTACCTCAAAGTGTTATTGTGAAGATCAATAGAATAGCATATTTATGTGAAAATGTATTCAAAAGTACAAAAATACTAAACAAACATGTGGTTTTACTTTTCAATTTTCAGCAGTATTCTTTGAATGGTTTCAATATAGTAGGTGTCCTATTTGTCACTGTGAGGAATTCAAAGAGGGTTAATTCATGGTTCATTTTTTTTACTGTGGGTGGGAGACAAGATATATAAATATGAGAAGTCAATCAACAGTCAAAAATATGTCATTAGTTAGAAGAAAGTAGGGGAGAGGTGGGGAGGAGAGAGAAGGAAAGGAGAGGGGAGAAGATGGGAGAAACAGAGACTCAGAGACATAGAAGACACAGAGAGAAACTGAGAGTCAGATAGAAATAAAGATACATACATATATCCACATATGTCTACATCTGTCAAAAGAGAGTCAGAGTGACAGAAAGAGCAACAGGAAAAGAGAAGGAAGAGACGGACTAAGCTAGAGACAGTAAAGAATGAGAGAGAAACAATCGGTAGAGACAGTTGCAGAAAGAGTGAGAGAACAAGAGAATGGGGGGTAGGTAAAGGGAGAGTGAGACAGAGACAGATTGAGGAAGAAGAGAGGGAAAAAACAGGAGAGAGACAAAGGCAGAGGGAGAGTGAGAGAGACAGAGAAAGAGATTAACAGAGATAGCACAGAGGAGAAAACAGAAAGAGAGACAGAAGAAAAATAGGGGCAGACAGAGAAAGGCAAAGAAAGAGAGAATGATAGAGAGACACAGAGAAGCAGGAAAAGAAATAGAGAGACAAAGAGAAAAAGTGGGGAGCAGAGAGAGAAATAGTTTAAAAAGATAGAGGAAAGTTATAGAAGAAAGTTACTATTTAATCCACACTGGAACACAGATTTAATCCCTACAGATGAAACTTCAGTGGTGACCTGTTAGTTTTCCAAAGCAGATGATGTTTTTGTTTATTTGCTTTCATTAAGTTTTGAGAATAAAAAGCAAGTCTGTTCTTCTTACAATCCCTTGAAATTTCCCAACTGGGCATTCAGCATTTTCCTATGAATGGCTTCAACCACTCATTTCAAGAATTCAGAGGATCACAACTCTAAAGCTGGGAGCGCCTTCAGAGGTCAGCTGGTCTAGTCTCCTCATTTTACAAATGAGAAAATCAAGGCCTGATAGTTTAAGTGACCTTTCTGAGGTCACATAAGTAGTAAGAGTCAGAGGTCACTTCTAGATTGTCTGAGGTACTATTAGACTGCAGACCTAATGAAGGGTTCGTTGGCTCAAGTGAAGCCTTTGATCTCGAAATGAATCATTAGTCACTAGTCATGTGTTTTTAACCACCAATATAAACAATAATGGCTTTGTATAAAGCATGGTGTGAGGGAAAGAATATCAGGCAGAAGACCTGAGTTCTACTTGCAGATGTTGCTTAACCTGTTGTGGGACCTTGGGCATGTTAGTTCTTTATGGATTTCAGTTTCCTTTTACATAAAATGAAGGAGTTGGACTAAATGATTCATGAGGTCCTTTCTAGCTTCAAGATTTTAGCAATTTAAAAAGAGGAGGAAATGCTAAGTGACTATTCTATTACATCGTATTTGATGATTTTTTACGATCTCTATCAATATACAACAGCACAAGGCTATAAATGAAATCCAAAGTTAACCTAAAATTTAGGATAGCCATTTTTGCTCCAGAGTTCATTGGTTCAGAAAGTGAAATACATCAACTCTTTCCTTTGCTGGTCTATCTAGATGCCAAATGACTATTCAACTATGTTTTAAACTCACTCACTTTCAAACCAGAAAGTTTGTATCATATTGGATATCATCTATTTTTTTATTGACACAATGACTAGTATTTATACCATTCTTTAAGATTTAAAATGTGCTTTATGTATGTTATCTCATTCGATCCTCACCACAACCCTATGATGTAGGTGATATTATTTCCATTTTACAGATAAGGAAAATGTGTCTGAGTGAGGTTAAGTAACTTGCCTAAGGTTGTCTCAAGCTGAATTTGAATTTAGATCTTCCTAAATCCAAATCTGACACGTTAGCACCATTGCACCACCTTGCTTCCTACATCTCCAAATGGCAAAGAGAAATATGACACAATTTCATTTTTTGGTTGTGTTTTACTCAAAAAAAAATCAGTGTGTGTTATAACTTGATTCACCAGCATACATTGAAATGAACTGACATGCAATTAAGTTAAGAAGTTTTTGGTTGAATTTTAGACCACTTATTTTCCCTTTCTGCTTTTGAGTAGGCAAAAAATATGAAAACTCCTTAATTAGAGGAGTTTCCCCCTTAAATCCATCCATCAATCAACAAGTTTAGTATGTTTCAGGTAATGTGTTAAGCACTATCTTCTTTTAGGTTCTCCATGGAACTGGAATGGACTTAAGATCATATTAACTACGATAGTATTAGAATATGAGTCCATTTCCAAGATGTACTTCTATTTACCTTGAACCTCATAGGTACTGAGGCACTGCTAATTAAATTTTGCAAAGTCCTTTGAGGTTCACAGATGAGAGGTGTTACAGAGAAATATTTTAAAATTCTCAACACATAATTATTTTTGGCTAGTTTGTAAACTTATTATTAAAAAATAGGCAACTTTGCCTGTAGAGTTTTCTATAGTTCACAGATCATGCATAGGTCACTCTTTTGTGAGATAACATAGCTGCACAGAATTCAGCTAGACTGATTAATTCTTTGGATTTCAAAATATTGTCAATGATTGGGTTATATTAGTGATGTATAGAGTCAAATCTTAAGTCCACGTACTTATCTTGTTTAATAATTTCCTGGCTTGTCCTGGACGTCCCTCACTGCCGCTCCTAAGCCCAGTTTCTAGTTGCTCCTCCTAAGGAAGGTGAAAAATGTATTTAAAATTTTATTTGGAAGAAAGCTGCCTACTCTGAAATCAAAACAGATTTATATAGAATATGAGACTCCCTTATTAAAATGAATAATACAATATGGGGGTCATTAATGAACTTTACATGAGTTATAAAAATATGAACTATAAAATCAAGACACATAACTTGATGACTAAAATTATAGATGGAAAAATATCCCAGAGACAATAGAAAATTGCACCCTGAGTATGAATCAGCAATACATCACTTGTCCCTGAAAAAGGAGGAAGAGTAGAAGATAAAAGAAGAGGAGGAGAAGGGGGAGAATGAGGTGAAGAATGAAGAAGAAGAAGAAGAAGAAGAAGAAGAAGAAGAAGAAGAAGAAGAAGAAGAAGAAGAAGAAGAGAAGAAAAAGAAGAAGAAGAAGAAGAAGAAGAAGAAGAAGAAGAAGAAGAAGAAGAAGAAGAAGAAGAAGAAGAAGAAGAAGAAGAAGAAGAAGAAGAAGAAGAAGAAGGAGGAGGAGGAGGAGGAGGAGGAGGAGGAGGAGGAACAGAAGAGGAGGAGGAGGAGGAGGAGGAAAAGGCAAAGGTGAAGGTGAAGAAAAAGAGGAAGAGGAGGAGAAGGGAAGAAAAAGAGAGAAACAAAAAGAAGTAAGAAAAGAAGGTCAAAACAAAGAAAGAGGAAAATACATAGTATGGGGATTCTTAGTAATAAATCCTTTAGAATATCTGAGGTAGTCATATATTTATCAGTTTAGGTAAAAAACAGTCTAATCTCTGCAGGGGAAGTTAGCATAAGAAGGATGAGATGCTCTCAACAGTGAAAGGCTGATAACAAAGAAAAAGGGATTCTAAAGAGAAAAAAAAAACTTGAAGTGAGGGAAGTATCTAAAGATACTTTTATGGCTACATAGGCAAATCATTGATTAACTTTGATTTTCTTTTAAATGTGCAGACCATTGAAACAATAGCTGGTAAATAAGTACAGGTATGAAAGAGGTGTATGGTTTTATAAGAACAATGTTAGTACCACTAATGTCCTGGTGAACCTCAAGCTATGGAAATTTCTGAAGATGACAAAACAGCTTCACAATTTTTGCTTAGGAGCAAAATAAAAACCTAAGAAGTGATGAGGCTGTTACTCAGAATAGAAGGGATTATAGTCACAGAAAACAAAGAGAAAGCAAAGGTATTTGTTAACTCTTAGTTTGCCTCTTTCTGCTTACCCAGTGAACAAGAGCTTTGCTGGGGAATTGTCACTGAATATAACTTAGGAAGTGCTTCCTTAAAATAAAATAAAGGGAAGACAACAGGATGAATTAAAAGTCTAACTAAGTATATTAATGGTTATGGTGAAATGGTTATATTTTACCACAAAGATCACTGCAGGTGGAGACGTGCAAAAGATGCTTCCTCCTTGGAAGTAAAGCTATGGCAGATCTGGACAGCATACTGAAAAGCAGAGAAATCATCCTGCCCACAAAGTATAGTTGAAGCTATGGTTTTTCCAGTACCAATGTATGGCTGTAAGAGTTGGACTCTAAGGAAAGCTGAGTGCTGCAGAACCGACACTTTCAAATTGTGGTACTGGAGCAGGAAGACTCTTGAGAACCTCTTGAACAACTAGGAGATAAAATCAGGCAATACTTGAAGAATTAATTCAAACTATTTGCTGGAAGGTCAAATACTGAAGTTGAAGTTTGAATACTTTGGCTACATAATGAGAAGACATTGGGAAAGACTCTGATGTTGGGAAAACTAGAAGGCAAGACGAAAAGGGGGTGGTAGAGGATGAGAAGGGTAGATATTGTCTTGGAAACGATGAACATGAACTTGGACAGACTTCAGGAGACAGTGGAGAATACAAGGGCCTGGAATACTATGGTCCATGGGGTTATGAAGAATCAGACATGACTGAACAACAAAATGCTGAAATCATAGCCAAGCAGCCAGTCAGAGCCAAGTCATACGTGAGACTAAAATGAGGAAACTGGAGGTTTAATGCAGGCACTGCAAAATCTACTGTGCCAAATTTACAGGGCTCATACCAAAATTCATCCATGCCTTATTGGCTTTGAGTTGGTGAATGAATGAATGGGGAAAAAATAAGTATATATTATGTGCCAATCACTGTGCATCTGAAATTAAGTGCTATAATTAAAAAATACACAGGCAAAGACCTCAAGAAGCCTATATTCTAAGGTGGGGGCAGGGAGAGACAACACACATAAGGGGACAGGAGAGTGGTGGCCAGGGAATGGCACTTTAAAACTAAATATTATAGGAATGGTGAGGTGGGCCATAAGGAACATTCCAGAAACAATGGTAGAATTGATTTGATCATGGTTCATATTTCTAGAACTGAGTGTGTGTGTATGTGTGTAGAAATAAAGGATATATACCCTTTGTAGAAAGCTAGTTGGCAATGCTTCGAGGAAGTGATGGGAAAGTAGGAATGAAGTGAAGCTTGGCTAAAGCTTTCCTAAAATGTTTCAGAAGAGGCAGTAATCAATCAGGATAACAAGAGCCCCAGGGCAGATTCTTGGAGATGGAAGGATGGAAGCATCAAAGATATTGTATCTTCTGAAGCTTAGGTATCAAGGAATTTAGTGAGGCTGTGAGGAAAATCAGAAGTGAAGTGAAACATGACTGACTGATGCTATCCTGTGTAAGAGGGTCTACTGAGGTCAATCATTCACCCTATGTTATATGATATGATATAGAATCAATCTACAAGTGGTATGAATAGGTGTTATAGGATTCTTCTTTGACTTTGTGGTGAGACTTAGTCACACACTGTGTAGGGTTAACATAAAACAAAGAAAATAGTTTGGGATTGAGGATTTAATGGAAGGTTGAGCCAAGAGAGTACAGTTAGAGTTTAGCCTTAAAACCGAATCAATTCAGAGTGGGGCTGGGGAAGAAGAGGCTTAGACTTGACATCATATTTATGGGGAACTTTCTGAGTATCCCTATAAAGGGGCGAGAAAGACTTCCAATATTTAGTAGCTCCATTGCATTCTTTGTTACATATGTTCTCTAAGCTTGAGGCCACTTCCTCCTGGACTCTCTACGTTCTATTGGTAGAATGAGTCTCAGACTTCTGGAGAGTTGTTTTGTGACAGAGTAGTAAATACCTACTTTAAAACTAATTAAATATTTCTGGCTAGTTGATTTGATGATAAACATGGAAGAGAAATACACTAATGGGGGCTTGTGAGCCAACGTATCATACAACCCCAAACCTTTCAGGACTGCTTCTTGACTCTGAAGACATATCTGCCTTGAGTTCTGGGGAAGAAACGAATGGAAGTTGGACAATAAGTCTAGAGCCTGTGTGCTGCACAACCTGAAGCAGAACATGACAGAAACTATGTGCAGGTTAGACTTTGCGAAACTGTGGGCCTCTTCAAAGAACACAATTTGTCTGCCACAGGCAGAGCTTGCACTGCTAAGTATTACTATTGCTACTACCTTTCCTCTAGACCCTGGGCATCTCAGCCCTGATGACGACCTCAGGATCCTCTAATCAAAGATGAGACCAGGACAGGGAAGTTCATATGATGACAGAAAAGAGAATGGGGCATGGCCTTCAAATCTTTAAACCTCTATCCCAAGGATACATTGGGTATCTGAGGAGGGGAGGCAATGGATTTGTTCTGTTATCAGGTGATAGGTTTGAGAAATAGGGCCTCAGCAATATGGAAGCTTAAATTCTGATTCTAGCTTGGAAAAGTACTCTAATTCACGGGGAAACGGATGCTTGGTCACTTTTGTGGAGTGGTCAGTGGGGCTGGACCAGATAATACTCATAGCAATGGTATGTTGGTATGTTACTGCCATAGTTCAGGATGGGGAGGGATATTTGATTGATATCAGGGATTCTGCCACCATAAGATCCTGTGCCCACTTTGCTACAAGGGACCCTTTCCTATCCTCTTGCAGCTAGTCCTCCCCAAAGATTGGAAAGAAGAGACAAGTGTTTGGGATGGAGTAGAGATACTAGAGGAAAGGTGAAGATCTGTGGTGCCTGCTTCCCTCACAATCTGTGTATGGGTAATACTGTGTTCTTCCCCATCCCTGCTGCAATGTGAATTCTGAGTGTGAGGAAATGAGAGAGAGAGGGAGACAAAGAGACAGGGAGAGGGAAGGAGAGAGAGAGAAAGAGTGAGAGAGAGAGAGAGAGAGAGAGAGAGAGAGAGAGAGAGAGAGACAGACAGAGAGACAGAGAGAGACAGATAGAGACAGAGAGACAGAGACAGAGACAGACAGAGAGAGAGACCAAGACAGAGAGACAGAGACTGAGAAACAGACAGACAGACAGAGACAGAGATTGACTATAGAAGATTAAATAAAAAAATATTATCATAAAAATAATCCAGGTTAGTTTTCATCAGTCCTCTCATCTCTGTTTCCCTTTTAAAATGAAAAAAAAAGAAAAGTGCTTTGCTGTGCTTACTTTTGCCTAGCTTAAGTGTAAAGATTACTTTTGTTTGGTATCCCCAAATGAAGTACATTCAAAATGATGTGTCCTGGAAATCTGAAAGAGTTAATGGGAAATTTCCTATTAGCTGGATTTACTTACCCTGACTCACTGGAAGATCCTCATATTTAGCTTAGTATCTGTTCTGTGAATGTTCTAGTTTGCTGCTTTTCGTATATATATTTTATGAGGATGTATTGATTTGCATAGATATTTCAAGCAATTGCATTACCTTATACCCTAGGGACAGCTGCTCTGTTCTCCCTTAGGGAGAGTGGTTTCTGTAATCACAATGGATAATAACGTCTTCTAACTGGAGACGTTGCCTTTATTCTATTAAAAATATATTTTAAGTGCAGTCAGTCTAGAAAAAAGGAAACTTTAAAAATATGTAATTTGATAAACACATTTTATTCATTTGTGGGTAAAAAGAAGGATCCTGTGGAGTGGAATTTATCTTATTATAAAAAAGGAAGAAATAGTTATAGGAGACAAACTACAATTTCATATTCTAGAACAGTTTTAACAATGAAAACTTTAAATATTTGCCTGAGAATATTGTTATAACCACTTTTGTATTGTAGGAACCATAGCATTTTGTTTTCACAGATTTTCAAGTTTTCAGAAAAAATGTGCCAATGGGATAGTGGATTAAATTAGGAATTTTCTTTTGAAATGCTATATTCATTCTCTCCCTTCCTCTTTTTCTTTCTTTCTCTCTCATCTTTATCACCATACCTTTCTTTCTCTCTATATTTTGACTTTATTTCTTTTTTTTGTCTCTGTTGTTATCTTTGTCTCTCTCTCTACATACCTATGTTTCTCTCTGAGTTAGTTATACATAATAAATAAAAGACATTAGAAGTCACAATGTTGATGATAAATAAAATATTTATTATTTGAGAAAAATGTCTGAGCCATATGAGATATGCTACTTTGAAATTTCCAGGTTCTGAGCAAAGTAGAACAATTAATTTTTTTTAAATGGTGACAAAATCAAATCCCTCCCCACCTCAGATATTACTGGCCCAAAGCACTGGGTTATGTGTTGAGAGGGTCAAACTGGCAGGCTTGGGCCCCAATTTAATAAGGTAGGACAAATTATGAAAGGGCTTGAGGGACAGGGGAAGGAGTTTGAATTTTGCTCTGTTGGCAAAGGTGGCAACAATGAAAGTAGCTGAGTAGAGAATGCTTATTACGAAAGGCAGTTTGCTAAATGCTAAAGCTCTAAAGATGAAAAAAGAAACCACCAATAGTCCCAGTGCTCAAGGAGCTTATACTCTAAAAGATGAGGTAAGACAAACTAGAAAATTAACATGGTAGGGGGGAGAATGTCCTGAAAAGAAGAGTTCTAGGCGATATGCTGTAAGACATTTGAGGAGAGAGAAAACACTATCTGTTGGGAGAAGAATCGGGTAAGACTTTATGGAGGATGTGACATCTAAGATGAGACTTTATTGAATGTAAGCGTTTTAGTAGTTGGGCTGAGGGGAGGTATGAAGAGATAACTGTATGAGATTGTAGGCAGCTGGTATTTCAGGTTGGCTTGAAAATCAAGTATATGAAGAGAGATGGTGAGAAATCAGACTGGAAAGTAAATTTTCACTAGATCTTGAAAGTTCTTAAATGACAGCTTTTGGTCTTTGGATTTTTGTCTCAAGACAATGGAGAACCATGGAAGGAATTTGAGCAGGGGAGTTCCCTAACCAGCCCTGGGAATTGGGACGATCAGTTGGGCAGATGTGTGAAGGATGGATTGGGGAGAGGAGACTGCAGGGAGGGAGACCATTTATGAGTTCGCTACAATAATCTAGATGAGAAGTAGTGAGAGCCTGGATTAGGGTGTTGGACAGTAAGAATACAGCCAAGGGAGAATCGCAAAAGACTCACTAGCTGATAAAATGATGAAGTCTGAAAGCCCAGAAAGGTGGATGAGAAGGGGAAGAATCAGGGATCGTTCTCTCAGGACTGTACAGGACTTACACTCAAGTACCAAATCAGCAGACTTGTTCACCTAGTTATCTACAGGTTAACCTCTTAAGGGCAGAACAACCTTGCTTAGAATAGAAGATTAGCTAGGACTAAGACTTTGCTGTGTTTACCAAAAGCTTTTCTCCTTTAGAATTCAATCCATTGTCTTGAGTCTAAAATGGCCCCTATTTCTTTATTAGGTAGGATGAGCACTACTTCTGGCAGCCCTGATCTTCTTAAAATAACTCCATAGCCAGGTAAGAAATTTTCAATCTATCTATACTCAGGGGCATAATAATTACCTATTTATTCCCCAAGTTTCTTTTTATTACCCTCTGGTAACCCAAAATTTATATGCTTCCCTCTGTCTTTGATCTCTCATTTCTCTCCATCTCTTTGTATCTATCTCTCTTTAATCTCTTCTCTCTCTGTCTCTTTGTATCTCTCTCTCTCTTTAGTCTCTTTCTCCATCTCTATTACCTTATCCCTCTCTTTCTTCAGTTGTGCACACACACACATCAATCAGATAGGGCCAAATTTCAGATAAATGTATATATATATATATATATATATATATATATATATATATATACACATATATACATATATATATTCAGAGATTTTTAAAAAACCAAACAAACAAAAAACCTCTTACCTTGTTTGATGGGTAACATTCAGGAATATATTAGGCATTGAATAATAGAAAGAAGGGATACTATGAATTGATTTATATTGATCTTTCTTTTTGGCTAATGGTAAAATTTCAGCTAAAATATTCTCTAAGATTAAAAATAAAACTTTCACTTTGCTTTGGTAAGTAAAATTTAGAAAGATATTAGCACCATTATGTTACATAGAGAATGTGTAATATCAAATTATTCATGCTTTTTTGTAAATAAATGTTTGAAGAAACTTTAAATAAGAATACAGAAATGTTTTGGGCATAAGTGATATTTCCTTAGGATTTCTGTCCTGAACATCTATGCCTCTATCAAAACCTTATAGTGACCTTCTTGCCACTGGAAATATTTTAAGACACATCCAAATGATTAGAACACCTAATAAACATAATAAATAATAAATGTTCTTATTGACCATGGTTAATGTGAACCTATGCCTCCTTCAGGATATGGAGAAACATTCAATTATTAATTCAAAGATGACATCCCAGAAGCAACCAGTCTTTTAAGTTTGACCCGTAAATCGTACGTGGGCCATGCTTAAAATCTGAGTTTTTATTTTTAAATAGTTTTTATCTCAGATGCCCTCTATACTAGTTTCACAGCTATAAATCTCAGCTCTCCCAGGCCCTGTCTTCTCAAGAGCAGAGACTGGGTCTACCAATTCATTAAGATTTTCCTAGTGTATCTTCTACTCTATCAGTCCATACACTGCCAATATTTGAATAAATGTTGGTATCTGATTCATTTTTATGATGGACAACTTTGAAATTTTCATTAATTCTTTAAGTCCATCAAAGTACAATTTAACATACCATTTCCACCAGTTATTCAATAGAGCCAGTTATTTTGGCCTGGAAGAGTTTGTGTAAATTCTTTTTGAGTCTAATTTAGCTATTTGGAGAATTTGATTCTTGATTTGATGTAACTTTAGAAGAGTTCTGAAGCTTTAACCAATTTTATGATATCATTCAAAGTAGCAAACATTTCCTTATTGGTCATGTGCATAGTAAATAGAGAACTTGCTTCAACTGAGGCCAGGAAGACAGAGATTCAAGTTCCAGCTCCAACATCTATCTGTATGAACCTGGGCAGTATACTAGGCAACTGTCTAAGGGTGTAAATCTCAGCAGAAGGACTAATCTGAATTGACAGTGGATCTTCTTTCACTTAGGAATTCCATAAGCCTGTAAAATCCCAGGTTTAGTCTCAAACTCTCCTTATAATGTAAGAGAGAGGCACCGATAGAATCTTAGAGTTGTAAAGGACCTTCAGGATCACTAACTTCAACCTCTTCATTTTACAGATGAGGGAACTGTGATGTGGAGAGAACAAAGTGCTTTTTCAAGGGCATAGTTAACTAGCAGCATATTAACCAGGAGGAATTAACTAGTAGCAGAGTTGGAACTAGAACCCTTGTCTTCTTCCTAGGCTAAGGCTCTTTGCCCCATTCCACTTTTTTCCCTCCCATTTATGTGGAAGGGGGTGAAGAGAGGCTTGGGGATAACTGGATATCAGGAACTAACCTCTTTTAGTAACTTCACAACTCATAAGACAATTTTAAAAGTTTCACATATTCATTGCAGGCATGCACTTACAGGAATTGCTTTGCTCATTTACAGGTCAGATATTCTCTTATTTTTTTCCACAGTGCTATAATGACAAATATAGATAGATAGATAGCTATATATAGACATATAATGACACATATATACACAATGTAGTATATACTAATAATACTATATATCCATAATTATATATGGTACATATATACTATATGTGCATATATATATATATATATATGCATGTGTGTATATATATATATATGTATACTTGTGTTGGTAAGCAAATGGGCTCTTAACACTTAGTTCGAACCAAGTGCCCTTGAAGAATTTGACTTTTGTTTCCTTTGAGTAATTCAGTGTATTTCATTGAGCCTTACTAGGTGCTAAGCCCCAGGCCCAAACCCCTACTAGGTGTAAAACCTATGTGGGTGTGGATTGGTAACTAAGATGGGGCCCAAGGTGGGGCTAACTGAGGGGAGGTACTAACTCCAGAGCCAATCATAGGAGCCTAAGTTCTGGTCATTCAGATGACGTTTGATGACATCTGAAACCCTATAAGAAGAGAGGACAGAGCCATTTGCGCAGGGCTCTCACTGGCAATGGTGTTGTTGCAGAGACTCCAGGCAGCTGTAGTTAAGAGCCCTCCAGCTTGTAACCTGGATGCTGAGACTTTGTTAAACTCTGGTAACTATGTATTGGGATTTGAATCAGACAAGGTTTGTCTGTTGATGTTTGTAATTTGTTTGTATTTTGCCCCGAAGTTCAGAGTGGTTTTTTTCCCTGAACTAAGTGAATGATATGTGTATGCTGAATTAAAGTAAGCTTGTCAACCCCTTAAGGTAGCTTTCCTCAGATAAGCAGATCAAAAGAACCTGTGCTGTTAGCAACTTTCTGAGTGCTGGCTGTGGGTGTATCGTACACCCCCCACAGAAGCTGCTATAATGACTATACTTGTTCATATTGTTTCAAAAGCCTTAATGATTTCCCCTGGGCTCTCTGGTATGTGGAGGAACACTTGGACCCTGCCCAAATGGGTTAGTTAGCAACCTTAAAATATCTTAGTTATCTAGCCATAATACTTTCACTTAAAGCCTCAATTACTAAATATTTAGTATGTCTTTTACCAAAGAAAGACTAAGCTTTTTGACAGTCTACTCCTGGTTGAAGAGACAAAATACACACCTACAGAGCAATTAGTAAATTAGAATACACATATATGTATGCACCATATTATATGGTACAAACAGTATAACACAGTTGTACAGCTTGGACATAAAGGATAATAAGTTATCAGAGATCTATGCATCAAGGAAAAGTTGACCAAAGTCATGCATCACATGAGTACAGGAATAAATAAAGTGGAGATGTGACAATGATTCTGTTACTTGTACCGCTATAGGCAAGGCTTTATTCTGGATCAATAGTCACAGACCAAGCTGTAGGGTGTCTACATCAATTGTTTTATGCTCAGTCTACAGAATGGCAAAGTAACTCAATAAATTTCTCCACTTCAATCGTAATTTGGAAATAGACTATTTTATTATTCAGGCACACCTTGAAACAATGCCAAATTTATTATTTTCAATTAATTTTTTATAGGCAAATTAAAAGCAAACTATAAATCGGTAGGGGTTGGGGAGTAGTGGAACTCATTTCTGCTTCTGAGACACTCTATGGAACCAAAGGTGAAGGTGATGCATGCAAATCTACTATTTATTTCCCCCATAGCCAACCACTTTATTACTATTCAAATTACCAATATCTCTCCAGACCCTGAAATACGTCAGCATTTGGTCATCTTTGACTACATCCCTTCTTTTCCTAATCTTTCTCACTTACTCTTGGTGCAAAGTCAATTCCTAACTTTTTAAAAAAAATTCTTGCAGTCAAAATTCTTCTTTGGGTTTTAGTCATTTTCCATTTTAACACATCAGAAATTTATCTCCTTCAGTCTCTAGCTTTGAGGTTTTCTCTCTAGTTAGTATAATTTATGTTCAGTGGAGTAATGGATTATAGGTTTAGCATTTGAAGTCACCTCAAAGGTTATCTAGCAAGGAGTATGCTGGAGCCAGGTTGAATTGGTTTGAGAGAGTCAATTGTTCAATTTTCAGTGTTTATACCTTGAAAACTGGCAAAAACTTGCAATCTGGTCTTGGTTAAATTGTTGTTGTTGTTGATTGGCTAGACTTGAGAAAAGGTTAATAATGTAGATTAAGTTTAAAAGTGTTTCAGGAATGCATTTTTCCCCCAGAGAGCTGCTTGACAAATGCTTACCAGCATATTGCTGCATCCAAAACAGTCCTCATATTAAGCTTGAGGAAACTTGACACCCAGAAGAGATTGTAACTTGCTGGAGGTCAAATAGGTAATAAGCATTGCAGCTGAGATTCAAATTCAAGTCATCTGATTTCAAATTCTTCTCTCTTTCCATTATATTAATTGATAAAATTTCCCATGTAAAAAAATCTTCTTTTTAATGTTCCTCCCTGACCTTCTGATGCTCTCTGGCCCCTCTCAAGAATAGAGAGTTAGCTTTCATGCATAATTTGAGCAGGACAATACATTCATGTAAATTTTTTTGTGAAATCGATTTCTAAGCAATGTCTTTTTAAATTTTACTGAAATCAAAAATTCCCATAGGAATTTTGAGGAGTGACTATTTTGCAGTATATTTCTCAAAAAGCACCTGTGAACAAAGAAGCAAAGTCAACAAGGCAAACTAAAATCAAAGCTGAGTGATCTGATTTTTCTCTTTTTTAAGATTTTTTTATTTTTAGTTTACAACACTCAGTTCCTCATGAACCTGAGTTCCAGATTTTCTTCCCCACCCCCACCCCTGCCCTCCCCAAGACAGCATGGAATCCGATATATATTCTACATATAACTTCATGTTGAACTTATTTACACAACAATCAAGTTGTAAAGAATTATTACCAATGGAAAGAATGATGAGAATGAAGAAAAACAAAGAAAAACAACAAAAAAAGAGAAAAAAAAAGGAGAGCAAATAGTTTGTCTCAGTCTGTATTCAGACTCCATAGTTCTTTCTCTGGATACAGATAGCTCTCTCCATCATGAGTCCTTTGGAGTTGTCTTTGAACCTCGTATTGCTGAGAAGAGCTAAGTCTATCAAGGTTAGTCATCACAGAATCCATGTATCTGTAGTTGTGTACAATGTTCTCCTAGTTCTGCTCCGCTCACTCAGCATTATGTCGTGTAGGTTTTTCCAGGTTATTATGAAGTCCGTATCTTCCCCATTTCTTATAGCACAATAGTGTTCCATTACATTCATATACCACAACTTGTTTAGCCATTCCACAATTGATGGGCAGGTGATCTGATTTTTCAAAGCACAAGTGCTGAGTAATGTCCTGATAGTCTCTCTTTATGGGTCCAAAAGGAAAGAAAATCTAAAGTAGAAAAAATAATTTGACAACATATCCCATCTTTTCTGTCAGATCAAGATTAAGCAAACTTTCAGGGGACAACACTTCTAGTCTCTCTTTATGGGTCCAAAAGGAAAGAAAATCTAAAGTAGAAAAAATAATTTGACAACATATCCCATCTTTTCTGTCAGATCAAGATTAAGCAAACTTTCAGGGGACAACACTTCTGTGTAGTAATAATCTTATGAAAACAAGCCCCTCCCCCCCATTTTACACCATCAGAATACGCCAGGTTATGGACCTGGCCTCCCTCCAGTTACTTAAATAGAAGTGCTCAGAGAGTTCTGCACAATTCTATGACCACACAGCATCTGGGCTTATATTACAAAGACCTTAGGAATGGGATAGAATATTTGATGGATATTTGGGCTCTGTAGAGGATTTGAAGGGAAAAACAAGGAGAAACCTGGTGATAAAAAATTCCAAGCTTCCCTGGAGAGATAGCATGGCCTGGTGACTAGAGAGCTTATCTTAGAGCAAGAAAGACTTTATTTCTTTTTTGTTTTGTTTTTTTTTTTTGGCAGGGCAATTAGGGTTAAGCGACTTGCCCAAGGTCACACAGGTAGTACAAGTGTCAAGTGTCTGAAGCTAGATTTGAACTCAGGTCCTCCTGACTCCAGGGCCGGTGCTCTACTCACTGTGCCACCTAGCTGCCCCAAAACACTTTATTTCAAGCCCTGCCCCTGATACATAGTAGCTGTGTGATGCTGGACAAATACCTTAACCTCTTAGAACTCTAAGTAACTTTCTAAAACAGCGGTTCTTCACCTGGGGCCAAAGATCTTTAAAAAAAAAAACCACAAAAAATGATTACTACATTTCAATATAATTACTTTTCTTCGCATTTCCTTCCTTCTCTTTTTTTATTGTTTTGCATTTTGTTTTCTAAATGTTTAAAAACGTAATTCTGGGGGTGGAGACAGGACGACAAAGAAAAGGCAGGGACTTGCATGAGATGTGGTCAAAAACCCCTCTAAACACCTTTAAATAATGCAATAAAACAATTCTTGAAGCAGCCAAACGCACAAAAGGATGGAGTGAAATAATTTTCCAGCCAAAAATAACTTAGAGGGGCAGTAGGAAAGGTCTGTCATACCGGGGTTGAGTGGAACTGTAACAACAATTTGGTTAGCAGCTGCTCTGGGACCAACAAGACCAACAAGAGCTGCCAGCACAGGTTCTTTGATCTGCTTTTCTAAGGAAAGCAACTTTAAGGGGTTAACAATCTCAGTTTAGTTAAGCATATATGCATCATTCACTTAGTTCAGGGGGAAAAGATCAGCCCCCTGAACTTCAGGGCAAATGCAAACAGAAATTACAAACATCAACAGACAGACCTTGTCTGATTCAAATCACAATTCAGTTACCTGAGAAGAACCGATGGGTCTGGGTTAGCAAAGCTGGGGGCAGTTACAACAGCTTGCCCAGGGTCTCAACACTCTTTCCATGAGTGAGCCCCAAAAGTCAAACACCAACCTTGGATCTTGAATAACCATCTCAGGGCCCTGGGGCACTTGAAGTTCACCATTTAGAGTGTGAGAAATCAGTGTGGGAAAGCTCCAATCACCAGCACCACATCATATATGATTCAATGACTCTTGATTGTCTTAGTGCTGAGAAACATTCCAAGGCAAAAGATCCCACTATACCTGCTCCATTCAAATGAAGGTCAGTGAAAAGCCCCGTTTTGCTTGCCGTTACAGGAACACAGCCCAGCACAGGCCTAGTTAGCACAGCTACAGTGCCAGCGAACCAGGAACAGCCTTTAGGTGCCACTGAATTAGCTATGGTAACAGCTGCTCTGGAACTCTCACCCGAAAGATGTAAGGTGGTTGAACAACTGATCAGAAGGAAATTATAGGGGTCTCTTTGCTGCTACTGGGGAAAAGACTCTGTTGCTTTGCCCATAATCAGAGTCAAGTTGCAGTCCTAGGTGGCAGTCACTGGGTGAGGAGGAGCACTAGCATAGCAAAGCTTTGTGGCCACAGCAGAGGGGGGGCCCTTCCTCATAGTTACAGGGCAGAAAAGGTGCTTGTGGCCAGAACACAGGCCAGGAGAGTAGTAAACACCTCTCCTTAGATCATACTACTTTGGAAGAACTGAAAACTTACAAGTACCTAGAAGTATCTCTGAAAACAGCTGCACAAAACCCCTGAAGCTTGGGACAGTGCACCTTCCATTTTGGAAGGAGAGTTCTACCTTAACAAAGAATTAAATAGGCTTGGAAAATGAGCAAACAACAGAAAAAAATATCCATAGAAAGTTATTATGTTGACAAGGAATATCAAAACACATGCAGAAGAAGAAAGCAAAGACAAAGCTCTTACATCCATACCCTCCAAGAAAATATGAATTGGTCTCAGGCCATGGAAGAGCTCAAAAAGGATTTTGAAAACCAAGTAAGAGAGGTAGAGAAACAATTTGGAAGAGAAATGAGAGTGATGCAAGAAAATCATGAAAAGTGAGTCCCCTTGGTAAAGGAGACACAAAATAAATGCTGAAGAAAATAACACCTTAAAAACAAACTAAGTCAAATGATAATAGAGGTATAAAAAGCCAATGAGAAGAAGAATACCTTAAAAAGTAGAACTGGCCAAATGGAAAAAGAGGCATAAAAATTCACTGAAGAAAAAACTCCTTCAAAAGTAGAATTAGTCAAGTGGAAAAGGAGGTAAAAAAGCTCACTGAACAAAATAATTCTTTAAAAATCAGAATTGAGCAAATGGAAGCTAATGGCTTTGTGAGAAATCAAGAAATAATAACACAAAACCAAAAGAATGAAAAAGAAAATAGAAGACAATGTAAAATATCTCATTGGAAAAGTAATTGACCTGGAAAATACATCCAGGAGAGATTATTTAAAAATCACTGGATTCCCTGAAAGCCATGATCAATAAAAAAGCCAAGACATCAGCCAAGAAATTGTCAAGGAAAACTGCCTTGATATTTTAGAACCAGAGGGTAAAATAGAAATTGAAAGAATTCACTCCTGATTTTGCAAGCAGCCAGGAAGAAACAATTCAAGTATTGTGGAGCCCCAGTCAGGATAACCCAAGATTTTACAGCTTCTACATTAAAAGATCAGAGGGCTTGGAATATAATATTCCAGAGGTCAAAGGAACTAGGATTAAAACCAAGAATCACCTACCCAGCAAAACTGAGTTTAATCCTTCAGGGGGTAAAATGGATATTGAATGAAATAGAGGACTTTCAAGCATTCTTGATGGAAAGATCAGAGCTGAAGAGAAAATGACTTTCAAATACAAGACTCAAAAGAAGCATAAGAAGATAAACAGGAAATGGAAATCATAAAGGATTTAATAAGTTTAAACAATTTACATTTCTACATGGGAAGATATTTGTAACTCATAAGAACTTTCTCATTATTAGAGCAATTAGGGAAGGAATATATATATAGACAGAGGACACGGGTTGAGTTGAATATAGAGGGATGACATCTTAAAAAATATAAAATTAATGGGTGAGAAAGAGAAATGCACTGGGAGAAAGGGAAAGGGAGAGGTAGAATAGGATAAATTATCTCACATAAAAGAGGCAAAAACTTTTACCGTGGAGAGGAAGAGGAAGGGAGTTGAGGGAGGAGTGAGTGAACCTTCCTGTCATCTGAACTGGCTCAAAGAGGGAATGACATCCCCAATTGGGTATTGAAATCTATCTTACCCTACAGGAAAGTAGGAGGTGAGGGGGATAAGTGAAGGGCAATGATAGAAGGGAGGCCATATTGGGAAATGGGGTAGTCAGAAGGAAGCCACTTTTGAGAAAGGTGAAAAGAGAGAGGGAATAGAATAAACAAGGAGGGGCAGTAGGATGGAGGGAAATACAGTTAACAACAGTAACTGAGAAAAAGATTTTGAAGCAAGTTTCTCTCATGAAGGCCTCATTTGTCAGAAATATAGAGAACCGAGTCAAATTTATAAAAATAAGAGCCATTCCCCAACTGATAAATGATCAAAAGATACAGACCACTTTCAGATGAAGTAATCAAAACTATCTATCGCCATATGGGAAAACAAAAATGTAATTCTGAGAAAAAGGGTCTGAGGTTTCACCAGTCTGCTAAAGGGATCTCTGACAAAAAAATAACGTTAAGAACTCCTGCTCCAGGATTATAAATGGAAGGAAAGGGTGCCAACTTAAGTAAAAGGACTTTCCTCATCCGAGAAGACCATCTATCAAGGTAAATAAAATACTGTTCCTGTCTCCTATTTTGTAATGGGGAATGTTCATGGAAACTTGTCCAGTATGAATAAGATATCATTCTTTCTGACTTGTTCAAATGCAGTGACGCTTAAATTTGCTCTTTGAATCAAGTTAAATTGAAAAGTTCCCTGTGCTATTCAGGTACCTCAGGGAAAGGAAGGAAGTCTCTCGTTGTGATTGTTTTGTACTAGTGTATTTCTCCTACTCTAATTATTGATGCTGTTTCTTTGGAAGTTGTATTATAGACTTTAAAATGACAAATGGGGAGCGAAGGCTGACAAATGGGGTGACAGGATGAAGATTGATTCTATTAATAGAAGAATACCACAGGCAGCTAGAGGAGACTGGAAAAAACAAGCAGCTTCAGACTTGTGATAATACTCTGTGTGTGTGCTTCTCTATAATACTGAACAAAGGCAGTATGGTATAATTGTTATCAGGCAGACTCTGGAGTTAGGAAATGTATACCTGACTATACAACCATGGACAGACCGATTAACTTCTCAGTGTCTGCCAGGGGCTAAGAACATAAGTTATAGGCTAGTTGCCAATCTACCTTGGTGGAGGGAGTCTCCACACAAGTAGTTCCCCTCACTCATAAAAATCACAGATGCAGATCAACAACGATAGCAATTAATTAGTTCTTTGAAATTTGCAAAGTGTTTTACATAAATTGTGCTGTGCTTTACATAACTATTTTGTGAAGGTAATGCCAGTACTGTTATTTCCATTTATCAGATTTAGAGAGATTAAGTGAATGATCTATGGCCACACACCTATTAAAGATTAGAAAGAAGATCTAAGCACGTGTCTTCCTGTCTTTTAAGTCCTGCACCGTATCCACTAGGAGAGGCTTTCCATTGCCTTGTCATGCAACATCTTCTAGGGATCTGTTAGAACCCTACTATTGGACTGGGGGCTCCAAGGAAGTAGGGGCTATGTCTTGGCTTAACATAGAATATTTCCCAGTTCCTAGTAGTGTTTTTCTGTTAGCAGTAGCCTAATAAGAGTTTGTTGAACTGGATTAGTGGTCCCTATAGTGCAAGGTAGTCAACACACACAGTTCTGTATTGCTTTCAGAAATATTTACTGCCTGGGAAAATCTCAGTAACCCTTTTATTAGACATTATGTAATCAAGTGCTGAGAGCTTTTGAGGTCATGGCAGAACATATTTTTCTCTCCCATCATTGTTGTATCCATGTTATTTATGTCTGTCAAAAAGCCAATAGTAAACATAGTCCATATTTCTTTTAAAATGCATCAGAAGATTAATGACTAAATTATTTCTTCTTAGAACAGATGATATTGAAGTTGTTTTCCAGTATTTTTATGCTTTGTGGGTAGAAGCTTTAGATACTAAATTTGACCAATCTTTTAAAACTCTTAGAACATTTTAGAAAAAATAAAGTCTAATAAAATGTATATATCACAAAACAATGTGATGAAACATTGGCAAAGATGAATGCACTGGGTATATATGTGAAATTTTAGCTTATGTGACATTAGATGCATTTAAATATTCTTTCTGTTCTTTTTAGAATCAATAACATAAACAAGTATTTAATGATCACTTATTGTGTGCCAGGGATTGTGGTGGGTGATGAAATAAGTGAAATAATCTGTCTTCAAGGAGTTTATACTCTAAGAGTGTGTATATGTGTGTGTGTGTGTGTGTATCAATACACACATGTGTGTTGTTGTTCTGTCATTTTTTGGCAAGTCTGAGTCTTCATGACCCACTTGGGGTTTTCTTGGAGTGATTTTGCCATTTCCTTCTCCAACTCAATTTGCAGATGAGGAAACTGAGGAAAACAGGGTTAGGCGCCTTGCTCAGGGTCACACAGTTAGTAAGTATCTAAGGCCAGATTTAAACTCAGGAAGATGAATCTTCCTTACTCCAGGCCCAGCATTCTATCCACTACATCACCTAGATGCTGTATCTATATCTATACATATATCTATATCTATACCTTTACCTATATCTACATCTATACCTATATCTATATCTGTATCTGTATCTATATCTATATTTAGATCTATATCTGTATCTATATCTATAATTATATCTATATCTGTATCTGTATCTATGTCTGTATCTATATCTATAACTATATCTATACCTGTATCCGTATCCATATCCACATCTATACTCATATCCATAGCTACATCTATATCTATGTAGTTTAAATATATATCATATACACACAAAAGACACATATATGTATGTATGTATATTGAGACCACATATAAAACAAATACAGGTTAACCTTGAAGAGGAAGGTGCTGGCAGGCTGCGAGATCCAGAACATTGAAGCTGAATGTCCTCCTTGTGGAATCAGGGAGGATAAAGCTTGCATAAAGTCACACTATTCAGGCTCTTTCTTCTTCAGGGAATGGAGGACGTGAAGGCAGATAGGCTGCTCAACCAAACAAAGGTTCTGCATCTTTGTTCATGGCCAGAGAGCCTGAATCTAATCAGAGAATCCTAGGTCCAGAGTTAGAATGGATATTAGAAGCTGTCTAGTCCAATCCTTTCATTTTGCTGATGAGAAAACTCAGGAAGATTGAAGATCCGGAGATAGAATGGAATTTAGAGACTGACAAGCCAAACTTTGCATTTTACAGATAAGGAAACTGTGGCTTAAGGATGCATAATTATCAGAAGTATGATTTCAGCCCAAATCTAGAGTATCCCCAATTCTCTATCTGCTGTGCTGTGGTGCCTCAAAAGGATATATGATTTAAAATGAAGCATGAATTGTGATAGAGTGGGGCTGAATTCCTCTTGTTGATTCTTTGGGCTATCTTTCTGACTTCCTCAGGACATTATCGAGCTTTCACTTTATCTGTGAAATAATGGTCCTCCTCTTGTCCATCTTGTCCTGAGAAAAAAGAGATAATGGTATTAAGATAATATCATTTCCTTGGTTCAGCCTAGCAAAAAAATTCACAGCTGGATAGGAGAATAAAAAGGGTGACAAAGAAATGTATTTTTCCTCTGTAAGTTTTGGAATATGCTTCATTGTCCCAAGGGTGAAGGGGAGAACTCAACTCACTGCAATATTAAACATTCTGATAAATATTTTGGCTTTCATAGACTGTAATATACTTATGAATATTGAGTATTACTAATGAGTAGTGAGTATCAGGATAGCTATTATAACTATTTAGTTTACCATAAAAAGATATATTTGAAATTTCAGTCCATTTTCTCCTCTAAATAGAGAACTTAACATAATCTTACAACTAAATCCACCATCCAATCCAAGCAGAACTGGATGAATATATGTATGCATTTGTATATGGAACTTGTGCTTTGAAAACAGATGTGTTGCACTCCATGATGATTCAACCCAGCTGTCAGCTGCTCACAAGGGACAGCGATGCTGCTGCTTCAAACATGTCAATATTTTTGAAATAGTTTACCCAAATGCATGCGTGCTAAAGATGCAGCCAGACTGTCTCTCTCTTAAAGAGGTGAGGGGAAAAGTTATTGAGGTGATTGGAATGAGGTGCAGTTGAAAACAATGGCCTCCATCATTAAATGATCATACCACTGTTAGAAAAAAGTGCCAGTTCTTCACTTCTGGACCTTTTGGTGTGGGAGGGCAGGGTACAGATTCTCAATCCCCACACAACTTATACTCATTCCAATCATTCCACACAAATCGTCTGTTATTCTATGAACAATCTTTGGATTATATCATCTGACCTACAAATTCTGTGATGGTGGCCTTTTATATCTCCTTCTGGAGAGGAAAGATTCCTTCTAGCCAAAGAGCAAAGAAGTAAACTGACTGCCTCATGAGGGAAAAAGGCAGGAAAGGATTTTGTTGATTCCCCTCCCCCCTTTTCAATAATCCAATCAATGACTATCTAACGGTTTTGACTTCCCCAAATTTCTATAGCAGAGAAAATTATAAGGCTTTGAATTAAGAAAAGCATGATCGAACCCACTCAACTGCCTGAGGGGAGTAGATAACCTTCCAGCAAAGACTTCAGCTAAGGCCAAAAGATGGAAGGAGAGAGAAGCCTGACAAACGTGTCCGGTAGAACCATGCCTGAAAGTAATCAGCAGCAATGATGGAAGCAGTAGAGGAATACATCTGTCATATGGGGTGAGCAAGGAACAATTCCCAGTAAATACCATATGTTCAGTAGAAACTACTTGCTATGGGAGATCATAGGAGCCAAACTAGAAGAAGCAACATGATGAGATCACCAGAAGACACTGGTTGGGTTCGTGTGTGTGTGTGTGTGTGTGTGTGTGTACGTGTGTGTGTGCACACGCGTGTGCATGCATGCATTGGGGAGGTGCTGAATTGTCTCATTACATGTATGCCCTTAACACATGTTCCCTACAGAAATGTACTGTTCCCACTTTTGGTGCATGTATATGTTTGGTGTGTGTTATAGGTTGTTTTGAGAAAAAGTATACCGTCAACTTTTTTATTACATTATTTCATTCAATGCCTTTGACTTGAATTGAGGATATCCTCTGGCTGAAAAGCACACATTGTGGAGGCACAAAAACCATAATTTAAATGGATGTGAACCCCATAAGATACTATGAACCCAGCATAGCTTTGCTTGTGTCCTCATGTATGAGTTGTGAGGTCATCTCAGTGGTTACAGCGGTCATCATCAAAATATGTATTCCTAAATATTAGGTACCTGTGATTTGAACAATCTACATCCTGGAATTTCCTCTCCTAATGATAATAAGTATCAGTGACAAGATTTGAACCCAATTCTTCCTGACTTCTAATTCAGCACTTTTTCCTCAATCCAAGTCTAGTACTTTACCTACTGCACTATTCTGCTTCTCAGATATATCCCAGACTATACAATAAAGAACTGTTACTTAAAGGGATCCTAAGATATTTCTTATGTATCATTAAGCAAAGTGTGTGTATGTGTATGTATACACATGTATACACATAAACGCACACACATATCTTTTTTAAATTGGACTTGTGATTTCATTGGTAGAGGTAACTCCTAAATTCCTCTATCAATAGACATATGCAACTAGTCTGCAGCTTACAGTTTTAGAAGGTTGCCTGAAGCATTGAGAGATTAAGAAAAATTCCTGGTGTTACACAGCTAGTGTGTGTCCAAGATGAGTTTTGAACGTAGGTCATCCTGACTCTTGAGACCAGTTGTCTATTTACTATATTTTACTACATATACTACCTCATATTGCTTCTCATGATGTATCCTATAGCCACATAATAAATTTTCATTGACTCTCTAACTACTGTAACTGTAATAAACAGAATAAATCTTTTGACAGCTTTAGTGTGAGTGAATATATAGTGATGCATGAAAAGGAAGCTAAATATTAAGGAGAAGCTTGATAATAATCTGAGAGGTATTTACTTTGATATTTCGAGCACTGAAATGACGCATGATAGAGCAATGAGGGTGGATTTTCCCTCCCCCAAGCCAGATTACACTCCACCTGGCCTTCTTACTCTGGGCAACTCTTGTCTCTGTTTTCCCATGTATCGTGACTCATAAAGCAGAGAGGTAACTCTAATAATAAAATAGCAAGAACACCAAGAACAACAGCTATAATAACACCAACAAAGAAGTAATGAAGGAAGGAGTGGCTGATTCGTGCAGGGATTCAGCGTAATGGCATTGCCACCAAATATTATAGAAGGGTTATCCTTAAGTGGCAGAGTAGGTTCTGTTTGGTAACTTGGCTGCAATAGTTTAGCACCTACTGAAAACCTAGAAGAATACAACCAGATGCCCAGAATTATATATGAAAACATCTATATCCTATGCAACCTATCATTTATAAATATTAAAATTATAAATACAGACAAAAAAATCTTTATGGTATAGTAACTGGAGAATTATTTCTCAAATGCTTTTCCCACTACCTCATTGACCACTTTCTCATGAAGGGAATGCCCTTCTCCTTGCTAAAGTTCACATTTCCACTTGCACACAGGAGAACACCCTGTCCCATCCTGTATTCTCCAGCAGATTTCCCCTTCTGTCATTCCCTCTTTTGGTAATCCTCCATCTCTACCTGTCTAGTGACTGCTTTACTGAAACTCACAAATATATCCAAGTCTCTTCTATTTGAAAAAACAAAACAAAACGCTTACTCCTGGTTAGTTATCATCTTTGTTTTGTGCTTAAACTCTTTTGTTAGCTATTAATAAACTCCTTGAGAAAAATTGTCTATGATTGATGCCTTCACTTCCTTTCCTCTCACTCTCCTCTTAACTCTTTGCAGTCTGATTTCTAACTTCATAATTCAATAAAAATTTCTCTCTTTAAAATTAGTGATGATCCTTTAGGTGCCAAATCTAATGGCTTTTTCTCAACCCTTGTCTTTTTTAACCTCTCTGCAGCCTTTGAAACTATCATCTTCTTCTCCTCTTCAATTTAGAATTTTGTCAAGCCAGAAGTCAGAAGATGGAGACTGTTCCTGATCCCCTTTAATGCAACCACCTTCTGTCCAATAATTCTCTTCAATTGATCCTAAATATGTCTTGTTTTTACATAATTATTTACATATTATCTCTCATATTAGAAAGTTCCTGGAGAGCAGGTACTGTTTTTGCCTCTCTCTGTATCCCCAGAGCTTAGCTCAGTGCATGACACATAGTAAGTGCTTAATAAATGTTTGTTAACTAACAAAATTGTTGCCCACAAACCTGTACATAATATTGACCCTTAAATATTTTAGAAGGAAATTTCTGACATATATCATTATCCTAATGCTTATTATAGCCAAACTATGTGGAACAAATAGCTTTCCAAGCATTAAAATTTGGAAGAATTCAAAACTTTGTGGGAATAGGATGAAATACACATGGTCTCTACCATCCTTTCTACTACTAGAAGTAATCAAAGGTGTTTTCAATTGGCCTATAAAAGTTGAACTTCCATCCCCATACTTGCAATTCAGTTATCAAACCTAGTCACTTTATGCAATTGAGTGAAAGTCTGCTGAGGTTGGGGATTTTTCCTAGTGCTACTTATATCTGAATTCCATCATATAAAACAATAAGAATAATATAATAAAACTAAGAATTAGAAGTGCCATCAATTTGCCTCCAAACATTTTAAAGGCAACTCATTTCCCCCAAAAAAGAACCTTTTTTTCTGTTTTCTGATAGTTTCTTCCAATTTTAATAAGATTCTATTCCAGTTGAAATGTGCTTTTAAATTTTAAACAGATTATATTTGTTGTTGGAAAATATATGAATGTAGAATTGATAGTTTAGAAATTGCTTTCTGCAAAAAAATTAGATGGTGGCTTGGTTATTCTTCTAACAAGCCAGTCATTAAGTAGAGTAACAGGAAATTTAGTAGGAAATATCTGTGCCTGATATGTTAAGAAATTAAAGGCAATCATTTATTAAATATTGTTAAAAAAGTGCTTCTCTGGCTTAACAAAACTTGCAACATTTTTGTTAGGAAAATAACTCTTCAGCATTGGTTATGCATGTTTATTATTTATGAAATAGGAAATGTGTTGTAATATAAGGAGTGCTGTATTTGGAATCAAAGAACTTGGGTTATGAATCATGGTTCTGCTACTTGCTTGCTACCTGTGCTTATCTTTGCATTTGGGGTGATCCTAAAAATCAATTCTTTGTAGACTACAGTATTCTGACTCACATCCATTCAGTGAAATGGTATGTTTATTTTTCGTTGTTGTTGTTGTTGAATGATGCCTGAAGTCCAAATCAGGAATTCTTAAACAACAGGGTAATTACCAAAGCCAGAATCATATATTTCTGAGGACTGATAATTTCTCTTCTATGTTTACAAAAATTAAAAGAAAAGCAGAAGAAAATCAGTCATTGACTGGATGATATATTTCAAAATCACCCAGGCAAGTGCATATCTCCAACTGCAACAGACATGCTTCTGTTATAGGCTTTTATTGTTACTTTGGGGAAAGTGGGGAATAAAACCCTTTTACCTCCCATGATGGAAATGCAAAGGAGGTAAAACACTGGAATACAGTCCCAAAGTAGAAAGGTCTACAAGATAACAGCTTTATTGCTGGAGAATGTAAACTCTTGAAAGGAAGGACTGTTGCATGTTTTTTTTTGTTGCATTCTTAGTTCTCAGAACAGCGCATGGTACACAGCAGGCAATTAACCTTGACTTGCTTGAGTACTTGATTAGATTCCTGCAATAAATCCCTACATAATAATAATCAATCATCAATCATTTTGTATGTAGCCTTGAGTCACTGGGTTGTAATCAGGAGTTTCCTGGTCATTCCAACAAGGTGCTGGGATGCATGTCTTTTACCAAGGGGGATACATTCCCTACTTCAAGGAGGTTTCTCCACCTTTTTTGTGAATAAAGGATCATTCCCTATAATCTCATGAATTGGGGGAGGAGAAAGAGGGCTCATCAAATTGAATAGAGTTATGTCTTGATAACCCAAGCTTTTATATGATACAGTTGTTAATGTCTCAGAATGAAATGTCATTTTAAAGTGTGCCAAACAACATTTAAGGTCCAGCTGATGATGTTGGAAATCAATAAATACCTTTTTCCATATTTTAAAATTTCATGTCCTTACATTCAGATTGCATTATGAAATGAGAAGCGGGCTGATGGATCATAAATCACCCATAGAAAGTATTTCATGAACCTATGAAAAATCAATGCATCTTTTCAGAAAGTAAAATTCATATTTGCTTATATTTTAACATTACATGTGGAAGAAGCAAACACATAATTGAAATATCTTGGAGATTGGCTTTTTAAAATTCCTTACATATTACCTTTTAGGGCAGAGTCTTTGATAGTTAAACTTGCTGGACAAAGCAAGAAAAGCCAGATGCACACATCAATGACTAATGAACTCTCCTTCATGATCCTTATTAATTGGATTTTTTTAAAGAAAAAAAATGCCTTCCCTTCTACTTTCCCCTCCTGAAAGAGCAGTAAGAGCTATGGGAGTTCAATGACCTGAAGAATGTGGATCATAAAATACCTATTATAAAGAAAGAAAGAACAGAAGTGGTCCAGTTAAAGGAAATTTAAAAAGATGGCTATAATTTAGAACTTGCACAGGAAGATTTTTTTTTATTAGAATAGAGAGGAGGGGACTGCAGGGTTTAGTTGGATTTGACAGTGTCTTGTTAACTTTATGTTTTAAATGACTAAAGTGTTTGTGCTGTATTTTCTTTTAGATATAATGACTTTATAGCTTTCCATTTAACTTTTTTCTTTCCCCATCTATAAAGACGTTCAGATGAATTCACTTACTCCAAGTTAGAAACAGTTCAATGGAAAGTCCCCTGATTATAAAAATACATTAAAAATAAAGAGTGCACACTATATTTGATCCTTTGGCCTATTGGGAATGTCTAATTGGAATGTCTGAGAATAGGAAATCATTTACAGACTACAAAAAGAGTGCAGGTGGTTAGGAGATGGAAAAACCAATTTCTTCAGGACTGTAAATGGAACTTGAAAGTTCAAAAGGGAAGTTAGTTTTCAAGGTAATGTCAGTAAACTAGACCTGGACAAAAAAGAGTCAACATGGTGCAGTGAATAAAGTGTGAGGGCTAGTTTAAGATTGATATTAGTTTAATTCCTATATTAGATATTTATTAGTTCTATGACATTAGATCAGTTCCTTGAACAAGATAATCCATTTCCCAATTCAGCTGGCCTTTCCCCAATTTCACTGGCTATCCGCATGTCTAAAATTCTTTGCCTCCCCATGTCCACACCTTGACTTCCCTTGCTTCCTTCAAGTCAAAAATCCCACCTTCTATAGGAAGACTTTCCCAATCCTCCTTAATTCTAGTGCCTTTCTTTTCATGATTATCTTCAATCGATTCTGCATATAGCTTGTTTGTATATAGTTGTTTGCATTGAGAATAGGGACTGTCTTTTACTTTTCTTTGTAACCACAATGCTTAGCACAGTGCCTAGCTTAATAAATGTTTACTGACTGACTGACAAGTTACTTGCTAGAGTCAAAGAAATGGAAAGTGTCCAAGGAGGGATTTGAAATCAGATATTCCTGCCTGTCAGTCTTCCATCTGGGATGTTATGAGAGTTGAATGTTGTAATCTACATACAGCACTTTGCAAACTTTGGAGTGGGATATGCGTGACAATGGTTGTTTTTGTTGATGATGATGATAACTCAAAATTCCTATTAGTTACACACTTATTCCTTTGCCCATGAGCTAATCTCACCCATTTTTTGTATCTACTCTTTGTTAACCAAATAGTTCTTTTGTCTACTTTGTTGAATGAGTGATACATGTAAGATTAAACAATTGCAAGATAAGGGAGTTATGATTATCAAAAAATGGTCATGTGAAATACATATGGAGGATTTTGTAGGTTTGAAGCTCAGCTTACATTAGTAGTGTGACATCATGTCTAAAAATTCATACTTTAATTTAGGTGGCATTTGCAGAGATAGAATGTTCAAAATGAAAGGTGATAGTCCTGCTATATATACTCTAAGTGGATCAGGACCATTGGTGGATTATTTGTAGTTGAGATGCCACATTTTAGGAAGAACTTTGATCAATAAACACAGTTGAGGGCTTTAGAGATTAGTGTCATAAGATTTTAGAGCTGTAAGGAAGCTTACATATCATCAAGCCTAACACATTTACAGGTGAGAAAACAGGGCCAGGGAGATTAAACAATTTGCCTAATGTCTCACAGCTGGTACTAGTATAAGAGCTGAGCCTAGAGGTAGAGTCAAGATGGCAGTGACTCACCTGAGTTCTCCCCCAAACCTCTCTGAACACCTTTAAATCATGCCAGATAACAATTCCTGAAGCAGCAGAACCCACAATAGGACAGGATGAAACAATTTTCATGACAAAGACAACTTAAAAGGTCAGCAGGAAGGGTCTATCACACCCTTAATTTGAAGATCTTCCCATCCATTGATAGACCCATATGACCTACTTAGGTCACATGGAAGTCTAAGTCACACAAAGTCTTCAGTGGGAGGAGCTTGCTGAACGTGTGGAACAGGAAGGGTGGAGCAAGAAGGGTGGAACAGGAAGGCAAGAGGAAGATGGTCAGAGCAGTCAGAGCTAAGGGAGAAAGAGGAAGCAGGCAAGCAGGCCACTAGCTGTGAGTGTTTGTTTGTGGCAAGGCCCAAGCAGATGGAAGGCTTTGGGATAATGGTGCTCCCTGCAGTGATAATGTGCATAAACTTCTTTGTTGCTGTGATGGATTTGGCTTCCTGGTGTTAGGATTTGGCTTTCTGGTGTTTGAATAAATGTTTTGATTCTGTCTTCCATATAGAGAGTCTGTTATACTTTGAGATTCAGAACTCTGCCAGCGTATTCCTAGCCACCATAGGCACTGTGAATATCGTGTTGGCGATACAAGCCCCAACCCCAGCAAACCAGGAGCAGGCTCTGGGAGCCACTGAATCAGCAGTGGCAGCAGCTGCTTCTAGAGCTCTAACGGATGGTAAAGGGGTTGAACAACTGGTCAGAAGGAGATTACAAGGGTCCCTTTATTAGCACTGGGGGCAGGACTCTGTTGCTTTGCCCATAGTTGGATCCAGGTTGTAGTCCTGGGTGGCAGTCACAGGGTAAGGAGGAGCACTAGCACACCAGAGCTTATGGCCACAGTGGGGACCCTCATCACAGCTCCAAGGCAGAGAAGAATGCTTGTGGTTGCTCACAGCCCAGAGCCCAGACCAGGAGAATAGTAAACAAACCTCTTTAGATCTTATCACCTTGGAAGAATTGAAAACCTACAACGGAAAACAGCTGCACAAAACCCCTGAAACTTGGGACAGTGCACCCTACATTCTGGAAACAGTTCTACTTTAGCAAAGAGTAAAATAAGCTGGGAAAATGAGCAAACAACAGAAAAAAAAATCCGCCCATGGAAAGTTGTTATGTTCACAAGGAAAATCAAAACACACTCAGAAGAAAAAAAATCAAAGATCTTACATACCAAGCCTCCAAGAAAAATATGAATTGATCTCAGGTCATGGAAGAGCTCAAAAATGATTTTGAAAATCAAGTAAGAGAGGTAGAGAAAAAAAATTTGGAAGAGAAACTGGAGCGATGCAAGAAAATCTTGAAAAACTAGTCAGCAGTTTAGTAAAGGAGACACAACAAAAATTGAAGAAAATAACACATTAAAAAACAAAGTCAAATGGTAAAAGAGGTACAAAAAGCCAATGAGGAAAAGAATGTCTTAAAAAGCAGAACTGGCCATATAGAAAAGGAGGCACAAAAGCTCACTGAAGAAAATTATTCCAAAAAAAAAAGGGAGGCTAATGACTTCATGAGAAATCAAGAAATAGTAACATAAAACCAAAAGAATGAATGAATTAAAAACAATGTGAAATATCTCATTGGAAAAATAACTGACCTGGAAAATACATCCAGGAGAGATCATTTAAAAATCATTGGACTACCTGAAAGACATGATCAAAAAAAGGAGCCAAGATGTCATCTCTCAAGAAATTATCAAGAAAACTGCCTGATAGTCTAAAACCAGGGGATAAAATAGAAATTAAAGAATCCACCAATCACTCTCAAAAGAGATCCTAAAATGAAAACTCCCAGGGATATTATGGCCAAATTCCAGAGCTTCTAGGGCAAGGAGAAAATATTGCAAGCAGCCAGAAAGAAACAATTCAAGTGTTGTGGAGCCACAGTCAGGATAACACAAGATTTAGTAGCTTCTATATTAAAGGATCAGAGGGCTTGGAATATGATATTCCAGAGGGCAAAGGAGATAGGATTACAACCTAGAATCACCTACCTACCAAAACTGAGTTTAATCCTTCAGGGGAAAATTGTACATTCAATAAGATAGAGGACTTTCAAGCATTCTTGATGAAAAGATCAGAGCCGAGTAAAAAATACGAGTTTCAGAAACAAGACTCAAGAGAAGTATGAGAAGGTAAACAGAAAGGAAAATCATAAGGGACTAAACTATTTAAATCCCTACATGGGAAGATGATACTTGTAACTCTTAAGAACTTTCTCATTATTAGGGCATGATTATACAGCTCATAAGCATCCAAAGTAGGATCTGAATTCATGTTTCATGACTGTGAAGTCCAGTATGTTATCCACCAGGCTATCTCATGAGGACTAGAAAGAAGATTTTTTTAATGACTCATATCTGAACAAAAAGCCCCTTAAACTAAAATTAGAGAGCATTTTGTCACCAAGCTGGCATTTGGACAGCAGGAGGTCAACATCATCTTTGAAGACAGGAGAACTAGATGATTTCTTTTCACCAGGCAAGTTCAGACTCACTAGCCTAATCTACTGGGGTAGCTATCACCTCTAAATCTATCTTAATTCAATTCAACAAGCACACACTACCTTTAAGTTACTATGCTAGGTGCTAGAGATAATCTTTGATCTAATAACTTTATATCTGTCTGGAATCTCCCACCCTAGCAGGCTGAACAATAATTAATTGTGACTTCTTCCTCTTATTTTTTTCCTCATCCTTGCTCCCTGAAATGACCCACACCCTCAAAAGTATGTGCTAGCTTAGTTTTAGATATTTTACTTGGCAATGTTGATAAAACTGTGGTATTTCATCTTTCCAGAATATGTTTCTCCTCTCTCTAAGTTATGGGCTTGGATATCTGATACTTGGGGCAGAGCTTTCCAAAGGAAGTTCTCAACTTGGTCACTTATGTGTGAGATACCTTAACTCCAGACCACCGATGTATTGGTGTAGATTTAGGGACAACTTTCATGTTTCTTCAACTACAAGGCAAGGAAGTTTTCTTGTATGGATTATTTCCCTTCAGGTTTCCAATCTTGTGCTTTCTCACCAATTTGTTGGACATCTCCATGTTCTTGCCCCCACTGGACATCTGGACTCTTCCATCATCCCCCAAATCCTTGCTTTGTTATTCAGAAGCAAATTTAATTATTGTTTCTCAACTAATTCATACCTAATGGTTTGTCTCATTTATAGGAATCAGGTTCCATACCATGCCATGCCCCAGCATATTTTTTCTTCCCTCAGATAGTCTCATTCTGCAGCCCATTTCCCTTGCTGGACTTATTACCTCCACACTCATTGTTGAGTTGATACGAAAAAAAAAAAACATATCCTCTTGGTAATAGATGCATTCTTTGTCTTCAGGCGCAGGATCCCACTCTTTCCCTATATCAAGGTGCTAAGCCATATCTTATAATTGAGATTCTTCCTCTGGAGGTGAATTCCATATGATATATGCTCAAAAAATCCAGGAAATCTATAATTATTTTAAAATGCAGAGGCATATAGGAAATTAGGAAATGGAGAATGAAGTCATTAAAGAAAAGCAATAATATATTTCAAATATCTCCTTTCCAAAATTTGATTAATTAATCAAATGTTAGTAATCTGAGAAATTCAAGCAATAAAAGTTAACATGGAAAATGTTGTTCTCCTTAAATAGTCTCCTTGCTATGGAGATAAATCCAGTGTCTTGGGTGGTACAAAGAAAGAAATACCTTCACTGATGAACTATAAATGATTTACAGGTATAGGATATGGACTGGAGATCCCAAGGAGATGAAAACTGAGGACATTTGGGAAGGCTTTTAATATTTTCCATGATATTACAGTAAAGGTAACTTTCAGGGTTCAATCTGAAGATTTAACTGTGTGTAACAGTCTGTATCATACTGTACCCAATAGACCTGGTGATTCCAAGCATTGGATAGCCATCCATACACAACAGTTTTCTTCTGCCTGGAATATTTAATGTGCAGTCAAACCCTTCAAGTGAACATGAGGTACTGGCAATAGATATAGAGAAGGCTGCTGATGATAGGAACAATGATTCAATCCATCCTCAACCCAGTTCTTCTTCTTTAATGTAGCCTATATTTCAAGTCCTTTTGTCTCTCACAATATTACTTGGAGGGAGAAACAATTAATAGCTTTCAAATTTGTCAGTTTTCATGGACTCAAAATCCGAAATTATAAATTAGGCATTTAAGATTATAATCAATATAAGTATACCATATATTTTAATGCTTGCATAAAACAATTGTACATATGCCATGAAAAGCGGATTGACAAAGTTTGATTACTGTCAAAACACTTTACTGAGACTTGCTTAGATTTCATTTCATTATTTCTAACAAATTATGATATGGTATACTTCTGTTGTCTCCAAAATTTTTTGATCATGTACCCCTTTCAGCAACATAAAGTAAAATTAAATAAAAATTTAAAACTATAATGAACATACAAATAATATTGTACAAATAACTATTTATAAATTATATATGTATTATAATGAAAATAATTATGTACATTATAAAGCTTATGAAAATAGAAACTAAGAAAGGATGATGAAATATTTCAAAAATAATATTTTATTGTAAATTCCATAAACATTTTGTTCTTATTAAATATTTATCAATAATGATATTGTAGTTGGTGCTTAATAAATGTTTATTGATTGATAGTAAGAGTAATATGATTGAATATGGTTCAATATTTTTGAAAATTTTGGTTTAACACTTTCTAATATGGAGATTCAAAGACCAATTTCTTTTATTAAGTGATTTGATGCTTGGTAGGTTGTTAGATCTGGGGACAAAACAAAACACTGCACCAAGAAAGGTCAATTCAAATGGAAAACCTGTATCATCATTTATGCATCCTGTATTCTGACACTCATTTTCAATCCCATCCACCAGTTATGCAAAGATATTTACTTAAATTCTGGTAGTAAATTATCACCTTCCCTGATATTACCATAGGGTTCTTACAAATTGTGAGGTGCTACATTTTCATATCTGTATTTATATTGTTAACAAAGGGGCTGAAAGCCTATTGAAACAAAGAATCTTCAAGGTTTCCAAATAATTTAGAAAGTTCTCTTTCCAATTTTTTAAAAATGTGCATATATGATACAGTTTTTTGGGGTGACACATTATTTTCAGCATCCCAAAAAAGAGGAAATATCAAGGCAGTCAAAAGTGTCAAAAACTGCAGAAAATCCAGGAAAGGTGAGTACTGAAAAAATGGCATCAGATTTGGCAACTAGAATATTATTATTAATTTATAAGATATCAGTTTCTGTTGATTAAAGATTCAATGATAAGGAGCAGCTTGAGAACCTGGGAAATTGGAAGGATGGTGTTATCCTACAGAGATATGGGGAATTTTGCAAAAAGGTTGTTTTGTTTAAAAAAATGGGGGAAAGAGATAATTGTAACGAGATCTGCTGTACAGCTACCAATTCATCCCTCATTACTCAAGTTGTGCTTTTCCTCCACACACACACACACACACACACACACACACACACACACACACACACATACACAGTACAAGCAGTGTGGCTCTTACCATAATTGCCTTCAGAGCTCAGTTTACCTCAGAGTTGTTTTAATTTGCAGTTCTCTAATCAAAAGTGATTTAGAACACTTGTTTATATGCCTATAGATAGCATTCATTTCTTCACCTGAAACCTGCCTGTTCATATCCTCTGACCAATTATCAATTGGAGAATGGCTTGTATTCTTATAAATTTGACTCAGTTCTCTATATATTTGAGAAATGAGGCCTTTATCAGAGACACTTGTGGTGAAAATTCCTTCCCAGATTCCTACATTCCTTCTAATCTTGGTTACATTGGTTTTGTTTATTCAAAAGCTTTTAAATTTAACATAATCAAAATATCTATTTTACATTTTACAATTCTCTTTCTCTTGTTTGGTCATGAATTCTTCCCTTTCCCATGGCTCTGACAGGTAGACTATTCCTTGCTCTTTTAATTTGCTTATGGTGTCATCCTTTATGTATAAATCATGTACCCATTTTGACCTTATCTTGGCATATGGTGTGAGATGTTGGTCTATATCTAGTTTGCCTCCTATTGTTATCCAGTTTCTCAGCAATTTATGTCAAACACTGAGTTCTTATCCCAAAACCTGCCAAGTCCTCTGTTATCCTGATTGTGAATCCCTGACATTTGAATTGTTTCTTTCTGGCAACTTGAAGAACTTTTTCATTGACCAAATAGTTTTGGAATTTTGCTATAATGTTCCTTGGAGTTTTTATTTTGGGACCTCTTTCAAGAGGTGATTGGTGGATTCTTTCAATTTCTATTTTGCTCTCCATTTACAGGACATCAGGGCAGTTTTCCCTGATAATTTCTTGAAAGTGCTCCTTTTGATTATGGTTTTCAGGTAGTCCAATGAATCTGATATTGTCTCTCCTGGATTTGTTTTCCTAGGTCAGTTGTTTCTCCCATGAGGTATTTTACATTTTCTTCTATTTTTTTCATTCTTTTGAATTTTTTTGATTGATTCTTGATGTCTCATAGAGTCATTTTCTTCCACTTGCCCAATTCTAACTCTTAAGATATGGTTTTCTTCAATTGGCTTTTGTACTTTCTTTTCCATATGGCCAATTGTACTTTTCAAGGAGTTTTTTTCATCAGTGGATTTTTGTATCTCCTTTTCCATTTGGCCACATCTACTTTTTAAGCAGTTCCTACCAAGCTGTTGACTCTTTTTTTCATAAATCTCTTGCATCACTCTCATTTCTTTTCCAAATGCTCTTCTACTTCTCTTACGTAATTTTAAGCTCCTTTTTGAGCTCTTCCATGAGTTCTTTGTGAGCTTGAGACCACTTCCTGTTTTTCTTTTGACTTTTGCTTATATACATATTTTGACATTGTTGTCCTCCTCTGAGTTTGTTTCTTGGTCTTCTCTGTTGCCATACTAACTTCCTATGGTCAGATTCTTTTTTTGTTGTTTTTTGCTCATCTTTTGTAATTGTGGATAAAACTGAGGACGAAAAGGAATATACATCTTTCTCAGCAGCATGTGACACTTATACAAAAAAAGGCTATGTAATAGGACATAAAAACCTCAAAATCAAATGAAGAAAGGCAGAAATAGTAAATACATTCCTTTTGGATCATAATGCAATGGAAATCAAATTCAACAAAGGGAAGGGGAAAATAGATTAAGATCAAAATGAAAAATTAATAAATAAAAAATAAAAATAAATAAATAGAAAGAATTTTGCTCAACTATGTGGGCAATAAAACCAACAAGTCAAATTGATGAATATTAATAAAATACAAATTACTGATATTAGCAGAAGAATTTAAATAACTAAACTTTGGAAAAAAAGATATTGAACACCATAAATGAACTTATGAAATGGATTAGGAGTGGGAAAACATACCGCTACTAGGTCTGTATCCAAAAAAAAAATCAAAGAAAAAGGAATAGATCCTGTATGTGCAAAAATATTTATAGCAGTTACTTTGGTGGTTCCAAGGGAAATTATAGGGATGTCCATCAACAGGAGAATGGCTGAACAAGTTGTGTTACATGATTGCAATGGGATGTTCTATAAGAAATGATGAGCAGGATTGTTTAAAAAAAACTTTTAAAGATTTACATGAACTGAGAAATCATTATACAACGATAAATTATTAATGACATAGCTAATATCAACAATACAATGATAGAAAATATTTCCAAAGGACTCTTAAATAAAAATGCTATCCACCTCCAGAAAAAAAGAATTGAAGGAATTTGAATGCAGATTGAAACATACTTTTTTTTAAACTTTCTTTTCTTCCTTCTTTTCTTTCTTTCTTCCTTTCTTTTTTTGGTCTGTGTTATTTTTTATGCAACATGGCTGATGTTGAAATGCTTTGTATGACTATGTATTCATCATCTGTATCAAAATGGTTGCCTTCCCAAGGAGGGAGATGGGGAGAGAGGGTAAGAATATGGAACTGAAATTGGTCACAAATTATTTTTACATGTAATGCAGAAAAAATATATATATAACATTCTTTTAAAATGAAGTAGAAAACTTGATCCAACATATTTATAAGTGAATTCTATCAAACATTAAAATGATGAGTTATTCCAATATATAAATTTGGAAAATAAAGGATTACATCAAATTCCTTCTGAAGTCTTGATACCAAAATAAGGAAGAATCAAAAAAGAGAAAGAAATTTATAGAATAATATCAAAACTTACCTTGCTTGTATATGTGTATTCAGAAACATATATGCACAAATATACACATATATAGACCTATATGCATGTGTGTGTGTGTGTGTGTGTGTGTGTGTGTAGCTAAGACATTCAGGAAGGACTTCATATAGAATATAGTGCATGAATTGAACCGTGAAGGAAATTAGAACTTATAAACAGTGAGGATGGAGAACACTGCAAGTATGAGAGAAAGCCAACTTTGGAGGTTGTTCCAGAACCAGTGCTCTCTTACTGCAGGTTCAATGTTAAGATGAAATGAAGCACTCACAAGTCATTGAACAGTTCATAGAAGGATATTTACCCTAACATAGCAAGGATATGTTTCAAGGATACAGTGACACTTAGTGCCTCCATATGGAAATACATCTAGTTATTAGGGAAGGATATGGTGATTTACGTGGTTTTCGGAAATCCACAAAGAAAGAGGAGTGCCCAGTGCATGAGTTGAGATTTTTATATTACTTTAGTTGACCAGGAAGCTGGATCAGGGAATCCTGAGCCATAAGGTCCCAAGGACAGTTCTGTCTTCTTTTGGGGAAAGCTAATCTGTGTCAAAGGAGAGAAGAAAAAGGGACCCAGGCTTACAGCTGTATCAGAGAAACAGGAGCCAATGAAGTCCTGAGAACATTTAATCTCGTTATAGGGAAAAACCAATAGATATTAATGCTGTTTGTGATTGTTGTTCAGTCATATCTGACTCCCTATGACCCTATGAACCATAGCATGTCAATATTGCCCATAGTTTTGTTTGTTTTGTTTTTTGACAAAGATACTGGAGTGATTTTCCCTTCCACTTTCTGGTAGATTAAGGCAAACGGAGGTTAAGTGATTTGCCCATTTACAACTAGTAAATGTCTGAGGCTGGATCTGAATTCAGGTTTTCCTGACTCCAGGCCCAGGTCTCTACCCACTGCACCAGCTAGATGCCTCATTAATGCTACTACACCAAATTTTTTTAAATTTTATTGATTTATTTATTTTAATTTTTTTTTTACTACACCAATGTTAAGGCACAGACACAGAAATGTTCCTATCTATAGAGCTATGATAAAGCAATTTTGGTTGAAATCCAGAGTGATGAGGAATAACATATAATAAGGTTAAAAAGTTAGGTTAGAACCAGGCTTGCCTCTAGAGCTAAGATGAAGCCACTGGACTTTACTGAATGTGTGTATATGTGTGTCTGTGTGTGTGTGTGTGTGTGTGTGTGTGTGTTTGTATCATTGGGAGGGCAATGGAAAATGTGTAATTGGTGTGAGAAAGTTTCAATGAATAATAAATAAGCAGTGGCTAAAAAATAGAGTAAAGGAGGCTATCAAAGAAAGGTATGATTAAAAAAGAAGTTGAGCTGGTCACATGACAAGAATGAGCAATAGCTACAGAGGGTCCATATGCTTCACTGGTATCCTTGTGATGTCAATAGGTCAATACAGTTATCATTCACCTACTCTGTGCTAAGTCACACTCACACAGTACTGTGTACATGCCTGGAGAAAGTGGGGAATCTCCCTTTTTGTTGAAACCATGTGATGTGCTTAAGAGAAACCATGATCAAAATTAGCACAGGATGGTCAGGCATGGAGGTGAATGCACACATGAGTGAGATCACAGACTTCCTTGACTGTTTGAGGAACTTCTTACCAAAATGGGTCAGATGAAAATTAAAAATTCTTGTTACTTTCAATACAATCTGTAACATATTCCAATATCTCGATGGATTTCTGATGTCATCAGTGAAAATTCCCCTGGGTGGTACATACTGAAATGCATTCATTTATTATCTAGCTATGGAACTTTAGTCCATATGCTCCCATTAATTCTTTATAGATAGTCCATTCAATGTGTTGAGAGCCTTTATGCCTTACAATAGGCACAAGCAGAATTTATCAACAAACATGTAGTAAGCCCCTATTGTATATCATATGTAACAAATTTTGAGGAAGCTATAGTGATAAGTAGGACATATTATTTGCCTTTGCAGAATTCACAATTTAGTGGGAGAAGAGGACATGAAAATAAACAATCGTACTAAAGAATAGTCTATGATAAGGTCCTAAAATAGGTACAAAAATTGATGAGACTGACAAGGAAGGACAGATAATCTCTAAAGGGCATCAGGAGAGGTTTCATAGAAGAAATGGTCATTGAATTGAGTTTTAAAAGATGGGTGAGGTTTTAACAGTTGTGGGTTAGCTGGGAAATATATTCAAGGCATATAGAAAAAATATTTTTGGCACCTGGCACGTACTTACTACATGTTGATTACTCAAATTACGAATTTTTGTAGAATTAGGGAACAGTGAAATATATTGAAATAATTCAGACTTCTTTTGATGTTACAAAAGGGCTATAGGATTCTGCAATAGTATCTCAGTTCATCATTCTAACATCATCTCTCATGGTACTGCAGATATAAAATTGGGTGAATATATAATGAACCTATGATGTAACCAACCAGATATTTCAAAAAATAAACCCTGAAGAGTAGACAAGTAATAAATGTTTTTTGAAGTCATTTGTTGAATAACTGTCTCAAAGGTAATTAAGCATATAGGCTTTGGCAACAAGGCAGTATATTAAAGCCACCGAGATAACCTCAGAAATCCAGCATTGGCAGTGAATACACGACCCCAGAGTAATATTTGACAGTAATTTAAATGTGTAGGAAAGTGAAATATTTAATATATTAGCCTAAGCTCCATAACTATATTGGGAACAATGCTAGGAAAGAAAAAATTCTCCTTATACCCCATTAGTATGTAGGTCCACCCTATGCCATTCTAGTCCAATATTTCAGAGAAGTCTGGCTACCTTACTTGGGTAATCTCTACATTGTCAGATCCAGTAGTAGAGTGAGACGTAATGATATTTTGTACTGCTTAAAGTCAAGAGCCAACCACTACTGACAAATTTACATATACCAAATAAACTTTTAGAAATTTTTCTCTGTATATGACTTCCTTATTGTTTTCAATAGCTCCATTTCACAAGTCTTCCAGAGATGAAACTTCAGCATTTTCTGTTTACTCCCTCTCTGGAATCACTCACATCTAATTAGTTGCCAAGTCCTAACAATTCAAGCATACTTCTCCGATGTCCCTTGCATCTGATTCCTTTTCCCTTTCCAATGGCACTTATCCTTGTTTAGACTCTTATTTCCATTTTATTTATTTTTACAATAATACACTCTTGTGATCTCCTGTGCCCCTGTATTTCCCCCTTTCCTATCCCAACAACACATCACTGCCAGACCAATCTTCCTAATGTATAGTTCTATTTACATCATTCTTGCACTGAAAAATCTTCAATAACTCTTCATTCTTTGTTTTTTCTACTAAAAGAATTCCAAATGCCCGGGACTGGCACACAAGATCTTCCACAATATGACTCCAAACCATTTTTCCTCGGTCTTACAGAATCATAGGTTCATAGACTTACAGTGGGTAGGGACCCTTAGAAATCATTGAGTCCAACTCCTTCATTTTACAGATGAGAAAATGGAGGTTTGTTGAAATTGAGTGACTTCCTTGGGATCATATAGCTATTAAATGTGTGAGACAGGATTCAAACCCAGGTTTCCCAACTCTAAGAATGACTCTCTATTCACTATTGGGAATATAAGTATATAAAACAACACAGTACCTAACCTCAAGTACCACCAGGATCACACAACTGTGATTTGAAAAACAGATCACCTAGGCAGTCTTTTAACCAGCACCAAACACCTTACTGTCTCTGTGGACTTAAGCAAGGCATTTAAATTTCCCAGCTCTCAGTTTCCGCATCTGTAAAGTGAAGGGACTGGATTAGAATGCATCAGAGGCTCCTTCCAGACAAATTCCTCTGATCTGTGCCAATAAAAATCACATTTGGTTTTCTTTTGGTATTTAAATTACCAATGCTATGTTTCTAAAGCTTTCACCCCCTCCCCCATTTGAGTTAATGCTTACAATGAACACTTCCCCAAGTGTTATGTTTCATTTCATATTTGAAAACGCCACTTTGAGTATCAGATCCTCTTTCTATAAAGTGATTACTTGAAGTAGACAGGCTTCTGCAGTGACAGAAGCTACAGATATTGGTTTGGGAGCTGTTTTTCTCATTTGGGAATTTGAATTGAAATTTTAGATACTCATAACCAACTGAAGACTCTGAAGGACTTCTACATTGCCATTCAGTCTAGAGTGCTGAGTTCTTGAGCTGCTGTGTTAGAATACGCTCTACAACGTGAACCTCTTAACTTTTTATGAAACAAACAATACCACTGCTTGCATCTCCTGTCATTCCCTGGGATGATGAGGGGATGATAAGAAGTAAGGCTTACGAGTTTTATAAAGCACCTGCTAAAGCATGGATTGCAGCTGAGTTCTTCACTTGCTCAAAATCCTCCAGCTTCAGGTGAGAATGGGGTTACTTATATAATCCTCACTTGAATTTTACTTGTCATCACTCTTACCACTACCCCCTCCAACTACTTCTTCAAGAATATTAGAAACACCCAGAAGCCTCCAGGGGTCCCAAGGCTGCTTTGCACTCAGCTGTGGAACAGTGACTGATATGAAATGCCATCATTCTTACTAGTGCTACAAAAGGAAGATTAGTTTTTCCACCAAAATATGTCTAACTCTCACCAGGGGAGTACTAAGGTGTGTTACAATAACTTCATTTTTCTTTGCAGGTTTCATCATGGGTAGAAACTGAGTTATATATGAAGTGGGACATTACTCCACTGAAATCCCCAAAGTTCATCCTGTGTCCTTTAAAAATATAAGGACAACGCACGCACACGCACACACACACACACACACACTCACACACACACACTCCAAATGCTTTCAAATCAGAAGCCATGGCTGTGAGCTTCACTTTTCACCTTCAGCAAAATCTTAAAAGAATCTTAAATTCTCTTGAATGAAAAGGCATGAAAATTAGGCTTCCAGAAATGTTCTTTTTGAAGCATTTTTCTCTGATTAAGTGAAAAAAAAAGTCTGAGTAATGAATCTGAAATTAGATATTGGTATCCTCCAGGCTAGGAGTTTTTCTAAGTAGAAGACCATATCGATCTGATGTCTTGCTTATGAATATAGAGTGCAATCCATTATAAGGAAAAGTGAAACCATTAGGCTCCTCAACCATTCAATTAGGCTATTACTTTATCTACCTTAATTGATACTGCTAATGGTATCATATATAATTGTTCCATATAGGTAGAGAACGTGCTTGTTAATGAGTCTTAGCTAATTCACAGAGTGACATTTAAGCAATAGCAGCAGACCTGTACATGGGCCCATGATCAATGTGCGACATATTGCTTTTGCCTTACACAGGGGTAATTTAAAATGGGTCATGTTTATTTAAAGTGAATTCTTATGCATCTCAGTTTATTTTCAGGGCAATGTGGACTGCTTTGGGAAAGGCAGTCACCCAGGGCCATGAATTTACTATGGCAATTGATGGCCAAATGTTTTTGAAATTTGGTCTTGGTCATTGCTTCGCAAACAAAGTGCTTTTTAAAATTAGATGAAACCAGGGATCGATGCTGTCCATAGACCCTCAGCCTTAATTACTTTATGGTGTGTACTTTTTAAAATGGAGTTAAAATGTGTGTTTTATTGTATTTATTTTTTTATTATTATTGCTAGAAGTCTCCTTTCAGAATTAGAGAAAATCACAGAATGTAAATAAGCAGCCAGGCTAATGGTGAAGTAGACATTAGACTTCTCTGGTAGTCTGCAAAAACTGGGTTCATGTCCCTATCTCTGATGTATACTGGCTTTAAGACTCTAGGAAATCCATTTATCCCCACAGTTCAAATCTTTTAAGTATAGAAGAATTGCTGATCCACATGGGAAGGGGGAGATTTTACCCCTGGAAGTTGGGAAATCAGAGGTCTGAGCCAAATTGGGGGGGGAGGGAAGTAAATTATATCTAAGACTATTTTTTATTTTAATAGAACCAGAACGTTCTCCTTAAAGACTCCATAGAAGTAATTTAGGTACTTTTTGAAATCATGTTAACTCTTTCCAGAGCATAATGTTACACAGAGCATAAATGTTTAAAAGCCACTTCTTAACACTATGGAGGAACTCATGTATTATTGTTTACTATGTTTGTGATAATATCTAGAGGGTCTCTCCTGTTATCGTTCAAGTAATGTATTTAGACTTATGTTGTCCTGAGGCCTAGGAGATTTGACCCCAGATTTCTTCATGAATTGTGTGATAGAGAGGAAAAGAGGATGTCTCTGCCTTATATTTATGCATATATTAATGGATATAGTAAGAGTTTTTAAAGGAACATCACTGAAGTAAGGGCAGGAGTAATAGCAGAGGGTATATGTGCTAGAATTCCATGGGACATTGCTTTTGTCCACCCCACCCCAGTCTCAATACAATTTTCCTATATAAGAAATGTACTTTTATGTAGATCCTGCCCTTTTGTACAATAGGTCAAGGTACCATTTTAGTAAGAAATAAATTGAAGTGACAAAAATGTTTATTGGCTTCGCTATGATTTGGACCTCTTTACTTCTTTAGTCTTTGTATAGACAAAGTATGGATTCTGAAACAGTTTATATGTACATGAACTGATTCATTTCTTCATGTAATAGTTTCTCTTTTGCTTCAGTACGTTTTTTTCTCCACTGGTGCAGATAGCACCCAACCCATACTTTCTCATCTCATGCTACTATTTTCTATGACTTTGTAAATATACTCTACAAAAGGATCTAAACACTATAAACCTTAATCTGGTTCTTTTGACATTTTTTGGACAACAGAGTGGCTCAGACTGCCCACCAAATATGGTATCCTTAGTGATACCATTTTCACAAATAACAAGAATAATTCAATAGAGAAATGATGGAAAGTTGATTGCATTTCATGCCCATTTATTGTCCTTTTTCATCTATAAATGCTTATCATATGATTTGGCTTTCCTGAGTATTCCTCATTCACACTGTATGAACCACCCATTTCATTTCCAGACAGCATATTTCCTACTTGATGCCTTTCATGGTACTTGTCTCATTCAAGTTAATTAGTGATAATATACTGTAGCCTACTTGTAATGGCCATCACTCTCCATTCTCTTTGATTCATGGATAATTTGGATTCTTTTGTGATCTTGGTGTTGCATGATTCACAATCATATAGCATTATCAGGGAATATTGATGTTTGCATCTTAATTCTAATTCCTCACATGAGCTGCTGGGTTGGCAAATTCCAGATATAATTATCCCATTGCTTTAGGTGATAATAAACCATTAGAGAAATGCTAGCAGATCTTTGCCATTTCATATCTATTTGTTGTCCTATTTTTTTCTTTAATATGATTTGATTTTGCTGGGTATCACGCATTTCTGAAGATATTTTTCCCTTTCTACTGTTTTATGATTATCTGATGAAATATTAGTCAAAAATCTTCTCTTACTCTCCTCCACAATATTTTATAAATGAGCGTCTACCCTAAAATGACATAATCAATGATTGATAGATATTTCCATATGGCAAGGGGATCAAATATTTGCTGGCTGAACTATTTTTTGTTTGTTCATTTTTTTCCAGGTCCCTGGCTATGGTGACTTTTGCCTTGATTAAATTTCTCTGAGACCTGTCTTTAAGTCATTAGTATCATCTTTATATTTAGCCATCTCCATTTTTTTTAGGGTCAGGAACTTTATAATTGCACAAACTGTCTTAGTTTTAAATCTTAACCTTTCTTCTAATTTGACATGGTATCCTTTGCTCTAAACAATTATCTGATTGTATAGATGACTGATTCTTAAATGAAATGAAAGCTTATAAATAATCATTTTCTGTCCATTTATTTATATATATGTATATATCAGCTCATTTTTTGAGTATTATTGCTTGATGCTTTCTCCAATAATAAGCATTCATTAGGTGTCTGTTACTTGCTTGGTCCTGGGAATATAAAGATAAAAATAAAATAGCTCTTGCACTCAAGGCATTCCCATTCTCCCAGGGGAGATAACATGTGCATACATAAGTACATTCAAAATAGGTACAAAATAAATGCCATATTTTTCTTGGACAATTCATGCTATAAAGGCATATGGCTTCCGAGTAATATACTAGTATTTAGTCTTTTTAAAAAAATATTTAATTATGAGCCTGAGGGTGGGGATAGAGAAGTCCAGATGTGTGATTTCAATGGTGTGAAGAGCCACTGGCAAGGAAATTTCATCGATTAATTCTGACCTACAACTGTTCTGAATCTTATTATCTTAGAGAATTTTCTGGGCCCACTGGGATATTAAGTGGCTTGCTTAGTGTCACACTGTTTATATGTGTCAAACCAAAACTCTTATCATCCTAGTGGTGAGGCTGGATCTTAATTTCCTATACCACACTGCCTCTTAATAATAATTATAACCTTTACCAACACTATCTTTTCCTGTATGCTTTTGCCTGATGTCCTAAAGTATCAAAGTCAATGTGGACTTAATCTGAAGGATGTTAATTTTTCCACATAATTTCTTTCTCCATTTTTTTTTGTGGTAGATGTTGGTGCCAGAGCTTTATGGTGGTTTATTTGTCAGGCTCATCTTGAGCACCATGACACCACATGACCAAGGTGTTAATGAAATGATTTTCTACCTTCCTATGACTGAAAGATAAATCCACCTCTGACAAATCCTTTTCTACTTTTCCAGGGAGAACCTACGGGCTTCCCTTTAGTTACAATTGCCATGCTTAGAGATGCCGGTTGATGTACTGGGAAACCCTATAATGTTAATCTCAGTCCCTGGCTGTTTCTATCAAGGTGTTTGGTTGCATATGGACCAAGCTTTATGGAGACCTTTGGTGCTGTTGGGCAATTCTATGGATTGCTGCAGAAAGGCTTGCTTATGAGTAAAGGTTCCTATGTCTATAGGATAGAAATGAGAGGAAAAACTGAAAATAAAAAGATTTATTAGCGTGTGAATAAATCTGCTCTTGTTGATAGCAAATTCAAATTTCTGGGGTATGGATTTGGTTTTTATAACCTTTCAGGATCACTTAAAATAAACAGCCCATTAGCAACATTCTAATGGAACTTAAGATAGAAAATTAAAATAATTCACCCGGAGAGGGAGGAGTAGAGAAAGAGGGGGATCAGTCAAGGGGGAAAATAAGAGTATCTGGAATACAAGTTGTAGAATTTAATATTGAGATAAGAAAGTTCCCTGCGAACACTTTTAAAATCATGAAAGGAGTCCTTTAGACAAAACTACAGGTTCTCTTATCCAAGGACAGCAAGTAGTTTTTATCATAGTGCATGAGACCATCTACTTTTCCACATCCTTTCTTAGGAGTTGGAAACTTTTTGATAATAGGCCAAAAGGAAGATTTCTACATTGTTAGTCAATTGAGGTGTAGGGAAATGGTTGTATTTCCTATCATCCCCCATCCCTAGATGCAATTTATTTATTTATTTTTACTTATAGCAAGATTATTAACATGCATGTGATATGTTTCTTCAAATAACGTACTAACTTGTTAGTAGTTGGACAAGATGTGACATTTAGAATATTGCAGTTATGTAATGCATGCACATTATCTAAGTATTGTCTATTTCTTAGCATCCTTTTCCCTCCTCTGACCATTCTGTCTCTGTCACTGATGAAACAGAGAGAGGCACAGAATTTCACCAGTCACTTTGTATTTTTATTTCTTTACCTTCTAGGGAAGAATCTCTCTTTCCTTTTCTAGGCTGGTCCCCAGATGCAGCAAACACAATCTATCAATAGGATTGTTCTCAAAATCTTTCTAGTTTTTAGAACCTGCCTGATTTTGTACTCTACTGGCATACCTTTGGGAACTCAGTCACCTTTGCATCATGATGATGCATAGGAGTAAGACTCTGGTGGAGCATTTCCTAGAATATTTGCAAAAAAAGCAATCTTTTTGCATGCCACTCTAAATACATTTTCATACAAGTCACTAAAAATGCGCCCTCCCAAGGACTGCATCAACTTTTCCCAGTATGACTACCAATTCCTCCTGGTAGAAAGTCATGAAAAGACAACGGCTTTTTACTATCCGCCGCAGAGCAATATTATGTTACTGGACTGGAAAATCAGTGGAGAACAAATTGGGAAAAAGAAAACACGCATCTCTCTATTTTCCAGCTCAATAAGATCTCTAACTGTTACATAAATTTTAAACTATACAGCATGTAATATTTGGAAAGTGTTTGGAATTCAAAGTTGGAAGAGGTTTTTTTTTCTTATTTTCCAAATGTTTTCAAAATCTAGGGGATATTTCAGATTGTGTATTAAACCTTAAGTATATAATTATCTTCCTCTATGCTTAGTTGTATTTCAAACAACTCAGTAATTAAATGACATACAAATTTCAATGTAAATTCAGAGTTTTCCTTGACAGATGATAACCTTTATTTCTATTTTTTGTGATTTGTTTTGTTGGAATTTATGTTTTTTATTTTTGTTTGAGTTTTTATTAGCTAGTATAGACAATGGGGTGGTTCTATTGATTTTTTGGTTAAGACTACCACCTGTCTCTCTCTCTCTCTCTCTCTCTCTCTCTCTCTCTCTCTCTCTCTCTCTCTCCCCCCTCTCGTCTCTCCCCTCTCCTCTCTTTTCTCTCCTCTCTCCTCTCCTTTCTCTCTCTCTTACTTCCTCCATCCTACTCCTAGGCTGCACGCTAGAAACCCTCAGAGCTATGGGATGCTTAGGAGCAGAGACAAGCTGATAGACCTCTCCTCTTCTCTCTAACTCAGATTCTCTCATCCTAAGGATGGTGAAAAAATGAGGAGCCAGGTCATGGGGCCCACTGGAGAAATGAGGCAACTTAGAATCAGAAGTCTGTATCCTTGGGTAGTCAACAGGGAGGTTGAGCATCCATGCAGAGTGAAGTACTGGATCCCATCACCACAATCCCATGGACTAAAATTTGGTGACCCCACACAATCTGCTATTCCCAAGAGGCCAATGGAGGCAGAGAGACCTGAGGGTGAATGAATGAAAACAGATACCAAACTATGATCAGGTATGATTTATTCCAGGAATGCAAGGCTGGTTCAATATTAGGAAAACTATCAGCATAATTGATCATAACAACAAAACTAGCAGAAACCATTTGATTATCTGAATATATGCAGAAAAAGTTTTTAACAAAATACAACACCCATTCCTATTAAAAACACTAAAAAGCATAGGAATACACAGAGTCTTCCTTAAAATTATAAGTAGCACCTACCTAAAACCGTCAGAAAGCATTATATGTAATGGGGAAAAATTAGATGCATTCCCAATAAGATCGGGGGTGAAACAAAGATATCCATTATCACCCCTATTATTCAATTTGGTACTAGAAATGTTAGCCTTAGCAATAAGAGAAGAAAAAGAAATTGAAGGAATTAGAATAGGCAAAGAAGAAACTAAGTTGTAACTCTTTGCAGATGATATGATGATTTACTTAGAGAATCAAGTAAAAAACTATGTGAAATAAAAAATATAAAATAAACCCACATAAATCCTTGGCATTCCTATATATTACTAACAAAACCCAACAGGAAGAGATAGAAAGAGGAATTCCATTTAAAGTTAGTGTAGACACTACAAAATATTTGGGAGTCTACCTGCCAAGACAAAGTCAGGACATATATGAACACAATTACAAAACACTTTTCACACAAATAAAGTGAGATCTAAATAAATGGAAAAACGTCAGTTGTGCATGGTTAGGCCAAGCTAATATAATAAAAATGACAATTTTACTTATATTAATTTACTTATTCAGTGCCATACCAATCAAACTACCAAAAATTATTTTACAGAGTTGGATAAAATAATAACGAAATTCATCTGGAAGAACAAAAAGTCTAGATTATCAAGGGAATTAATGCTAGGAAAGTTGGCCTAGCCATACCAGATATCAAATTGTATTATGAAGCAGCAGTCATCAAAACTACTTTGTACTGACTAAGAAACAGAGTGATAGATCAGTGGAACAGGTTATGTACACAAGATGCCGTAGTCAACGACTATAACAATCTACTCTTTGATAAACCCAAAGAATCCAGCTTCTGGGTTAAGAATTCACTATTTAACAAAAACTGCTGGGAAAATTGGAAAATGGTAGGGCAGGAACTGGGCATAGACCAATATCTTACACCATATACCAAAATAAAATCAAAATGGGTTCATGATTTAGGAATAAAGGCTCATACTATAAGCAATTTGGGAGAGCAAGGAATGGTTTACCTGTCAGATTTATGGGAAAGGGAAGAATTCATGACCAAACAAGAGATAGAGAGTGTTACAAAATGCAAAATGAATAATGTCGATTATGTTAAATTGGAAAGTTTTTGTACAAACAAAGCCAATGCAACCAAGATTAGGAGAAAACTAGAAAATTGGGAAAGAATATTTACAACCAGTGTCTCTGGTAAAGGCCTCATATCTAAAATATACAGGGACATGAGTCAAATGTGTAGGAAAACAAGTCGTTCCCCAATTGAGAAATCGCCAAAGGATATGAACAGGCAGTTTTCAGAGGAAGAAATTAAAGATATCTATAATCAAATTTTTAAAATGCTCTGAATCGCTATTGATTAGAGAAATTCAAATCAAAACAACTCTTAGATACCTTATCTCTCCTGTCCGTTGGGCTAACATGACAAAACAGGAAAATGATAAATACTGGAGAGGATGTGGGAAAATTGGAACACTTACAGTGTTGGTGGAGTTGTGAACTGACCCAGCCATTCTGGAGAGCAATTTGGAACTATGCCCAAAGGGCTATAAAAATATGCATTCCCTTTGACCCAGCAATACCACTTCTAGGGCTATATCCCAAAGAGATTACACAAGGGGGAATTGGACCAGTATGTACAAAAATATTTATAGCAGCTTTTTATGTGGTGGCAAAGAATTGGAAATCAAGGGGATGCCTGTCAATTGGGGAATGGCTGAACAAGTTGTGGCATATGCATGCAATAGAATACTATTGTGCTATAAGAAATGAGGAGAAGACAGACTTCATTATAACTTGGAAAGACATATGAACTGATGCTGAGTGAGGGGAGCAGAAGCAGGAAATCAGTATACACGATTAGACACACAGTATCTAAGGACTAACTTTGATAGACTTGACTCTTCTCATCAATGCAAGGTTCAATGACATCTCTAAAAGACTCATGATGGAAAAAGCTATGCACATCCAAAGAAAGAATTATGGAGCCTGAATGCAGACTGAGGCAAACTATTTGCTCTCTTTTTTTCCTTCTTTTTTGGTTTCATTTCTTCTTTCTCATGATTCATTCCATTGGTTATAATTCTTCTTTACAACTGGACTATTATGTAAATAAGTTCAACGCTAAGATATATGTAGTACCTATATCAGATTACATGCTGTCTTGCGGGGAGGGGAAGGAGAGAGAAGGAGAGAAAATTTGGAACTCAAAAACTTGTGGAACTGGGTGTCGTAAACTAAAAATAAAAAAATAAAATTAAAAAAAGAAAAAAAAACAAATAAGAACAAACCCGACTCCAAACAAACAACCCCACCCTAATTTCATAGAAACATTATTTGGCTCCTGGAGATACAGAGTTAGATATGTCAATCTATGATGTTAGTGAGCTTACAATTTAATAGAATGGGACCAAAGGTGGGACATGGAAACTCTACAGATAAAAATTTGAGCCAAGAGAAAATGTGATAAGTACAAATGAGAAGTTGATAAAATGTGCTATGATAAAATCTGAAGAGAAAAAGCTTCCTTTCAACTAGGTTGGAATGGTAGAGAAGGCATAAAGAAGCCTTCATAGAAGAGTTGGCATTTGAGCTGAGCCATGAAGAAAGAGGGCTCTAATAGGTGGAAAGGAGCGGTTCATTCTAGAAAGAAGGAAATATTATGAGAATGGGACAAGGAAAATATTACAATGTGATTAGCATATCTGACTGAATAAAGAGAGAAGTCTATAATTATAAACTTGGAACTTGAAGGTATTGTAGAGGCTATCTAGTCCAACTCTATTTTACAGATGAGGAAACTGAGTCCTAGGAAGGACAAATGACTTTCTTTATTTTATAATAAATTAATTTATTTATTTTTAGCTTTCAATATTCACTTCCATAAGTTTTAAATTTTCTCCCCCTCCCCAAGATGTCATTCAATCTGAAATAAGCTCTAAATATGCATTCCTATTAAACATATTTTCACATTAGTTATGTTGTATAGAAGAATTAGAACAAATGGGAGGAACAATGAGAAAAACACAAAACAAACAAAACAAAACAAGAAAATAGTCTGCTTCGATCTGCATTCAGATTCTATATTTCTTTTTCTGGATGTAGATGGCAGACAAGTGACTTTCTAAAGGTCACAAAGATAGGAAGTATCAGAAGCAGGATTTGAACCGAACTCCTCTGACTCTAGAGCCAATACTCTTTCAAATATGCCACACATCCTCTCAATGAAGGGAAACGGTCTGAAATAAGGATGCAAAGATAGGTTAGGACCAGACTGTGACAGACCTTAAATAAATACCAGGGTAAGGGCTTTATACTTGGACATCAACTATTTCTTGTCCTCATCTCTCTAGTTTATAAATATACATAGATATAGATAGATATATATCTCTAGATATAACATTAAGTATGAGGTCTCCTGCAATAGTCAAGGAAACAAGATTGTTTTAAGGTAGTTGCAATGGAAGAAGAAAGGAGAGGACATAATTGAGAGATAATATTGGAATTCCCCAATGTTTTGCAGAGCAGCAAATTCTTCCCATAGTCTCCCTTTGTAGAGGGCGCAACATGTTAGCCATCTCTTCATTTGCCACCAGCTGCTCTGCTTGGTTTTGACTCCAGCATCATCTTCATCATGCTTGTGTGCTTGGTACCATCTGGTATTTCCCCAGCTTTGTTTCAATTTCCCTTTGTGTATTTTCTTCCCATATTTCTTGAGGGCAACTCCTATATTTCATTTTTCTTATATTTGTATCCCTAGTGCTTAGCACAGTGCAAGACATATAATAGGTACTTAATAAATATGTATTATATCATATCATTTAATATGTGTACATTCATTAAGGACCTTCCAAGTCATCTCTGGGTCCTTATACCCTTCAGCTCATCTCCTTTCCAAATTCTTAGTTCCCTGTCCAAAAATAGTATTTATGTCCTTTCCCTACTGAACTGAAAGAGAAATAATTTCATTTCCCCTTAAAGTTTGTTTTTCCTTTTTGGGTAGAGGTATCCTATCTGTCAATTCCTAGGTTCCTTTCATGCTTGTCTATCATTCTGAGATGCCTCTGTCCACCCTTTAAACCAACCCTAGAACAAAGTCACTTTATGTAAATCTTGAAATCCTTACAGGAGATAAAGTTTTACAACTCCACTCTAATCCCCCTGCTTGCTGCTCCTGAGAATGATGTCTAAAAAGCAACATGGTAGAGATAACAGTAGCCACAGAGTCCAAAGTTCAGAACTTCACTGATCATCTCCCTATTGGACACAGCCAGTTGGCATCATGGGTATCAATATGCTGGCTAACTCATAAAGGGAGCTGTAATTTGAAGGGCTATGTGTCACAATAGATGAACCTGGACCAGCAATCAGAAAGAAAGATTTGAGTTCAACTCCAGCCTGAGACACTTGCTAGTTATGTGACTTTGGGCAACTCACCGGACCTCTGCCTGACTCAGTTTTTTTTTTCATTTATGAAATGGAAATAATAGTATCACCAACCTCTCAGGGCTGTTGTGAGTATAAAAGAGATAAAAATTGTAAAGCGCTTTGCAAACCTTGAAATGCTATAAATTCTAATTATTATTAGCAGTAGCAGTAATAGTAGAAGCCTCTTTAAAAAGTAAAAAAAGAAGTTCCCAGTTTCCCATTAACTCTTCTTTTCATGGTCTATTTATTTCCACAGAACCATAGAAATATTATAAATGGTATTACATAATTACAATGTCCCAAAAATCATAGTTCAGTTTTAAGCTTCACCAGCTTAACTTTATAACAAATATAATGCATTCATAAGTAGGTGCATGCTGAGGAATAAAGAGTAGTCGGGTTTCGATAGAAAATTCATCACAAACCAAAAAATGTACTTAGATAGGACATTCATTAAACTCTTAGTATGTGTTGGGTGCTAGGGATGCAAGGAAAAAGCAACACTCCCTGCCCTCAAGGAGTGTACAAATTCATCGGGTGTTAGAAAGACTGGAGAAGAGAGTGGAGGAAGAGCATATACATTTGCAGTAGAATTGTCTCAAGATGGCTGCAAATTCAGGTGAAGCCCTAGACTGAGCCCAGAGAAGATGGAAGCCTACTTATCAGAGCCCAATATGGTTTTAAAAGCAGGGACTCGGTTTCCAGGAAGAATGAAGTGAGAATGAAATTCAAAGTAGAGGCAGCATGCTCTGGAGATGGTTGGGAAGTGAAATTAGGACATGGATTTAGGTAATATATCTTTGTCCGTTGCTTTTTTTTTCCCCTCTCAATATAACCACTGGTGACTTGGTGGGTCAGGAAAAGAATACTGGGGCTCAGACATTACCCAGAATTCCTAAGGTTTCCAGGGCTTTTGACACTGGACTGAACTTCCTTCCAGGAGAGGCCAAGAAAGGAAGAGAAGGAACACTGTGCGCCTTCCTGGTCACTTAAACTTCTCATAAGAGAAGATGGACATTTTAAAGGCCAAAAAGTTTTAAAATATTAGCTATGGACAAGGACCTATATGCTCACATAATTTTCAGATTCTCTCCATTTCTGATTTAAATTGAAACTATAAGGGCCAGGTGGGGAAAAGAAAATTGGACAATAAAACATAACATCCAAGGAAGACATCACCATCATTCTCTACCCCAGGATGAAAGAAACAGCTGCTTCTTATTTACAAAAGAACAAGTAGCTTCCCAGTAGCAGAACAATGCTGAGAAATAATTGTGGATGATGCTCCTACATTTGACATCTGGCTGAACCTTAGAAATCATCATAGTGACTCATCCTTTTTAAATCAACAGTAATGAAGGATATATATCTAACTACCCCAGTTCAAATACTTAACACTCCAAGCTTAGCTGTGTGAACATGAGGATATGCTGTGCAGGATTATATCTTTGTTTTTATCTTGTGGGGCTTCCTGCCTTCATTGTTCCCCCTAAAACAGCCAATGGATCTGTGCCAAGAACATAATATGCCCTGAAAGGGGAAGACTTTACTCTTCATTTATCGTATGTTCCACACTTAAATCCACCAGTGCTGGATGGTGATGCTGGCCTTAATAACAGTTCAAAACAAAGCCAAACAATCCATTATTGGTATAAAATTAATCCATCTCTTTTTGGAGCCCAGGACACAGCAAAGTGCCAGGGTTTTATCCTCATTCCAGCTGTGGCATAAGCAAATTATATCCTAATGTGAAAAAAAGCACCTTGGTTCTTCTTCTATAAGTCAAGCATAAATCTGCTAGTCAAGAGTAACCACGAACAACCTTTCTTAGTCAGCTGGAAACCTTAAAACTAATGGTCTTTTTGAAATAGAGATTGAACTGAATAGTAGTTATTTGATAAAGTAGGACCAATAATTTTCAATAATATTTGACTGATGCATTGTAGCATCACTCTTCTTTCCCAGTAATCACCTTTTCTCCTCCACTCACCGATCACAGAACCCTCTTTTATTTAACAATGCCCCAACAACAAAAACAGGAGAGGTAAGGAAAACAAACCGATACATGAACCATGTCTGCCAATGTAGAGAGCAGAGAGGTATATTTCCTCATCGGTTCTCTGCCACCAAGGAGAATCATTGCATTCATCAGAATCAGAATTCTAATATGCAGCATATAATTTTGGCTGCTATATCTCATCTCATCTTCTAAGATTGAAATGTTGAAGCAGGTTATGACCAACTAAGTCAATGTGATTTAACCCATAATTTAATCCATTTTGATAATAAAATCTATAAATAAAGTGCGGTAGTTTGTGTGGGGTTTCCTTTATTTCTGTTATTATTTTCATTTGAACAATTTCACTAGTTAGCTTCCATATAGCATTTTAAGGTTTACAAAGTGTTTTGCAAGTATTATCTCATACAATCAATGCATATTTTTGTAGATAATGCCAAGGTATTGAAATAATAATAATTTATATAATGCTTTAAGATCTGCAAACCAGAGCAGCTAGGTTGTGCAGTAAGTAGAGCACTGGCTCTGGAGTCAGGAGGACCTGAGTTTAAATCCAGCCTCAGAGACTTGACACACTTACTAGCTGTGTGACCTTGGGCAAGTCACTTAAGCCCAATTGCATTGACTTCTCCCCTCAAAAAAATAAAAGATTTGCAAATCACTTTACAAATATAATTTCATCCTGGAAATAACCCCTGGAGGTAGGTGTTATTATTATCATCCCCATTTTACAGAAGAAACAAAGGCAGGCAGAGGTTGTGACTTGCCCAGGGTCACACGGCTAGTAAATGTTTGTGGCCAGATTTAAACTTAATACTTCCTGGGTTTAATTTATGGAACTTTTATCTACTACACCATCAAGCCGCTTCCTGTTAGTGAGGTACTGAAGGCCCCCACAAAAACATTCCTGACAATGCTTATGATTTCCACACATAGAAGAACATGTGGATCAGTCAGATAAAAAAAGTAAGGAGATTGTGTCCATAAGATCATATTCAATAACTCGTATTTAAATATGGTCTTCTGGAAATAATGCCCATCACAAATTAAAACCAATTAGGCCAAAATGAGCTGTATATATGATAAATGTAATTGCCAAGACAATGTCAATAATCTTTGAAAGATTCAGGAAGATGGAACAGGGATTGTTGGATTGAAAATGAGAAAATATGGAGTTAATAGTCAAAATAGAGGAGAATAAAGTGTGTAGACTACACACAAGAGGGCCTGTAAGTTAGGGCCTCTCTTAGTTATATAAGAGGAAGGGGGAAAGGGAGCCTGTATATGTTAAATGCCCACTCTGCACCAGGCATTTGGCTGAGCATTTTACAATATTGCTTCATTTGATCCTCACGGAAATTGAATAGGTAAGTGATATTATTCCCATTTTCCGGGCCTCTCACCTCATAGATTCAATTCAAGTTAGCTGATATAGGAAATGCTAAACAGAGGCCCTGTAGGCCTGTTAACCCATTGAATGCACCTGCTACATGTTTGAGAAGCTTGGTGTCTGCCCAAGAAAATAAAGAGTTAAATCAAAAATTCAGTTGATGAACAAATGGTAGAATCTTTGCTTTTCATGACTGACTTTGCGTAAGTTCAAGTCTACCTGTTGTTCAAGAAAGAGTTTCCCAGAATCCCAACCAAGTCAACAGTGAGATGAGTCAGATTTGCATCCTTCTCATTTTCCCCCTTACGCAAATGTAATGATCAAAAATCTTATAGATATAGAAGCAGAGGACATAGATAAGGCCTTGCTTCCCCTTTAATCACTGTCCTGAAATCCTTTAAAGTTAAAGAAGCATCTCTGAGAAATGTCTGAGAAGAAATTTTTCTTCTAATAAAAGGGGAAACTGAGAGGCCATCTTGGGAGCTGCCCCACCCTCATGTCATCTGTCTAGGGAATTAAAGGACCTCCTGTCTTCAGATATTTATATTTTTATTAAATATTTAAATGAAATATTTTTATATAATATAAAATATTTTTAATAAATCTCATTTAAAATATATTTTACATGTATGTTTCTTCTTTACCCTGCCTAGTATGGGACACTAAAGTCAGTGGGGAAATGGATAGAGCGTTGGGCCTAGAACCGGGAATATCTAAGTTCAAATCCTGTCTACCCAGCCTAGATACATCTATTAACCCTTCTTAGTCTTAATTTCCTCAATTGTAAAGTGGGAATAATAATAGCACATACCTCAAAGGGTTGTTACAATTATGAAATGAGGAAATATTTGTAAAATGTTTGGCACAGTGTCTAGCATATGGTAAGTATTTAATATATACATGCTTCTGTTCTCCCTTCCTCGCTCATCACATAATTATACATATGGAGAGGTCTTTGCCTCCAAAAATAGGAACTCAAATGATGAGAAATTGATTGTCATCTCATTTTAGAACTCAGAGAAAGCCCTCATTCAAATTATTGCAGTGGTATCCGAATTCAGTTTGAATCTGATTTACATCACAGTCTAGAGCATTATCAATGATCAATGGACATCTGGAAAAGCCTATGCTGCTTTCAAAGAGATAAAATGATTTATCGATAATCAACTAATCTCAAACTGATATTTTCTTTTCTGACAATTTTACTAGTCTTTCAGTTTAGTCAAGCAAGATAAAAAATGCTTATCCAGATTTTAGGAAAGTATTTGACATAATACTCTTCTAGAAGAGATGGAAAGACAGTTATATGGTTCAATGGACTCAGAACTGGTTCAATGATTTGACCCAAAGAATAATCAATATTCTGTCAGTATTAGAAGGCTTCCAATGGATTGCCTTAGGAATGTGTACTTGGTTCTGTGCTAGTTAACACTTTTATCAATGGTTTGGATAAAAACATATATCTATATCTATATCTATCTATCTATATCTATCTCTCTCTCTATATATATATATGTATATATATACATATTATGCTTATCAGATTTGCAGACATATACCTGAAGCTGGGGAGGATAGTGATAAATTTGGATGGAATGTAAGCTCCTTAAAAGTAAGGATTCTTTGTTTCTTTTTTTTTTCTTTTTTGTATTTCTATCTCTAAAACCTGATGTAGTTCCTGATGATAAAAGCTAATCACTTGATAAATGCTTTTGATAAGTGGGCTGATTGATGAAATACTGGGAATCCAATACTGGGAATCCAATAAGAACTTTACAAACTAGGACTTTTGATCGTATCTAACAAGGTAAAATTTAACAGGGATAAATAAGCCATATTTTGATTTTAAAAATCACCTTTACAACTACAAGATGAGTAATGTGAGACTCAGTAGCCTTTTGAAAACATTACGTGGCTTTTAGTGTCCTGGAAGATCAATACAAGGCAAAACTTTTAATGGGGACCTGGCCAACGGAGCCGGATCCTCGAGGCACACAGTGTTCTCTGCCTGCTCCCTGTCTGGGCCAGCTCAGTGGCTGGGAAGCCTGCTTTCTCATAGGTATGGTAATGCATAATTTTATCAGTAAGGCAATGATAACAATGTAGATGATAACTATCAAAATGCCTGCGTGGGTCTGTATCACAAAGTACACGAGCCCCTCCACATAGAAGGTAGAAGAGGTAAACCATTTATTCAGATGCCAGAGAACCATTTCCCACAAGCCATGTGCCCAGTTCACCACAGCAGTGAAGCATCCCATGCATAATGTCACAGCATGGAGCCTGGACATCCCCAAACCCCCCCGACCCTCTGCTGGGGTCTTCCCCAAGACAAACTCACAGTTCAGGCTCAGTCTATTCAGCCATCAGAGGTCGGCTTTCATTACCTCAGCTCCAAGAGTCACAAAGAGCAGCTATCACAGTTCTCTGTCTCTTTGTCTCTCAGCATTTCCTGTGACACAACTTCCTTTTTCTGTCAGGAAGCTCCTCCCACCACATGTGACTTGGGCTTCCTGTGACGTAAGCAGATCACATGGCCTATTAATGGGTGGAAAAGAGCTTCGAATCTAAGTTGCTTTTATGATAATATACAAGCTCTAATCTTCGATTCGGATCAGACAGGGGTGTTCTGACTGTTTCTGTCCCTCCTGCCATCTGAAGAAGAGCCTTTAGACAGCCCAAACTGAGGATGCATTTAATCATTAACCGGCCAGGGCATTTCCCTTTCCTGCTTGTCTATGTTTGAGTAGGGAGGCCAGGACTTGAGTAAGTTTCTGGGTGGCAGAGGGACCTGGACCCAACATGGAGCAGTGAAGCCCCGCTGCCCTGCACCCCACCCACCCAGGCTACCACCATGTGGCCATGCGCTGCTATTGCTTCTCTCTCTAGCGTGGATCCTTTCCTGGTTTTAGTTAAACGGACATTGGAGATGGCTACAATCTTATGAGCTTTTAAAGGGTGGAAGAATGAATCACCACTAGTCCAGTGACCAAAGTACAGGCTAACGTTTGCTACCAGACAAGGCGCCAAGCACAGCCCTGAAAAGTGAGAGTGAAGCTAAGTAGCAGCTGAGACGCCTCCTTGTGGGGCAGTTAGGCCACATTAGGAAGTTAACGTGGCACCTGGTGTATCAAATGACCCATAGAACATTCTGTAAGCTTGAGCTGGCTCTTCCCATGGACAAAGGTGGTAGAGGTGGTATAAGGAAAAGTTTTCCTCAGGTATTCCTTTTTCATACTCATGCTCTTGCTGTAACATCTCAGTAAATAACACCTTTTAATGACTGATTGAGGTTAATTAGTTAAATGAAACTGGGGTGCTAACCAATGTTGGAGAGATATAGTGGATGGTGGATGGAGTAGATGGTATTAGAGAAGAATCACCCTATTTCCTCTGAGTTACTCTTAGGAGTCTGAGGGAGGAGAAAGAACCATGCTCAGGAACTCGACACATCAATATGAGTGTGAATTAGCATAAGGCATCTCAGAGCTTAAAGGGGTGGGGTGGGGGGAGTAACAAAGCAACCAACACATATTAATGTGGTATTTGCTCTTTTTTGGTAGGGGAGCGGGGGAGCTGGGCACCCAGACCTATGATTCCAACAGCAAAGGGAATGATTTCAATTATGTAGGGAACCCATGACAAAGATTCTTTCTGCTAATGGAGATCAGAAACTGTTTTGTAACTTCTAGTCCTAAACAGTATTTAGGAAACATGCACAACCAGCATATATGTCAGAGGTCAACCTGGAACCCATGTTGTCCTGAGGCTGAAGACCAACCCTCCACCCACTATACTACATTACCCCTACCTACATTAAAAAAGAAACATTGTGTGAAGTAGTAACCTTTTTTTTCTTTTTAAAAAATTAGTTAATGTATTCATTTTTAGTTTTCAACACTCACTTTTATAAGCTTTTGAGTTTTAAATTTTCTCCTCCTTCCTCCCTTCCCTCTTTCCCAAGATGGCATGCAATCTGATGTAGCTCTACATATGCATTCATATTAAACATATTTTCACACTAGTCATGTGGTAAAGAAGAATTAGGACCAATGGGAGAAACCCTGAGAAAAAGGAAACAAAGCAAAACAGCAGCAGCAACAAAATGGAGCGATTAGTATGCTTCAATCTACCTTTGGACTCCATAGTTTGTTCTCTGGATATGGATGGCATTTTCCATCGTGAGTCTTTTAGAGTTGTCTTAGATCCTTGCATTGCTGAGAAGAGTTAAGTCTGTCGAAGTCAGTCATCACACAGCATGGCTGTTGCTGTGTACAATGTTCTCCTGGTTCTGCTTACTTAACTCAGCATCAATTCAGAGAAGTCTTTTCAGGTATTTCTGAAGTCCACCTACTCTTCATTTCTTAGAGCTCAATAGTATTCCATTGCATTCACATACCACAACTTGTTCAGCCATTCCCCAATTGATGGGCATCCCCTCAATTTCTAATTCTTGGCCACCAAGAAAAGAGCTGCTATAAATATTTTTGTACATGTGGGTCCTTTTCCTATTTTTTTAATGATCTCTGGTATACAGCCCTAACAGTGGTCTTGCTGGTTCAAAGGGTATGCATAGTTTATAGCTGTTTGGTCATAGCTCCAAATTGCTCTCCAGAATGGTTGGATCAGTTTACAACTCTACCAACAATGTGACAGTGTTCCAATTTTCCCACATCTTCTCCAACATTTATCTTTTTCCTGTTTTGTCATGTTAGCCAACCTGATAGGTTTGATGTGGTACCTCAGAGTTGTTTTGATTTGCATTTCTCTAATCAATAGTGATTTTGAGCATTTTTTATATGACTAACAGATAGCTCTAATTTGAGGAAGTAATAAACTTTAATTCTGCTTAGTCCAAGAGGGAAAATCTAGGAGCCCTCAGTGGAACTTGCAAAGAAGTAAACTCTGGCTTGACGCAAGGAAAAATTTCCAAAGAATGAGAATATATCCAAAAGTGGGATGGATTGCCTCATGAGCTAGTGAGTTTTTCTTCACTGGGAGTAGTCAACAAAAATTAGATGACTACTTGTTTGATATATTATAGAAAGTATTCTTATTAAGCTACAGGTTGCACTAGATGGCTTTTCTAAGGTCCCTTTTGACCTGGGGTTCTGTGACTGTCATCTAAAGAACAGCTATTAATTACCTTAGGTCTGCCTCTAGCACATTCCTCTGCACTCATGCAAAATTAGCATGATTTTGCTGTGGGGGAAGGAAGAAAGAGTATTAAAACATCATCTCGGCCTGGAAACCCAGGACTAAGGCTCGCTTCGTGGAAGTACAGTACAGAAAAGGCTGATACATGTGGATGGAAGGAGTGAACTGGACCCCAAATTTATTTCCTGCACTATTTTGCTTAATCTCAGGCCTGAGGTCATGTAAGAGAAACTCAGAATAGCGGACAAGGCAGAGAAAAGGACAGAAATAGAAAGCTATAGTGACCCAGCCCTGAGAGTTTTTAGTATCCAGGAGGAACACTAGTTTAAGGAACACGAGGGAAATAATTGTCAAGTATCAGGTCAGAGGGCTAAGAGCCTGACACAATCTATCTTCCATTTTTGACATTAGGAAGGTCTTGGGGTCAGGGAGAAAGAATAAAGAATAAATGTTCACTTCCTGGTGAAGTAAAACTTATTTATCTGCTGCACAAATGTGTAACCTTCACCTAGAGAAATCTGGAATGGAATGTTTTGTGAAGGATCTTGCCAGGTGCAGGTCATGAGTTACTGTGAGGAAATAAACCACTAAGAGGAAACAACAGGGGAACCCCAGAAAAGAATGATTTTCTTCTTTTTCTTCTCCACTGAATAATTTTCTTTCATTTTAAATATAAACCTTGTATCATTTTCATTACTAAAATATTTTTCCCAATATAGAATTCTCTCAATTTATTCCATGCCTGAAGTTTTTTTTTTTTTTGAAAAGGACACTGGGAGAAGAAATACCAAAAAGCCAGAAGTATATAGAATAGGTTCATGCATATTTAATCAGAAAACTATTGCAATTACCTCTTACTTAGTTTTCCTGCCTCATCTTTTTTCCATTCCAATCTATCTACACAAAAGTCGAAGTGATTTTCTTTATTCTCAGGTCTAATCATGTCAGTCACATACCTACTCAATAAACTTCACTGGGTCAAATATAAGTTCCTCCTTTGCTTTTTTTTTTTTGAATCTCCCATCCCAGACCCTACAAATCCTTTGAGCTTCATTATGCATCCCTCCATTTTTTTTCATCCTATGGTCTCACCAAACCACGTGGCGCTTCACCTCCTGTCTCTCCTTGCTGTCTTCCACCCGGGGATTACTCTCTCTTCTCACCTCCTTCTGATCGATTCTTTTTTTATTCTGATAGATTTTTACTTTTTTTTGATTCTTTTACTTTAAACTCAGCTCAAGCATAACGTCCTGTGTGGATTTTTTCCTGATCCTCCACAAAGCTATTGCCTTTTCTCCCTAAGCTACCTCATACATATTTTATCCTTCTCTATATACATACGCACACACATATATATGTATGTATGTACATACACACATATCTTTCTAGAAAGTATATGAGCTCCTTGAGAGCCTAGATTGTTTTATTTTTTGTCTTTCTATCCCCAATGCCCAGCACAGTGCCTGGCACATAGCTAATATTTAATAATTTTTATGATGATTCATTATCGATTAGTACTAGCAAACATGTGAAAAAGAACAGAGGGAACCTTTGTGGGTCAAAACGAGCATAAGGAGCAATGGGCTAAGTAACATTTCTGGAACCAACCAGAACTATAAGACATAAGTTCATGGGGTTCTAACTACGTCTAGTAGTGAAGGAATACATATTGAATTCACTTTTGCATGACATCATTGCTTCTATTACAGATAGGTCATATAGTTGAATGGCCAGTCCGTTGAATTAATTTATCATTACAAAATATATAGGATAGAAACTGAAGATGGATAAGTAGTTGGGTCCAGAATTGTGGAAAGGATTTGAGTGGATTGCATTTGGGAACTTGTATTATCTTGGAAGAATCAGAGTTGAGGGTGGCGCAGAGGAAAATGAAAAGTATACATAGACACGTATGGGTGCAAAGAGGTTGTAGCATATTTCCAAAGATGAGCTATGTCTCTAAAATGTAATAAGGGATCTTTTTCAGGATACACACACACACACGTACATATACATATACATACATATTTACACATATGTATGTATATATTGTATATGCATGTGTGTATGTAAGGATATACACATATGTATACACATTTACACATATGCACATATATATGCATATACATACAAAGAGAGAGAAAATGTTGACCTTTTCATGTGGCAAGAGCAAATAATGACAGAAAGCAATCTCTGGTGTTTCCCTGGAGCCCATGAAAAATAAAAGAGATCCACTTTTATCTTGCCATGAGGAGAGGTGAGAGAGAAAATTCATGTGTAAGGTTTGTGTGAACAACCGAGATTTATTAAAGGCCTCCAGAGTGTTGGGTGGATTCTCTGTAGAGAGCCTATGAGAGAAAATGAACAAGAATCATGTAATTCAGTAATTGAATTCAACCGATATTTATTAAGAACATATTATGTAAGAATAGTGTGGCATCATGGATAGAGATATAGTCTTTGGGTAAATAAGACCAGGGTTCCAGTCTTGCCTTTGTCACAGGATGGAGAGGTAACAATAGCATGGCATCTCAATGTCCTGAAGCAACTCTCTAAAATTAAGATAGAGATGATTTAGTTAATCTACCTGGGGAGTAATTTCTATGCCAAGAGTACCCAAATAAATAAAATGTTCAGACCTCTCCCAAATGTGTAGGGCATTGTACTAAGTTCTTGGGATACAATGCTAAATTAAAAATAATAATAATCCCTAGCCTCAAGGAGATTACATTCTAATCTATAAAGACATAGAATTAAAACACTTGGGTGGATTACAAATTGAGCTCATGGAGGAATATTCACAAATAAGTACTGTATTGAGTGTTATTACATCCTGGTCATACCAGCTTATCCTTTTTAGGAATCACAGTGTGGTAATGTATCTTAGGGACTGTGTAGTCTATACATATCAGAGTTTTTTTCCTTCCCATCTCCCTCTACTGTGATATAAGGCCTCAGCTATTTTATCTCTGGGTACAAGAGTCACAAACTTATGTGCTATATCTGTGATTCCTATGGTAATTTACATATTACATTATTGGTCCTTCTCCAAAGAGAGAGTCAGGATCCAGGGCACAAAGAAGAAAAGGTCTCAGTAATGATCATGTGTCTGGTGGGTAGGTCTGAGTTACGTATCTGATCCTTCACAACTAAGCTCAATCTTCCATGAATGGACAGTGGGGTTGGTTATTAATATCCACCGTTTGGCAATCAACAAACGTGTGGGAGATCATGGCCAATGAGATAATTTATTTAAACTTTACTTGTGATGTCATTACTCTCAATGATAAATTCCTATAATCACAAAGCAACCCTTACTCCATGGATTGCAATCTTATAGGGTGGTCTTCTCACTGGACTGAAGCAGCAGTGTGATTTAGCATCCCACCTGGGTGTTTGAGCAGCCTTTTTAGGGACCACATTGCTCACCTACTGGTATGAAGAAAGGGCTAGAAAAGGCACCCTAAAATTGTTTCACTTAACCTAACCCTGGCCTGCTTACTACAGCAGGCAGGGATCCTACCCTGAAATTGAAACACGCACACGCACACACACACACACATACACACACACACATACACACACACACAATGTACAGAAACTTTTGCTAAAATTATTCCACTCACCTTTGGTACATGGAATATGCTCACACCTATGGACAACAAGAAATCCAGGAGACTTGAAAGATGGACAGTTGTTTTGAGAGAACTTAGCAAGTATCACATGCAAAAGCAGCCCTGAGTGAAACAAAGCTGCCAAATTAAGGCCAGCTTGCCAAAGTCAGAGGTGGATATATGTTCTTCTGGAGAAACAGCAACGATGGGGTGTACCATGAAGCTGACGTAGGTTTCACAACCAAAACTAATGTAGTCAACAAACTTGTACGCCTTCCCAAAGAAGTGAATGACAGGTATTGCTATGTGATTGCTGATTGCAAGAAAACCACCACCATCAGTGCATATTCTTCCATGATGATGAACCTTGATGAAGTCAATGAAAAATTTTTTATGAAAACCTGGAAGCCACCATCATCAATGTGCTAAGAGAGGACAAACTTGTAATTCTGGGTGACTTTAATGACACAGTTGGCATAGATTACCAGACATGGCTGTGAGTCCTTGGGAAGAATGAAGTCAGAAACAACAACAGTAACAGTCATTTTCTACTGAATATTTGTGTGTCTCATGACCTCATCACCAACAATGTCTTCCATTTACCTAAGTACACTAAAATTTAGTAGATATAACCTTACAGCAAACACTGACATTTAATAGACACGATATCATTTTAAGAAGAAAAAACAGAAAGGATGTGAGATTGAAGAAGGCAATGTGTGTCACAGAGTGCTGGTCCAATTATAGACTTACCCTCTCCAAGCTAAACATTCTCATTCTTTTTTTAAAATTTAGTATTTTATTTTTCCCCAATTACATATCAAAACAATTTTCAACATTAACTTTTAAAATTGAGTTCCAAATTCTCTCCCTCTCCCTCCACCCCCCTCATTGAGAAAGTAAACATTCCCATTCAACCAAAGTGGCAGGTCCAAGGCAAGATGACTACCAGAAGATTTAATGTCAATGGATAAGGGCATTTTTCCATCCACAAACAGTTTCTTGCTAACTTGAAGTGAAAGCTGAGCCAAAATACAGTTGGCAACAGTGGAGTAGAAAATGAGTAGGCAACTTTCAGAGATCTGGTATAACAGTACCACATTTACTCATCTGTGCCAGAACACCTCCAAACATCAAGATTGATTTGAAGAAAATGATGGAGAAATTCAGAAGCTGCTAAATGAAAAACAAAAACTCCATAGGTTTTACCATCGGAATAGTTCATTCAGCTTAAAGAAGATAGGAATATTATGGCCAAATTCTAGAGCTCCTAGGTCAAAGAGAAATATTGCAAGTAGTCAGAATGAAACAATTTGAAGATCATGGAGTCAGGATCACACAAAATTTTGCATTGTCTATGCTGAAAGAAAGGAGATTTTGGAATATGATGTTCCAACCAAGAATCCTCTACCCAGCAAAACTGACTATAATTCTTCTGGGGAAAAAATAGGCGCTCAATGAAGTAGACGACTTTCAAGCCATTGCTGTTGAAAAAGCCAAAGCTAAATAGAAAATTTGACTTTCAAATACAAGACTCAAGAAAAGCCCAAAAAGGTAAACAGGAAAGAGAAATAGTAAGGGAATCAATAAGATTAAAATGCTTATATTCCTACATGAGAAGATAACGCTTGTAATTCCTAAGAACTTTCTTATTATTAAGGCAGCTAAAGGAGTACACACAGAGAACACAGTTTTGAGTTGAATATGATAGGATGATATAAAAAAATAAGGAATGAGAAAAAGTACACACTGGGAGAAGAGGAAAGGGAGAGGTAGAAGCGGTAAATTATCTCTCATGAAAGAGGCACAAAAGAGCTTTTATAATGGAAAGGTATTTTAACAATCCAGCTAGCAGCTCCTGTGGGGGCGTAAGATCCCCCCACAGCCAGCACCCAGGAGGCTGCTGGCACGCCGGGAAAGCACAGGTTCTTTTTATCTGCTTAAACAGGGAAAGCACGGTGAAGGGGTTGACCAGCTTACTTTAATCCAGCGTTCAGTTAGCATACAGACAACATTCATTTAGTTCAGGGGAAAAACACCAGCATTCAGTTAGCATTCAGTTAGTTCAGGGGAACATACAGACAAGCATCAAGAGACAGTCCAAATACAGATTCATTCACTTGCTTCAGGGGAAAAAGCCAGCACCCTGAGGTTCAGAATATTCATTTAGTTCGGGGGAAACGAACCAGCACCCTGAACTTCAAAACAAAATACAAATAAATTACAGATATCAACAGACAGGCCCAATACAATTCATGGTTACCAACATCTGGGCTCAGCCCGAGAGCAAGGGCTGGCCCAGAGTCACGCTTTCCACTGCTCCCATGCCAACTGGAAAAGGAAAGAGGAATCTTCAAGCCGCCTTCTCCCCTCTTATAGAGTTTTTGACATTATCAAGCACTGCCTTAATGACCAGGGCTGATTGGTTCTTGAGTTGGCCCCTCCCCCTGGCGTAGACTAGGTTAACACCCAATAGGGCATGGCTCTGGAGTCAACACCTCCCCTCAGCCAGCCCCATGAATCGTCACACAGGAAGTTCTCTGCTCCCAGGCATGGTCTCTGGGCTTCCTGCCCCAGAAGAGGAGCAGCAGGCCCAGCACCCAGCAAGGCCCAATGAGATAAACTGAGCCACCCAAAGAAAACAAAGGCCATTCTGGCCGCAAAAGGAAGATGGGGGTCTTGGGTAGGGGGAAGCACTTGAACCTTACTCTCATCAGAATTGGCTCAAATAGGGAATAACACATACTCAGTTGGGTATTTTATTTGGGTATCTATTTTATCCTACAGGAAAGTAGGAGGTAAAGGCAATACTAGAATAGAGGGAGGGAGCTTATAGAAGGGAGGGCAGATTGGAAGAGGCAGTTGTCAGAAGCAAAACATTTTTGAGGATGAACAGGGTGAAAGGATAATGAGAGTAGGGTAAATGGGAGAGAGGGACAGGATATAGGGAAATACACAGTAATCATAAATGTGAAAAAAATTGCAAGTTTCTCTGACAAAAGCCTAATTTATCAAATGTACAGATAGCTGAGTCAAATTAAGGGTACAAGCCATTCCCCTGTTGATAAATTGTCTAGCCATATAAAAATACTGTAACTTATTGTTAATCAAGGAAATGCAAATTAAGATAACCCAAGTTACCACCTCATACCTATTAGATTGGCTAATACGATAGAAAAGGAAAATGAAAAATGTTGGAGATGTGGGAAAATTGAGACACTATTGCACTTTTAGTGGACTTGTGAAGTAATACAACTATTCTGTAGAGCAATTTGCAATTATGCCTAAAGGGCTATAATACTGTACATACCTCTTTGACCTAGCAATATCACTACTAGGTCTGTATCCCAGAGAGATAAAAAGCAAAAAAGTAAAAGGATCTGTATGTATCAAAATATTTATAGCAGTTCTTTTTTGGTGGCAAAGAATTGGAAATTGAGGGCATGCCCATCAATTGGGGAATGGCTAAAGAAGATGTAGTATATGATTGTGTTGGAATACTATTGTACTAGAAGAAACGATGAGCAGAATGCTCTCAAAAAAACCTGGAAAGACTTACATGTCCTGATGCAAAGTGAAATCAACTGTGAATGACTTAGCTATTCTCAGCAATACAATGATCCAAGACAATTCCAAAGACTTAAGATGAAAAAAAAGTGCTTAGCCATCTCCAGGGAAAGATCTGGAGTTTGAATGCAAATTGCACCATATTTTTTTTTACTTTCTTTATTTTCCCTTTTTTCCTCTGTTTTCTTTCACAGCATGACTAATATGAAAATATGTTTTGCATGACTGCACATATGTAACCTATATCAAATTTCTTGCCTTCTCAGTGAGGGGAAGAGGGAAGAAGAAAATTTAGAACTCAGAATTTTAAAAGAAAAGAATGTTAAAAATTATTTTTACATTTAATTGGCAAAAGATAAAATATTAAATAATATATTTAAAAAGTAAATGATCAAAATAGCCAATAAAATACTCTTTACATACTACATGGAAGAATTTTGTTTTTTTCTTCAAATAATGTTTAGTATGATGCAGTGGCTAGACAGATGTCCTTGAAGTCTAGAAAACCTGGGTTAAGTCTTGTTTCTGATGCATACTGACTATGTGACCTTGGGCAAGTCACTTAATCTCTTAATAGCTCAGGGAATTCTCTAAGACTATATATAAGTTGCAGAACAGTTGCCCATCTGCATAGGAAAAGAAATTTCCTTCCCTGGCAACCCCCTACATAAATTAAATCACGGGTCTGACCAAACATAAGTCAATCAATAAATTTACTCCTGCTTACTATGTTCCAGTCATTTAAAAGTAAAAACATGAACTCTTTTCTTAAATGGCCAATTTTCTAATTGTAGTGACAAGATATAAATAACTATGAAATAATATTTTTAAATTGCTTAGCACAGTGCTTAAGGGTACATAGTAGGCATTATATTAACTGTTATGATTATGATTTATTAACACAAGATAGATGCAGAGTAGGGGGAAAATAACATCAGAAGGAAGACCCTAATAATGTGGGTCAGGGAAGATGATGAGGGAGAAAGCATGGAGAATGTCTTTGATATAAGCTAGAATTTGAGCTCTCTTGAAGGAAGTCCAGGAATCCAGGGAGCAGAGTTGAAGAGGGATAGCATTATAGGTAGAGGAGACAGCCAATAAAAAAGCTACTAAGCTGGGAGGTGGAGGGACATGTGTAAGGAGCGGTCAAAAGAACCAAAATCTTTAATTTATTTTTTTAGGAAAGCATCCTTAAATAAATAGTTAGCATAGCATTTACACTAAAAAAATTATTTAAAAAAAAACTAAAAACAAACAAACTGAAAGGTTAATCCACCCTCAAGGTATTCTTAACCAAAAGTATCTATTAGCTGACACAACCATTTTAGAAGATTTGAACACTAAGACTGGCATTGGCTCTGGCAATCAAACCTTCTTTCATTGAAAACTGGGATTGAGTAGATTGCTTTCCTATGGGTCATTTCTCCAGGGATAGCTACTTGAATCAAAGAGGAAAAGACCTAGTCAAACTCATTTATCATCACAATTTAACAATGTTAAGCAGCTGTCCATTGGTTATCTACTGGGAATTTCATTTACATCTAATCACAGATTCTTCATTATTGACTCTTTCATAATCAGCCCTTCCTTGATTCTCGAGGTGAATAGTCTAGGCTAGGTGGAAAGTAATCATTTCTCCCTTAAACTTCATTTGACCATCAATAGGAGTCTGGATGTATATATAACAAGAAATTGTGGCATTGTAGCACTAAGGAGGTTAAGATGGAATGATTTTATGGTTAACCTTCTGAGGTCTGACGGATTTACTACATTCTGTTCACACTCCCTTCCAGAAGAACATCGCCGTGTAACAATATAGTAAGAGTTTGTAGACAGTTTGAAATCAACCTTGACTCCCTAACTCTTAGAAGTCACCGATGTGTTGGATATGACAGATGGTCAAGGAGCCAAAATTCTCCTCCTCAAATTTAAAAAAAAGTGCCTCAAATGAAATTAATACAAATGGCTTATTCATGCAAATGAATCAATCACTTCATTAATCAACAAACATTTATTAAGCAACTACTATGCACCAGGCATGGTGCTAGACACTGGGAACACCAAGACAAAAACAAAACATTTGCTGCCCTGAAGGAGCTCACAATTTATTGTGAGAAAAAATGGGTGCAAATTTTTTTGGAGGGAGACAGGAGTAGCTGGCATCATGATAAAGGTGGTAATTATTTTTAAATGTAATATAATAGAATCCTGAAACTTGCCACCTGTGTGACCTTGAGTAGGTAATTTAACCTCCCTGGACCTTGATTTCTCCATCTGTAAAAGGAGGGGGTTAGACTTCATGGTCTCTAAATCCCCTTCCAATTCTAAATCTTTGATCCTACAATCCACTAGTTCCCTAGCACACTACTCAATAGAGCTAACCCTAGATTCTTAAAGGGTATGATAGAGGATGTTTCAGCATTTCTGTCTTGTGTTGTTCCTACTTGTGTAAATATCTAGCCCACTTATTTAGATTGTAAGCTCTTCAAGGACAGAGATTTTTGGTTTTCATCTTTGTATTCTCATTGTGCATACCTTATATGTAATAGGTGGTTATGTGGCACATTGGAAAGAATGTCAGATCTAAAATCATGAAAACCTGAGTTCAAATCCTGCCTTAGACTGTTACTAGATAAGTGACCCTGGATAAGTCTAGGAAAGCCTTTCTGTGTTCCCCAGTTTCCTTATTTGAAAAATAGGGACATTAATAGCACGTACCTCAAAGAGGGATTATAAGGATATAATGAAGTAATATTTGGAAAATATTTTGCTAACCTTGAAGTGTTATGTAAACATTAACTATTATTAATAAACACTTGATGAATTGTATTGACTGGAATGGGATGTTGTTAATACCCCACTCAAAAACCTTCATTAGCTCTATACAATAAAATCTGAGCCTGGCATTTAAGCTATATATATATCCCCAGAATTTAGTACAGTATCTGACACATGTAGTCATTTTTCAGTCATGTCCAATTCTTCATGACCCTGTTTGGTTTTTATTTTGTTTTTGTTTTGTTTGAGGGGGTCAAAGATATTAGAGTGGTTTGTCATTTTCTTCTCCAGCTCATTTACAGATAAGGAAACTGAGGCAAATAAGGTTGAATGAATTGCCCAGGGGCACACAGCTAGTAAGTGTCTGAGGCTGGATTTGAACTCATGAAGAGGAGTCTTCCTGATTCCAAACCCAGCACTCTATCCACTGTGCCACCTAGCTGCCTTGCCTGACACATAGCAGATCTTTAATAAATGTTTGTTAACTACCCAGGCTACTACATAAAGTTGAGTAATATTAAATGCCAGATACTAGTATATTTATTTCATTCTAGATGCAAGAAGGAACTGTTGGAATTTCTTGAGGAGGAGATTGACACACTTATAACTATGCTTTTGCAATATGAATTTCACAACCATATGGAGGGAATTGGAAAAGGGAAAAGTGGAGGCTGGAAAAACGATTGGAAGGCTACTGCCATAATCCAGATGAGAGGTGATGAGGGTCTGAACTAGAGGTGGCTCTGCTAATGGACAGGAGATGGATGTGAGAGGTGTTGTGGAGGTTGAAAGAGCAACACTAGGCAGATACTTGGAGAAGGAAAGGTGACATAGAGGAAGACTGACTGTGATTCTGAAATGGTGAATCTGGGTGACTTGAAAAGTGGTTAGGGAGAGTAAGGGTTTGGGAGGAGATAGTGTTCATTGTACCCAAGATATTGAGTTTAAGATGTCTACATGATATCTAGTTGGAAATGGCTTGGTTATGAGGGAGCTGATGCAATAAATGGTTAGTGAATTGAATTTGTTAAACTGAATAAATTCACGGTGGTAGATAATCGAGTTGTCACGTCCTAATTCAAGAGATATGCAACAGCCAGTGATGACTCCATACGACTGTGGTTAAAAACAAACAAGAACAAATCTTTTCATTAAAGAATGGTAAATAAAAAAAGCAAAGAATATATGGGTAGAAAATTAGATGTATTATAGACTCTATATTTTAAATGGGAAGGTCCTATGGAGAGTTTATTTACAGGAAAAGGATTAACAAATAAAAAATATGTATATGTATGAATGTGTACATATGTGTGTGTCTATAGTGTATATGTAATGTATGTATATGTGTATATGTACAAATGTGTATATATGTATATATATGTGTGTATATGTGCACATATATGCATATATTTGACAGGCTATAATTGTGATGGATGAATTAAATTATCTAGATCTATCCTAGTGGTCTCTCTCTGCCAAAGGCAGATGAGCTAATAAATTCTTTACTTTCCCTATAATTTTATCTTTAATAAATTGGAAGAAATGATGAGAGGAACTTTTATTCCACATCTAAATCTGAGCAATAAGGAGGTAAAGCAGAAATTATAGGCCCTCTGGGAGTCATTGATCATTCCATCTTAGAGTTCTTGATGGATAAGGAGGAAAATGTAGGGCAGAGTTTGATGTATATCTTGTACTATGAGAGAAACAATTTCAAAGGGTTCAGAAATAGCAGAACTAGGATCCCATGGCTAGAGATGCAAAAAGGAAATCCAGCTAGAAAGAAATGCATTATCAGAAATGTCCTTCTGCTCGTGCAGTCAAAAATTATTCTGATAAGGAATGAAAATGGGACATGTCTAAATAGACTGATTGGTTGCAAGAGAGATTCATGAATAAGCTCGAATTGTTTTTTTATGACATTAAAAAAGTAAGTGAAGTAAGGTCATGTAACTTGAGAGTGAGTAACAAAGAGTGGGGAGGTCCTGTGAGAATAGTCCCAAGAAGGCTGAAAAATAATATAAGTACATGTATATGTACATTAATGTGTATATGCATGTGAATATAAATATATGATAATAATGAATATTAAGGATAACAGAATTAGAACTATTTAAAAATGCTGACTTGATAACAATGATAAAGTAACAGCTAACATTCATATGACAGTTAAGGTTTACAAAGCACTATACATATGTTATTTTATTTAAGCATTTAATGTGTGCTTGTTCCCTTTCCATTTATCCTGACAACAACCCTGGGAGGTGGGTGCTACTATGATCCCCATCTTACAGAAAAAGAAACTGAGGCTGAGAAATCACAAAACTAGTAAATGTCTGAAGCAGAATTTGAACTTAGGTTCTAACTTAGGTTTGAACTTGACTCTAGGTCTGGTTTTCTAGCCACTCTTCTCTCAAGAGAAGTCAAGAGAGAAAGCTTGTTATAGTGGATGGAATTCTGAATTTGGGGTCAAGAAACCATAGATTTAAATTCCATCTCCGATGCTAGTATAACACTAGAGGGTGTGGAATTGTCTATCATTCCGTCCAGTGCTCCCACAAAGTAACAAAGCAAATTTGTTACAGTGGGTTCTAGTCAATGCAAATGCTGTGGAGTATAAATACCATCCCTACTCCCTTTATCTGGGTTTTGTCTCATTCCTTCAACCTTTTTCTACAACAGCAGAGTTCCCAGAGATAGACCACCACCACACACTTACACACAGACTCTCTCAGGCTCCTAGCGGTAACCATATTGAGCAGAAATACACTTCCCTGACTCATTGCTCTAGAACTTAAGACTGTATCTGATGTGTTTTCTATCTATACAACCAGCGTCTCATAATAATGATCTTAAACATAATAATTTACAATGGGATAAGAAACACCCTCTCAAAGTCTCATCTTCCTTATCTGTAAAATGGTGATAATAATGTCTTTGATAATTACCTCTCATGGTTGTTTTGAGGCTCAAATGGTGTGCATAAAACATTTTATAAACTTTTTAACACTATAAGGATGGCCATTGTAATTAATAAATGGATAAGACTTCAACTTGGAGTGAGTGAAAAGATAAGAGAGAAGAGGGATTGTGCATGTGATTTTATTGGTATGGGGAATTCCCAGGAAGAAATTCCCTCTGACAATGTGGGTTAGTGCCATCTCTGTAACATATCATCAGACAGTTATCTAGAACACAGAGGTTAAGCGATTTGCCCATGGTTGTTTAGTATATGTCTGAGGTGCCACTTAAACCCAAGACTTCTTCTTTTCTAGGATGGTCTCTGTCCATTGTGATATGCTGCTTCTAGGATAAGGGGTTTCAAAAAAAAATGAGATTTACCCAACTCCTGTCTTTTTTGTATTTTCTCTACAAAAAAATCTGGGATGGAAAGAACAATACTGATTAATAGGTAAATGAATCCCAAGATAAATTATGAAATGTTGAAATCTCCTAGCTTCTCTCAATGCATTCAGGGTAACTGGTTTTGAAAAAACTGAATTCCAAGGTGCTGAAAGACCTTGGGGATATGACTGTTGAAATTCTGTTGCTGGTATTGTGGAACAGGGAAGGTGGCCCTGGAGTCGAGGCAGGCAAACATCTTGATTTTTTTTTAAGAGGAAGAAAGTGTATGATTCAAACTATGGATCAATGCACTCAACATTGATTTCTGCTAAAATTCTAGGATGTGTTTTAAAAATGATCATTTGTGAGCAATTAGGGGAGAAGTGATATAGGTACCTTAAGAAAAATTCATGGCGGACCAACCTCATTTTCATTTTTGACAGAATTAAAGAATTATAGAAGCTCAGAGCTAAAAAAGGTTTCAGAGGGGATATATTGTCCAATTCTTATTGGTGCGGGCCTCACCTCTTCAATATCCTTGACAAGCTTGACTCAGCCTTTGCTTGAACCTGGTGAATGAGAAACCTTCTACCTTTTTAGGTAATCCAGTACATTTGGGCATAATTCTACTCCCCCTCCCCAATTTTGAACATAAATCTATATCTACCACTTCTACCCACTGTTTTAGTTCAGACCAATGGGACTGGGCAGGACAGCTAGGTGGCATAGTGGATAGAGCATGACGTGGAATCAGGAAGATCTGAGTTCAAATCTGGCCTCAGACACTTACTAGCTGTGTAACTCTCAGCATGTCACTTAACCCTGTTCATCTCAGTTTCCCCAACTGTAAAATGAGTTGGAGAAAGAGATGGGAAAATGACTCTAGTATCTTTGCCAAGAAAACACCAAATGGGTTTATGAAAAGTCAGACGTGACAATGGGACTGGGCAGAAAAAGTCTAAATTCTATTCCACATGACAAGCCTTCAAATAGTTAATGATAGTGGCCAACTTTCAACCTGATCTCCTCTAGATTTCATAGACTCAAAGACAAGAGGAATGAGATAAAGAGAGCTGGATGCCAATGAGTCATTCAGCAAGGTCTCACATGATATACTTGTGGAAAATATGGAAAGATGTTCTTCATTTAATAGTAAAACTGAGTGTTTCATTTGGCCTTGTCCATTAACAGGGCCCAAGCCAAGATCTGGTATGAATTTTGTCGTGATAGTTAACCCCTCCACATTGCTGGGGTTAGGGGTGCACCCCTCCCCTCCAATTGGAAAATCCATGCAAAATTTTTCAGCCCTCTCTTTGTACCATAGAAAGAGTCTGAAACTTTTTTAATATTTTTTTCTTTTATGGGGTGTTTACAATACCTTATGGTAAAATTTAGGTAAAGTATTTGGTCATAGGCTACATTATACAATATTACACATATATTTTATACATTTCTGTGTTTTTAGACTTTTTCTACATTGTCTGCTGGCCTACGCATGTCATCTGTGGCTTCCACAAAACTCCCTCCCAAAATTTCTCTTTGATTTCTTATGCCAACCTGTGATATGTTGAAACTATGATGCAGAAAATAGCAGTGTGGGAGTGATAACTGTATTTAGGATCTATAGAAGTGAACTCTCTTTTTATTAGAGAGGGGTGAGAAGAATAATAGAGAACTTCATTATAATAATAGAAAGCATTATAGGAGGTCAAGAACTGTGCTGCATTGAACTAATAGACCTTTTGTAGGATTCATCACTGAGTATCTGGTAGACAAATTACCAAGTGATACAGGGCTAGAAGTAAAAAATATAGTCAAGCAGAATCAAAGTGAAGGCTAGAGGTTTGTAACAACCTGGAAGATTCCAAGTAGAAAAAATGAAATCCTGGGTTTTGGGTCTTAAGGGTTTGTGGCAGGTTAGGGAAATGGAATTGATCTACACCAAATAAGTAGTTTTACTTTATTTAACTCAAGAGGCTTCATGGGCAAATTTGAGTTTTAAGTCTATCCTACACATTGCTTCTAGTTTCTCCAAAATCCCTGTAACTAGAAATACAAATTAAGACAACTCTGAGGTACTATCACACACCTGTCAGATTGGATAATATAACAGAAAAGGAAAATGACAAATATTGGAGAGGCTGTGGGAAAACTGGGACACTAATACACTGTTGATAGAAATGTGAACCAGTTGAACCGTTCTGGTAAGCAATTTGGAACTCTGCCCAAATTGCTATAACATTTTGTGCGTATCCATTGACCTGGCAATACCGTGACTGGGTTTGTATCCCAGAGATCATAAAAAAAATTAAAAAATAAATAATATAATTAATATAAATAAACATATAAATTAATATATAAACACATAAATTAATAAATATATAAATTAATATAATATAAATGAACAATAGATAAATACATAAATATATGAATGAATAAATGAAAAAGAAGGAAAAAGAAAAATAACCTATTTGTACAAAAGTATTTATAGCAGCTCTTTTTCGTGGTAGCTAAGAATTGGAAATCAAGGAGATGCAAATCAATTGCGGCATGCCTGAACAAATTGCAGTATATGACTGTATAGAATACTATTGTGATATAAGAAATGAAGAGCAGAGTGATTTCAGAAAATCCTGGAAAGATTTGCATGCACTAAATACAGAGTGAAGTGAACAGAGCCAGGAGAACATCATATATAGTCAGAGCGAAGTGCACAATGCTCAATTGTAAATGACTTAGCTATGATCAGCACTGCAATCCCAAAGGACTTATGATGAAAAATGCTATCCATTTCCAGAGAAAGAACTGATGGTACCTGAATACAGACTGTGGCATTCTACTTTTTCCTTCCTTCTTTTCTTCCTTTTTTCCTCCTTTCCTTCCTTTCTTCCTTCCTTCCTGTCTTTCTTTTTCTTTCTTTATTTCTTTCTTTCTTCCTCCATTCCTTCCTTCCTTCCTCTTTCTTTCTTTCTTTCTTTCTTTCTTTCTTTCTTTCTTTCTTTCTTTCTTTCTTTCTTTCTTTCTTTCTTCCTTTCTTTCTTCTGCAAAATGTCTAATATGGAAATGTTATACATAATTGCACATATATAACCTACATTGGATTCCTTACTGTCTTGGGGGGGGATGGGATTGAAGAGAGAAAAGATAGAATTTGGAACTCAAAACTTAAAAAAAAACAATGTTAAAATTATTTTACATTTAATTGTGAAAAAATAAAATATTATTAATAAATCCCTCTAACTAGAAAATTCTCTTTGCTTTCATTTGCCCCCATGAAATCATAAAGTAGTAGCAGACATTTGGTGGTAGTAACAGATAATTTGGAACTGTTTGATCAATCAGTGCAAAATGTTGGAATTAATGTCAATATTGACTTGTCTTCGATGGAGTGACACGGGGCTCTGTCATTTGTACTATTTTCTGGTCAACATTCATATCAGTGACTTAACTAAAGACATATATGATATCAAATTGGCAGATGACCCTCAAGCTGATAGTTATTACACTATAGTGATGACAGAAGTGAAAATACATCTTTACCTAACTACATCTACACCTCTGTCATATCCATCTCTATATCTATCTGTATTTATACACATTTTATAGACATTTATTAACTGGTTTTGGTTGGCTAACCAACTAGTTCAGAAGACCTGGAAATTTTGACATTATCCAAAAGGTCTCATCAAGCTTCTGTTGTCTCTTGTTATCCTTCCCTTTGGGGTAGCTCAGTGACTTTTTTTCTTATAGAGTCCTCTGAAGTCATATAGCGACTGAGAAATGCACTGGTCCATGGCCTTTTCATTCATTCTTTTCCTTTCTGGGTGAAGGTAGTAGAATCTCTGACTTTTGTTTGGAAAGTGAGCCACAGGAATCTGGGAATCAAAATCCAGGCTAGGTTTTGGACCTAGCACAACATGAATGCCCTTAGGAGAAGTGACGATCTTCAGGAATGACCCTTCAGTCCCTAGCAAAGTAGAAAGACACTGCCAGCATCAGGGATGTATTAAAGCCATTTCAGACTAGCTTGAGAGATAATTGTTAAATTTTCAGTGGGAACATTTTATACCTTGGGAATCATCAAATGCTACAATTAAGGCTTGCTTTAAGAAAGTAATGGAGAAAATGTTAATAATGAAGATTTAACTTAAAAAATGTTTTATATGTATGTTTTTTGAAGATCTAGTTATTGAACATATACCAGCATGCCTCTGCCCAGTAGTCATGTCATATCTGGGCATTAACTAGGTGGAAACAATGCTATATAGGATCTGAGCTAAGTTGTGAGGATAGAAACAATTAGACTTGATAACAAATAGACTCTTTGAAATATGCATGAGAGAGGAGCCAGAAGGAATTTAAGCCTGAGTGACTAGGAAGATGGTCATGTCTTCAATAGTAATAGGAGAGTTCAGAAGAGGGGGGAAGGTTTGGGAGGAAAGATAATGAATAGCAGAAACGGAAGTACTAAGCTTTGGTATGGTGCCTACTAGGTGGCACACTCTGTGCTAAACACACTACAAATATTATCTCGCTGGTGATAAGGCTCCCAAGGAGTTGTTAACCCCTGCCTTCTATAATCTGCAGTACAAGCACAAATACTGACACTTTGGGCACTGGTGAAATTGATCTACCATTAATTGATCTAGTACTTGCCAAAGGCATAATTGAGGCCCTCGATATTTGAGAGCTACTGTTTAATGGATATATTGACTAACCATGCCTCTACATTCTTTGAGTCTTCAGGTTAAATAGCACCTATTTCATGAGGCCCTTCCTGGCTCTCCATCATCACCTTCCAGCTGTTAATGCTCCCCTATCTGTAATAGCCACTCCCCTCATCTGCAATCACCTTGTCATTACTTTGTAGGTATTTTCTATTTTCTTCTCTGTGTAGATGATATTTTCCCCAATAGATTATAAACTCCATGAGAACAATAATTGTTGCATTCTTATGTTTGCATTGTACAAGGACCGGCACAGAGGTGGAACTAATAGATGTTTGTTAATATTAAAGTAAAAAAAGGAGAAAAGGTAGAAAAAACTAGAAGACAGTAGGAAAGGTAGAAAAAAATAAAAAAAAAACATGTATGAATTTTATGATATTGGCTTGAAATAGAAGTGGTCTCACTGAGTTAAAATTTAATGTTCGGCTCTCAGGTTTTACACAGGCTTGTGTATCACTGTATTGTAGCACTCATTTGAATATTATTTCTGCCTTTTATAAGACCATTGTTGAAAATACTTTCCATCTCATTGACCCCTGCCTCTCATGTAAGGACTTAAACAATAACTTACTCTTTAAAATCAGTCCCAAGGAAACATTTGTCTCTGTAGAAGAACTTGAATGCTTTCTTTTTAATAGTCAATAAGAAGTCTGTAAACCCATGCGTCATACAGTTTAGTCTTACCTACCAGGAAGGTGTCATAAAGCGGGGACTGAGTCTTCCATGCTGCTGCTGGTGTGTCCTAAATGATAGATGAAGGGAAGGTCATAGTGGAAATATGCCTGCTTAGGGTAGAACCAGATGCACTAGATGTGGATATTTATTTAAAAGATCATAATTTCAAACTGACCACTTAAAATGAAAACTTGATTTTTAAAAGGCCATTAAAAAGGTTAAATATAGAAATACCCATATTCATGATGCCAGAAATATCTGTTTATCCCATTATAACAACTAGAGTTGACTCAATTAAATATTAGCACTTTTGTTGCTAGGAAACAGTGTAGCTACCTAGCTCTTAGAGACTATTAAATGTTAAGACTCATTCCTTCTTGCCAGGTTAAATTGAATGGAATCACATGTAGGTATGTGTGATTCAGAGTACTGGGAATAAATGGCTGGTCAAGCAAAAAAAGAGTGAATCTATTTACAATTCTATTTGAACTGGTGTTAGTATATGCTTAGCCTACAGATCTCTCAAAAATAGGATACTGTTTTTCTAATTTTGAGTCAAAGTGAGCCTGGATATAACAACAATGTTAGTAGGCTTGGAATAATCCAATGTTCTTTCTCTTTTAAATGTCAATATTTATTTTTGTTTACATTTTTACCATAACAAATTTATCAAAAATTTGCAGTTATAACAGCAGTCTTTGAAAAGAAATACATAATAATTCTTGGCCAAATTCCACATATGGTCACTGTCTGTACTTCAAAACAGTTATAGAAGAAAACCAAGCCACGCTTTCTATTATAACCCAGAAATAGAACTATGACAAAAAGAGATGTGAGTATTTTAACATGAAAGACATTTCTTGCTTCTGCTTTGCCTACATTTAAAATACTCTACATTTTTCTTTAACATAAAGCTCAATGAGATTTGAAAGTAAAGCTTGCGAAAACCATCTTCTATAGAAGTCAGTTCTGGAAGGCTAATTTGTCCATCTAGGTGGCCTAGAATTTATCAGATAAATGTACAAGCTTTTGTTGTAATTGATTGCTTTAAATATTTTAATGTAATGATTGTTCCAGAAATCATCTGTTTAGCTTTATGAGCATGTACCTGTGTGTGTGTATGTGTGTGTATGTTTGTCTATGTATATGTGTCTGTGTGTTTATATGTCTGTGTGTTGGGCAAAGGGGTGGTGACTAATACTTTCTTGGTTCAGAAAACTCCTAGTGTGGAAATTTATTGCAACATCAAAGACCAGCAATTATTGTGTAACATAATTTTTGAGAATCACCTGGTCATTAAAAGGTTAAGTGACTTGCCATGGTAACACAGCTGGTATGTACCCAATGCCCAGATTTTTTTCTGAATCCAAAGCCAGCTGTCTATCCACCATGCCCAACTACTACTCATATAATGTGTTTTATTAAATTGATGATGACTATTTATTGAGCCTTGAATAGGTATTAAATTTGCACCCTGATATATGAGCTCAAATTCTGTCGGGTGGACTGTAAACTTTAATAGCTCTTTTGCCTTTTAATGTGTTTCATAATCTGATCAATTACTTTTGTTATGTTTCATTCTTACACAAGGAGACAAATGTATTAAATAGAGAAGATATGCTGAACATTTACAAAGAATTAGATACAACCCCTACCTATTACTCTGTCCTAATATACAAGGATTTCTCATTGTTTGTCAAACTTATAAGCAGAATTTTACAGTTTACAAATTAGACAAGAGACTGAATATATGTTAATTGTGCAAGGCATAGGGGATTAAGCTTTTGTCTTAGAATTAGGAGGACCTGACTTCACACACTGCCGGAGACACTTGCTAGCTGTATGACCTGAGATATAACACTTCACCTCCAAACCTGTCTCTTTATTGATCAAATGAAGATAAGAAAACCTCAATGAATTTTCGTGCGGAGCAAATAAGATCTGTGTATAAAAATATGCTTCACAAATCTTAAAATACTATATAAATGCAAGCATTGGAATTATTAATAATATTGAATAATAACAAAGTATTTGGTCATTGCAATAGACATTTCAAATCTCAAATAATCAATTCATATGTGGGAGATTGAAACTTAATAAGGTATTCTGCTTGCTAACACTGACACATATGAAGGAATCCTGGGATCTGAGATCAATACAGTGAGAGAAGCAGCTGTGTGGCAGTTCAATGGTGTGTCACTGAAGCGGCAAATTGATAAAAAGAAGAGTCTGCTACTGTTAGTGTCCTTACTGCTCCCCATTTTCTCTCACACCATCTTGTTTCTCCAATCCACCTTGTTCCCTTTCTACTAGCCCTCTGACTCTACTCTGGATGTATCTTCAATAAGAATGCAATCCTGATTTTATAATGAAAGTTCACAGGAAAAGAAAGTTCTCCAAAATTTTGCCTTTAAGGGACATTTGTATTTCAAAGATACCTGTACTGGTCACTTTAAAGGCTCCCTGTGATTTACCATATGATTCCTGTTGTTACAGATAGTTGTCTCTGTCATATACCCATACTTCTGTTTGCATCAGGCAACTAGAAGCCCTATTTTTTCCATACTCCAAACAAATTTCTCTAGCCCACTTTCTGTGTGTGTGTGTGTGTGTGTGTGTGTGTGTGTGTGTGTGTGTGTGTATCAAAGATAAACTCCCTATGCATGATATGTCGAACAGGCCCAATAGGCCATCACTTTGGCTGAACAGTTTATGGGAAATAAGACAGTGAATAATCTGTTTTCACATTCTCACTAATCATAGCACTTCCCCTGTATCATTTTCTCATGGTTGAGCAGATTCACAATTTGTAAATTCCTTTGACAGGACTGTCTCACCTTCACAAAAGCTCTTGACAGCTGGCCAAACAAATGCACATTGGGAGAGTGTCTGGGTTGCCACTATTTTTTCCAAGGTGAAACAACCAATAGCACTTGGGCTGTTCATCTGTTATCCCTCACATTCGAAGTGATATTTCTGAAGCACTGGTTTGACCATTTCATTTCACTTTCATCAAAGCTCTAATGGCTTCCCCTTCCCTGTAGAATAAATACAGACTACCTTTTTGGTCATATAAAGCCCTTCCTAATCTGATTCCAAGCTACTATTCCAATCTTATCATTCCCCTTTGGGCACTTCATGTTAATAAACATACAAACAAGTAAATAAATAGAGAGGAAGAATGATAGCTAGATTAGATAGATAGATAAATTAGATAGATAGATAGATAGATCGATAGATAGATGGATGGATGGATAGATAGATATGAAAATAACTGATTTGCTACATGATGTTCCACTCCCCGCCCCACCTCGTATCTAGGCCTTTGCCCAAACTATTCCCCATCTGTGCAAAATACCCTTCTTCCCCACTATCTCGTAGAACCTTTAGTTTCCTTCAAAGCTCAGCTCAAGTACCACCTCTTTCATGAGCTCTACTTGCTAGGGTTCTACTCCTCCTAGAAATTACTTTGTATATATTTATATTTACTTTTATTCATGAATGTTATTTCCTTCAGTAGAATGTAAAATCCTTTAAAGGACAGGGGATAGGCTGTTTTTATTATTGTTATAAGCATCAGCATCATCAGCATCTGTATCCCCAGCTCCTAACCAAGTGATTGACATATAGAAGGCACTCAGGAATTCTTTACGAATGAATGAATGGAATGCACTCCCTCTTTCCATTACTTTTGGAGTTTTTAGCTTTTTCCCAAGGTCAACTCAAGTTATGCTTCTTATGCAAGGCCTTGACTGATACTCCTAGCTATTAGGATTTACCACTCCCCATATTTGCATAAGTTTTACATTTATTTATCTAGGTATATATTGTTTTCCCCCCACTCCTCAATAGAATGTAAACTCATGGTCAAGGAGTGTGTTTGTTTATTCATTTTTTATTTTGTATCCCCAAGTCTATCATTGTGCCTGACATATAGTCAGTGGTTAGTGAACAAAGGAATGTGTAGCTTAGTCTCTGGGGCTCACTCCCTCAATTCACATTTGGAATAGTTGGTCTGGTAACCAGAGAACAGTTACCACTTCTCTCCTTAGAGTTCGTGGGTTAACTCTGAGGGGTAAAGGGAGGACTCACAAGCCCCTATCTAGTGTGTTGCTGCCTCCTCAAATTATTTAACAGTTAACATCATTTACCTGCTCAAACAATGAGGAAAGTGAGCTCAAATACAAAATCACTGCTACAGAACAGCCCTTCTGTCCTGCCCCCATTCAAATTTATTTCTAGTAATTGTAAAACCAGTAGATAAGTCAATGTCTTGCTTGTAGGGCAACATGCCATTTCTGAAGGGGTAATTCACTACTGGCCTGGGTGAAAGAGATAATGTCTCAGGGATAAATTCTCATTGTCCTTAGGTGCTGCTACTATTGACTCCAATTGCTGCGAGGCCTTTCGATGGCTTTTATGACCTTTCAAAGCTTATAAGGTCATACTATGGTTCATTGTTTCTGTGATATTTATTCAGAGAGGAACAGGGAAGAATGAAACATCATATCATCAGAATAAACTCAGGTGCCATGAGTTCATAGCCAAATGGAAGCTGCATAGAGAAAAAGGGCCAAGAATCCTCACTCACCCAGAGGCCCACAGCAATTGCATCGTTTGCCACCAGAGAAAAAGAATTTGTCCATTCCAGAGGTCCAGTTTGCCGTAAGGTTATTGGGGTTAATGGGATTGCCTGATGTTAATGGACCCCTAAGGGTTTTATGGATAAATTTGGAAGGTCTATGAATTTTTAAAAATATGTTGATAACCTTTAAATATAATTGATGCCTTTCATAATCCTATGAAATCCTAATTCCAGATCACTAGCCAATTAAAAAGCTTTTTGTCATTATACTACATGCAGATAGTAAATACATGGATGACACTTGTTATGTCCTCTAAAATAGCTAGGGAAAAGTCACTTTCATTACACATGCCTGAAAGCTACCTTACCAAACCTCCAAGCGGATTGGCAACAGGCAGAGTACATTGTATTTACTCTGTGGACTGGGTCCTCTTTGGTGAATCTTTCCATTACAAATTAATGAGCCAGTCCTGAGATCATGATGATATCAGAATGACCAGTTTTGGTTTGGTTATTCACTCATGTTCAATGGCTGTAGGTTGAAGCAATCTTCACCATCATCCTTTTATCTGGATGATGTAATATAGATTCAAGAAGTAACCAGGTTAAATTCAGAGTGTGTGTCATTGTGGAGCGGGAAATTTTCAAGAATTAAGCCCTACATAGACTATCCATGGTGTCTATTAATGATGATGATGAGGAGGTTAGTATCAATTTATCAGCATAGCACTGAAGTTATTATTAATCTAAAAGCATATGCAGGACATCTTCAAACAAGTATATTTTCACAAGCATATATCACCTTCACTTCAAATGTGTAGAGGAAATGATTGAGAACAGACATTAAGTTTGAAAATGTTATGAACAGAAAAAGAACAAGTACATTAGTTTAAAGAATAATTAAAGTAACCTTATTAACCAGCTTTGTAGCTTCAAAACTAATCCTGTTATCTGTCTCATCATTTATGTTTATTCTTTTACTCCCTTTTAAAATTGTAATGAAAATAGTGATAATGCATAGATGGAAAGGCAGTGTGACATAATAGATTACTGGTTAGTCTTGGAGAAAGGAAGACCTGAATTTGAATTCTGCACCTGACATGTGCTAACTGTCTAACTATGGGGAAATCATTTGAACTTGTGGTGTCCCAGTCAACCCACTAATTCTATTGATGAAAGAAAAAGTGCTGATCTGTACTTGATTGGGGAGTTTCTGCATCAAGAGCTTCTCATCACAGGTCCAGATGTCTCTCATTCCAAACATTCAAATACACCCACATACATACACACACACAAACCCACACCCACCCACACCCTCTCATACATACACACACACACACACACACACACACACACACACACACACACACACTGAGTAATTATGACTTAAGAAGTGAAAAGAAAAAAAAAACTTCAAAACTGAACAAATCTTTGTCACTTTAACCTACCAGATAAATTTTTGACAGATGCATCCAGCTGGTCCAGGTGATAAAAATATCATGTTACAATTTCAGAAATGATGTTACAGATATATATCATGTTCTGACAAATAAATTGAACCTCTCTGATATAGTGGTGTGTCAACTTTCCAAGGTGGGGAAGGTTGACGAGTCTATCCTAGTGCTTTTGCTTCAAGTGAATTCATTGAAATTTACCACAAAGTGTGTCTTTAGTGTTTGAGGGCTCTCAGAATGCCATAGTATACACCCTAGTTGTTTATTTGTCAAGGTTGGTGCATCAAAGTAGAAAGCAAATCACTTCCTCCATCCAGCATTCCTGGATGTGGTAAATGTACAACATTAATCAGCACCATCATCAGCATCATGATTTAATTTTAAAAACATTATGCAAAATGAACAGTCAAGGCCCATTTTGCCAAACAGAAGGTGTTCACTCAATCTTTAAAGGAGTTACCTACTACAAACTCAGATGGTCACACAATGAATAGCTTTTCAACACATTTTTATCTCTCCTCAATGCTTTTTTTTCTTTTTAAATGGGTTCTCTGAAAGTGTTAACACTGAATCCTATAGCTATGCCTAAGAAACAAGGGTCCACGTGACCTGAGGTGGTTGAAACCTGTTTCAGACATTTACTAACTTTGAGAATGAGGGCAAGAAACTTAACCTCTCTGGTCTCAATTTCCTCATCTACAAAATGAGGAGGTTGGACTAGATTTCCAAGGTCCCAGTTCTAAATCTATGATCCGAAATCCTTGTTGGGAAAGATTTTGGTTAATGTTAATAAACTTTAATAGAACCTAATCTCCTTTGAGAGAATTCAATTAGTACAGAATAAATAAATGCACCACAAGGAATATTTCTGGATACGCACTCTCAGTTTCTAAATATGCTAGGGGCACATAAGCTCTGGCAAATTGAATAGCTTTCAAGGATGGGAAGAATAAAGGGATTAGCTGTTAGTATACTGTTGAATGAGGACCAGCCTCCTTAGATACAATGAGGACCATCACAAGAAGGTAAACATCAGGTGACTTCTTTTCAGGCCCAGCAATTTGTGATGTCATCTTTCCCTTCCTTTTAATGAACACCCCAATTTCTGTCAAGATGACATCCATTCTTTCAGTTTTCCAGTTTCATAACCTTAGCTTTATCCTTGAATCCTCACTCTCACCCTACCATGTTAAACCAGTTGACAAATCTTGCTGTTTTAACTGCTAATACATGGTCACATAGACCCTTATTTCATAAGCATAGCTATAGAATTCAGGGTTACACTTTCAGAGAGCCTATTTTTATTTTAAAAAAATTGGGAAAAGTGATATAAATTGCAGAGCCAAGATGGTGGAGTGCAGGCAGCAACTTAGTCAAAGTCTCTCAACATTCCCCTCTAAACAACTTTAAAACAACAGTGGGAAAGGTCTGTGACATGGGGACAAAGGCCTGTCACAGCACAGGCCAGGCCACAGCAATACCAGCAGCAGGCCTGGTAGACAGTAGCAACAGCCTCAGGAACAACTGTGGGAGCTCCCAACTCAGAGGTGGTAAAGGATTCAGACAACTGATCAGAAAGATATCATAGGGAACTCATACTGGCACTAGATGCAGGACCAGTTGCATTGTCTATACTCAGTTCTGGGTCACAGTCCCAGGGAAACAAGAAGCACTATCACTCACAACTGCAGGAGAATAAGGGAACTTGTTACAGAATGTTGGCAGACAAAAATGCTTGGGATCTCTCACAAGAAAGTAGAGGCTCTGGTTTCAGTTCCAAGGCAGAAAGGAGCATTAGCTCTTAGAGCTGCAAGAGAGTGGGTGCTTCAGGGCCAAGAAGGATACTAGCACTTTTGTCTGCAGGGAACACAGTCCCTTCTTTGGTAAAGACAAGATCATAGGCCAGGAGAGCAGTGACCACACCCCTCCTTGGATCATAGTACCATGGAAGCACTGAAACTTACAGATACCCAGAACTAGCACAGAAAACCAGAAGCTTGAGACAGGGCCCCTTCCTTTTGGGAACACAGTTCAACTTTAACATAAAGTTAAAAGTAAAAAATAAAAAAGGCTGATAAAATGAACAAACAACAACATCAACAACAACAAAAAGAACCTGACCACAAAAAGCTCCTATGGTGTAACAACAGTGTTACTAGCAGCTGCTGTGGTGATGTAAAGCCAATAATACCAGCACACCAGAGGGCTGCTAGCACAGGTTCTTTAATCTGCTTTTCTAAGGAAAGCAACTTTAAGGGATTTGCGATCTCGCTTTAATTAAACATACATATATCATTTACTTAGTTCGGGAGAAAAAGTCAGCACCCTGAACTTCAGAGAAAACACAAACAGAAATTACAAGCAGGAATTACAAGCAGAAATTAACACAGATCAACAGACAGGCTTTCAGCTGTATGACTAAAGCTACACATACATAGTTACCAGAGAGAGAGAAGCACCAAAATCTTAGTTTTCAAAGCCAGGGGGTTCCTTAACGGCTACCCAGAGTCTCCACATGAACACACTTTCAATGCGTGTGCCCCCAAAAGCAAAATGCTAACCTTAGAGTATATATACACTTCTTCAGGGTCAGCCCACAGAGGGCATCACAACCATGTGACTCAAACACATGTGACTTAGGCTTTCTTATGACTTAAGCAGGTCATCAAAGATTCTTGATTCAATCAAAGACTCAATTCAAATAAAGGCAAGGCTCAATCAAAGGCTCTTGATTACCTTAGTGCTAAGAAGCACTCCAAAATAAAAAAGGGGAAAACTCTCACCCTGCTTGCCACCATATATGGTGACAAGAAAGATCAAGACATAAACTCAGAAGAAGATACCGATGTCAAAAAAGCTATAAACAAAGGCTTAATGAAAAAAAAAGTGAATTGGACACAAGCCCAACAAAAATTACTGGAAGAGCTCAAAAAAGATTTTTAAAAAATCAGATAAGTAAGGCATAGGGAAAATAGGGAAAAGAAATGAGAATGATGCAAGCAAATCAAGAAAAAAAGAATAAACAGCTTGGTAAAAGAGCATAAAAAATCATTGAAGAGTAGAGGACCTTAAAAATTAGAATTAAGCAAGAGAAATCCAAAGACTTCATGAGACATCAAGAAACAACCAAACAAAATGAAAAGAATGAAAAAAGTAGAAGAAAATGTGAAATAGCTCATTGTGAAAACAACTGACCTGAAAAATAGATTAAGGAGAGAAAATTTAAGAATTACTGGACCGCCTGAAAGCCATGATTGAAAAAAAGAGTGTAGACATCATATTTGAAGAAATTATCAAGGGAAACTGTCTTGATATCCTAGATGCAGAGGGAAAAGTAGAAATTCAAAGAATCGATTTCTGAAAGAGATCCCGAAGTGTAAACTCTCATGAATATTTTAGCTAAACTCCAGAGCTCAGGTAAAGCAGAAAATATTGCACGCAGCCAGAAAGAGACAATTCAAATATAATGGAACATGGTCAGGATCACAAAGCATTTAGCAGCTTCTACATTAAAGAAAAGGAGGGCTTGGAGTACGATACTCTGGAAGACAAAAGAGTTAGGATTATAACCAAGAATAACCTACTCAGCAAAAATGAGTTTAATCATTGGTCTGAGTGTGTGTGTGTGTGTAGGGGGAGGAGGAGTGGACATTCCATGAGAGGACTTTCAAGTGTTCCTGATGTAAAGACAAGAGCTGAATAAAAAAAAGACTTTCATATATAAGACTCATGAAAATGCAGACATAAAAGAGAAACCATAAGGGACTTAATAAGGTCGAATTGTTTGCAATTCTATATGGAAAGATGATACATGTAATTCTTAATAATTTTATCATTATTAGAACAGTTAAAAGGAGTATACAAAGACAGAGGGCACATGCGTGAGTTGATTACTATGACATCATCTCAAAAACACAATTAAGGGATGAGAAAGATGGATACAATAGGTGAAGGGGAAGGGAGGGGAAAAAAGGGAATAATTGTCTCACATAAAAGAAATGCACAAGAAGAGTGGAAGGGAAAATGAGGGAGATGGTGGGAAATGCTTGAACCTCACTCTCATTGGAATTGGATCAAAAAGAGAATAAAGTATATACTCAGTTGAGTATAGAAATCTATTTTACTCAACAGGGAAGTAGGAGGGGAAACTGATAAGAGAAGTGGGAAGGGAGGTGATAGAAGGAAGGGCAGATTAAAAATGACAATGGTCAGAACCAAAACAGACATTTGAGGAGGGACAGGAATGGGGGGGGAAGAGAGAAAGAGAGAGAGAGAGAGAGAGAGAGACATTAGGGAGGTAGACAGAGACAAGGAGAGAAAGAGAGACAGACAGAGAGAGACAGGGAAGGATTAAAAAAAGGGAAAAATAGGAGGAAAGGAAATATGCAGTGAATAACCACAACTGGGAATACGAATGAAATGAAGTCACCCATAAAATGGAAGCAGATAATAGAATAGATTAGAAACCTGAATTCAACGATATGTTGTTTACAAAAAAACACACTTGAAACAAAGAGACACATAGAGTAAAAATAAGGGACTGGAACAGAGTATATTATGCTTCAGGTAAGATTAAAAAAAGGCAGTGGTAGCAATAATGATTTCAGACAAATCAAAAGAAAAAAATAGACCTAAACATATTTTAAAGAGACAATCAGGGAAATTATATTTTGCTAAAAGGTACCATAGATAATAAAGTAATATCATTAGTAAACATATATGCACTAAATGGCATAGCATCCAAATTCTTAATGGAAAAGTTAAATGAGTCAAAGAAGGAAATACACAGCAAAACTGTACTAGAGGGGGAACTCAACTTTCTCCTCTCAGAACAAAAAAAATTCCAACCATTAACAAAAAGAAAAGTTAATATTAAAGTTGATCTGATAAAACTCTGGAGAAAACTGAGCAGAAAGAGAAAGACGTATACCTTGTTCTCTCTTATACATGGCACCTTCAAAAATTGCCCATATATTAGGGCATAAAAACCTTATAAACAAATGAAGAAAAGAAAAAATATCAAATGAATCATTTTCAAACAATAATGCAATAAAATTACATTAAATAAAGGGCTTTGAAAACATAGGTTAAAATTAATTAGAAATTAATCTTGTGGGGCAGCTAGGTGGCACAGTGAGTAGAGCACTGGCCCTGGAGTCAGGAGGACCTGAGTTCAAATCTGGCCTCAGACACTTGACACACTAGCTGTGTGACCTTGGGCAAGTCACTTAACCCCAATTGTCCTCCCTTCCCCTCTCCAAAACAAAAACAAAAACAACAACCATAAAAAAAAAAACAAAACTAATCTTGTCCTAAAGAATGAGTAGGTCAAAAAACAAATCATAGAAGCAATTAATAACTTCATTGAAGAGAAACACAACAATGAGACAACATACCCAAATTTGTGGAATACAGCACTTAGGGGAAAATTTATATCTTTAAAAGCTTCCATCAAGAAAACAGTGAAAGAGCAGATCAGTAAACTAAACATGTGATTGAAAAAAAAACTGGAAAAAGAAAAAATACTCACAATTAAACACCAAATTGGAAATCCTGACAAAACAAGGATTAGTAAAATTGAAAGTTAAAAAAAAATCACTAAACTAATAAAAATAGAAGCTGTTTCATGAGAAAAACACCACAATAAAATAGATAAAGCATTGGTTAATTTGATTTTAAAAGATAAAAAAAACAAATTACTGATCTCAAAAAAATGGTGAATGACCCATAAGTAAAGATAAAATTAAAGCAATTATGAAGAGCTATTTTGTCCAATTGTATGCTAGCAAATTTGATAATCTAAATGAAATGGATGAATATTCACCAAAAAACCAAAAACAAACAAAAAGAAAAACAACAAATAAACTGACCAGACTAACAGAAGAAAATTCTCAAATAACCCTATCTTAGAAAATGAAATTAGACAAACCATAAATTAACTTCCTCAGAAAAAATCCCCAGGACCAGATGGATTCACAATTGAATTCTATCAGACAATTAAAGAAAATTAATTCCAATACTATACAAACTATTTGGGAAAATAGGAAAAGAAGGAGTCTTACAAAATTTCTTTTATGATGCAAATATGATGCTGATACCTAAACCAGAAAAATCAAAAGCAGAAAAATAAAACTACAGTCCAATTTCCCTAATGAATACAAAAACATTTTTAAAAATAAAATGATAGCAAGGGGGTTACAATGTATCACAAAGATCATACACTATGGCCAGGTGGGATTTATAACAGGAATGCAAGTTTGCTTTAATTCGAGGAACACTTTCAGCATAATTGATCACATCAATAACAAAAGCAACAACAACAACAAAAATAAAAAACATGCAATTATCCCAACAGATACAGAAAAAAAGCTTTTTGGCAAAATACAGTACTCATTCCTATTAAAAACACTAGAAATCATAGGAATAAATGGAGCTTTCTTCAAAATAATAAATAGTATCTATCTAAAATCATCAGGAAGCATTATTTGTAATGGGGATAAGCTAGAAGCCTTCCCAATAAGATCAAGAGTGAAGCAAGGATGCCTATTATCACCACTATTATTAAATATTGTTCTAGAAATGCTAGCTATAGCAACAAGAAAATGAAATTGCCAGAATTGGAATAAGCAGTGAGCAAACAAAACTGTCACTCTTTGCGTATGATTTGAAGTTGTACTTAGAGAATCCCATCAAATTAACTAAAAAACTAGCTGTAATGATCAACAGTTTTAGCAAAGTCGCAAGAAAGAAAATAAACTTAAATAAACCACCAGAATTTCTATATATTACCAAAAAAAGTCCAGCAGGAACAGATAGAAAGAAAAATTCCACTTAAAATAACTACAGATAATATAAAATACTTGAGGGTCTACCTGTCAAGGCAAACTCAGGAACTTTATGAACACAATTACGAAACTCTTTCATCACCTCTTACTGTGTAGTAATATTCCATTACATTCATAAACCATAATTTATTTATCCAGTCCAATTTTGGGCACCTTCTTAGTTTCTAGTTCTTTACTATATCAAAAAGACTCAATTTTTTTTGTGCATTTGGACCATCTTCCCAACGAATGTTAAAAATAAATAAATAAATGATTTTTAAGAAAAGGAGGTAATGTGTGGAAAAGCTGTTTATTGTGCAATGAGCTCAAGGCCCTGACCTGAGTTCAAGTCCTCATCACCTCTTGCTGAAACTATTGTGATTTTTTCCAAATTGATTTCCCTTACTCAAATCTCTCTCGTCCTCAATGCATTCTCTACATTGCTGCTATAGGGGTTTTCCTTAAGTGAAGTTTTGTCTGTGCCATTCTGCTACTTGATAAATTCCAGGGCCTCCTTATTGCCTCTAGGACCAAATACACATTCCTCTCTTTAGTTAAAAAAAAATCCAACAAAATTTTCATACCTTAATTTCAACCTTCATTTCCAACCTCATTATAAATTACTCCTCTTCCCAGAAACTTCAGTCAGACTAAACTGGTCTTCTCTCTCTTCCTCAGATCTGACATTCCAACTTCCATCTCTGTCTTTGCAGGAGTTCTACCTTATGCTTACAATGTGCTCCTTCTTCACGTCAGCTTCATAGACTACCTAACATGTCATTAAACAGCTCAACCTTACCTACTAGATGAAGAGGGATTGTGGGAAAACTTTTTTCCCTATTGGAGGAGTTGTGAATTGGTAGTCATTCTGGAAAGCAATTTGGAAATATACCCCTAATGGTACTAAACTATATGATCCCTTTGGCCCAGAACTATCAGTAACAGACCTTTATCTCAAAGATAGCAAATAAAACATAAAATAGTTCAAATATACAAAAACTATTTTAACAGCCTTTTTGATACTCAAAAGTCGACTGGCTAAATAAATGATGATGTATGAATGTAACAAAACATTACTGTAACATAAAAAATGATGAAACTCATGGTTTCAGTGAAGCCTGAGATGATTTGCATGAATTGTTGCAGAGTGAAAAGATCCAGAAATACAATTTATATTGCAACAATAATGTAATGAAGCAAACTACTCTCATAACAGAGAGGTGATGAACTTAAGATGTGGACAAAGGCAATGTGGTCATTTGCTTTATTTGATTATGCATATTTATTACAGGTGCTTTGTTAATAGGGGACTAAGAGAATTCAGGGTTAGATATCAGGCATTCTCCCCCACCCCCCCAAAAAAGAAAAGAAAAAAAAAGAAAGGAAAAGAAAGGGTCATTGAAACTGTGTGTATGTATGCGTGTAGAGTAGAAAACATGGAAATACCAAACGAAAACACAGGCAAGCAGGAGAGTTTTGAAAGTTATATGTTGAATTCATTCTCTCTTTAGAAAGAAAAGTATGCTAGCTCTACATATACATAATGGATCCGCAGTTTTAGATACGATGCTTTTGTTTTATTTTTCCTGTTCTTTGCATGTGTAAATGCCCAATGTATTTAAGTTTTTAAAAAGTTTATAATTGAAAAAAAGTGTTGATTTTTGTGTGTGAAAAACATCAAGGAAGCCAGTAATGTTGGATTTTAGAGTTTGTGGGAAGGAATAAAGTATAAGAAAACTGGAAAGATAGGAAGGGACAAGTTGGGAAGGGCTTTAAATGCCAGACTATTTTATGTTTGACCCTAAAAGTAATAGGGATGCTACAAACGGAAATCAAGTTACTTTTCCACTATATGATAGTTTCTCAATGAATACTTTAAAAAAAAAAGACAAATGAGAGTGCAATACAGTGGAAAGAATATGGACTCTGGTATCCGAGTATGAGTTCAGTTCACATTCCGATTCCTATTCCTTAGAGGACCTTGGGCAAGTCACTTTACGATGGCTTACTTCAAAATATTCATTTGACTATAAGGAACCTGAGGCTTGAGAGAAGCATCGTTCTTAAAGTAATGTAATGGCAGAACCCAGCCTTGAACTCGAGAGGTCTCATGCCACATCCTCTGCTCCTTCCACTACTTCCCATTGATTCCCAAAATCTAAGGGGTAAATAGTAGTAGTTTCCGCACAAAACCTTTCCTGATCCTCTCAGGCTGGGAGTGGAAGGATTTTCTCTGTCTTTAGGACTCTTTTCTCTGTCTTCAGGACTCTAACAGCCTTTTGGACTTCTCTTATGTGCTTGTCCCCTTTGGCTCTGTCACAAGGTAGCTGTGTGATTTCTGTTATATTTTAAACAGGGGAGGAAATGGCCTCATTTCTTTCATAACACCATGTTACGAAACTAAAAAATAATCAATCTTGAAGATAATTCAACTCAAGAAACACAAAGGATCTTTCTGAAAGGCTTTAGCAGGAGTACTTTTTTGGAGGAAAAATTTAAATAATGAGGCTTATTGTTAATTATTCCATCCATTGGGAACTTAATGAGCAAAGGTCAGTGGACTTTTTCATACTCGGCCAATACATTAAAATGGGGGTGGGGGGCAGCTAAAAGGGCAGGTTTCTTTGTTGCCAACAGCTGCCTTAGATTGCTATTAGCCTTTCCCTCTGACAGTTTTCTTCCCAGAGTGGTAGTGCCTACAGCTTGGAAAATGATGGGGAAAATCAGGAGAGGCTCACTCCTTTGTGTTAGTCTTTCTGAGCAAAATTGAAAATCACTATCCTCATCTTCTGTGCCCTTGATTACAATTTAATATATTTTTCTTCCTCAGATTCTTAAATGCAATACCTATTGGCAATAAATGTTAGTTCTGAATGGAAAAAAATTATTTTCAAATACAGTACATAATCAGGTAGAAGTCTCTTATTCTTCACTCCCATAGTCCCACAACTGCTAGGGCCAAGAACTTTCTATTATAGCATTCGTTTTTTTTTCCCTCTTACCTAATTTACTCATGTATGTACCACCTAAAAAAACTCTTGCCTTTTTTCAAAAAAATCACTTTAAAATGTCTTGTCCCTCGTTCTGTTCTTATAGCTTTGCCCTTATGAACCTAATTCTATAACCCATCAGTTCATGGTGGGTAAGAACAGTTGCCATTCTTATCCCTTAAAAGCAATGCTAGATTGGGTGTTGGAAGAACAAGGTTCAAAACCTGACATTACCACCTCAATGACCTTGGGTCAAGGGTGGATGAGCAGCCCTGAAAAAAAGCTCACCAAGCCTTCACACCACAAGTGCGAGTCTTCCTTGAATATCCATATGCCCCAATATTGTAATATTACTAATAATATCATAGAGGTTGATCGACTTGTCTAATGTTACAAAGAAAATAAGGTGCTGACCAGGGATTTGAATCTCTTAATGCTCTTTATGGCATACTCAGATCACAGAGTTTTTGGAAAGTCAAAGGAAATAATATAGATGGATTACTTTGACAACTTTCAAATCATGCCACTGTCAATTATTTTATAATTATTATGAATATATAAATAGTATGATGAGCAATCGGACTGCTACTTATTATTTAGTAAGTCTTAGATTTAAAAAATGGCAATCATGGTTTGAATTAGAGAATTGGGAGTTGAAGACATAAGAGTAGAAAGACAAAGTTTTTATCTCTTTATTCCCTTAGTTGTTGTCCTTCATGCTTGAAAAGGTCCATGACATAAGGAAGCTTATTTCATGACTTGCAAGTGATTTGGATGTAAGTGAGGCAGGGCTGCACAAGTCACCAGCCTTACTCTCTCCTCCTGAGCCACCTGGGTCTAGTGGCAAGATATAGATCAGGAAGGCAGAGATGGACTAGGATGCAGTAGGAGACCTTGGCTTTTTTCAAACTCTTTCCCTGGTCTCAGTTTATCAGAGGCAACATCCATTCAGTGATTAAGGCTAGATAATAAATGAAGCAGAGAATGACCTCTTTTATCTAAGTAAAAAAAAAATCTAGGGAGGGAAGACCCTCGGGGTTTCTGGCCAAAACAGAAAAAAATGCTATGTATATTCTTATATTCATTCTGAGCAATCAGAACCTAATCTATGACCAAGGTTGGCTTGGGCTGGGACCTATGGTTGGCCAACCAGTGAGAGTCAGAGCGATTTAGGTTTAAGGTATGGTCCTTAAAAAAGAAATCTAGCCCATGAACCCCAAGATATCTTTTGAGGTTTCAGCAATCAAACTTTATATTCTTTTGGTCAGAGTACTCTCACATAAGTATATGATTCCCTGTGGAGAAAAGGGAGGGAGAGTTTCCTTTGACTGCATTATTGTATAGTATAGACCTAGAAATAGATGATATCCTTTAATATTTTGGTAGACATGATTTTATCACTCAGTTTTCCCCCCAGTCATACAAAGTCCCAATCCATTCATGTCTTTTTCTCTTGTAGGGTCTTTGTCCACACCTTCTCATAAATCCTTACCCTACCCCACCTCACCCTTCCCCTGGATCTCATCAACCATGCCAAGAGCCTTCCTTTAGGTGGTTCAGCTGTGGGGATAATGTTTTAAGTAGCTATCTCCTTTTTTTTCTTTTTTGTTACTTGACTGAACCACATCCTTCTGTGGTCATACAGCTCTTTGATTAGATCTCTTACACTATTTCTTGTGGGGAAAGTTATTGCTCATAATATGCCATATTTAGTGACCCTAAATTTTAATTCTTTCAATATTACAGTAATCCACAATTTGTAACCATGTAATATCTCTGGAATTAGACTAATATTAAATCAAAAGGTATTTGTTTCAAGGAATAGTTCATATGCATCAACAGTGTTAGATAATTTCTAAAATGCTATCCACCCTACTCTGTTCTTTCTATTCAACTCTGGGTGCTACACTGTCTATCTTTGATATATTTATTCAGTTGTATGTCATAATTTGGAAAATAGTCCTTCTTTGCTTCCTTTTGTTGGCAGGTATTCATAGATTAAGCTCACTCGAGTGGCTATAAATCAGAGCCTAGGTAATGTTCTGAGATTTGATGTAATTAGTGGTGTTATCTATAATGATTTGAGTGTGGAAGACATTGCTGTTTATAGGGAATTAGTTTTCTGTTGGGAACCCAAGCTTAATATGTTACATAACAATGGCAAATTTCATTAGCTCCCTTGGTTTTGATTATCATCTCAATGAAGAGAACTCATAAATTTACAAATTCAGTTTGTCCCAAGATCCAGAGAATTTCCTGATATGCTTTGTCTCATAGGAATCTTAGAGTCAATATGTTGAAAACAGAATTCATTAGAATACACTCTAAACCTACCAACTTTTCCTAACTGGCCTATGTTTGTTGGGGGTAAGACTTTTCACTTTACCTCACCTCCTCCATTTTCAGTCTTCTGGTATTGTTCATTTTACCTCCACAAGATTTTTATCAGCTCTCTCCCTCTCTCCACTCATATACCTGCCTCTGTATCTCTTACCTAGACTATTGTAATAGTTCCTAATTGTTCTATCTCAAATTTCTCCTCTTTGAAGTCTATCTTCCACTCAGCTACCAAAGGGCCTGAAAGTGTGGATCTGATCATGTCCATCACCTTAAGAAGTTTCAATAGGACTGCTCCTGTTTGGCATTTCACAACACAGTTGCAATCTTTATTTCAGCAAAATTGATTTACTTATTCACTATATGAAGATTTCATATCTCTGCCTTCCTGAATTTTAATAGGCTATTTGCTGAGACAGAAATTCTCTCCTTTATTAATTCCCACCTTTTGGAAAGCCTTCAAGTCTTAGCTTAAGTGCACCTTCCTTCACAAGGCTTTTCTTTATCTCACTAGTTCAGGGGTGGGGAATCTGTGGTCTGGAGGCCACATGTGACCTCAAAGCCACAGGTTTCCCACTCCTGCCTAGTTGTTATTGCCCTCCAATTACTTGGATTTCTTGTAATTTATTTATATATGTATAAGTCTTCCCCCTCCCAGCAGAAAGTTAGCTCCTGGAGGACAAGACCTGATTGGTGTTTTTTTCCTTTATATCTCCAGTCTCTAGCACAGTACCAGGCACATAAATAGGATAGTAGTTGAATAGAATTGTATTGAAACACCTATAATCTAGAAGGGGCCTATTGACAAGTATTATACAAGGTAAAATGTAATCTTATCAAATGAAAGTTCCAATAAAATGTCCTATAAAAATTTAGGGAGAGATAAATGACTTTCAGATCAATAGATCAGGGAAGGTTTCATGGGGGTGTTGTCATTCGCCCTGGGTCTTGAAAAGAAGGATCTTAATTTGGAGAGATCAAGCTGGAATAGCTTGGAACTTAATCTGTCTATATGCATAGAGATGGGGAGTCTAAGACACATTCAGGGAACAACTAATAAGACAATTCGACAGAAACATGAATGCAAATATATAAAATGAAGTTGGTAACACAGATTGGATCCAGATTGTGGAAGGCTTTGAATATCAATCTCAAGAAAATAGAATATATCCTAGAAATAATAGGTAGCCACTAAAAATTTTTGTGTGTTGGGGGAAGGGAGAGAGAAGAGAAGGAACATGATTAGATAACAGGAAATACATATTTGAAAGATACCAGAGTTCAATAAAGTCAGTGTAAACTTCAGAAACCCCTTATTTTCCTAAGCTCTGTCAGTATGCTAAACATTAAAAGGATTCATGTTCTAGTAATCTTTTCTCTCAAGGATTTTCATTGCCACCCCTCATATACATATACACACATTTTAAGTGTTGTTTTATTTTTCTCCCAAGATTGAGACGTTTCTTAGAAATTTTATTCTTTGCATATAAATTTGGCTTACACAAAGGGAATGTGAAAGAAAATAATAAAAGAAATGGTGAGTTAGGGTAATCATAATGATGATTCACATTTACAAAGTGGTTCAAGATATATAAAATGCTTTACCTCAGCTACAAGTGAGATAGAGATTTCAGTGTTGAAAATGTGATGGAAGCTTCAATATAAGTAGGAATGGAGGCATGAAATGAAGGAGAAATAGGTAATACAAAATAATTAACTTTCACACATAAAAATCACAGTGTGATAGTCACCAAGAGAACCATGGTACAATATTCAGGCTGCAAATAGATGATATTTATTTAAATCCTTAGATGGATGTTTGATCTCAATGGTATAAGTTCTCAGCCCACCAGTACACATCTGAACTTCTCCATGTTTCTCATTTTTATTGTATGATTATTTTCCATATCTTTCCAGACATTCTCTGTAGATGATTAATTCAATGCACATAAGGGCTACTGCTAATATATGGTTTAGGTTAATTTGGTTTGAAATGCAGTATAATGGAATGGAAAGAAAACTAAACCTTCAGTCAGGATGACTTAAGTTCTAGCCGCACCTCTGACATGAATTAGCTATGGGACATGACAACACACAGGTCAGAGAATTATGGGACTAGAGCTAAGAGATGACTCAAGGGCCAGTTGGCTCAAAACCTTCAGTTTACAGAGGAGGAAATGGGTGCTAGTAGAAATCAGAATAAAGAGCCCCAGGGCATGTAAAAAGCTATCCATCAGATTCTAGAATGTGCTTGAAATCATAATTCATGTAAATCTGACCTCACTGGTTGGAGGGGGCTCATTACTTGCATGTGGCCTTGGGAGGCCATACCTTAGATAAAAGGATACAATTAGATAAAAGTAGCAAATATATATATATATATATATATATATATATATATATATATATATATGTACATATATATGTGTGTGTATGTATATGTATATATATACATGCATATGTACAGTATATATACACATATACATATATACAAATACATATGTATATGTAATATTTCAGCAAGATACATACTTAAAAGTAATATAATATAATGGCTAGAGACCAAGAGCTGGAAACAGGTAAGACCTAATTTCAAATCCCACCTAAGACACTTAATAGCTTTTTTTTTGGAAGGGGGGGAAGGCAGGGCAATTAGGGTTAAGTGACTTGCCCAAGATCACACAGCTAGTAAGTGTGTCAAGTGTCTAAGGTCAGATTTGAACTCAGATCCTCCTGACTCCAGGGCCAGTGCTCTACTCACTGCACCACCTAGCGGCCCCAATGCTTAACAGCTTTGTGCCTCATATTCCTCATCTGTAACATGGGAGTAGATGGTGGTTTCAATGGCATCTATAGTCCCTTCCAGCTTTAAATCTATGATCTTAAGATCCTAAGAGTAAAACCACAGTAAAATGCATTTAGATGAGGACAAAAGTAGGACCAAGCACCCTTGGTGATATCCCAAACCTACCCCTCATTCTTATTTCTGTCTTCACTCCATCTCTTATATATGTTGCCTTCCAACAGAGTCACAAGGCCTTCCACACCTCAGGCTTGAGGCATTGCAACATCCTTCCAGTTGATCCCCCTGTTACAACTGTCATTATTCTCCATTCTAGCTGCTTCTCAGCCATCAAATGAATTGCCCTAAAATACAGATATGACTAAGTCGTGCCCCCCACTTCAATAAACTCAACTTACTCCCTATTACCTCTAGAATAAAATCCAAAATCCTTGCCACTTTCTTACTATTTTTCCAGTCTTTTTATACTTCACTTACTTCCATGTACTATAGGATTCAGGAAACCGCTCTCCCCCCTTCTCTTTGTTCCTTGAATGTGTCACTACAGCTCTCAACTCCTGTACTCCTACACTTGCTCTTTTCCATGCTTGGAATAATTTCCCTTCACTCTGGCTTCCATCAAAACTCATCTCAAATCTTATCTTCTGCAGGAAGCCTTTCCTATTTCCCTAACCCAAAAGGCTAGTACCTTCCTCCTGAGATTATCATCCATCTGATCTTTGTATGTGCATAGCAGTTTGTATATTTTCTGGTACTATTAAAATATGTGCTCCTTGAGGGTTGGGACCATATTTCCATCCATCTTTGTATTGTCAGGACTTAGCACAGAGCATGGCTCATAGTAAGCACTTAAGCCATGCTTGGTTACTGAATAACTTATAGCAGTGAGTTCCTCATTGAGATTTGATAGCATATGTTTGTTGCATACCAAGTCTATATGGTTATTAGACTCCCTGTAGTCTAATTCTCTGACACATACTTTGAACATATTTCTTTTTTTCATAAAAAGTTGGAACAAAATATGCCCTTCTTTCATCTCGCAAGTTATTTTCCTATTCTCCAGAATATTTCGCATATCATTTGTCATTGACTCAGGAATCATGTCTCCCACTTCTTTCAAGACTCCAGGATACCCTTTGCCTAGTCCAGGAAACGTTAACTTATTGATAGCAATTTTCTTGGCTCCTCTGTACAGATTTTGAATTTGAACTTTCTGTGAATTGTCTTTAAATTATCCTTACTCCAAAGAGCTCAATGAAATCCATGATTTCCTCTCTATGGGCACTCTCTTGGATGACCCAGGTTACAAACTATCTATGCCTGCCCCTTTTGTTTGCTTCTTTTTTTTGTCTCTTCCAGTAAATTGATCACAGTGGGTTCACACACTATGTTGGGAGTCTTCCGTGTTTTCTGCTGATGAAAGAAAGAAAGGAAGGAAGGAAGGAAGGAAGGAAGCAAGGAAGAAAGAAAGAAAGAAAGAAAGAAAGAAAGAAAGAAAGAAAGAAAGAAAGAAAGAGAGAAAGAAAGAAAGAAAAAGAGAGAAAGAGAGAAAGAAAGAGAGAAAGAAAGAAAGAAAAAAGAAAGAGAGAAAGAAAGAGGGAAAGGAAGGAAGGAAGGAAGGAAGGAAGGCAGGAAGGAACTGTAATTTAGGGTATTAAAAAACCACTGGGGTGTGCTGAGAGATTGAGGACTTTATTTAAGATCACAAAGGCAGTATATATCAAAAAACAGATCTGAACCCAGATTTTCCTGGTTAAGGCTAGCTTTCTACCCCATTATACTGGCTTTTTGCTGTTAAGATTCAAAAAACATTTTCATCTAGATGGTTGCTGTCCCAGCTAGAAAGTTAGTAAGCTTAGATCTACATACTGTTTGATGTTTTATTTTTTTTTCCTTTTATCATGAGGGTATGCGGAAATCTGCATGTGTTCCTCCGTGTCTAATTCATCTCAGTGGTTGCAAGGAGGAAATGGGTAGGTTTATGTGTTGGTTTTAATTGGAACATTGAGTAGAGTGGGGCTCAGCACAAAGTTATTGAGACAACGTGATGTAGTGGGAAAATGATGGATGTAGGTAGGTCAATATCTAGATTCTGGTTTTTTTCTACTACTGACTGACCTTAAACTCTCTGTATCTCAACTTTTTAATCTGTTAAATCTGAATAATAATACTTGTACCACCTACTTCCCAAGGTTTTTATGGATCAACCATTTTGTAGACCTTGAGACAATGTGTAAATGTGAAGCACTGCTATTACTGTCTTATTCTTTTCATTTTGATCAATATAATTCAGATAGAAATTATCATCATCAGACAACTTACTATCTTGTTAGTATTTTTTAAAATATTTAATGCTCTGAAGCCTATGTTGCCCATGGGTAGTGACAATGATGGTTGTTTTTATGATGATTATGATGTTGCTTGCAATGATAATAATGGTGATGAATGTTTAATGTAAAGGAGTGGGTGGAAGTTGTTAGCTATCAAATGGACAAAGAAAAAAGCAGACTAAATGATCAATGAGACCTCTTCCAATTCTCAATACTGCATGATTCTATGGAGTTTTAAGAATGTTTTAATATATTATTTGTACATCACATGTCATCATCATGAAATTATTTAATAGTATTCATATTAAAATACATATTAGCAAGGGAAAGGAATCATAATTACATGTTCATAGTTAAATCATCCTTAAAAGCATAATGGATGTTTATTGTAGACTGATATAATTAAAGGTCTGAACCCCTTTTAAGCCAGGGTAAAGGAAATAATCTCCAGGAATAAATGGCTTACCTACTTAATGCTTTCAGAACACAAGATAAAATAGGGTACTCATCTCTTCCAGGACAGGAATAGGTAATTAATTCTTTTTTCCAAGATAGTATTTTCATTACCATGTCTTGCCATAGGGTTAAACCTATAATTAAGTTCGTACCTAAATCGCATGAATATAGGGCATCTCAGTCTTCTCCAGTAAGTCTCATAATGAAGTTACTGGTCCAAGCAAGTGCGTTTACTTACATTAAGATAAGCTCTCTGACACCTTTGGAAATTCCATGAAGTAAAAACTACCTTTGCTTTGCTTAAGAAGCTTCAAAAACGTGTAATAAAATCTTTAATAACCAATGGGTGATTTTAATACATATATCAGAATCAACAATTATGCACTGTAAAACTAAAGGAATGGGGTACAAGGAAGGCTTAACAAAGTGCTCATGGGTACATTTAAAAAATACTTAAATTTAAACAGTGGTAAGACACTCTCTAAGTATATAAATCCCACTCATTGGTGTAACTCCTATCAGTGTCTATCAACACTGGCTCTGCAGCTTCTAGTCCTAGGGCCACCCTAAAGTACTGAGAAGTGACCTGATTTGCTGAGAGCAACGCATACACTATATGGCCCAGCAGAGACTTGAACCCTGGTTTTCCTGATTCAAATGTCAGTTCACTAACCATGCTGCCTCTCATGAAACACTTAGCTACTGTGATAGGGATACTAAGAGAAACTTCAGCATTGTAAAAATGAAAGATATCAATAAAATTCACTGAAAAACATGAAAGAAAAATATAACGACATGGGAGAAAAATTAAAGTAATTAACACATGTACATAAATATACACAAATGCGTGGTGACACCATGGCCCAGATTTTTGATTTTTTTATTCTATCCTTTAATGTTCTTGACTTTGCATTCCATAAATTAATTTTCTATTCTTTTATCTAATTTTATAAAGTATTATTTTGATTATTTGATTGACACAGTGCTAAAACTCAGAAAGCAATTGAGCTAATATTCTTGTTATCCTATTTGTATGGTTTGGATATAAATATTAAATGTCTGTCCAATTAAGTCATTTTCTTATTTCTGCCCAAAAAAACCTTTGTTTACATGTTCTGCATATACCTTAGGAAGTTGCTTTCCAAATATTTAACTTACTTGTTTTATTTATCATATGTGGAATTTCTCTTTTCATCTTGAGTTTAACAGTGAAGTAGCCATAAGTTGATACAGTTTGACATTTTGTGTCCTGCTACTTTTCTGAAATTATTAATGGTTGTGTTCACTGATTTCCTAGTGTTCTCTAAGAAAATCATCATATTATCTACAAATAAAGACTCTTCTCCTCTTTCCCTCTTATTTCTCTTTTTTCTTGTATCATTGCTATAGCTAGCATTTCTAGCACTAGCAAATGATGGTGGAGAAAGCTGGACATCCTTGTTCATTCTTGTTGTTATTGATAAAATCTTCATCTTTTTTTCTCCATTAGGACTAAAGCTAATTTCAAGTGTGTGTGTATATACACATACATGCACACAAATATTCACATACATACAGGTTTGCATGTACACATGCATATGTAACCATATGTACATATATATATATAGAAGAAAATTCCCTTCATTCTTATGCTTTTAAATGTTTTTATGTAAGTATAATAATATGTATATAAGCATATATAATATGTTATCACATACATTTAATTTCAATGACTATAATACTTTGTTGGTGTTTTCTGCTGTTGATACAAAATGATCTTATTTTTGGTGAATATGATTTATTATTTTTATATTTTTTCTAGTGTGAGCATATATACATATATATAGATATAGATATAGATATATATAGATATGGTGTGTAGAAAGCTAGTCTCAAAACAAAGAAGACCCGAGCTCAAGTCCTACATCTGACATATATTGACTATATGACCCTGGGTACTTAAGTCACTTAGTCTCTCAATGCTCTGAGCAACAATTTAAGACTGTAAATAGCAGAGCAGGTAGAGGGAGTTCCACATAGAAAATCTCTATGTAAATAAATTCAATTTTGGATAATATGATGATTTACTTAGAAAACTTTAGACTTAACTAAAAAATTAAAATGATTGATAATTTCTGCAAGGTGGCAAGATATAAAATACTTTCACATAAATCAAGAACATTTCCATAAATAACCAACAAAACCTATCAGGAAAAGTTGGAAAGAGAAACTCCATAACAATCTAACTTTAGAAATTATGAGGTATTTCAAAGTATATCTACCAATATTCAAAATGCTTTTTATAAAAATAGATAGAACTAGTAATTGTATTAATTATTCGTGAGTATGTTGAGCCAGAGGTAGAGTGAAAAAGCTGTCTTGAAGATTAACATCAAAAAAAAATCAACTAAGATCTTGGCAACTGGTGCCATCACTTCTTGGCAAAGAGAGGAAGAAGAAATGGAAGCAGTGTGAGATTTTATATTCCTGGACTTAAAGATTACTGTAGATGGTGACTGCAGCCATGAAATTAAAAGATTCTCGCTCCTTGGAAAGGCAGCTGTGGCATACTGGACAGTATACTAAAAAGCAGAGATATCACTTCACCAACAGAGGTCTGCATACTCAAGGTTATGGTTTTTCCAGTTGAAATATATGGCTATGAGAGTAGGACTATAAGGAAAGTTGAGCGTAATTGAAGCTTTTAAATTATGGTGCTGGAGAAGATTTTTAAGAGTCCCTGGGACAGCAAGGAGATCAAATCGTTGGGAGGTCAAACACTGAAGCTGAAGCTTAAATACTTTGGCTGCATGAGAAGACAGGACTCACTGATGCTGGGAATTATTGAAGGCAAAAGGAAAAGGGGATAGCAGAGAATGAGATGGATAGATACTATCATGAAAACAATGAACATGGACTTGGACAGACTTCAGGAAATAGTGGGGGATAGAAAGGCCTGGTATGCTATGGTCCATGGTCATGAAGGATCAAACATGACTGAAGGACCGAACAACAAATATTGAGCCAACATTGCAAAAATGATGGTGGTAATTAAATTAATTTACTTATTGAGTCCTGGACTCAAATGGCAAATTAATATTTGAGGCAGCTAGTAGTATAATAGATATAATGCTGGGACTAGAGGAAGGAAGACCTGAGTTCTAATCCATGCTCAGAAACTTATTAACTATGTGACCCCAGGCAAGTCATTTAAACTTCACCACCACAGTTTCATCAAATATAAAATGGGGATTATAACAACACCTACCTTACAGGGTTATTGTGAGAATCCAATAAGCTAATATTTGTAAAGCACATTGCAAGCCTTGAGGTGCTACATAAATATGAATATTATTATTATTATTTTATAGAGCTAAAATAATAATGAAATTCAGGAGTAAAATATAAATAATCTCAAGAATAATAATGTAAAAATGATAAAGCTGTGGTGGGGTTGGGTATCAGTATCAATTTTCAAAATGTGCTACAAAGCATTAATCATTAGAAAATCTGTTAGGGGAGGGAGACAGTAGACACACACATACACATACACAGACAGAGAAAGAGAGAGAGGGACAGAGAGAGAGAGAGAGAGAGAGAGTAAGAGAGAGAGAGAGAGAGTAAGAGAGAGAGAGAGAGAGAGAGAGAGAGAGAGAGAGAGAGAGAGAGAGAGAGAGAAAGAGAGATCAGTAGAATAGATTAGGTACACACCATAGAAAAGCAAAGTACTATAGGGCTTGCTAAACACAAAGACTGCAGTTGTTGGGGGAAGGAACTACTTCTTGAGAAGAACTGCTGGGAAAACTGCACAGCAGTCTAGCATAAATTAGTTTTAGAACAACTCCTTACACCATATAACAAGATAAACTCCAAATGGCTACATGACCTAGATATCAAAAAAGGTCACATTAGGAAAAAAAAATAGACGAACTAGAAATTATCTTTCAGATGTTTGGATGGGGGAAGACTTCATGACTAAACAAACATTGAATCACAAAAGATAAAATAGACAATTCTGATTATAAAATTCAAAATGCTTTTGCACAAAAAATCTAATGAAATAAAAAGAAGAATTAAAACATGTAACTTGGGGGGAAAATCTTTATAACAAGTTCATCTGCTAAAGATCTTATTTCCATAACATATAAGGCACTGATTCAAGTTTATAAAACTAAGAACCATTCCTTAATATGTAAATTGTCAAGGAAATTAACAGGCAGTTTTCAAAGGAAGAAACCTAAGCTGTCAATGACCATATTAATATAGTCTAAATGAAATGCAATTTAAAACAACTTTGATGTTCCACCTCATGCCTATCAGACTGGCAATTATGACAGAAGAGGAAAATGCCAAATGTTGGAGGGACTGCAGGAAAACAGTTATGCTAGTATAATGTTAGTGGAACTGTGCATTGGTCCAGCCATTCAGGAAAACAGTTTGAAACTATGTCTAAAGAGTTATCATTTTCTTTAAAAATTATATATACATGATTTGTCCTTTGAGCTACTCATTTTCTTTTAGGACAACATTATTAATTCCCACTTTGGTTTTAGTACTTAGTTCATATCTGCTGTGAATAAAAGTTATATTATATTCTGGCTTGTAAAGAATGCATTTAATATTTCTGCTTTTGGCATTTATGTATTACTTTATACCATAGTATACGATCAACTTTTGTAGACTTTCTGTTCAATCCTCAAAAGTATATGGAATTTTAAAGATTTCTATTCTATGCTAACAAAAGTTCTAAGAAGATGTTTTTTTTCTAATTTCTGCTCAAATTCTAAATTCATTTTTTTGGTTATATTTCTTTTAGATTTATTGAAGTCTAACAGAGCCATGTTGAATTATTAGCTTACTGCCTAGGCCTCTTTTTAATGAGCCTCTTTTTCTAAAAAAAAAAAACATAGATGCCATGTCTTTTGGAAAGTAGATATTGATATTATTTTATCATCTATGGCATAACATCCCTCTTTGTCTATCTGAGCTATTTTTACTGTCACCTTATCTGTGATCAATATTGTTACTTCTACTTTTCTTGACTTGTCAGAAAAAATAATTAAAAATTTTTTACCCCCTATCTCTAGGATTAAGGTTAATACTGCAGGATTAATTATTATCAGGTGAAACCATGTTGCTTTATCTTTCAGTTTATCACTTACCAATCTTTTCTTTATTGTCTCACTACCGTTGAGTATTGCGGTATGCTTCTAAATAGAATTTTTGCTACATGATCAGTTTCTTACCTGTCACTTGCAACAATTTCCCTTTAAACAGGAAGTTATGGAGCTTACCAATAAGATTCTAAATGTATTTCATTCATTTGGAGTTTGTGTGTTTTTCCTGGAAATCTCATTTTTTTTTTTTTTTTTTTTTGGTTTGGGTGTGGGCCTATGATTTCATTGGTGTTTGTTGGGAAACTCCCGCCACAGATGCAGATTGATAACTCAATCGTTAATTATAGTTTTACATAAATTCATATATATGTACTTAGGGCATTGAAAGACAAAGTGGCTTATACAAGGTCACCTAGCTAGTGTGTATGAGAAATAGGATACAAACAGAAGATTCCTTGACTCTAAGAATAGCTTTCTGTCTACAGTACTCTATCACCTTTCAGCACTGTCTTTCCAAGAGATATTTCTTCACTATATTGGTAACTTTCTTTAGTTTCCTATTTCTAGAATGCTATAATGCTATCCCTTTCCCTCTCCCTTATCTATCACCAAGAAGATTGCTTATCTTTCTTCTATTTTAATTTTGATTTTAATTAATTTATTAATTCAAATATCACATCTCTAGCTGAGTTGGGGTGATGAAAAGGAGTTGGGCTTATATATAAATTTATCCTCAGCCATCTTGCTTGAAAAACACTATTCCCAAGTCTTGTTTTGAGAATTTAAATATGTGCATTTGTCAGCATTTTTATTTTGTTCATTCCTGAAAATCCAGAAGAAGAAAGAAATATACTAAAATTAGGGTATTCTTCTTAGGGACACATCTAGGATAACAGACTTCACTATCTTATCACAATCCACAGCCTTGTAGAAACCAAGCCAAAAGATATGGAACCCAATGAAAATAAAGTCTCTAATGGTTACATGGAATTAATCAGTCAGTTAACAAATATTGAGTCACTACTCCAAGCTTAGCACTGTGCTGTGAGGCAAACTAATGGTTTGTGCAGTAACCTTGGCAATAGGCTTCCTTAAAATTTATCTCATGCATGGCTGTGTCACTGTACAGCCTACAGATTACATTGTAGTCACTGTACATTTTCTAGTGGATTTTGTTGCAAAGTATGAAATACTATAACTTATGAAATCCATGCTGACAATATTTTCTCATTTTACAAAAGTTTCTTTTCATCAGTGGTATTAAGGAAAGTTCTACATATAAGACATTTGTTTGTTTCACTTCATTTGACTTTGACCCTCCAGAAACAACCTTTATATTGTTAGTTCTGTTTTCTTTGGTCTGGTTTTATGAATTCATTGTTGTAGGAAATGGCCAGTGAGAACATACCTTCTAGTGTAGATCAGCAACTATTTTCTTATTTATACCCTTGGAGAATTGCCTGAGGGACTGAAAAGGGCAAGTGAATTACCTAGAGTCTGATAGTTAGGTAGTGCCCTAGAAATCTAGGTGTTCCTGGCTGACTCTAGAGAGATCTCATTCTACATAAGAGAGCGTGTTGGGAATCGTTCTTAATAATCGCAACGTGTTGGAAAATCATCAGAAAAAAAATCTGAGGAAAATACCACTTAGCTACTTTGTCAACCTTACAATAAGTACCTTTAAAGTTGAATGCCTGATTCCTCTGAAATATTTCAATAAACTTGATATGGGTACTCCCTCTAACAGGCAGAATCATAATGTATTCATGCATCCTCATTCTATAAACTCATGTCAACCAGTCAATCACTAAGCATTTATTAAGTTCAACTGTATGCCGGATACTGTGTTAAATACTGGGGATACAAGGAAAGGCAGAAGACAGTCCCTTCTTTCAAGGAGCTCACAGTCTAAGGAGAGAGATAACACACAATTGAACAAAGAAGCTATGTAGAGGAACAACTGGAGATGACCAATAAAGGGGAAACACTAGCATATAACAGGAATGGAGAACAACTTATTATAGAAGATGGAATTTTAGTTGGGACTTAAAGAAAGCCAGGGAGGCTAGAGTGTGGAGATGAGGAAGTAGATTGTTCCAAGGATGGCAGAGAGCCTGCAAAAATGACCAGAGTCTTCAGATTATATCTTGTTCAAAGATCTGCAAGGAGACCAGTGTCACTAGATCACAGAGTATGGCAGAACAACGTATAGTGTAAGAAGACTGGAAAGATAGGTCACTTTGTGAAGAACTTGAATGCCAGAGGATTTTATATTTGATCCTAGAGTTGATGGGTAGCCACTATAGCTTATGAAGTAGGGGCAGACTTCTTCTTTGGGAAGATTGATTTGACAGCTGAATTCCAGATGGTCTGGAGTGGGGAGAGACTTGTGGCAGGGAGACTAATCAGCAGGTTATTTCAATGCTAAAGGCGAGAGGTGATGTGGACCTGAATTAGCATGGTGTTACTCAAAGGAGAGAAGAGGGAATATAGAAATCCTCCACAAGGTATCCACTCAACATGCTGGGGAATAGTCTTCCTCAACTGACCTTGACACTTGAGGATATCTCACAGGTACAGATGGACATTCCATCAATTATCCTTTGCTCTCACTACAGTACAAAGCCCCCCTCCCTTTGCCTTTTTCATGTGTATATATATACACACACACACATATATATGTATATATATACACAAACACACATATACATATATGTATATATATATACATACACACATACATACATATACATATGGTGATATATATGCATGACCGGTGACATTCTATACCCTACTTCTTAGTTGGCATTGTATGTCATTCTGCTCATGCTCATCATGTGCTTCTGCACTGACTTTAGGGCCATCTTCAACTTTGGAGGCAGTGAAAGCCTGGAACATAACTAATAAAAATATTATTTTAAAAGATTAGGCTTTTGTTTCTGAGAGCAATTCACATCATAAAAGCACTTCACAAGTTCTCTGAGGTAATCCATACATTTCATTTTCTCAAACTAATAGATTTTGGACCCATCTTATTGCCAATCAGCAAGGTCCATCTAACATATATAGAAATAAATACATGTACAGGATATTCTAAAAGTCTTTTGTTGTTGTTATTTTTGTTGTTCAGTAGTTTTCAGTTATGTCTAACTATTCCTGACCCCATTTGGGGTTTTCTTGGCAAAGATGTTGGAATATCATGCTATTTCCTTCTCTAGCTCATTTTATAGATGAGGAACTGAGACAAATAGGGTTAAGTGACTTGCCCAGGGTCACACAGCTAGTGAGGCCAGATTTGAACTCAGGAAGATGAGTCTTCCTGAATCCAGGGCCAGCACTCTCTCCACAATGCCACCTATCTCCAAAAGTCTACTGAAGCTTAAAATTGAACTGAGAGTTTCAGTGCACTCTCTCTCTCTCTCTCAGAGTTTTTATAGTTACAAATATACATATGGATATATCTAGGGGTATAGATACATACACATTCATACATATACATACCCTCTATGCTCTATATATGTATACATAATATATAATCTATATATGACAAAGAAATACAAGTATGTTACTGATTATATATATGCATATATGTGTGTATATGTATAAAATGCATATAATGCATTGTGCTCATGTGCATGTGTATGTGTGTATGTGTATTTCTATTTTCTGGGTTGCTCATGCACCTCTACATCTTGGGATAAGTACCAGACCTGTGATTTCATTGGCATAAGGAATTTCTATTGATAAAATCTCCTTCTTTTCACTCAGGATGATACTACAGTATTTGAAAATTTGAACATTGAAAATAGAACATTTAGAGATCTACACAATACCATAAAATAAAACTTGTTTATTGTCCCATAAAATTTGCTATTTTGGGATTTAATTCACCTCATTCAATCTTTCCCCCAGCTCAGGAAGATTATTTTGAAGGGCTCTTACAAGACAAATGAGTGCTTATGGGAGAACCATTATTTGTAAACCCACTGCCATTGTGCCACAGTATTAAACTGCCACTGAACACACTTGGGCAGAACTGGACTTGAGAACATTTTTCATTATCTAGGCAGATGCCATTGCAACAAGTCATTTTAACACTTTTCTAGGTGAAAAATTTCAGTGTGTGATCATGATATGATTAAAAAAAATAAAAGGAATTTGGGATTAACATTGAAAATGAAGTTGTTAGTGTAAAGTGGTATTTATTCTGATTTGTTATACTTTATGTCTCTTCCCTTCAATTTTTGTATCTCCTAAATGGGGTGGGGGGGGAGTGACAAAATTTTCAAGAAAGTTGAAACTTCTAAAGTCTTGTTTGGGCCAGTGGGAATGAGAACCTTTGAGCCAGAAAAGCAGCAGTGAGGTGGCTCAGGTTTATCAGGTAGAGGGGGAAAGAAGTAGGTAATTAGATTTAAATCAATAAAACCTTGATAGTAATTAGGTTTCTACTTCAGACCTTCTGGTAGACTTCAGCTAAGGGCAGCTTCTGTTTTTTTATTAGTGCATAGCAGGAATATGCTAATTGCCAATCAATGGCAGCTGAACAAACTAGTGTCAACTTGTGAGAAAAGAGGGAAAGCCATAAGTAAATAATGTAATAACCAGAGGCCAGATAGGGAGGAGGACATCTCAGACCAAGAAAACAGGGAGAGGATAAGTGAACTTTATCAGTAGGAAAGGAAGATAATTGCAGGGTAATTAGATGAAGGAAAAATGGAGCCTTGCTATTTAATTAAGCTTTTACTTGAGATCCTTTAGCAGATGACAGCTGCATTCATGAGGCCTACATAGAAACCTTCTAATTACCAACCAAAAGCAGCTGAGATATAGACAGAAACCAAAAAGAGAGGGGGAAAAGAGAGATTGACTCTTGCTAAAGCTTCACTGTGGGGGCTACAGCACGACTGATGACATGAATATTAGTAACAACAGCTACCAAAAGGAATGATGAAGGACTGAGGATCCAATTTCCAGGTAGTACCTTGGTCAAGGGAATTTTTTTAATTGGTGTGACACAAGTGTGTTGAGTTGTTGTTTTGTTTTCTTGCTGTACCAACAGTCTGTTAGCAGCTGCTGTATGGGTGTAAGACTCACCAACAACCAGCACACAGAAAACTGCCAACACAGGTTCTTTGATCTGCTTTTCTAAGGAAAGCAACTTTAAGGGGTTAACAATCTCAGTTTAATCAAAAATACAAATATCATTCACAGTTCAGGGGGAAAAGATCAGCTCCCTGAACTTCAAGGCAAATACAAACAGAAATTACAAACATCAACAGAGATACCTTGTCTGATTCAAATCACAATACATAGTTGCCAGAGAAGAACCAACATCTGGGTTGCAAAGCTGGGGGGCAGTTACAGCTTGCCCAGAGTCTCAACATTCCTTCCACGAGTGTGCCCCAAAAGTCAAATGCCAAGTTCCCTTCAATTACATCCTGTTCAGAGCCCTGGGGGCTCTGACCTCACCCCTGCTGGGTGTGTGAAAGTTCCCTATCCTTAGTATCACATCATATACAATTCAATGACTCTCTGTTGTCTTAATGCTGAGAAACACCCGAAGGCAAAATCCCACTTTATCTGCCCCATTCAGACAAAGGCCAGAATCCTTAAAGGCACTTAAGAGAAGAACAGCAAAAAGTCCCACCTTAATTACTATTACACCTGCCAATACCAAGTAACAGCTTTGGATACACAAAGGGTAAGAGGGCATTAGAAAGAGTCTATGTGATTTTTCTGTTTTCCTTGTTATGAATACTGCTTTCAAATCAAAAAGCATCTATTAAGATATTCCTATATTTCTGGTACTTTGTATCTGGGGAGGAGGAAGAGGAGGAGGAAAAAAAGGAGAAGAAAAAGGAAAAGAAAAAGGAGGTAAAAGAGGAAAAAGGAGAGGGGGGTGGGGAAGAAGAGAACCAAGAGGAAGAAAAGGAGGAGAAGGAGGAGGAAAAGAAAAGGAGGAGAAAGAGGAAAAGAAGTAGAAGGAAGAGGAGGAAGAGAAGGAGAAAGAAGAGGAGGAAGAGAAGAAGGAGAACGAGAAGGAGAGCTTTAAAGCATTAATTCTACTCGAGGGAAACAAAATATCCTCAGATAAGTAAATACAAAATTAAACAAAGCAATTGCAGACTTGAGAGTATCCTTTGACCTCCCACTTCCTGCTGATTACGTCCCCTGATGGAAGACCACTAGAGGCTGGTGGAATGACTTCCATTTGTGCTAGCACAAGGTAACTTCCATATCCTACTTCCAGTCGTATCTCCAAACCATGGTGTAGAAGACTTGCCATGCAAAAATGAGCAATCTTCCTTTCAACTGCAAGTCTTCTATCTCCTGCTGTGCCTTTCCCTTGAGGGAAGAAGAAGAGGAAAGCTGTTGGGGAGCAAGGCTTTTACCTTCTGCTGTACAGTTTCCTGCCTAATCCCCAGCATTCAGAAGCAAATGAATAATGAAAGGCTTCCCATATGACCATCTAACTATGAACCTAATATCTTGTGCTATAGTTTTCTCTAGCCTGATCTCCTGCTTTCTCTGGGAAGAGGAGTGGCACCTTACACTTAATGATAGACATTCTCACATCTAGTTAATACCCAAGTGATTCTGAACTTCTCTATCCCACACCACCTGATTCCTTATTCCCATTCCTTTGACCCCTCCTGCTCCAAAGTTCTAACCAAACACTACTCAGCCCTTCCACTGTGACCTCTGAAATACATGTTCCATAGATAACAAACTTGCCTTCATCATAAATCTTTTCCTCTCCTACTTCTTCCATCTTTTCTCCATTACTGAAACAGGGCTCTCCTCTGAAGACACAGTCTCTCCAACTACCCTTTAATCTAGTACCAGCTGTACCATCACCCATTCCCTTAAATTACTAGCTACGGCAAGAAATGTTACTTCTTGCTGTCGTTGTCACTTTGAGGTTCTCTCTCAACCTCCATTACTCTGTAACCTCTTCTCTTTTGGGGCTCATTATATTCACCTCTACAACTCAATGAAAATTTTCAGCTGTTGTCTGCAGACCTCCAGGTCATTCCCTTTCCATTTCCAACAAATTCTATACATGGCTCATGCTATTTCTCTGCACTCCAGCTCTTGCTGTTGTACTAAAGTACTTCCACATGTATGTATGTATGTATGTATGTATATATGTACTGTCCCAAAACATGGTAGCCCTTCAGTTCTTCAACCTATTCACTTCCCATGAATTATTCTTCTACCATCACCTCAGCTACCTGGAAAGATAGTTATACCCTTCATTTTGTCATCACCCACAAACATACTACCTTCATGTTCAAGGATCCCCAAATCTTCTTATCTTACCATATTCTATTGGTCTTTCATCTCTCTCTTTACTTTCCCTTAACAAGTCCTACTCTTCTTATAAACAGTAATTTCCAAATCTCTTGACCTCCCAGTTTTCTCCTAGGGCATTCTTCTGCTCTTGGTATTCTCTGCTCTTTTCCTCATTCTGACCCTTGGTTGAACCAGTTCAATTCTATATATCTCTCTTCTCTTGAGTCCCCAGCCCCTTTATCATTTCCCCGTTGTACCCTGCCAAGCCTTAGCCTTGGATCATACTCACCTTTGCTCCTATACACATGCTACTGAAGGAAGGTAGAGAAAGTCATGCAACCATTCTGGTCCGCTATAAATTACCATTAAACACCTTCACTTTAGCTCTCGCTGTTGCTAGGCAGTCCTACTATAACTCCCTTGTCAACTCATTATCCCACTCTCTACACCAGCTCTTCCAAATCTTTCCATCCCTTCTCAAACCTGCCATGGCTCCCCCTCTCACATCCTCATCAGCTGAGAACTTTGACTCATATTTTACAGAAAAATTGAAACCATTTTCTGTGAGATCCCTTTTACCTCTTCCTTGTCACCTGTCAGCCAGATGCCTTCTGCTACTTTCTGCTCCATCACCCCATCTCACGTAAAGAGGTGGCCTTATTCCACAAAGGGATCCCATTCCATCCCATCTCTGACAACAGATTTCCCCAACTGTTATCTCCATTCTGTCACTTATTTTCAGTCTTTCCCTGTCTACCGATTCCTGCCCTACTCCCTAGAAACATGTTCAAGTTGCTACCCACCACCAGTTACAGGTTGCACATTCAGTTGTAGGTGTGACATCGTGAAAATAATTTGCCATTGGGAGTTCATCCAAAGAAGAGTGACCAGGAGTGTGAGAATACTAGAAGTTAAGCAATATATGAATAATTTTAAGGAAATAGGAATGCTTATTCTGGGTAAGATCACAACTGGATCAGTACATTTGATTCTGGGGGCCACAATATAGGAAGGTCTAACAAACTGAAAGATGGAACAGGGGAACTAGAATGAGTCCATATCAAATGATCAATCAAAAGGACTGAGGATGTTGGACCTAGAGAAAAGAAGACAGGGAGTGAGGTAGAAGGTAGGAATAGGGAGGGGGGGCAGAGATGAAAGGCATTGCTAAATACTTGAGGGGCAAGTCAAATGGAAGAGGGATTATACTGCATCATTCTGTTTGGCCTCAGATTACACGGGGAGGAAGTAGCAAAGAGATTAATTTAGGTTTAGGGTCTGGAATACAAAACAAGACAAAAACAAAAACAAAACATCTACCTAACAATTGATGATGATGACGACGACGACGATGATGATGATGATTATAGTATTCTAACATTTTCAAAGCCCTTGTGAGGACCCCCATGCCAAGACCACCCCTCTTTTTTATTCTTCTCTTTATGCTATTAGGAGACACCTTGTTTTCCAGAGCTAAGTCTGAACAAGCAAGCTTCACCCCGAGTTTGACAGAACAACAATCCTTTGTGCTCACCCTCTGGATGAACTTTGCTGCAACTAAATCATGGAAGTGATGGTCCCTGAGTTTGGGCAAGCACCAGCAAGCCCAGTCATGAAATCCTGCTATGAATAAACTTTTTATCACTGAGTAACCTTGCCTCACTGTTGCTGTTGTGACACTAATATTGCTGCACCTCGTTGATTCTTTGTCTAGTCACAACTCTATGTACCATGACTTAGCCTCAGTGCAGTGGTTCTCCTCCTAGAAGAGACCCCACATAGGTGTCTAGTTTCCCTCCTCCAATGGAATAAAGGATGCTTTTTACTTATAACTACTTTTAGCATTTTGATTTTATTTTGTTTTATTTTATTTTTCAGAGTTAACAGTTCGTATATAACCTCTGTCAATTTTTTTGGTCTTTTCAGAGTCAACAGTGGTTGCATAACCTCTGTGACTCTGGTCATTTATTTTCAGGGTATGACACACTTTATAAATATCTCACATAAGCATTACAATTCAGGGAAGTAGGTGCTATTACTAATCCTCCTTTTATAGATGAGGCATCTAAGGCAGATATAAGTTAAATGTTTTCCTGGAGTCAAACAGTTAGTAAGTTTCTATGGCCAGATTTGAACTCAGATCTTACTGACTCCAAGTTCAGCTCTCTATCTACTGTGCCACCTAGTTGCAATTAAAGATGAGATGTTTCTGTCTTAGGAGATGGTGAGTTCCTCCTCCATGCTAGCTCCACAGGATGTCTTCAAGCAGAGTCTGGATGACCACTTGTTCATCGTGGGAGTTCCTTTTCATCTATGAGGTCAACAAGATGGCAGCTGAGGTCCCTTGACATTGACACATCCTGTAATTCTACAGTTCTGTTAAGGCATGGAAAGGTCCTAAGGGCTTTCCTCAAGTATATGGAAGGCTGTCATGGGGAAGGAGGATTAGACCTGTGGAAAAACAGATTTCAGCTTGATTGATATAAGTAGAGACATAGTCACCAATTGAGATGTTCAAACATGAGTTATGCTATCTGGGAAGACAGTAGGCGCCCTGGCACTGGAGAACTTTTATTGGAGTCAGAAAATGGAAATGCTCTTCTCAGGTGTTCCAATAGACCTAGTTAGCTCACGCTCTGTATATGCCTTACATACTGTGTTTCTAGGAAGGGCAGTCAGTTAGAAAGCTAATAGGTAGGCTTGTGCTTCCCTATAGATCTTGTATGAGCCATAATCAGGTCCTGTAATGATAATAACAATAGGGGTAGAGAAGGGAATAAGCATTTGTTAAATGCCTACTATGTGCCAGCTACTAAGCATTTTACAAATATTATCTCATTTGATTCTCATAATAATCTTGGGAGGTAGGTGTTATTATTATTATTCCCATGGTACAGTTAAGGAGCCCAAAACAAACGAGTAAGTGACTCATCCAGGGTTACACATTTAGGAAGGGTCCGAGACTGGATTTGAAGTCAGGGCTTCCTGGCTTCAGGCCCAGCACTTTATCTACAATACCTAGCTGTACTTCTTGGGATTAACGATTCAGAGTTTATCTGAGGGGATCTAAGATGTAGTGATGGATGTGTCTTAACATTCACCCTCAGAAATTTGATCCTTTCTGACTCAGATCAATTCTGCAACTATTGGAAAAGACCACACAACAGTTGTTATCTTTGTAGCAGAACACATCCCCAGTCATTATAAACAAACAAATAAATAATTTTTGTATATGTATGTATATATGGGTGTATATATGTAGCTACATCTATATATACATCTAGACATGCAAACACACACACACACACACGCACACACACACACACACTCACATATGCCTATAGCTAATTGAGCTTGGTTTTGTGAATGTCAGAGGGACATTCAGAGGCTGTTCTATTCAAAATTTTAGTTTCTAGCCGTATTTTAGCTCCCATGTTTGAAAGTGTCCTCACTGCTTCTCTTAAACAGAGATTAAATGGGCTTGGAATGAGGAGATGGAATTACCTGTCCTGGCCTGTGCAGTAAATAGTTGTGGCCTCATGTGGCCTTGTGCAGATGATTTAATCTTCCTGCACTTGTTTTCTTCTGTCTAAAGCAAGAGGGGTTGAACTAGAGGACATCTAAGGTCTCATATTTTTAAATTTCTATCGCTTCGGGTTCTTGTTTTAGATACAAAGAATGCCTTACGTAAGAGTCCTACATTCACAGGGTGGGGTAAGGTTAGAATGAGCACCAAGGATCAACTCTTTCTCATACTGGAAACCTAATTAAGACTCACCTACTCTGGGCTAATCTTATGACTATCCTACTACCAACATGGCTTAATTGCAGAGAAGTCTGGCAAGTGCAAGTCTCTTTCTGCTCTTTAAAAGAGAACCTCAACCTGGCTTGACTGGCAATAGCATCTTTTATTTCATAATTTAAATCAATAAAGCAACCAATCAATCAATAATAATATTAATAAATCAACCAATAAACATTTATTAAGCATCTACTATGTGCCAGGCACTGTGCTAAGTGCTGCTTATGAGGAAAAAATGAAATTCAATCTGCAGTTTAATTTATTGATAACAAAGACTTTCCAACATCAGAAAGGTAGTGGTAAGTAAGAGGAAGTATCATAGGTGTGAGATACAAGGGAGGGAATAAGGAATGGCAAAGAGAAGAAAGAAGCGAAAAGGAGAATTATGTAGAATCACAGCTTGTCAGAAATGCAAGGGCCCTCGGAAGCCACTTAGCCTGGAATTATCTTTTTACCATTTCCCCCACAGTTTCCTGGAGAACTTCTCACCAGACATACCAAAGACTATATCCTGGAAGAACTTCAGCTCTGGAAACTTCTTTTCAGGATTGGTGGCTGCCTTTACCAGACTCTGTTTCAAGAAAGCCTAGATTTAATTTTGGACTCTCCAGGCACCCCATCCACAATATCCTCTATAGTGTTTTGGGACCAGGACTAAATCAACTCTGTCATTGTTCCTACATGGAGTGTGTCAATCTACTCCCAAATGGTCCCAGTAACCATTCCTATAATTTTCTTTAACAAGGTGCCCCTTCTAGCCTACCATTTGCCTATGGTTATTGTTTTTTTCTCACTAGAATGTAAGTTCCTTGAGGAAAAGGGATATCTTTGCTTTTGTATTAGTATATTCAGGATTTTTCAAAATGTCTGACATATGGTAAGTGTTTATTTTGTGTTCATTTACTCATCCGTATACAAACAAGTGTCTGAACACGCCACAGACAAGTTTTACCCACTTTGAAATTTTGCTAAAGATTGGTCCACCCCCCACCCCCTGTCCCTTTCTAGTATCTCTCCTCAGTCTAGAGGCAGCTTGGTATAGAAAAGAGAAAACTGGCCTTGGAGCCAGGAAAACCTGGGTTCAAGTTCCAACCCTGATAAAAACTGGTTTGGGGACCCTGGGTAAATTACTTAAGTAAATACTACTCTAGGCCAGAGGTGTGGAAATGCGGGCCCATGCCACACTGTAACATTACTCAGTGCTATGGAACTAGATTAAATATTTAACAAAATAAATAAGACACGATAAAATAATAAGTAGTTTTCCCAGTCAATATGCACTTCAGGGATCCTTATGCATTGTGTAGTGGCATTCACAGAAGGAATTTATTTATCTGGGAAATTTTTTTAGCAGTGAAACCACAGGTCCAGTTGCTATTCCTTCCACAGTCTAGCATGACAAAGAGAAGATACTGTTAATGCCTAATGTAGTGAGAAAGTGTCCTTAAATTATAAATTTTTTTTTCCTGAAACTTACATTTTTGCATGTTGGAAGAAAGGCTATTAGCTTCCCATTGTATCAAGTGAAAAATGTTTGAGAATCTAATGGTTTAAGTTTCAAAAATAAAATCAGGACTCAACTCACTAGAGCTGACTTTGAACTTGGGAGGCATATTTCGATATCTTTGATTTAAACTGAAAGAGGGATCATGAACAACAGAGCTGGAGGGGAAAACAGCATGCTGAAGTCAAAGTAGTTCTTTGAATTATAGGGATTTACTTTGTTTCAAGATTTATGTACAACCTAAAGCAATGCACATTAAAGGAAATATTTCATGGCTGATTAATTTGCAGTCTTTGGGAAAGTAATTGCAAGGTTGAAAGTTCTTGATAAATACTTTCAGACATTGTGTCTTTGGAACGATAGGCTGAAAGACTCTGAAAAATTCAAAGTCTAGTGAGCACATAAAGAATGCAATAGATATGCCAATACTTGCAACTCAAAATATCAGAAAAATAAGTCAATTAGAACACTATTGATTGTATAGCATTAGATTATATCATTAGATATCTATTTACAAGGCTATATATTCTACTCAGAAACCCAGCCTAACAAAATAAGAACCTGTGTGAAGAGAATATTTTATGATCCTATTTGTTAGTATACAAGCTTAAAGTGTAGCAGTACGTTTTGGAGTCATGCCTACAGAGGCAGAATGCGAGAGAGGAGGAAAAAAAGCTGGATTTTCCATGAGAACACTACTGGTGTGATCTTAAGCAAATAAATCCCTGGATTTCCTCATCAGCAAAAATAAAGGGGTCAGACTAGGTGAACTTTTAAGGTCTTTTGCAGGTCTAAATCTAAGGTCATACGAACAAGCCCCCCAAAATTTAGTAAAACCTTGTTAAATTAGAATGTGCGTGCACATTGTGTGTGTGTGTGTGTGTGTGTGTGTGTGTGTGTGTGTGTGTGTGGTAGAGGGAGGGGGTGATGAGAGGGAAAGGCTTATCCTGAGTTATTGAATTTAATATATAGAATGTTAAAATTATTTATTCATTACTTACAAATTTAATCAATACCCTGAGCTAAGTTAACAGTATGTTGCCTAAGAGGCTGGCATTTAATGAGTAGCTTAATGATTTGTATTTAACACATTAATTGCTTTTCAAAAAATGAGGGAGAGTCAGTTTTGACCTCAGAAGACTTAGATTCAAGTTATTCTTTGAATATACACTGTGTAAAATATTTAATCTGTACTCAAAGGAACTTTTTGTTGTATGGTAGAAATTTCCCTGGGTAGAAGGTATAGAATTCTCTTGTTACTCCAAGTTATTTATTTCTCATGTCCTTCAGGGGAAAGGGGGTATCAACCAAGGATAGTACTTCATATTTAGAGATCTCTATAGTTCCTTAGTGGAGGTAGAACGATTCTCTAGTACCAAGTGCCTTCCCTTCATCTATTTCTTTGAGAAGTTTCAACCTAGGTTAGTATCCTAAGTTTTGAAGACTGTGGAGGTCTCTGAGGTGTGTGGGGGGTCATTGTAAAGGAAAGTAGAATTGCTTTGACTATTTACGAGAGCACAAGTAAGCTATTTTATGATTTTTTGTTCAGTTAAAGAACCCCATCTTACATTCAAAGTTTTGCTAGTCTGAATACTTACATGCAAGCTAAGGTCTTTTAAAGTTTATCAGTAGTCAAAGGATCCAAATTCTGATGTTCACAGGGGAATCTCCAGGTTGAGGCTTAAGACAAAAGATTAAGTTGATTATTTAGAAACCACAAAGTAGTCTTTTACCAGGCCTGTGTGGAGGACTTTCCTAACTTGGTAGCATATGCCTAAACTAGCCCTTTACTGGCATAGCCTTCAACAACTCTATTGAAAATTAAGTTCATAAAATCCAACTCAACAACAACAATAAAGAACCGCTGGTCGACTCCACACAATCATGATGCATCAGAATAGGACTTTTATGGGTGGTTAACTCTTAGTAATCAATAGATTTTATTTTCAAAGCTTCTTCTTAAAATACTCTTTACTTGTACACACTTTTTTCAATGTCTACTTTCTTTTGGACATTTTTATTTATATAGAAGAGATAATTATGTGTCAAATTTCAAAAGGATAGAGAAATAGAAATGGAAGGTTCTAAGAGCCATTAAATAAAATGGGGGAAAGAAAGAAAATAGAACATTGTATTGAGAACCTCGCTTCTACTTTCCTACTGGTCTCAACCAAACATTCTACCGTAAGGTTAGTTACCTCTTCAAAGTAAACTAAACATGCTAGGCGCTTGTAACAAGCTGGACTGCAGGCAGAAATCATAACCATTCTACAATAACTTTTAAAATACTCTACCCAAAACCCAAGTATCTAATGTGTTTCTGTATGTTTGATTTATTTCATTTTGAATGTGCCCATTGCCTTGGGGTTTAAGCTATGTGCATGGAATACAAACTCAGCATTTAAACTAAATCTTCAACTAATCCTTTATGTTTGTTGAATCAGATTGTAAGCGAGCACCCACATCTTTAAAGTTGATAGGCCTCAATTCTGTTGGCATTATTATACACTGTAATTATCTCTCTCCTATTCTACCTTCTCAGAATAAGGCCTTATGTCTAAATTTACCATATCTTTTAATATGATTTGAAAATATTGTTTTAAAAATATGTGTTCATATTTTTATGTGGTAATGTTTAGTGCATAGGCCTAGAAATTAAAGTTAATAATAAGTATATGAATTGCATACTCAATGTTTTCTTTAAAAAAAAGTCAGTATACAAAAACTTTTTCCAAGCTAGGCTAGATGGCATTGTATTTGAAAATTAATTGAAATTGTGTACTATTCAAAAGAAAAATAGGCTCCTAAGATTCTGTTTTACCTTTTAAGTATACATTCTCTGCCTTTATTCATTTGTTCTTTTTGGTTTTTTTTTTTGGTTGTTTTTTGGAGGGGGGAAGGCAAGGCAGTCAGGGTTAAGCGACTTGCCCAAGGTCTCACAGCTAGTAAGTGTGTCAAATGTCTGAGGCCAGATGTGAACTCAGGGCCTCCTGACTCCAGGGCCTGTGCTCTACTCACTGATATTCATTTATTCTTAATAAAAATTTTTGACTAAATAAAAAGAAACATTGAACACAACTTGTAAGGGACCCAAAGGCCATCCTGTTCAACTCATTCCTGATCAAGGATCACCTCCACAATATAAATGATAAGGTCCTGACTTTTATACTGACCTATGTGATTGAATTGTCCCCTTTGTATTGCTGTCTAGTTCACCTTGCTCGTTACTCATTCTTCATGAATTTTTGTAGGGGCAGTTTTCCTATTGTTTTATGTGAATTTCTAGGCATGTCTACTGCTATTGTCCCTCTTACATTGTAACTTAGTGGATATACATAGATTGTGTTCTCTTCTCGTTTTTTAGTTTGAAGCTTTTCTGAGTCATTGGGAAGGCCCCAGGCTATTAGATTTATATCTCTCCTTGTTTGGAGCACCCTATTCTTGGCCAAGAGTTATCATATGTTTTAAGTTGTAGTCTAGAAATATAAATTTCTCTTCACAGACAAAATTTTCTTAAGACCACCCATTATTGTCAAGAACAGCGATCTCCAATTTTTTTTTGATAGTGCATACTTAACATTAAAATTTCTAATGCATATCTCCCTAGCCAGCTCTAAGTAGAAGGATGATGGACTGAGAGTACAGATTAAGATGTATGTATGTGTCTGTAAACATATACACATACGCACACGTGTATACATGCACACATATACAGCATGTGTATGTCTGTGTATGCATGTGTGTATATACAAATATACATGGATTCATATGAGTATTTGTATGTGTGTAGATACACATACACAGGGCCAATATGAGAATTTGCTTGGTTTTACTTTGCATGTTTATAACAAGTATTTTTATTCTTGCAAACAAATTTTAGTTATAAAAGAAGAAGCAAAATTTGAACAAACATCTCCATATTGATCTAGATATATGCATAAGCTTATATATTAGCATTTACAGTTCTGTTGAGTTTATTTCTATTTTCAATTTTAAGTTGTTATAACTGATGAATATATCTGACCAGAATACAAATATCTAAATGGGAGAAACACATCATTGGCTGTGCTGACTAAATCATGATAGTCATTTTTCAGGCCCATCTATCAATTATGAAAAGATTCCTGTGGAAATTAAGCTAGTCAAATTTCATCTTCCCTGATGTCAGTTATTCTTATTGAAGTAATCCAAGAGTGTGGCACTTTTATGTTTTTTAACAAATGAGTTCAAAACCCACTGAAATTCTTCATTTTCAAGATTCTGAAGGTTTAAAGTGTACAAATATGACATTTTTATATGTGATATATTTTTATCCTTATTGATGACAAGATCACATATCAATTTAAACATTGACAAACATGCATTTTAAGAATATATCCTTCCTACAATAAGGTGTTTTTCCCCTTATTCCTTGTTAAAACATATTTTTTGTTATCCAAGATCTTTAGGGGGCTAACACAGATATACAACACCAAAAGTGATTCCCCAAGAAATAAATGGAAAAAGTATATGCATAGTTTTCAAAGGAAGAATTGTAAACTATTTAAATGTTCATGTACAAGATGACTTCAATCAGTAAAAATAAGAAAAATTCAAATCTTTAGGAAAGACAAGCAAATCCCTTGTTTGGAGAGGTGTAATTTGGTCCAATTGTTGTGCAAACAATTTGTAATTATGCAAAAACAGTAATTAAAATGTCTGGAGACCACATTGCTAGGTATACAATCCAGAAGAGTGATAGAGAGAAAGTTCTATTAAAAACATTTATAGTCACACTTTTTGTAGTAGCAAAGGACCAGAGTTAAGTACTTTTTCGTTAAACAGGGAATCAGTCAATACATTAGGACATGAATTTGATGGAATATTATTGTGATGATTGAAATTAATATGAAAAATACATGGGAGATTGGGAAAACAAAAGAACTGATGCAAAGTGGAATAAGTAGAGCCAGGAAAATAATACAAATATAAAACAACATTAAAATAAAGAAAAAGAATAACAAAAACCAAATAGAACTGGCTCTGTAATTAGAATGACCAAGCTTGGTACCAGAGGATCTATGCAAAGAAACTTCTATCTTTTCTTTGCAAAGATGCATTACGATGCACGTGTAACATTTCACATAGTGTCAGATGTCTTGGTAAGTTTTACTGAATAGCTTGACCTTCCTCCCTTCTTCTCTTCCTTCCTTGCCTCCTTCCCTTCCCTCCTTCCCTCCTTCCTTCCTTCTTCCTTCTTTCTTTCCTTCCTTCCTTCCTTTTTTCCTTCCTTCCTTCCTTCCTTCTTTCCTTCCCTCCCTCCCTCCTTCCTTCCTTCTTTCCTTCCCTCCCTCCCTTCATTCTTCCTTCCTTCCTTCCTTCCTTCCTTCCTTCCTTCCTTCCTTCCTTCCTTCCTTCCTTCCTTCCTTCCTTCCTTCCTTTCTTCATTCTCCTTCCTTCCTTCTCCTTCCTGCTTTCCTTCCTGCCTTTCTCCCTTCTTTCCTTCCCCCCTTCCTCCTTCTCTCCCTTCTTCCCTTCATCTTTCTCTTTCAGAGATGACTTTCTGTCTACGGGGAGTAGAATATATAGGGTAATGAAAAAGATGTAAAAAGAAAATATATCGTTTAATTTTAAAAATACTTTTACCTAGAAAGACAAGATTTAGTGTGTGTTTTTGTTTATTTTATAAAACATTTCCAGGTGTCTTAGGACCTACACCCATGTGTCATGACAAGAAAGGATAGAAAATTTAGGATAATGGTTTTTGTTTTTTGTAAACATAAAGTATAATGTTTTTAAGTTTAACAACTCTTTTGAGAAATTTGCCTAGAGATAAAGAGAACTTTGCTGTAGAGAGAAAGATTGCATAGGCACTATTTTGGGGATAAAGGTTTTTAGACATTTTTGGTTTCATTTCTTATCAAATACATATTTGGTAGAATATTTTCTCCTCTCCACTCCTATGCTATCTAGAACTCTAAAAAAAGTTTTATTGTTGTTTTTATTGTTGCAATATACAGCCCATCCCTTCTACAATCTACTCCCCACCCACCCCAAATACATATCTTACTCTTTCTGTGACTTTCATGAATTTGGAGATTCAGTTAATTTTGTGGATTGTGAAACCAAATGGGTAAATCTCTCAAATGGAGACATGCATTAATTCATTTGAATGTTCCTTCCAATGATCAGTCAGACAATGATTAAGTGTGTAGTAAGATCATATTAAGTGCCAGTCATCATGCTAGGTGCTATGGATATAAATATTTGAATGCAGGTCTCTGTGCATTAATACCTTGATTCTTTCAGGGAAGATAATGTCTATAAAGAATATACACATTTGTATAACATACATACACACATATGTACATATACATCTACAAACTATATATACACATATGTGGGTGTATATATGTATATACATTTATACATACACACAGTCTTGGAGATACTAGAAACTAGGGAGAGGGTGAATCAGAAAAAGCTTCCCAGAGAAGATGGCACTTAAGCTGAATGTTGAAGACAAAAAGGGATTTTGAAAGGAAGAGGTGAGATGGTAGTAAATTGTAGTCACAGGGAGGGAAGTAGACAAATCAATGGAACAGAGATGAGATGGCATGTCATAGAGAAGAACAAAAGAGGATGGGTTTGTCTCGAGTATATAATGCATGAAGAGAGGTAATGGCTGATGAGGTAGGTTGGGAAATGGTTATAAAAGGCTTTAAATGCCAACAAGATGGCTAATATTTTATTTTAGAGTTGATAGGGAGCCATTGGAGCTTATTAAATAGGAGAATGACAAATGAGCTATGGTCAGTGACATGCTTGATGAAAATCACTTTGACAGTCCAGTGGAGCATAGGTTGGAGGGGGTAAGATTTAAGGCTTGGAAACTTAGGAGGCTACTGTGATAGTTTAGATGAGAGATTCTGAACAACCTGAACAAGGACAATCGTTTTGTGGGTAGAGAGTAAGGGAAAGTTACGAGATATGTTGGTGATTAAACAGGGAAACCAGCAAAACTAACCAACACATCAACCTATCTCATATACTATTTGGCCACAGATTGGATATGTGGGTTAAGAGATAGAAGCCAAGGATGACACTGAGATTGTAAACTTGGGTGATTGGAAGGAAGACATTATAGTCTACACTAATAGGGGACTTTGCCAATGTTTTTTTTTTTTGGGGGGGGTGAATGAATTCTGAGCTGTAGATCAAAATCCAACAATCCCTACTCATTCTGTTTTAAAATTCTATGCTGAAATGTTCTATATAGAGCAAATGATTTCCTTAAAACTGAAAGAACAAGAAAAAATGAGATAATTTTAAAGTCTCTCATTAGATTTCTCTGTTTGATGGCCTGACTAACTCTGTTTTCCTTCTTGGCTCTATTTTAGAAATTCCTTGCATGGTTTGTTTAATAAGTATTACTAAATTGTTCCTGCAAAATATTACTTTAAAATCATATGCTATTTATTGGATATATTGGAAACTGAAAGTAAGTTGATGGAATGGTAGAAATGACAACAATGGGAATAAAGAACGAAAGAAAGAAATCCTTTGGTTTGAGAGAAGGAGGGAATAGACACGATCATTGACTCAAAGGGCCAATTGCACCAGACACTCTCCTTATTGGTGGAAATTGATTATCCAAACACCTATACCTTTGTGAGGGTTGGGCAATATTTGTGAGAGCTAGAAAGAAGAAAGATCGGCTCTTTTGGCTTCCAGGTTCCCAAGAGAAGATGTACTATTCCAACCTCTCTTCATGTCCATAAAGGGAAAAAAAGACTGGCAAGAAGCTGACATATGAAAACTAACCATCTCTATTGTGCTCATACTCCTATATACTCTAGAGGTTTTGGAGAATTTTTCCTTGAATGACATAACAAACACACACACACATACACACACACACACACATTCTCTCTCTCTCTCTCTCTCTCTCTCTCTCTCTCTCTCTCTCTCTCTCTCTCTCTTTCTCTCTCTGGTTTTATTATTTTGAATATTTTATGTTTTTGAAGGCATTCCTATAGTTCTTTTGTGTTCTCAGTTTTGTTTTCATATAACTGTGTGTTGTGGGTTCTCATAATTCTTTTTTTTAATTTCTTCTGGTTTTGTTGTGATTTCATCTGTCCATTTCCTATTTTGTTGATTTGGTTTCCTGTCCTTTATTTTTTAATCTGGATGGCTAACAATTTTTAAATTGAATTAGATTTTTTTTCAAAGAACCAGCTTTTAAATTTTGTTTATTTCTACAGCCTTTTTGTTTTCCAGTTTATGTATTTCTCCTCTGATTTTTTTTATATCTCCTTTTTTGTGATTGTTTTGGGTTTATTTGTTTATTGGCTTTCGCATTTAAAAAAATACTATTGTTTGTTAATTTTTTCCTTTCCCATTTTATAAATATATGATTTTACTGATATAATTCTTCTTCTGGGGATTCCATTAGCTGGATCCTATAAATTTTGTAAGTTATTCTTTCATTATCATTTTCCTTTACATAATTATTAATTAATTTTATAATTTGTTCTTTGACCACCTCAGTATTTAAGATTTCATCATTATATCTTCATTTAGGTCTATGTACTTTGTGTTCCTTGAAGTGAGGATTATTTTTACTTCATTGTAGTTTGTAAACACTAAATTTGCTATTATTTTTGCATTTATTTATGATAGCTATGGACCCATATATTTGATGAAAATATTTAATATTAAGAAAACATTTTTAATTCTCCATTCAGAAATTCATTTGTCCTCTTTGACTTAAAAGTCCTTTGAAACACATAATACAGTCATAGACTTGTTTGTGGAACACCAGCAGATTTATAAAAAGCAATTTTTGCTTTTTGCAAGCTGCCAGCACTAAAATATGGGCCTGCTGGTGAGTAAGCAAATAACTCTTACTGAATGCTTTCTGAAACATGACATGTTAGAGACCTGTAATACTAAACTTCCAATCCTCAAAATTTATTGAAAAAGTTTGTACTTTCAAATACCATCCTTCAGCTGGGAAATTAAATTAAAGAGTCTAAACTATTATTAGAGTTCTATACATTAATGCTAATAGCCTCAAATAGATAATTCTTAAGAGAGAATTTCAAAGATAGCAAGTGATTATTGTGGCATTAGTGGCTAGCAAATGAAAATTTAATATAAGCTAAATAGCAGGATGTAAGGAAATTGTGGTGAATCATAAAAAAAAAATTGGCACATAGAGAGAATGTTTTATTCAGCTAATGTGTCAGTACCATTTCAAACATGGTAATTAAAACTACACAAATTTTCAGTTAATGTACCTAGATCTTTCTAGCTTCCGAAAGATAATCTTCAAAGTTCTCATCCATTTTCTTTCTTCTCTGTAAAAGAAAATATCTCATACTTCTTAAATTCTTCTTTTAGTCTTTAAGTCACCTTTTGCAGAGGGTGAAAAATATTGTGTATTTTAAGAACACTACAGCTATTATCTTATTACTGAGTGATGACAAGTTTTTCATCATTTCCAGAAGGAAAAATGATTGATTTGGGACTTCAGAATATATTTCAATATGAAAGATGGCAAACTTTGAAAATTTTTTAGTGTTTATTTTAGTATCTATTTATTTAGTATTTATTTAGAATGTTAAGTCCAATTATCTGTAAAAGTAGGATAAACTCTATTAAATCAGCTTTATTATAAACATATATATATATACATATATATATATATGTATATATATATGTATATATATATATATATATATATATATATATATATTAGACATACTATACAGGAACACAAATCTAGAGCTAGAATGAACCTCAGAGGCCATCTTGTCCAAACTCTCATTTTCCAGATGAGGAAACCGAGGCATAGTGAATTTAAGTGATGCACCTGAGGTTACTCATGTAAGAACTTCAGAAGTATATTTGAACCCAAATCCTCTGACTCCAGAGCTATATTCCCTCATCACATCCTTGGTTTATTTGTTTTTTTTTTCCTTTCCTTATTGATATAATGACATCCACATTATAAAATAGGAAATAGGAAAGAGGTTGAAAAGGAGAGATGAAGGAGGAGGGTAGGGGTGGACAGTTTTCAAATGCCTGTCTACTATACTAATGGTCAGGTGAAAGTAGTAAACCTTAATATCTTTATAAGAGAGTAATGTTCATTTCTTAATGTATGCCCACTCATTTTAGACAGTAAAGTTCTTTGGATTAAGACCCCTTATAACTTCTTCCTTTGTCCCAGTTAATTGTAATTATCAGGTACCCACCTGCTGTAGATTTGAAACAAATGATTCTTAGGCATCCTTAAATGAGTGTTTCCTTTGGCAAATGCAGTTGCTGTTTCAAGGTATTAAGCAGTGGGAAGGAAGACAGAGATTATTTAACAGGATGATATTTCTCCATTTCTCAAAATGTAGAGTTGGAATATGTGAATATATATGATATATGTATTTGTATGTATGGTGTGTATATAAATACATGTGCATTCACACACATATACACAAATATGCATGTGTATACATATATACACACATATGCAATTATACCATATCTATCTATATATGTATTTGTATATGTGAAATGTGTCTATATATATATATATGCATATATGGTATAATTCACGCTATATATTTTTGAATGTTCAAATGCTGGATATTTAAAACTCTAGGTTACAATTTAAGAGATTGGAAGACTAAGGGAAACAATCAGTTAGTGATTTTGAACTTTCAGATGCTGGATTAAATGTTCTGGTTTTTTTTTGTTGTTCCCTCCTTATCTCTGTTCCAGAAGCAATGAGGTAAGCAATTATGGTAATTCATCTTCGTTATGAAAAGACATCATGTCCATTGAGCTATTCATGAATGAACTTCATGTTGTGTTGAAGAATCATTGACTACCATTCAATTTTCAAGTATTAAGTATATAATGTAACAAAAAAATGGAACAGTCCTTTCTTTCTAGGTGTCAAGATATAAAAACAACAGACCTTTAATAAACACTTTCCATGTGTCAAGCACTGTTCTTGAAGCCCCCTGCAAGGAGCTTGCAATCTAAAACATGCAAATTGCTGTGTACAAACACGATATATACAGGATAAATTGGAACTAATCTCAGAAGGCATTAAAGGGGAATATAAAAGGCTTCTCTTAGAAGGTAGAATTTTGGATCTGAAATTTGAAGGATGCCTGGGAAGTCAGGACAAGGAAGGAGATAATGATGTTCATAAGGGAAGAACCAGTGATCCAACATTCTACTGGTTTCATACAACACATAAACAGGTAAATGCAGAAAAATATATATTTGGCAACAGAGGAATCCATTAAAAATATAGACTTAAAGATGTCTACATGCTTCCCTAGTAGGTATAGCTGGCTGGCTATGAGCTACAGAGTTGATGGACTCCTTCTTTTATGGGAAAAAAGATTTTGTATAGATAAACAAATGATACCAAAGAATGGGGGAAGCAGGAACAACAACTGCAGTGGAAACATCCAGTAGGAATTGGGAGTGCAACAACAAGCAGATTATCCTTGGGGTTCCGTGGACCCCAGGTTAAGACACTCTGCATTCGGGCAAAAAGTTGAACAGAAGATAGAAAGTAGAGAGAATCAGAATAAAGGGGAGTCTTTGTATGAGGTTCATCACAGGTCAATGTAACTGGAGGCCAGGATAGGGCTGAGGTGGATACAGAAAAGAGTAGGTAGAGAGGTAGGAAGGGAGGGGACTTCACACTCAGGAGAAGCTGACTCTCAATCATTGGGGTAAGGCATGTTGAAATTGGGAATTTGTCATGTGATGGGAAACAAGAATCTATTCAGTAGAGTGGCAGATAGGTAGCATTGTAGATAAAGCTCCTGGTCTGGAGTCAGGAAGAGTTGAGTTCAAATCCAGCTTCAGATATTTACTAGTTTTGGGATTCTGGGCAAGTTGCTCTATCTGCCTCAGTTTCCTCAACTATGAAATGAAGATAACAATAGTACCTGCCTCCCGCTGTTGTCGCGAGGATCTAATTAAATAATATTTGTAAAGCACTTAGCATAGTGCCTGGTATGCAGTAAACATTTAATAAATGCTTATTCCTTCACCCTTCGTGTCCCCCCTGACCCAATTAGTGGATTGAGACCTGGACTTCAAGTCAGGAAGAACCTGGGTTCAAGTCTTGCCTGTGACATATACTAGCTGTGTGGTTTTAAGCGAGTCACTTAAACTGTCAGTGAGTCAGGCTTATCTCTGTCTGTAAATTGTAGAGTCAATGTGCATCTTGAGTTTGAGCCATGAGATCAAATCCAGCTTTATACTACATTTAAATAGGGATCAGAAGTAATGTTGAGTTTATCAGTAAAGAGTCCACTTTGTCAAGTGGATTTTACACCTCCTTAAGAAGACACAGGAGAAGCACAAGAGTGATTCAGAGGAAATTACTAGGCTATTTCTGGGTCTATCTTCTAATTAACCATTCCTGTGCTAAAGTTGGAAGATCTCATTACAATCTTGAGACCCTATGATTGGTTCAGCCTGAATGCTCAGTTCCCGCATTGGTATTTCACTCTGGTTACTTTAAATATTCAAGTCATCAATAATTTTGATATCTTTTCACAAAAATCATATCAATTGCTTGTCTAGATGTTCCTAGAACACAAAGAAAAGGAGAAAAGGAGAAACAAAGCTTGGCCTTATTTGTTACTACTGTTTCTTTTTTTTTCATTTTACTTTTAGCCTGGCTTCTGCAAGATCAAAATCACTACTGCATCAGTTGCTGTATTTTTTTTAAGAAGGAAGGCAGTCTATGTATTGGACTGCAAAACCCCCAGGCACCAGCTCCAATCAATTCTCATTCCCCTTCCATGTGTGACATACACTAGGACTCAGCATTTTCTATTGCTCAATTTCCCTAGAGAAATGGATTATAACACCCCCAGATGTGGATAATTGATTATTTTGAGAAATAATTTCTGAACATATCATATCTATTTATATCTTATATTAAATAAAGGATATTCCAGAGGTAGAAAATGTTAAGTGCTTCCTTCTCCTTCTTAGAATGCCACTAGGTTTCTTTAGGTCCCTATTTTAGTGAATAGCTTCTCTTGTCTCCACAAAAGCTTCATTCATATTTGCTTTCCATCCTCTTTCTGTCCCTTCCTCTCCTCTGCCTCCTCTCCCTCTCTTCTACCCTTTCTCTGTCTCCAAACTCTTCATTGGTCACTAGGTCCTTTCTATTCTCTTAGTCTTTGCTGAAAAGAAATTTTTAGCTTTCCTTCAATGGTTTCTTTCATTTAGGCAAAATTCAATTTGTACCAATTCAATTTATAGAATTATAAAATCTCAGAGGTATAAAAGATCTGAGTTATTGCTCAGTTCCAACCCATACTTGAAGAGGAATTCCCTCTCTAATATCTTCAGTTGACAATTCAGCCCCTTCCGCAACAACTTTTGGTAACTAGGGACACAGTATTCCCCAACTGGCAGTGTGGGTGTGGGTGTGGGGTGGGATGGGGTTAATGTATAGGGTTACATTATCAAGGAATATTTCATTGTTCCAAGCTGAATTTGAATCTGCAGTTTGGAACTACTGCTCCTTCTGCCCTTTTCGGACTGAATAATTAAACACTGACCCGTGTCAAAAATATTTGAAAAGAGATATAAAGCCTTGGGAAATTGCCAAAATTTGCCATATTCTCAAAAATTTATGCTACCAGCTCTTAGAAAGTTAATTTTTTGATGTTTGGCATTCACTCTAATTGAAAATGTTCAGCATGACAATGGGTTTCTTTACACAATCTTTCGTGATGACACATAGCAGCATATTTTGGTTGTTTCCAAGATTCCTGTGTCTTCCCCTTGACTACTTATATACTGCCCTACTTATATCATTTCTTCCAACTACTAGATAAAATGACAAAAGGATTGGTATAAAGTTTCTGCTTTCTAAATTACCAGAGAGAACTGAACTCTTTATTACTAAAAGGGGGAAAAAATCTCTAGGAAAAATTACATAGAAGAGATTTATGCTAATGAAGCAAAGAGGAAGTTAAATTAAGGTAATAAAGATCAAGATACTGTAAAGTTGTAGAATGTTAACATGGAGGGAGATGATATCAAGATAGACCCCTAATAATACATTAGTAACTCACACTTGCTTTTAGATCAATTAGTCAATGAATATTTATTAAGTGTCTATTATGTGCCAGCTACTGTACTAAGCATTGAGGAGGAAAAAAGAGGTAAAAGACAGTCCTGCCTTCAAGGAGTTTGCAATCTAATGACAACATGCAAACAAATATAAACAAAGCAAGCTCTCTCTGTATAGCATAAATGGGAAATAATTAATAGATGAAAGGTGCTAGAAATAAGAGGGGCTGGAAAAGGTTTTCTTTTAAAAGATGGGATTTTAGTTGGAACTTAAGAGGTTAGGGAAGTCAGTAGGTAGAACTAAGGAGAGACTACATTCCAGGAATGGGAGGCAACCAGGGAAAATGCCTGAAACTGAGAGATAGGGCCCACTTTGGTGGCTGAATGAAGGCTAGCTTGGAGTGGGGAGAGACTTGAGGCAGACAGACCCACCAGGAGGCCAATACAATAGATCAGACATGAGGTGATGAGGGCCTGAACCAGACTGATGGCAGTATCACAGGAGAAAAGGGAGCATATTAGAGAGATACTGCAAAGGTGAAATCTACAGGCCTTGGTGACAAATTGCATATGGAGGTGGGGGGATAGAAAGGTAAAGATAGTGAAAATTCAAGGATGCCTCCAAGGATGAAGAAAGAGTACTGACTGAAATCAGAAGATAAAGATTTATTACATTATGTGATGCTGGGTAAATCACTTAGTCTCTGTGAACCTCAATTTCCTCATCTGCAAAGTGTGGGTGTTGGACTACGTCTTTTGTCGTCCCTTCCAGTTCTAGCCCTATGACCGTATATTGGGATTTGCAGTTGACAAAGCTGACTCCAAAGTCTCATCATGATTTGGTGCTGACCCTGACCCTGGGTTTTCAAAGGCTATGTTAGAGCAGTGCAAGCTATAATAACTTTGATTATTTTGAAAGGCTTCAATGGTATTACTAGGGATAGTCTTTCCCTAATCATTTACCAGGGATAAGCCTACCATATGTGGAATGCTTAACATGAGCCCCCACAGTGTAACCCTTAGCATGGGCTATGGAGTACCCATTCACTTTCTAGACTGGCTTGTTCTGCCCAACCTGCCTTCATAGTAGGAGATCTAGATTCTCAGAGGAAGAACAATACCATTTGGCTAGACCAAAACTGTCTCAGGGGATTGCTATTGGGATTATGTTGTTCCACTCAGAACTATATAGCTCTTGAGCTACTACTAGTGTGATTCCTCTTACACAAAACTAACCATTCACACTTATGACAACATTAGATCTTATAGAAAATGATATATTTAGAAATAAAGCAAAAGCAATAGCAATAAATACCCTCAAGATACGCAATATAAGGAAAGGCAGGAATACTTAATATATCACATTCCCTACCATAAACTTGGTCTCACTCTCCCACCAGTGCCTTCAGTATCCGTGAGGAGGAGGGCACACATTTATAGAAATTTGACAAGGAGATATATGAATTAGTATGAACCATGCACTTAATCTAATTCACAATTCTGGACTTCAAGCCTTGATGTAATTGGTGCATCCAGGAAGATCTGCACTACATAAAGTTGCTTTTTAGCTAACTAACTCCCCTTCTGGTCCTCACTGGTATTCTACCAGAAGGATCGCCTTCTCTTCTACCCTTAAACAGATGAAACTGTGGCAGGGTCTTTTAATTTTCCACTACCCTTAAAAGGATACAGAAGAAGTGTTATGCTATTTTATAGACTATCAATTCTCTTTAAGCCAGAGGATTGTGAAGCTCATTGAATGCTCTCTCTCTAGACCAGGGCTTCTTAAACTTTTTTCCACTTATGACCCCTTTTAACATTTCAGCAATGTTTTTGGCTTTGTGTCACCTGAGGGCATGTGCAGTACAGATTGTGCAAGCTTTGTGTTTAGAACCAAGGCCACAACGAAGCTACATGATACATTACCTGTTTGATTTTTAATTAATTTTTAGTCATTTTGTGTTTGGAAACCATTTACTGTTGCCAAAACTTTTGTGATCCAATATGGAGTCATGACCCACAGTTTAAGAAACACTGCTCCAGACAGTGCAGACAAAACTAGAAAGCTCTTTACTCATCAGGAGTTTATGTTGTCTAGAGAATATCTTATAACAACAAAATTCCTTGAGTTATCTCTCTAGGCAGTTCAAACAAGCTCAGTCAACTCTTTACTCATGTATTGGTAATTAAGGGGGGACATTTTTACTGTTTTCTCTTTTGGAGCACTGAGATAATTGAGCACCTTTGATAAGTGTGGTCTTTTTTTTTCATTAAATGGGGAATCTTTGATGACCTGCTTAAGAATCAAGAAAGCCTAGTTCACATAGGTTTGAGTTGCATGGTTGTGATGCCCTTTGACCCTGAACAAGGTATGTAAATTCAGAGGTTAGTGTTTTATTTGGGGCTCTCACTCCCTGGAAGAGTGTTATGTGATTTGACCAGATGAGACTCTGTGTAGCTGCTGGAGCCCCTGGCTTTAAAAATCCAGATGTTGGTGCCTTTCTCTCTGGTAACTATGTAATTCTTTGGTCAGACAGCTAAAGGCCTTTCTGTTGATAACGATGGGTGTTTGATCTATTTATATTGTCTCTGCTTGTAATTTCTGTTTGTATTTGCTCTGAAGTTCAGGGTGCTGGCTTTTTCCCTTGAACTAAGTGAATGATATATGTATGTTTAATTAAAGTAAGATTGTTAACCCCTTAAAGTTGCTTTCCTTAGAAAAGCAGATCAAAGAACCTGTGCTGGCAGCCCTTCTCTGTGCTAGTGTTGATGGTCTTATGCCTCCACAGCAGCTGTTAGCAACATTGCGCAACAGGCTGTTATGTTATTCAATCAGCTTTCTGCCCATGCTTAAAGCACAGTGATAGCAAAGCCAGTTTTCTTCTGCTTTTCTCTCACACCAGAGAGGGAAGAAGGGAGCATCCAGTCAATTCTGAGAGATTTCCCCTCTTTGAATCTGTGGATGGCTCTAGAAAGCAATGCAGTTGTCTTCCAATGGATTTCAGTCTTCTCCAGTCAGTCAGCACGGTAATTGCTGCCCTTCTGTCAATGTGCTCTCCTGTTTCCATCTTCTTTAAAGCCCCTACTTTGTTAACTCCTGTCCTTCGGGGTTCTTCAACAACTTTCAGTGACTCAAATCAGAGCCTCCTGGTACTCAATAACTCACCTTTCCTTTATGCAGTTTAGAAAAAAAACCTCATGAACTTCTTCTTTCCATTAGTTATCAAATTGACAATCATTATTAATCATCCTGTGAGGTCTCAAAAGTTATTTATCATTTTGTGAGGTTTAACCTCTTAAGCCTTGAAAACAGTTACATGCAAATGAATAGAAGGAATACAGCACCCTGTAGATTTATCCATTTCTTCAGACCTCAAGTTCCCTTTGTCTCTAAAACCTGTGTTTCTTCATGCTTGGATTTTATGTTTCTAGCCCATAAAATTTCTTTTTATGCCCCCATTCAGTGACTAAACTGTTCACCTATGAAAGAGCATTGTCTTATAACCTTTGATAGGTGATTTTTCCCCACTTTACTCAAAGGACATTTTCTTTCCAATTTAAACAACCAAACTCCTCACTTTTTAAAGGAGCTGTACCTTAAATAAGCAGTTGGTGACTTGGGAGTGTATTGTTTATACTCAATGTCAAGAAATCTGGAAGACTCTCAACAGATTGAGTAGAGTCCTATGGAAAATTTATGGCATTTTGGATTTGTGAGGGAATATGTTAGGATGAGAAGGTGTGGGTAGATTGTCATCAGTACCACTGTAGAGAATGTGTACTTTATTAAGTTCACAGATCCACTGTTATTGTCGTCAGGCAACATTTATATTTCACTTTTAAGTTTACATAACATTTTCCATATATTATTTCATTTGTTCCTCATAAAACCTTGCAAATTAACTGGTATTATCCCTATTTTATAAATAGTGAAACTGAGAATGAGACAAGGTGAGTGACTTGCCCAAGGTTGACATTGGTAGTACATGTTTAAGGCTAGGCAGTGTAAGTTCTCTTGACATAAAATTCAACATTCTATGTATACACTGTGCTACTATGCATCCATTATAAGTTAAGGCTTTTTTTCTTGCATTACTGCTATAGGACAGGTAGCCTATTTTTCAAATTAGAAAATTTGGGGTTCAGAAGATTGAAATGACTTGTTCCTCATATACCTTATTGGCTTCACCTATAAATGTGCAGGCTTTACTCATAATTAAACAAACACCAGGGGCCTCTCAGGTGGCTTGGGTTGACAAACTCCATATGACCTAGCTGGCATAGTCCATTCTCCATAATCCTTGGTTGTATTCTCAGGACTTGGTAATGACTAATTTTATCCTTTCATAGCCTGAATTTTAACTATATTATAACTTTCATTTATAGGATTTTTACTTTGAAACTGTCTTGCAATACTGTTTCACTTAAACTGTATTTTCAATGACTAAATTAAAGATATTATTTAAGGTATGCCTGTAATGTTATTAAACCTAAGTATTTACCTTTCTGGCAATATGCTGACTAAGAACTTAGGTTGTTGTGTTTGTCCTTCATTCTCAAAGAGGACCATGAAATCAAGGACATGATGACATGACTTACAGTTGACTTTGATTTGAGTGACGGAGGGCTGAAGAACTTAGGAAATTCAATAGAGCAAACCTTTATGCCTTAGAAACTCACAATATACATATTAATGTACTGGTAGAAAATATAAATAGCTTGAGATCCATAGACTTGAGTTCAGCTCTTCACATTGCTATTTATGTAGTATGGACAAATGTTTTACCTAACCTCTCTGAACCTTGATTTCTTCATCTTTGAAATAAAGAACCTGAATTAGATGATCTCTAAAGTTTGGTTTCTAGCTTTAATTCTATGATTCTATGCTCCTTTAAAGACCAGAGTTCATCACTTCACTATGGTGGAAACCAGTTCAGAGGAAAATCAATCATATCTACAATCTTCATTCTGAATAAAATATTTTCAAAGAAGATTTAAATATATATATATATTTGTTTTATTTTTAGTTTATGGAATAAAACAAGCATTTCCATAGCATAAAAAATTGCACATAAACTGAAAATCTGTTATGTATTACTTGCTATTCCATTTAAATATATAATAAATTTATCATATAAATTTCCTTTTTTTCTTCTCCCCCAGATGGCTACCATTAGACACACACATGCACATACATACATGTAAAATAATTCTATACGCACTTCTATTTATCAGTTCTTTCTTTTATAATAATTGTTTCATTCATTTTCCAAGTACCTTCTAAACTACAAGACACAACATACATTTAGTATTCTCCCTACCAAATAATAAACTACCCTCAAAAATAACACATACAGCAATATTGTTTTAGTTTCAGCTCTGGGCAATGCATTTTGCTACCTACTTGTTGGAAAAATGAAAGATGAGACAAATATAGTCCCTGCTCTCAAGATATTGCTAATCTAGCAGAGTTGATCATAGATCACAGGTGTACATCTGATCCACAGTCCAACCCCCTCTTTTTATAGATAAGGAAATGTATAATACAAGGCACCATGTTCTAGGTACTATAGGAGATGTAAAAATTAAAAAGCAATGCCAACATAAAGAAGGGAATGACCAATTTTCTGCACCCGAGTGATATGTTTCCACTATGGTAGGATCTTGGCTCTCTTTTCTAGAACAACAAATATGGGAATAGAAGATGGCTTCAGTCAGCTATGATGTTTCTTTGAATTTGAATCAGTTTCTTTGTTTTCCAGTCATACCTTCTCTTTAAAGAAAAAAAATATTGCCATTGTTTGCTTGGGAAATTTATTCTCAGTTTTTGAGGGTCTAGTGGGTGTTGGGGATGTGTATACCCACATATACATAAACACACACATATAAATATATACCCACATATGCCTATACAACACATATACACATACATAAACACACACATACACACATATCTGTATATATATATATATATATATATGTATATATATACCCACACCAACACTATAGCTCTGTCTCTCTCTGTTTTTCTCTATCTCTCTACACATGTATGTATACATGTGTATATATGTATTTGTATTACAACTCCAGTCCTATTTTGTGCACGTGTATATATATGATGTATATAATATATGTGTGTGTATATATACACACACACACATACATATATAGACACATGAAATAGGACTGGAATTATATACATACGGGTATATTTATACATATGTGTATGTATTGTATGCATCTATACACATGTAACTATACACATATGTGTGTATTTATATTTATGTGTGTGTATACACATTTATTAAGCACTTATAATGAAAGGCCTGGTGCTGATATAAGGTACGAATACAAGCAAAAAAGAAAGATAATCCTTACCCTCTAGTGCCTTACTTTTAATGGAGGAAGATGGAAAGAAATTTGGTGGGGGTCCTAAAGATAGAAAAGTACTCTGGAGAGTCATGGGAAGAATTGGGTTTGAAATGAACTTGGCTCACAAGGGTGTTTCCTCAAATGGAGGTTACAGTGAAGAACTCACTAATCAGAGAAGGAGAAAAATGGAGAAAAGGAGCAAGCATTTGTTCAGCATTTTTGTTAAGCCAGACATCATGCAAAGTGATTTCCAGATATGTCATTTGATCCTTATGACAACTCTGTGAGATAGTGTTATTATTATCATCCCTATTTATAGTTGAGGAAACTGAGGCTAAGTGACCTGCTTAGAGTCATGCATGTAGACAGTGTCTGAGTCTGTATCTGAACTCAGGTCTTTATGATCTAAGAGCTATATCCTCTGTGCCACCTAGCTGTCCATTGAGACCATGGAGTAGAGGCATTCCTAGCTTGAGAAGGTTTTCTGGGGTGGAGTGGGGAAGTAATCAAGACAGTCATAGAATAAGGAAATGCAAAACTTAATTTCTGGCTGTAAATACAGAATTAAATGAAAAGATTATGAATTGATAATAAATTGGATCATATTTTGTGAATTAGACATTTTTTCAGTGATAATCAGTGGATCATTTAACACCGCAATCTTTGAAACATCAAATCACATTTAATACTAAGGACAATGGAAAGACACATGAAAGGTACAAGAAGGCTCCAAAATCCTGTCTATGATGATTCCCACTTATCTAGATGTGATCAAGGACATTTATGACCAGAAATGAAGGTTGTTGCCATGTAATCAGAGGGTGAGATAGTTGATATACTGCTGATGTGTGCAGTGACATCCAAGCAATATTAAAAAAAAACTAAGTGTCTTGGCTTGATCTTTCATGAATGATTTTTTTGAAATATATGTAAAAGAAATCCTCAATATGAAAAGGAGTGGATGAGTTAAAATCAGCACTTGAGGAGGGAGTTCCCATACTGAGAAGATCACATATATGTTGGACTATAAGAGCATGTCTGCTGCATTTAATTGAGTAGAACAATATAAACAGTCAGGTTCCTAGTGAGTTTTTATTTAAAAATAATTCATCTTCCTCAAGATGTCCAAATTCATTACCAACAACTGCTCTTACTGATCACTTCCTTCAGAATTCAAACCTTTCTAAGTTAAACTGAATTCATTAGCTAGGTTCTATCAAGGGAACAGATCTACTGAGCACATGATTATGTTAGTTTTCCTAGGAGACCCTAGGTGAGGATTACAGATACTATTTTATTCTGCTTTTAAGCACATCATGATCAAATGGAAATTCATCAAAACTGGTCACAACCCATCATATATTGGTGAGTCAGATGCTGATTTCCCCCAGGTCACTTTGAGTGAACTTCTGCCATAACTCTGGCAGCCAGTGAGATTCACTTTCTTCCTTGGTGTTCTTCGTGCATTGGGCCCACTGCCGTGGGGCTGGGTCGATATACTTGATTTCTATCTCAGGCCCATGTGTAGTTTTCGCTCCTTCCTCTCTTTTTGCTGCCTCTATTGATTCCTCTGTATGCTGATTGAGGATCTCATTTATTCCCAGTACTGTTTTATAAGGTTTGAAGATAATAGAATACTGTTTCATAGACAACTCTCCTTAAACTATCAGCTCTGCTTTTATGACTTGTAATTAGTTTGGATCCACAAAAGGCAATATATGGGATATATCATTCCTTGAGCATATTTTTTTTATTTTCATGCAGCATTTCTATATGAAACTATTTGTTTCCCTTTCATTTGTAAAATTCAAGTACAAATTGACTCAGTTATAAGATAAAAAAAATTGTTTTGTGCTGATGACACACCAGATAGCTAAACATAATTCTTACTTAAACAATAGTATCAGAATATGGTGCAAATAACTTATTTTTATTATATCAGAAATACTAATCTCCATATAAAAATATCTACCAATGCAATTATCAGAATGAAGAAATATGCAATAATCATAGACCAAGAGCTTGAAGGAATTTTACAGGTTATCAATTTTTACCCCTCATAGTTCAAAGTCTTTATTGCAGATAAGGAAACTAAAGCTAAAACAGATTAAATGCCTTGCCCAGAGTTTGCTTCCTGTATATGTCTGAGGAAGGACTCAAATCCAGGTCTTCCTGATTCCAAATCCAATTCCCCATTCTCTCTCTCCACCATACCATTCTACCTTGCAAGTTTCTCTCAATCTCTCTCTCTCTCTCTCTCTCTCTCTCTCTCTCTCTCTCTCTCTCTCTCTCTCTGTCTCCCTGTCTCTCTCTATCTCTTTCCCCCCACATGTATATATGCACATGTATGTATATATGTACATACACATGTGTAGGTACATATATACATATATAAATGTAGATATGTATAGATAAAGATATCTATAGATATATCTATTTCTGTGTGTTTACATAACTACTCATGTATAAAAGGAAATACTTTAGTTCATACCTGTTTCCCAATTGTTTCTACAACAAATGGCTTAACTTGCTTAATTTAGCAATTATTTATTATATGTTGACCAGGCAATGAATATACTTCAAAATTTCCCAGAGATGCTAAGGGGGTCAGAAAGAGATTACAAAGGACATTTTCCTGGCACTGGATGAAGCTGGTGTTGATTGGCAACTCTATTGCCCATGTGCAGTTCTGAGTTGCAGTTCCAGGGTGGAAAGGAGCATTTCCGGTCTATTGCAAGGGAACAGGGGCCCAGGGCACAGTTCCAAGATGGAGAGGAGTGCTGACAGTTGTGCTTACAGGGGAGCGGAAGTTCTTCCTTGGTAAAGACCAGAGCACAGATTAGGAGAGCAGTGACCACTCCTTCCCCTGGATCACACCACCTTAGAAGTACCTAAAACTTGCAGAACCTCAGAATGATCTGTGAAAACAGCAGCCTCAAAATGCTGTAGCTTGGGATAGTGCCTCCCCAACTTTAGTGTAAATTTCAAAGTCAAGAAATAGGCTGGAAACATGAACAAAAACCAACAATAACAACAAAATAGCTTGACCATAAGAAGCTAATACAGTAGCAGGAAAGACTAAGACACAAACTCAAAAGGAGACAACAATGTGAAAATAGCTACAACCAAAACCTCAAAGAAAAATGCTAGTTGGACCCAAGCCCAATAAGGATTCCTAGAAGAGTTAAAGAAAGAGATGAATGGTAGAGAAAAAGTTGGTAAAAGAAGTGAGGGTGATGCAGGAAAATAATAAAAAAGAGAATTAATAGCTTGGTAAAAGAGACACAAATACTGAAAAGAAGGTAGCACTTTAAAAAATGAATTCCCTTAATAGGGAGAAAGAAGGCACAAAAATTCACTGAATAAAAGAATTCCTTAAAATCAGAATTAAACTAGTGGAGAAAGAGATACAAACATTCACTGAAGAAAAGAACTCTTTAAAGATTCAAATTGAGCAAGTTTGAGCTAATGATTTCACAAGACATCAAAAACAACAAAATAAAGTCAAACGAATGAAAAATAAAATAAAATGTAGAATATCTCATTGGAAAAACAACTTACTTGGAAAATAGATCAAGGAGACATAACATAAGAGTTATTGAACTACCTGAAAGCCATGATCCAAAAAAGAGCCTAGACATTTTTTAAAATATATTACAAAGGAAAATTGCCCTGATATCTTAGATCCAGAGGATAAAATACAACTGAAAGAATCCACTGATTGTCTCTTGAAAGAAATCCCAAAAAGAAGATTTCCAGGAATATTCTAGTCAAATCACAAGCTTCCAGGTCAAGGAAAAAGTATTGTGAGCAGCTGTAAGTGTAAGGAGTTTGGTTTTCCAGGACACATGGCCATAACAATTTTTTGTTCCCAAATGTTGGATATGAGTTCTATGGTTCAAAACATCTCCACCACACCCCATGCAGATTGTAAGGGCTAGGTGTCACCTGTTTAAATTGTAAAGGTTAGGACCCTGGAGTGGTAGAGTGTAAGTATAAAGCAGGTGGGCATTGGTCAGTGAGTGGGGAAGCTTTAGGGTTGAAATGCACAAGCTACGATGCTGTGTGTGCCTTGATTGGCCCCATCAAGGCTTGGGGGGAATCTGTGTTTGCCTCAACTGGCCCCCATTGAGGCTTGAAGGGATTTAGGGGAATGCACAAGGTGTGCCTGTCTTGATTGGCCCTATCAACATGTAGGGGTAGTTGCCCCCTCTCTTGCTTGGCCCCAGTGAGAAGGGTGATTAGGTAATGCTGGAGGAGTTAGTGCTCAGCAACCCTTGTGAGAAGATTAGATAGAATAAAGTCTTCATTGCTTAATTGTTAACTCCTTTGAAGTTGTCTTTCCTTTATAAAAGCAAATCAAAGAACCTCTGGTAGCAGGCCATCCTGCATGTGCTAGGGTGCTTACTAATACAGCAGCTAGAAAGAACCAACTGTGAAGCTATAGTCAGGATCACACTCGATTTAGCAGCTTCACATTAAAGGAGCACAGGTCTTTGAATATGATATTCTGGAAGGCAAAGGAGTTAGAATTACAACTAAGAATCACCTACCCAGAAAAACTGAATATAATTCTTCAGGGAGAAAATGGATAATTTAATGAATAGAATACTTCTAAAGCATTCACAATGCATAAAAAGACAAACATGAAAGAATAATCATAAGCGATTAAATAATGTTAAACCATTTACATTCCTATATGGGAATGATGATATATGTAACTGAACTTGAAGCTTAACTCTCTTAACTACTCTATTTGTGGTCTTGGGAAAGTTATTGACAGAGCCAAGATGGCAGAGAAAAGGCAGGGACTCACCTGAGTTCTCCCCCAAACCCCTTCAAACAACTTTAAATAATGCCTCTAAAGAAATTCTAAAATAGTAGAAACCACAAAATGATGAAGTGAAACAATTTTCCAGTCAAAGACAACTTAGAAGGCCAACAGGAAAGGTCTATTGCACCAACGTGAGAGTGGAATGCAGAATAGCAGAGGCCATGCCAGCACAGAACAGCACCCTAGTAAACCAGGAACAGGCCTTAGGCGTGACTGAATCAGTGGTAGCAGTGGGGATCTCTGGACCTCTCAGCCCACAAATGGGAAAGCAGTCAGACAGTTGGTCAGAAGGAGATGACAGGGGACCCTTTGCTGACACAAGGGGCATGACTGTTGTTTTGCCTAAACTTGGATTTGGATCTCAGTCCTGGGTTTCAGTCTCAGGGCAAGGAGGAGCACTATATAGCAGTAAGGCAAAATTCATGACCTCGAAGAGGGCCAAGGACATGCCTGAGGAGTTCAGAATTATGAAGTAAAAGGAATTCTCTAGGTAGAAGGCAGAGCAAGTATAACATTTATTTAGACTCCAGAGGATCAGATCCATGGACCAATTCCAAAACCACTAAGCCCACCTCACTGTAGTAACAAGGAAATTATAACAAAGCATTATAGCAAGGAACCAAGCCATACTGTAGCCTCTCCCTGCTGCTAGGACCTTGCTATAAAAGATCCCTCATGAATCCTAACTCTCCTTGCTCAGCACTCTCTCCTGCAGCTCTGCTGACTCTGAGTTCCTTGATCTCCGCAACTCTCTTGTTCAGCACTCTCAGCTCTGCACTTTCTCTCCATGCTGGCTTTCTGCTTCTGAATCCTACCCCTCTCCGCTCCACTGCTTCCAGTTCTGCTGCTCCCAGTTCTAGGCTCTCTTTTTATACAGTCCTAGCCGTCATCTGACTGACTAGAACTCAGCGCACATACCATTGGCTCTGGTTTTAACAACGCGCCTTAGGGCCCTGAGGGCTTCTAGCCTCTCCCAAACTAGCAAACTAGTTTCCTAACTAACCTGGGGCCTGATACCTAGTTTGAGAAAGGGTGTGGGCCTGTCTCTAATCAGACCTTCCTTTGTTGGCCCCACCTGAAGCCTATTCAATTGTAGGGAAAGATCTTTCACTTACTGATTGTCTTACACACTAGCACACCAGAGCTTGCAGCTCCAGGAGATCTAGGACCCTGGTCACAGTTCCAGGGTGGAAAAGAGTGCTTATGGTCAGTTATAGAACAATGATATAGAACAATGCACAGTATAGGAGAACACACACAACTCTCCCTAGATCATACCATTGTAACAACAATGCTGCTTGCAGCTGCTGTGTAGGTATAAGGCCAATGACACCAGCACACAGGAGGGCTGCTAGCACAGGTTCTTTGATCTGCTTTTCTAAGGAAAGCAACTTTAAGGGGTTTACATTCTCGCTTTAATTAAACATACATATATCATTCACTCAGTTCAGGGGAAAATGTCAACACCCTGAACTTCAGAGAAAACACAAACAGCAATTACAAGGAGAAATTATATAAATAGAGTAGGTGGTACAAATCAGCAGACAGGGCTTCTGTCTGTCCATAGCAATACACACATAATTACCAGAGAGAGAAGCACCAACATCTAGGTTTTCAAAGCTGGGGAACTCCTTAACAGCTGGCTACCCAGAGTCTCATCTGGCCAAATCACATGAACATTCTTCCAATGAGTGAGCCCCCAAAGCAAAATGCTAACCTCAGAGTATATGTACACTTCCTCAGGGTCAGAGGGCATCACAACCATGTGAACCAAACTCATATGACTTAGACTTTCTTGTGACTTAAGGAGGTTATCAAAGACTCTTGATTCAATCAAAGGCAAGGCTCAATAACAGGCATCGATTGCCTTAGTACTGAGAAGCACTCCAAAAGAAAAAACAAGTCCCACTTTGCTTCCCATTAGAACCTCATCGGAAGAACTAAAACCTTGCAAGTTCCCAGAATTATCTCTGAAAACAGCTGCATGGAAAACATTACGTTTGAGATGGTGCCCCCTCTACTCCAGAAGCAGAGTCCCACTTTAGCACACAGTTAAAAGTCAAGAAATAGGCTGGCAAAATGAGCAAACAGCAGGAAAAGAAATCCTGACTATAGAAAGTAACTATGGTAACAAGAAAGATCAAAACACAAACTCAGAAGAAGACAACAAATTCAAAACTCCTACATCCAAAGCCTCAAAGGGAAGTTATTATACCTCTCAGGTACCAATTCTGTTATCTATATATTGAGGGTGCTAGACTGGATGACCACTAAGTTCCCTTCCAGTTTTAATCTATGATCCTCATCACCAAAGCTTTTCAAGTTGCAGCTTTCTTTAGGGCCTATCACCACAGTCAGTAAGATAAAATGTACATTTGAAGCAGGATTGCTGTCATTTATTAGTAATTATTAGAAGTAGTGGAGCAAGTCTGGTGAACATTATGAATTTTAGCAAAATATTGAATCATTCCAAATTTGTGTAATCATACAGGTGAAAGGGACATTATCAAGTCTTATCAAGTCTCAAGACTTACAAATGAAGAAACTGAGAGAGACAAAAAACTTAGTTTATATATCTAGTCAGTGGAATGGTCACGATTAGGGTACGTCTCCCAGTTTCCATTCTATGCTCTATATGATGCCACTTATCATCAACGTCATTACCATCACCACCACCGCCATCATCATTATCATCACTATTGTTGTCGTCACTGGTCATAATCGTCGTCATCATCATCGTCGTTGGAATCATCATCATCATCGTCATCATACCAGCTAGGATTTACATAGCGTTTTAAGATTCAAAAACACTTTACGCACATTTTCTCATTTGACCATCACTACAAACCTATGAGGTAAGGGCTATCATTTCCCTCATCTTACAAATGAGGAAAAGGAGGCACAGAGAACTTAGGTGACTTGGGTGGCATCATAAGATAATCTGAGGCACAATTAGAATTCAGGTCTTCTTGACTCCAACACTACATCTGCTGTGCCTCCTAACTGATTCATTATGTATATCGGGGGTAGCTGGAAAACAACAAATTGCGTCTATGTTGTAAAAGAGGGCCTACTGGTCTTGAGACCACCATGACAGTGTCCTCTTAAAGGAAGCTATAGTTTATTGAATTTATGCTGGGAAACCATTACTAACAGATTAAGCCATAGAAAAATACTGACAGTAATATTTTAAAGTTAATAACCTGTGTCCAAAAATAAAACCTAGCCAATTACTGATTTCTCTTCCCCACTCTCTCCCTGCCCCACCCCTGTGTACCTCAAAAATCCCTATGTGTCCTGAACCTCAATATGCAAACCAGACAGCCCCCAAGCGCAGAGTTGAAGCATCCCATTCTCAGAAGGGTACTTGGAACTACATCTCCCCTTCCTGGTAGCATGCCATTTCTGTGGAACTAAGCCTTCCCACCTGAATGGACCACTCAAATACACCCATTATAGGTGACATATTTTAAGAACTAAACTGAGAAGCTACAGATGAGGTTTATCAGGAAGGGGAGGGGATTTGAACAGCGGGTAGAAGTTACAGAGTGACAGATTTTAGTTCAGTTGGATATAATGAAAAACTCCCTGACAATTAGAAATCTGTGAAAGTGGAAGTGGCTGCCTTGGGAGGCAGTGGTTCCTCTTCACTGGAGGTTTTCAAATGGAGGATGGAGAGTCTATCTCAGTCTGGGTTGGGTTATTTGGGACCCTCGGGTGCCTTCCAAGCCTGAAATTCTGTCATTCTATAATCTCCAGCATGTTGGCTGCTGTATCTGCAAGAAAGAATCAGTTTTCTCTACATAGATTAATCTTCATGGGTAAAAACAAGTTTCTGAGAATAAATTATTATTCCTTGAAGGATTTCATAATCAAATCTGAAATGTTAGGATAATTCTGTAAAAAAAATCAGAGAGAAAAAACACAGAGACTGCTTGCTCATTGGAATTAAGCCCATGTCTTACAAATTTCTGGTTGGCAGGAAGCCCAGATTAAATGAGCTTTAAGATTTTATGCTTGAAGAGAATGAATTCATGCCTTTTTTGATGTTTGATTTGATTATATTTATCAAATTAAAAATTGATTAGTTGTCCTCATCTTAATAGAACTACTTGAAAGTAGATATGCCAGTAGGAATATCATTCTTAATTATGTTGTATTTTTTCACAATGACTTAGAAATCACTTTGCATCATAAAGAAAAAAAGGTTGAGCTTTGCTGCAGAGTCAAATGGGTAAATACATAGGAAATGATGGTTAATTAGGTGAATAAAGTGCCATCTAAACTAAATTTGGGGAATATATCCATAGAATTTCAGATTTATAGAGAAGCACAGAAATCATCAACTCTCTACTGATTGCCAAAGCAGGCATCTTCTAACATCTCTCATTTAGAAGACTTCCAGGAATGGGGAACTCATTACCACCCGGGTCACACAAATCAACTTCAGCATAAATCTAATTTTTTTTCTTTCACGTAGAATTGAAATTTTCTATGTCATTTTTACTCATTGACCCTAGTTTTGATTTATGTGACTAAGAAGACCAAGTTTTATTCCTTTCCCATTGGTTATCCTTATGATATCTGAGGATAGGTACCTTCTCTAAGTTTTCTGTTTAGGCTAAATATCCTTGATTCCTTCTATCAGTCTTCATATTCAACACTTTCACATATACTTCATCATCGTGGTCACTTTTCTGAGGACATGCTCCATTTTGTCTGTGTCCTCTCTAAAATATGGTTTTTAAACCTGAGCATCACACTACAGATGTGTTCTGACCAGGAAAGACTATAGTGCCAGTAACAGAACAACCCTCATTTTGGTCAGTCTGCTTAAATTAATGAAGCTAGAAATTTTGTTAGTCATTTTGGTTTCCATCTGATGAGTTATATTGCTCTTGTAACAGACTTCCTCTTGTCCCTAGGTCCTTTTCACATACATTTCTGTTGACACCCTTTTCCTCAATTCTGAAACTGTGCAGTTAATTACACCCAATTAAAAGACTTTGCTTTTCCTATTCAAATATTATCTTCCTTTTCTAAAATTCTACTCCTGTGTCTCATGAAAGTCACTCTAATCCAGCTGCTCTTTACCAGCAGGTAAATGTATAGCAGCTCATTTTCTGAGGGGAAAAATGTACCTAAGACATACTTTTAAGTTTAATTTGCATTGTTAACATTTTCTCCATCATTTTTCTTGTCTAGACAATCAACAAAACAATAAATCAGGTATTGATTTGTAGCCTTTACTGATTTCCAAGGTTTAAAGGCTCACACTGAAAATGTAATTGTGGCTCTCAAAGCTGGTACAAGCTGGCTACAAAAATCTCCTACTCTGACCCTCTTATCCAATGTAGACCGAATGCAGTCTTTTGCTAATCCTACCAACTTGAAATATTGACATCATGGTGGACTACATGTCTGTCATCCCCCAAATCAAAAAGGCAGAATATTGTAATGATTAGTTAGTACATTAGACTTAGAGTAAAGAGACTTGGGTTCATGAACCATATAATTTGCTAACTGTGTGATATTGGGCAAGCCTCTCCGAGCTCCAGATTCCTTATCGTTAAAATAGGGTCAATAATATCACATATATCATTTTCATTATACATTACATATATATTATATGAACATGCATAATACATATATACACACATAATCAAATAATTCAATGAAGCATAGAAGCTACAGTGCAGAAAATAAACTGTACCTCTCCCCCAATTTTTTTTGGACACAACCCCCCAAATAATGCTAGTATATACCTTGATAATTATGTAATTGGAAATTAGTCATTGTAGGCCCAATAACAGGAGTGCACTGAGGGCTCCCAAATGGATATTTAGTTATCCTGTTTCTCAATTTACAGAATAATATAGAAAAGAGGGTCCAGCTCACCACTAAAGAGCATGCTTTGGAATTCTGTTATTGTTCCTGTTTATTTACTGTGCAATGAAGAAAAGCATTTTAATTGACTGCTGAGCCTGAATCAAGTGTGCATGTAAAAATTCCTAACCAGGAAAATTCTCTCCCCTCTCTCTCTCTCTTTTTCCTCTGCCTCTCTCTATGTCTCTGCCTCTGTCATGGTCTCAGTTTCTCTGTCTCTGTTTCCTCCCCCACTCCCAAGCTGGTCACATTATGGCTTTGAAGCCATATACTGCTTGTTGCTTTTGTCTCTGTTTTCTCCATCCTTCTCTTCTCTGGATTCTTCCTCTGACTCTCTGAGCTTCTTTCTCCACCATGTTCCAGCAATTTTCTCATCCTGGAAGATGCTGCTGCTTCTGCAGCATCTCCACACTGGAATATGCCTCCACCCTTGCAGTCTCTTTGATTGGTTTTTGACTCCTGGCACCTCTATTTTAAAGAAGGGCTTCAGGCTAGCCATGTTCATGCTTTCATTCCTCTTTTGGCCCCAATTAAGACTCTCTGAACTTCTTTCTTCACCATGCCCTGACACAAATAACTCTTCCCTTCTCCCTTCTTTTCAGCTATGTTTTAGGCACTTTCTCCTCCCATTGGAATATCAGCTCCTTCTTGAGGGTAAGTACTGTTTTTCCTTTTTCTTCTGTGTGTACCTTAGCACCAGGCATAGTGCTTGGCACATAGATGTGTGTTGACTTGAGTCTATTCTTTCTTTTTCTTATGTAAATAATTATTGGAGATGGAAATACCATGTGCATTTCTAAACTTAGAAAAGACAGAAGAGTTTCAACGACAGATTACTATGACTACAGCAGCCAAGCTCAGTGAGGTATCAGCATAGCAACCCTAGATGGATTGGGCATCAGAGATGCTTTGTCCTGCAAATAGGAGAGGGACTCATTTATTGATTATTGGAAAATAAACTCGGTGCTTATAGGAATGCTTGTATGGGCCATTAAAACATGAGCTCATTTTCTCCAGGGAGCCTCTCCTTTCCCTTTCTTTTCCTCCCTTCCCTTCTTTCTTTTCATATAATTGTAACCAGTGTGTCAATGCACATACTACCAGTAAATAATATTGTGTCAAATATTTGGGACAAAGCAGAGTAATTAAATTTATTGACACATAATTTATAGTTTTTACATCTTTAAAATATTAAGTATATAATATATACTTCTTTTTGTAAAATAATTTTTTTATGTTGGTGGTGAATTTTCAGGGTTTGGACCCATATTCTTCAGTTCTTCACCATGAAATCATAAATTGCATTAGATATTAAGTATACCTTTGATCAAGCATCCATTTTTATTTCTGGCCTTAGTTAGATACAGCCCATAGGTTTTCAAATATACTGTGTTTGTAATAAAAAAATGAAAAAAATATTTCATTTCCATTAGTATTTAAAAAACACTTAATATTACAAAATTGTTCATAGCTCCATTTTCCATCAGAGGCTTGGCATGGTTTACAAATGATTCTGTGAACATCATGTCTCCCCTAGTATAAGCTGATCACCTGCCATCTCATCACTATGTGGATTGACTCATCTTTTTATACTCAACACTTTCTCAGGCACCTCCCCCTTTTGGTGGCCTGGAGAGTGGAGCAATGAACTCCTCCCAGAGTCTTTCTTCATAGAGGTCTCAGAACTTGTCAGGTAGTTTCATTTTCTACAAGCTCTTCTTGGTTTAAAATCCATGAACATTATGCATCCTTCTCCCTACCCTTTGGCAGATCCCCTGTTTGTGTGTTGTCTTCTTTCATGTATTATCTTTCTCCTTTAAATTATGAGCTTCTTGAGGCCAGATTGTCTTTCTTATTTGTATCCCTATTGCTTAGTTCAGTGCCTGGTACATAGTAGCTGCTTAATAAATGTTATTTATCTCCCTAAACAGAGATAAGATCTTTAAACCCACTGTTAGTTGAAAAAAAATCTCTGAAACAGTTTTCATGGGTGGGTGTTTTACAGTTTTATTAAGGAGCCAGAGCTTACTTGGACTACTTACTCTGCCAATAGTTTGGGCATAGTATTGAATGAAAAAATGAATTTCTTCAGTAAAAATCACCTTTTTTGCATCTTCAGTATTTGAATCTTCATATTGCCTTGCATGTGGCAAGTGTGTTTGTTATATATGCACACACACATATGCATATATATATATATATATATATATATGTATATATATATCTTATAGGAAGTTAGCAGTATATCAGTGTTTTTTTAAAAAATTGGCCTTCTCAAGGATTTGCTAACAACCCTTCTATCTTTCATGTCTGTCTGTATGTCATTCTTTTTAATTTTTGAATGCACTTTTCTTTGTTCCATGATGCAAATAATCTTGCTTCACTATTGTCAAGAATCTTCCTTGAAATATTCAAGGACACCATACCAGCAGGCTCTACCATTTTTGTAATAGTCACTGGATGGTTCCCTTTAAGAATTACAACTTTTGCCTTTTGCTTCTTTAAAACCTCAGAATTAAAAGCACAGCAAAAGAGAGCATTTGCAGATCCATCATAGTATTGAAGTAGGTATGTTTTATATTAGATTTTACAGGTTGCTCCAAAGGTCTTATTGAAGTGTAGATGTATGTATTTTCATAAATATATATATATATATATATATATATATATATATATATATATATATATACACATCTCAAAAGTATGTGTATATATACACATCTTTATATAGATAGACCCAAATGCATGCATAAATACATTTGGGGTGTGTGTGTGTGTGTGTGTGTGTGTGTGTGTGTGTATGACTCTGGTGTGAGGTCTTACAGAGCCCTTTACAAGGTTGCTCATCCACCATTGCTGTCTACCTGGCATTCAACACTTACATGTGACTCCAAGAAACTGTAGCATGCACAGAGGTCATGACCTGGTGAACCATCTTACAGATGGGCTAAAACAGGTTGGCAGGGAACAGATAAACCTCAAAACCAGTCCATGAATTAAAGGAGTGTCTACTACAAGCATGTGAAGACTTCCCCTAGTGGAATGGGTTGATTAGAATAATTTGTTACAACAGCCATAAGGATGACTAGAGCAGGTGCTGTGCAGTGCTTAGAACTTAGGCGTTGAAGACACCAAGGTCATTCATTACATCCTGAGTCATCGCCAGTCATCTTGACTTTCATCTCGCCACTGGACTTTGATAACTCTGGAAGAGAGAGTATAGCTGATGACTTTGTGCAACTCTGCCCACTTAAATCCAATTCATGCTTGAGTCAAGACATCACCCTGTGATGTTACTGGTCCTGTTTGAATACAAAGGACAAATAATATCACACACATATAAATATACACATACAGTCTCACATGGATATGGACATAAATACATATACATATGGGACACACAATACATATACACATAATACACCACACACATACACATATGTGTGTATATATTAATTGAACATTGATGTTTTGAAGTGTTAGGGTAGAAGGGAAAAATAAGTGAACTTGGAGTTGTGATTTTAAGTCAAAGATATACTACTTGCTAGCTATATATGTCCTTGGATAAATCACTTAACCTTTCTGGTCCTCAAGCTTCTCTTAGATAGAATCTAATTAATAATGCTTGGGTCATGGATCTCATTGATTTTATTTTTTTTTTTTTGGTGTGGAAAGCATCTCACAAACCATTAAACACTAAATGTATGTGAGGCATAATTATTTTTTTCAGTTATACATCTTATTTTAACAGTATCTATATTGAGTATTAGATTGAATTGTATATGAGGGTAAACTCACAAAAGGCAAAACTGGGCACAAGTTATATGTAGATTTGATACTTTGTGTGTTATTCTTCTCACTAATAAAGCAAATAGTTTTTTCTTACCCAAGCTGTGGAGATTCTTTTATGTTTTACACTAATACTGAAGTGGTTAGATATGGCAGCATTCTCAAACTGATAACTCAAAATTGGTTTAAAAATACAGTAACAACCTGGGGCAATGATATTTCACTACATGTGCTTCATAAGTAGTTTGTAAAACTTTGATTGCAAAGGAGAAATATGCCAATATTTTTAAAAAATTTTTTAAAGATTACCTTCCAACAAAAAATGACTCTGCTGGCCCTATCCAAACAAGGTTAAATCCCAATGTGAGAATGATTGGAGAACCCCAGCAGAGATGGCATAGAATACAAGTTTCTGTACCAAATGATTTGGCCCTGAATAGTTGATTGCAAATAGAATAAATCAGCATTTGTTTGTAAAAGAACAAGTGATGCTTTTGCACCATTGTCATGTAAATGCTGACTTGCAGTTTTTTGGAGGTTTTTTTTTTTTTTGGTGAAAGAAGTGGGGGCAAGACCTTAAATTATAAGAGGAACCAAAAAAACCAAACAAACACTGAAGGACAAAATAGTTCTGGATGAGGATCTGAAGAACATAATATCAACAAAAGTGCTTAGTCAATGGAGTTCTATTACAGACTAATACAATTCAAATTCTAGGAATTTAAAATTATATTAGGAAAGTATTTTAAAGTATTTTGCAGTCTTACAAATTATCCTAAATTTACAGATTCAAGCTCTGAAAATAAAAATAAAATAAGACCATAATGAAAGTAAAAAGTAGTTTTTTTTCCTTCTTTTTCTTTTCCTACTCCCCCTTTCCCCCCCCAAGCCCCCCAAACCTAAAGCTGAATCAATAAAGTAAAACAAATACTAATTAAATCATTAGTACTGAATGGCATTCACTGGAGATCCTAAAAAGAATTTCAGGGTAAAATTTGGCAATTTAGGGTCAGAAATATGTAACCTGTTAAACCACTGGGTACTAAATGAATAAAATTAAAAATTGTTATCATTCTAGAGGACTGTCACGTTGCAGAAATGTAGTCTGTTCCAGTATATATTCTAGAATGACAGATTAATGAGTTTGACTTCCTTATTGGTCAAGCTCATAGAATCTATGAAACAGGAAGTACTATTTTAAACTTGATCCAGTTCTATATTTTCAGAACTCTTAGTGAGGAAATTCTCCAAACACTCCTGCCTCTATGTACCCTCAGGTCAGGACTTTGCTACTTCTTATCATTAACCCTGCTACTTTGGAAATACTTTCTCCCTGAAGAGAGACAGCTAGGTGAAACAGTGCTTGGTGTCAACATGACTTGAATTCAAATCTAGCTTGAGACACATTGGCTTTATGACCTTAGGTAAGTCATTTAACCCCTGTCTGCCTCGTGTTCTTCAACTAAAAATTGGGGATAATAATAGCACCTACCTCCCAAGCATGTTGTAAGGATCAAATGAGATAATATTTGCAAAGCACTTAGCACAGTGTCTGGAACATAATAGATGCTTAATAAGTCCTTCCTCTCTTCCTCCCTCTTTCCCTCCCTCCCTTCCTCCCTCCCTTCCTTCCTTCCTTCCTCTCTCCCTCCTTCCCTTCCTCCTTCTTTCCCTCCCTCCCTTCCTCTCTCTTCCTTCCTTCCTTCCTTCCTTCCTTCCTTCCTTCCTTCTTCCCTCCCTCCCTTCCCCTCTATCTCCCTCCCTCCCTCCCTCTCTCCCTTCCTTCCTTCCTTCCTTCCTTCCGTCCTTCCCATGAAGTCCTTTTTCCTAGTTAGTCCTTAGGCTGGACTATCATTTCATGTTCACTTCTTTCCTGAGTGGTTCTACCCACCCAGACTTTATCTTCTCACTAGGATCCTTGCCCCATGGACAGTACCATTCTTCTATCCTCTTTCTAAGTTCTAATTTCCGTATTCTTTTCCTCAATTACAATGTAAGTTGCTTGAGGGTAACATGTATTCACTTGGATTTGTATCCTCCTGGATTGCACATAGTAGGCATATCATCTATCCTTCCCAGGGGTTCTTAATTTGGTGTTTGTTCATAAACTTTTTTTAGAAAAATATTTTCATATTTCATATATTGAAATACATAGCCAAAATAAGTAGTTATGTATAACCAACAAAATTACTTTGCCTTTCACCCTATATGTTTTATTTTTATGCATTTGAAAGCTTTATTCTGGGATATGCATAGACTGCACTGAATCATCAAAGGAGTGCATGGTACAAAAAAGTTAAGAACCCTGCACCTATACGGCTCTCCAAAGGTTAAGAATGAAGTTAGGTAACTTCTGCAGATTATCTCATTAGAGCGTTGTTTTAGGGCACATTCCTAGGGTCACACAGCTAGTATATGTCAGAGTTGGCATGTGAATCCAGGTATTCCTTACTACAAGGCAGGGTCTCTATCCTACTATACCATGCTGCCCTAATTCATGTAGACAATAATATTTTTTAGAATTTCTTATCCCTATTACGAATCCACTCAGACTCACATTCCCTTCTCTCACAGACTCTTCTTTGGCCTCCTATTATCTGTACCACTATATCCTATTAAATATTTTTCCTTTTCTTATACACTTTCAGTTCAAATATCCAGAAGTTATTCTCCTACTCCAAAGTTACCTTGATCACCAAAAGCATACTTTGACAATTCTTAAATAACCCAGGAAATTGGAGACGAACCTAACAGCTGTAGGCAGTTTATGTGCTCTCACCTCCTTCTCTGCACAGAAGTCTGACTTTCAACTTCGTTGTCCCCTAAATACAATGGTTCTGAAAGGTGGGACAAGCAGAATCTATAAAAGCATTTTTTAAAAGTTCGGAGAAATTTATGAGTAAGAAAACTCTGAATGACTCCTAAAAGAAGTCGTGACATACCTAATCCTTAAAATTACCAATAGGGAAGATAATTGTGCTTTCTTCTTTCATGTATCTTTTGAGGGCTATTGGCAACTGAATGCTATTAACCATGGATTTGTACTCCTGTGGCAATCATGGGTTCCAATTCCTAAGAGCCTTCTTGCTGAGTGTAAGGATACTAGATAATCCTCTTCAACTCTCTCTTGTCTCTCTGTGTCTCTCTTTATCCTTGGTTTCTGTCTCTTTCTGTGTCTCTCTGTGCCCATCTCTCTGTATCTCTCTGTTTCTCTGTCACTTTCTCCCTCTCTCTCACTCATAACTGCACCTTTTCTTCTACTGTCCATGCTTACAACTCAAGGCCTTCTATTCTATTGTATTCTTTACATTGCTACATTTAAATAAAATAATAATAAGAAACAAAAATAAGAAAAAATGACCAGTTATACAAATTTTTTAGCAAAATTTAAAGAAATAAAAATGACATTTGCATGTTCTCTACACTCTCATTTATACCATTGTGTTTTAAGAATGACTGATAGAATTTCTCTACTGATAAATTCTAAAATATCTGGTGATCTGGATATAGGCAACGGCATCTATATTTTAAAACCTATATAGAATATGGACATTTTAATTGTGATTTTTAGGCACTATATTTGACTTTTATAGAGAATTGGATATATATGTGATATATATGTACATCACATATGTGTCATATGATATATAGTATGTCATATGATGTATATGTATGTCACATGTATATGTCATAAGTAATCCTAGCATGTGTACCATTTCATTATTTTAAATTAGGTATCCAATCACAATGAAACCCCAAGATTGCTTTAGAAGCCTATTTATATACACAAAAATAAAAATATGTAACTCTACAATTCATAAACAAATTGAAAATTAAAATTATTTTTTAAAATTCCAGATGCTATTAGCAAATGTATCTTCTCCTCCTCCTCTTCCACTTTCTTCTTCTTCTTCTTCTTCTTCTTCTTCTTCTTCTTCTTCTTCTTCTTCTTCTTCTTCCTCTTCTTCTTCTTCTTCTTCTTCTTCTTCTTCTTCTTCTTCTTCCTCTTTCTTCTTCCTTCTTCTTCTTCCTTCCTCTGCTCTTCCTTCTCTTCCTCTTCCTCTTCTTTTCTTCTTCCTTTCATCTTCATCGTCTTCTTCCTCTTCCCTCCTTCCTCTTCTATCTTCTTCCTCTTCCTCTTCCTCTTTCCCTCTTCCTTTTCCTTCTTCTTCTTCTGCCTTCTTCCTCTTCTTCTTTCCTCTTTCTTCTTTCCTCTTTCTTCTTTTCTTTCTTCTTCTTCGTCATTCTTCTTTCTTCTTCTTCTTCTTCTTCTTCTTCTTCTTCCTCTTCCTCTTCCTCTTCTTCTTCTTCTTCTTCTTCTTCTTCTTCTTCTTCTTCTTCTTCTTCTTCTTCTTCTTCTTCTTCTGACCTAGGAAGCATTTTTTACATGCTGCTTTACTCAGTTCTGTTCTATGATCAATTGTCTTTTCATAGTCATATTACTGGCACGATTGAAATAGTTTCCTGGAAATAATGACAATTCCTTTGTCTCAGATAAAGCAATTAACACCATGGTTAGGTTCCTTTGGTAGCATTTCAATGCCTGTGGAATGTCTATGGCTGTGAAATTGATAGCATGGTATGTGATAATACTATGATAATAAAAATAATAAAATTATCATGAAAGTGCATCAGGGCCCTAGAATGAGTGTCAAGACTTTGAAGTATGTAAGGCATTGTAATTGCTCCAACATCAAATAGCAGAATGCATGAAACAATGTAATTGACTTTGCAATAGCTCACATATCAATGACTGCGAACCCTACAAATCAATTAAATTTCTTTACATGTATTTGTTCATGAAATATTGCATATGACATTCCATGGATCCCAGAATTATAGTGTCCTGGTGATAACAATTCTAGAGCATATCAAAATTCTAAAAGTTAAGGAATTTGAACGAACTTTCCTCTTTTTTTGGAGGGGGGAAAGCTGGGCAATTGGGGTTAAGTGACTTGCCCAAAGTTACACAGCGAGTAAGTATGTCAAGTGTCTGAGGCTGGATTTGAACTCAGGTCCTCCTGACTCCAGGTCTGGTGCTCTACTCACTGTACCACCTAGCTACCCCGAACTTCCCTCTTTTTAAAGCAATTCATTAATTCATAGAATTATACTTTAAATAGTTTTCTCTGATTAAGGTTTCAACTTCAGATAATGTAGACTAAATGGAAAATTCCAAAAGAGCTTAACATATATTTTCATGACTTAATACTGACATGAAGTAGTCACATGTAGGTATGGATGGATTTTTTATTTACTGAGATCTGTTGGTTAGTTTGACCCGAGCCATATATCCCCTATAGGGAACTCCATGTCAAAAATAAGAACTTGTCTCTTTTTTACCTCTGGGCTGGCAAAGGTATTCTGAGAGAGCTAGGTAGCATCATATGAAAGAGTGGTACTTGTGGCACTATTTATTGTCAATCACCTTTAGCATTTGTAACAAACAAAAGAAAGAACAAACATTATCACAATCTCATTCATAAAATCTCCAAATAACAAACCACTTTCAGGGCCCAGGAGTTTTTCTGTACTATGAGGACATACTTCTGGATGTGGTTGGGGTTGGTGCTGTTCTGATTGATCTGGTCTGTGGAGAATTAGATGCTTTGAATAGTTGTATTTGAGAGAATGGTTTCTCATGGAAGGATTAAGGATCAGAAGACACTGATTCACATTCAAATCTCTTGATGCAACTGGAATTTTGAAAATGCCTCAGTTGCTAGCCAATTCCACTTTGGTTATAGAGCATGGCCAAGCTTGAGTATTTGATAAGGAATCTGTATTAAAAGTAAAATGGGGCTTATTACAGAGATTGTAGTTGAAGGAAAACTGATCAATCTAGAAATAATAATTTTTTAAAAAAAAAGGTTTAGTAAGAGACAGGGTAGAGATAGACAACTCAGTTGGAGGGAAAAATGAAATATTTTCTTGGGATGTCCAGGAAACTTTTAATCTACATGATATGACAATTATAGATGCTCTGAATATAAGCTATTTGCAGGCAGGGATCTCGCTTTACTGTATTTCATCACGTAATCATGGCCACTGCATGATTGGTTGCACACTGTTTTTTCAGTCCAAAAATTGGTTTCTAACATTTCATCATTCAGTCATCACATGGTATAATTCTGTTCCTCAATCCACTTAAAAGGTAAACAAAGCAGCAATGTATTCACCAGTGGCATATGGGTATGCATTTATCTCTCAGGCATTGCAAGCCATCAGCCTAGAATTCTCAGTGCATGTGCTTCGTTAGTGTTCAATTTTAATGTATATTCACAAGTATTCCATGCATTCTAATCTTTCACTAAAGACAGTTTAGTAATAAATGATTTTTAAGTAATACTGGCACAATTAAATAAAAAAGCTTTACATACTGGTCACACCCCACTGTTGTATAAAAAAAACAAATTGGCATAAAATATGCGATGATTATGTGGTGAAATAGAGTATTCATCTTCATCATCCCTATTTGTTAGTTTAGTGAGCTGCACATAGTAGAAACATTATGTGTTCAGTATGGAATTGAATTGACTATTTCTGTTTCTTCTCAACAATCATCCCTTCCACACTATTCTTCTTACACTAGATAATCTTTTTACTCCATTCTGGGGCTTAGAAGAGAGAACCGAGACTGGTGTTACTGGGAGTACTCCTATGCATGGTCTTATGTGAAGTGAAACTCTTCCTTGCTGATGAGAACAATCATGTAACTTTCATCTTCTCTTTGTCAACATACTGGTTTTTCTCAGTAGAAACTGAAAACTCGAGGTTATAAACATTTTTTTGTTTCATCATTTGTGTCCCCACAGTGTAGCATAAAGTCATGCACACAGTAGGCTCATAGGATCGTAGATTTGAGTTACAAAGGACCTTAGAGGTGATCAAGTTTAAGGCTCCTGTTTTATTGCTGAGGAAAATGAGACACAGTCCTAAGTATTTTGCTCAGTTCAGTACTTGTTAGATCAGATTGAGCTGATTTAGTTCTTTTTGGTTCCCCTGAAACAAAAATGCTCAGGCCCTAATGTGTTGTTTTGTACATAGTAGGTATTTAATATATTTATTGAATGAAATAGAATTGACAGAGATTGGGATAGCTGCTGAGAAGAACTAAAACATTTGCCTAATGTTTTCAGACTAAACCACTGTTCAGTCTGCATTGCCTTCAGTGGTTAATGTTTTGTGGAAGGTTGTAAAGCATATAAATAACATTATTAAAGGAAACAAGAGAGGTGATGTAATACTGCAAAAGGGTTCAATTTCCTTTTTTGCATAAATAACTTAGTGGTTTAAGCACTTATTTTGACTTTAAAAGCTTAGATGAACAGTTTTTTTTTCTTCACAGCTTAATTTCTCCTTGCCAATTCTGTCTTTAATGTACCAGTTAAACAGTTTAAATAACAAGCATCCTGAAATAATTTTCTTATGGTGATAACATACCTCTAGCAATGTTCTTTTTATTAGCATCCTTAACTTCCTGAAAATTATGGTACAAAATGTATTCATATGAGTTGCACTGGTTAATGTAGCTATTAGTTGAATAAGACCCAAACAAAACAGAATTTTCATCTTTGGGTTTAAAAATCAGTGATGATCCATCATTATAATTTATGTTCATTTCTTTTTCTTTGGTATTTCAAATATATTTTGACTCAAAGTCTTTAGTACAACGTGTTCAGCCAAATGAAAAAAAAAAGTCTTAGTACCTAGAATCAGTTCAGTAAAAGGGAAAAAAACAGTAATTACTATGTCAATTAATAATCTTTAAAGAAGTTGAGTTCTCACCCCCAAATTGAATTTAACACGGGTAAATAACCAATACACTTACTTATGGTGTTAATTACTAGAAGCAGGTACTTATCCAAGTTACTACTATCATTTGTCAAATATTCTGAAGTCATTAAAAATATGTATATATATATATATAAAATATATATGCATATACACACATGTACATACATTCATGTAGTATATATAGGTATAAAAGGATATTTATATGTGCATATATATGTATATTTGAATGTATTTATATCAGAATGTATGTATAAATATATTTGAAATATACATATGTATTGCATATATGGATAAAACACGTATATGGGCATGTGTATATTTGTGTATGTGCATATGCAAATACACACATGTGATATACATGGATGTATATACATGCAAAACACATGTGTGTGCATACATGCATACATATTTGTGTATGCCTGTGTGTATTAAGTCTTGCTACCTTTATGGCCTTTAGAAAATCACTTGGCATCTCTGAAACTCATTGTCCTCATCTATAAAATGAAAGGGGTGGACTATTTAGCCTCTAAGGTGCCTTGCAGATCTACAAATAGGATTCTATGCATACATAATCTTTACATTTAAATGGAGAAAATTAATCCATAATGTTAAAATATTTTATGATATAAATGAAATCATTATATATGAAATATAAAATGTTATAAAATATTATTTATTAAATGACCCTTTCCTAATTGTTACATTTGCAAATATATATTCTTCTATATGTTTTTTCAAGGTAGAGCATATGTGTAGTGAAATATTTACACTTGAATAGACAAGGAAAATGAAGTCTGAGATAGATGATGAACTTGATATCATTCAGAGCTTTTCGCTTTCACATGGCCTTTCCACATAATTTAACAAGAATTTTTTGTGTGTTTATCCAATGTCATATTAACTCTTTCTCAAATTGACAGCCCTTTGACTTCTACCAGATAAAATATTCTACAAAATGTCTATTGCTTTCTTCTCTTTATCTACTTTTTTCATGTTAATTCCCCAACCTTTCCAACCATTTACATCTGTATCTGTCATGTCTTTGGTTCATATCATTTCTCTTATTAGCCCTATCTTATTGCTATTTATAATTTCATGAACCCGCAAGTGGCCAGTACATAGAAACTATATGCTATAAAATTATTTATTGTGATCAATTTAATAATCAAGTTGAATTTGTGAAATGAATGCTACCATTTAGTATACAGTATTTAGTCTAATGCTTCCCTTAGTGCTATTGGAGGACATCACATGGGAACTGTGTGAAAGGGTCTTGTTATTATCATGCATGATAATGTAATGAATATGGAGAGAATTACTCACAAACATGATAGTGATTTATTCATACATATCCAAGTATAAGTGATGGAATCCTAATAAAGGGGGCCCCAGCCCCAATATTCTAACTTCTTTATAGTCCCCACTGAACAGCAGGCCTACTGTGCCTACCTAGCCACCCCGCTCCCCCCACACAATATCTTAACTTCTTCATTCTCCCTGCTCACTAGAGCAACAGGTATGTCCATGAACTCATATTTCTCACAGAACAGCAGGCATGTCCATGTGATGGGATCCCAGCCACTGCCTCTAGCTAGCCACTGGGCCCAGACTCATTCCTCATATTTCCTACAGAAACAGTAGATATGTCCATGTACTCAACCACAATCACATCCATCTAGTCTCAGACAGGACCACAATACTCAGCCAATCAGAAAGCAGCGCCACCAGGATACCCAAGCAGGATGTGGACCCCAAAAACAATAGAAGGGACTTTCCCTAAGTAGGCACCTGAGCAGTAATAGTAAAGAATTAACCTAGAGTGAACTTATAACATAGAGAGGCTTATTGTAATATCATTATAATACATATGTACCCTGCCCCCCAATTGGTTTTTCTGTATGCATTGTGGGTAATCGCATTTGCAGTTCCACTGTGTCTGGGACCCCTCCCTTATTGCCTAACCCCTTAAAATTCCCTCTTGCCTTTTTAATATTCATAATTCCTGTTACATAATTGCATCTTTACCCTATAAAAATCCATCTTGCTTCCTCTGAAATTGTTGGTTCCTCTTGGAACTTAGCCCACTTCATGAGAGGCATCAATCTTAATACATGCTTATACTTGGATTAGAGGTGGTCTGACTCTGAATTCTTTGACATGGTTCCACCACAGCACATCGGGAAACTGCAACAATTTTGAGTGTCCCTGGGTGGCAGAGACTAAAACCCAATTTAAGTAGGATATAACGTTACCAACAATTCCATCATCATTAGCACTAAAGATAACATTTATGATATGTATGGTCAAAAGAAGAACTGAATTGGTCCCATAAAAAGAGCAAGCAATACAGGCTGAGTAATCAGAGGGTTAAAATGGTAGCTAGGAAGTATTATATGACCCAAAACAAGGCTTTCCTTGTGTTGAGTATTTCTTTTATGGGCGTTCATAGAAGAACATGGAAAAAAAATAACACAAATTGAGAAGGGAAGGAAAGAGAAAGGGAACAAACATTTATTAAGAACCTACTATGAGGCAGGCACTGTGCTAAGAACTTTAGAATCATTATTTGATTCTCACAATAACATTCTGAGGTAGATGTTACTATCTCTATTTTACATTTGAGGAAACTGAGGCAGACAGGGGTTAAGTGATATGTCCGGGCTCAATGCAACAAGTGTCTTAGGGTGGATTTAAACCCAGATATTCCAGATTCCAGGCTTTCACTCCATCCACTGTGCTACCTATTTGCCTAGGCTGGCTGGGATGCATCTATGTACAGATGAATGAAGGAATCCACCAAATTATTGCAGTAAAAATAGTCCATCCCATTCCATTAGAGAGCATGACCTGGGAAATTATGCGAGTATAGCTATTAAAAGAATCCCGGCATTGATTTTGCTGTACAGAAGCTATGATACCATGATATATACCACCTCTCTCTCTCTCTCTCTCTCTCTCTCTCTCTCTCTCTCTCTCTCTCTCTCTCTCTTAAATTCTCTCCTTGCATCTGTATAACAATAGAGCAAGGTCAAGAATATTCTCCTCTTCCAAAAATAATAGTCACATTGGATGACGCTTTATCAAGGAAATGAACCTGAATGGGATAATCTACTTAGGATGCTGTTGTAATCTAAGGATTATGGAGCCTTTCTTTCTGTCCTTAAACTGAACCTTCATATAGATTCTGTTTCTTCCTGTTTGATGTGACTTCCTTGAAAGCAGGAAAATTATTTTTTTTGCTTTTCTATTTATATTCTCAATGCTTAATACAGTACTTTTTATATAGTAAGTACTCAGTAGGATTTTACTCACTCATTCATTGGGATACTGTAGGTGATTTGAAAGAAACTTCAGTTCTCCTCCATATTAATGAGGATGTGTAGCAACACAATCTAAAGTACAACAATACTCTCATTGAATATAATGTTTTTTCTCACATTCAGGTGAGAAAGAAGAACCAGTGGAGGAGATGGAGAAGTAGTAATCAGACAGATAAGAGGAAAATCCAGCAATGGAAAAGAGACAGTGGAGGTTCGATTAGGGTATTATCAACAATGTTTAATGCTGGAGAGAGGACAAGGAAAACAAGGGCAGAGAAATAATTATCTAATGGTCTTCAAGAGCTCTTTAGAAGAAGGATGAGGGGAAACAAGAGGCAGGAAGTATATATGGAACCTTTGTCTTAGCCTCACTATTAACTTTCTCATAATGAGATCCTAGAGGATGCCCATTAGAGGCCAATATAGACCAGAGGTTCTTGACTTTTTCTGCGGCATGAAGCCTTCAGGCAGTCTGGTGAATCTTATGAACTCCTTCACAGAATCATGTTTTAAATGCACAAATTAAAATATGTACAATTACGAATACACAAACACATTCACACACATGTACTCACACACACAAATACATAGGCTGAAAATACCCCCCAAAACAAACAAACATATAACTTAATGATCCTCAAGTTAAAAACTCTTGATTTAATAGCATCTCATCACGGGAGAGCTAAGGAGACGGCATGGAAATAACAGAAAAAGAGAGAAGGGAAGGCTTATGTACAAACTGTCACTCAAATATGTTAGTTCATTTGAGCCTGAATGCAATCTCGTAAGATAAGAAATTAATCCAAGTATTATCATTGGCATTTAGAGTTGAAGGAGCTGAGTCTCCTAAAAGTTAAATGTCTTGACCAAAGCTGCAAAGTTCTTCACCAAGAAGATGCAAGGGTGGGGCGGAGCCAAGATGGCGGCTGGTAAGCATGGACTACAGTGAGCTCCGTACCCGAGTCCCTCCAAAAACCTATAAAAATGTCTCTGAACCAATTCTAGAATGGCAGAACCCACAGAACAGCAGAGGGAAGCAGGGCTCCAGCCCAGGACAGCCCGGATGGTCTCTGGGTGAGCTCTATTCCACACGGAGCTGGGAGCTGGGAGCTGGGAGCTGGGAACGGAGTGGAGCAGAGCCCAGCCTGAGCGGCGTGGACGATCCAGACCAGAAGCCGGGCGGAGGGGGCCCTAGCGCCCTGAATATGTGAGCTGCGGCAGTTACCAGACCCCTCGACCCACAAACACCAAAGACTGCGGAGAAGGTTAGTGGGAAAAGCTGCGGGAGTGGAAGGAGTTCGCAGTTCGGCTTCCAGCCCCGGGGGCAGCGGAGGTGGGGCAGCTACAGCTGCTGTTACTTCCGGCTCCAGGCCCACCTAGTGGGAGGAATTAAGTGGCGGATCACAGCAGGGGTGCACAGCCTGCCGAAGATCTGAGCCCAGCCTGGACTGGGGGTCCTTGGGGAAGGAGGAGTGCGGCTCTGACAGAGCTGGCACCTCCCCCCCAAACATAGAACATAGAACTCTGTAATCTACAAGCAGTCATACCCCGCTGAAAAACTCAAGAGTCAAGTTAGTTGGTTGGGAATATGGCCAGGCAGCGAAAACGCGCCCAGATTCAGTCTCAGACTTTGGATTCTTTCTTTGGTGACAAAGAAGACCAAAACATACAGCCTAAAGAAGACAACAAAGTCATAGAGCCTACAACAAAAGCCTCCAAGAAAAACAAGAACTGGCCCCAGGCCATAGAAGAACTCAAAAAGGATTTAGAAAAGCAAGTTAGAGAAGTAGAGGAAAAATTGGGAAGAGAAGTGAGAAGGATGCGAGAAAACCATGAAAAACAAGTCAATGACTTGCTAAAGGAGACCCAAAAAAATACTGAAAAATACACTGAAGAAAACAACACCTTAAAAAATAGACTAACTCAAATGGCAAAAGAGCACCAAAAAGCCAATGAGGAGAAGAATGCCTTGAAAGGCAGAATTAGCCAAATGGAAAAGGAGGTCCAAAAGACCACTGAAGAAAATACTACTTTAAAAATTAGATTGGAGCAAGTGGAAGCTAGTGACTTTATGAGAAATCAGGATATTATAAAACAGAACCAGAGGAATGAAAAAATGGAAGACAATGTGAAATATCTCCTTGGAAAAACCACTGACCTGGAAAATAGATCCAGGAGAGATAATTTAAAAATTATTGGACTACCTGAAAGCCATGATCAAAAAAAGAGCCTAGATACCATCTTTCAGGAAATTATCAAGGAGAACTGCCCTGATATTCTAGAGCCACAGGGCAAAATAGAAATTGAAAGAATCCATCGATCGCCCCCTCAAATAGATCCCAAAAAGAAATCTCCTAGGAATATTGTTGCCAAATTCCAGAGCTCCCAGATCAAGGAGAAAATACTGCAAGCAGCCAGAAAGAAACAATTTGAGTATTGTGGAAACCCAATCAGAATAACCCAAGATCTGGCAGCTTCTACATTAAGAGATCGAAGGGCTTGGAATGCAATATTCCGGAGGTCAATGGAGCTAGGATTAAAACCTAGAATCACCTACCCAGCAAAACTGAGTATCATGTTCCAAGGCAAAATATGGATTTTCAATAAAATAGAGGACTTTCAAGCTTTCTCAGTGAAAAGACCAGAACTCAATAGAAAATTTGACTTTCAAACACAAGAATCAAGAGAAGCATGAAAAGGTAATCAAGAAACGGAAATTGCAAGGGACTTACTAAAGTTGAACTGTTTTGTTTACATTCCTACATGGAAAGATGATGAGTATGATTCATGAGACCTCAGTATTAGGGTAGTTGAAGGGAATATGCATATATATATATATATATATATATATGCATATATATATGTTTATGTATATATATAAGTGAATGTGTATGTATGTATGTATCTGTGTATATGTATGTATGTGTATGTATGTGCATATATATATATATACATAAAAGAGAGAGAGCAGACACAGGGTGAGTTGAGGATGAAGGGAAGATAGCTAAAAGAAATAAAATGAAATTAAGGGATGAGAGAGTAACATACTGAGAGAGGGAGATAGGGAGAGATAGAATGGGGTGGATTATCTCGCATAAAGGTGGCAAGAGGAAGCAGTTCTATGGGAGGAGGGGAGAGGGCAGGTGAGGGGGGGAATGAGTGAACCTTGCTCTCATCAGATTTGGCCTGAGGGGGAATACCATACATACTCAGTTGGGTATCTTACCCCACAGGAAAGAAGAGGGAGGAAGATAAAAAAAAAATAAAAGGCGGGGGGATGATGGAGGGGAGGGCAGATGGGGGTGGAGGTAATCAAAACAAACACTTTGGAAAGGGGACAGGGTCAAGGGGGAAAATTCAATAAAGCGGGATGGGTTGGGAAGGAGCAAAATGTAGTTAGCCTTTCACAACATGAGTATTGTGGAAGGGTTATACATAATAATACATGTGTGGCCTAGGTTGAATTGCTCAACTTCTTAGGGAGGGTGGGTGGGAAGGGAAGAGGGAAAGGAATTTGGAACTCAAAGTTTTAAAATCAGATGTTCAAAAACAAAAAAAGTTTTTGTATGCAACTAAAAAATAAGATACACAGGCAATGGGGCGTAGAAATTTATCTTGCCCTACAAGAAAGGAAGGGAAAAGGGGATGAGAGGGGAGGGGGGTGATAGAGGGGAGGGCTGACTGGGGAACAGGGCAACCAGAATATAAGCCATCTTGGAGTGGGGGGGGAGGGCAGAAATGGGGAGAAAATTTGTAATTCAAAATGTTGTGAAAATCAATGTTGAAAACCAAATTATGTTAAATAAATAAATTGCATTTAAAAAAAAAAAAAGAAGATGCAAGGGTAAAGAATGAACTACATGGAATTGGATGGGTAGGGGAAAAGCTATACTTCCATTGTTCCTCTCCACATTGTGGAGGAACATCTGCAGCTTTGGAGGAAGTAGCTGTCAATAGTTGAATCTGGCTGTGAGGTGGAGAGAGTAGAAAATGGGGAATGGGATGAAAAAGAGGAATGAAGATTACCAAAAGAATGTGGGGAAAATGAAATATGTAGTCAACAAACGATAAATAAAAAGATTGCCAGGAACCACAGAATCCATAACCAATAGCACAAGTTTATTTAATAGTGAAAAATGTTAGTTTTTTTTTTTTTTTTTGCTTTTCTCCAGCAATACGCAGTAGGCCCAAGGGAAGATGAAAAGAAGAGGAAAATTATTATTTTTATGATATGTATCACCTTACATAAGTAACTTAATTCTCCTAGGTCTCAGTTTCCTTATCTGTCTACAAACTGAAGGAATTGAAATACATGGTCTCTGAGACCCCTTCAGGCTCTAGGTCTCTGATCTTTTGATCGTATGGTCTAAGTTTAGGTCTCAAAAAGGCAGGTAAAGTCTGGGCCAAGTGCACTGGTAGTCAAAAATATTCGCACAACAAATATGAAATCCTTAGCCATGAAGTCTAGGCTGGGTAAGAAGGCAAGCCAAACTTGGAAAGGGTCAAGCATTTGTGAGAATGGAGAAGCATTACGGAATTTAAGGTTTCAGTAACAATTAGGTTGTGATTAAACAAATGAATGGAAGGCTTTGTTCAGGTGGAACAAATACAGAGTCCAGGACTGAAAATACATATTGTTAAAATAGTGTTAGATCCTACTGAGGCTCAATCATTACACTGTGGTCTACTGGAAAAGGCACTGAATTTGAGGTCAGAGAACTTGATTTTGGAATCCAGGACTATTACTACTTGTGTGATCTTGGGCAAATCATGTAATTTCCCTGGGCTTCAGTTTCTCCATCTGCAAATTTCAGTAGGCCAGATCTACTCAAACAAGCCTTGTCATATCTAAAATGGATACTAGGACTATCCTAGTGTTCCTCACTAATTAATAGACAAAAATAAGTGTAATAACAATGTTGCTAGCAGCGGCTGTGGCTGTATAAGACCAACAAGAAGAGCACACAGAAGGGCTGCTAGCATAGGTTCTTTGATCTGCTCTTCTAAGGAAAGCAACTTTAAGGGGTTAACAATCTCAGTTTAATGAAACTTACATATATCATTCACTTCGTTCAGGAGGAAAAGATCAGCCCCCTGAACTTCAGGGCAAATGCAAACAGAAATTACAAGCATACATTATATAAATAGAGCAAATAACACAAACCAGTCTATCCATAGCAATACATAGTTACCAGAGAAGCACCAACATCTAGGTTATCAAAGCCGGGGGGCTGTTTCAACGGCTTGCCCAGAGTCTTGTCACCCACACTCTTCCAATGAGTGTACCCCCAAAAGTCAAATGCTAACCTTCCAGTACATATACCCTGTTCAGGATCCTGAGAGCTGGGGCCAGCTTAGCATTTAGGGTGTGGGAAAGTTCCCTAACCACCAGCACCACATCATATACAAATCAATGACTCCAGATTGTCTTAGTGCTGAGAAACATTCCAAGATGAAACAGATCTCACTTTACCTGTCCCATTCATACAAAAGCCAGACTCATTAAAGGCATTTGATAGCCTTAGCATCCTAAAAGAGAAGAACAGCAAAAAAATCCTGCCCTGATTACCATGACACTATCTCTTTAAGGAATTACATAGTTAACAGAGAGAGAGGTACCAATATCTGGGTTTTCAAAGCCAGGAGACTCCGGCGGCTACCCAGAGTCTCTTCTTGTCAAATCACACCACACTCTTCCAGTGAGTGAGAGCACCAAAGCCAAATACTAACCTCTGAGGGCTTCACACATAATCAGCAAAAGGGTATGGGCCTGGGGCTTCACACCTAGCAAGACTTAATCAAAGGCACTAGATAACTTTAGCATTCTAAAAGAGAAAACAGTTAAAAAAAAAGTCCCACCCTAATTACCATTACAACAAGGCAACCATAGTTACCTCTGCTGATGGAGTGAAAAGTGGGAAGCCATTTTTGAAAGCAGAAGGTCACTTATACACAGAAATGAACAAACAATAAAAAAAAGAGAAAAAGAACTACATCTTGTGGAAGCATAAGGAAATATTACTTCTACTTATGTGTTGTCACAGTCATTTTGAAATACTTTCTGTTTAAAGTGTATGGATGATCATAGTTAGAAACAATAGGAAGTGGGAATATGATGCATTACAAGGAAAGAGAGGGAACTTTCCATTAATCATGGATGAAAATGAAAAGTAAAATAATAATATGGGGTTACGATTCTATATGTACAAAAGCTTCATATTCATTTTCAGGTGGAAAATAAGGTGATTCAAAAAGGAGCCATGATTAGTTGTTCTCAAGTTAACATAGTGCAATGAAAGAATTGACATTATTACAAAACACACTCCACAGATGGAAGATGTATATTTTATATGCCCAAATTACATTTAGAGCACTGAGAATGATTATAAAACAAAGGCACAGTATCATGCATTGCAACACCTTCCTGAAATATAAAATAGGGATTACTGCACATATATTTCAAGTTAAAAAAAAAAAACCAGAATCATACCACAGTTCATTTTGAATTCTGAGAAGAAAAGAACACCTAGTACATTTACTTAATATCAAAGAAAAGTCAAGACATCTAAGGGAACGGGCAGGATCAACATTCAAAAGATTATCAAAACAAGTGTTTCTTCTTGTTTTTATTATTCTTCCTTTTATCTATTAGAATTAAAACTGGTGTAAGCTCCACTTTTGCATTTGATGTTTTTAGTAACTGTTTCATATTTCTACTATTCATTAAAAAACAAACAAAAACAGCATTACAAGTTCTTGAAATGCAAGCAAAAACTTGGAGTTATGAAGACTTTAGGGATGATTTGTGACTTTTTGATAGCCTTCTTTACAACCCAGCTATTTGATTATCTGTAAAGAACAGGCAGATATGCCCACTTATGCAGCTGCAGAAGGTTTTACACCTTAATTTTATGTGGGACAGTCAACTAGATTGTAAAATGCAATTAAATCAATTCTTCTTTTTTTGGTAAATATCTACACAGCAAATAACACTTTCCTCATCTTGTTTTCCCACTAACACACTTTAAACATACAACTGCCTAACCAACCTCATCACACCCCTCAATTGCTCTGCCTGATCGATAACGTTTCTTGGGAAAAAATGTCAGAAAATTTACATCACACAGATGGCAAATTGGTCATATTCATTACCATTTTAACCATGCTAACTTGGCTTCTTTCAAATGTTTTATCTTGCATAATTGCATTCTAAGGCTTTCTGCAGAGTAAATATTTTAACACTATAAAATCGGATAATTAAACCAATATTATGTTTGATGCAAAGTATACATAGAATCACATAGAATACTGGTATGGATTGTCTCGTTTTTCCCGCTAGATTTCAGTTGGTGATAACATGTTTAATACTGATTTTTTAAAATGTCTCCTGCTTTTGATGAAAGGTATTTTCTAAGTGGCAGATTGGCTGTCATCTAGAGATAAGGATAGAGTTAAAATTTGTGTAGTATGAGATCACAGTTTTATTGTTCTTTAATACCATTATCTTCTAATTAAATTTTAACATGCTCCCCAATACAAAGCCTTCACCTCAATCACTACTGACTCACTTTTGTTGGATGATTAAATAGGACAGTGTCCAGTTTGCATCATAATTCACATCATGGTTTAATTTTGTCACCATAAAACAAGTAGGTTTCCTAAAAATGAAAGTCACAAGATGTTTCTTTTAATGACCCACAGAGGCAACTGACCTCATTTGTACTGAAGGATGCTTACAGAGTATTGTTCCGCATACTAATGATTTATAATAGGATGCCTGTTTCTGCAGTGTGGAAATGTTCAGATGACAAAATGGCTAGCTATAACTGTTCCATTTATCAATGGATCAATGGATAAACAATATCTTTAAGACTTAGCATAAAGACCTCTAAGCACTTGGCTTTATTTTACCTCCAAATCTTGATGTATAAACTGCAAATGATAAAGGGATTGGAAACAAGATAAATTTTGAAGGACTTAGGACTCAGATCACTTTAATTTGTTTCTAATGCAAAATATGCCTCTGTATTGTCCTGAATACTTTTCATTCCTTTACTCCTCATATAGTCAGAGAACTGGAAGGGGACCTCATAGATCATCTGGGTTGACCCTATCATTTTACAGATGAGAAAATGCCAAGAGAAGTAAAGAGACTTGCCTGAGCCATAAAGCTAGGGAGTGCGCTAGCCAGAATTCTAATTCAAGTCATATAATTCAAATCCAGAACTCTTTGTACTACTGACAGTCCAATATTATCATCATGTTATTTAAAATAACGCTTTTATTGAAGTGGACTTACAGTATATGTTCACTATTCCAGATTATTCAAATTTTAAATCTAAAATGGTTTACAAAGTAGATAGCCTAGGAGACACTAAAACTGAAGCATACTGTACTTTAACAAATGAAAAATGCATGTTATTTAGTAAATTTACATTAGGAATTATGTAATACCCATTTTAAATTAAAATTATATAGTAACCTTATATGGAAGTTTAGCGTCCACCTGGCAGAGTGAATATAGAGCTGGCCTCAAAACAAGAAAGAGTTCAGTGACAGTTTCTTACATATACTGGTTGTTTGTGGGACACTAGACATGTCACTTAAGCACTCATTACTTTAGGCAACTTGCTAAATCTACAAATTAGAGAAATTAACTTCCATTGGTAGAGGAAGTTTGCTCACCTGGGAATTCTCCATACCAATAAAAGCACATGTCCTTACCCTGTCTCTATATGGGAACGGTATAATGGATAAAGAGCTGGGATTAGGGTCAGTAAAACTAGGAATGTCTAAATCAGACCTGCACAACTTGGCAGTAGGTAGGGGCCAAAACTAAAATAGGTTAAACTTCTTCGGGCTGCAGATAGGTTTTTAGCAGGCTCACTTTCCAAGTAAAGGTAACTAGAGACAGACTGAAGATGGTTGTTTGCTGCGAGTCATGTGACAAACTGGAGGGAGTACACAGTGGCTGGCTTTGGCAGGCCACAAGTGGCCTGAGAGCAGTATGTTATTCATTCCTAGTCTAAATAATTGTGAGCAATTCACTTAACTCCTTACTATCTTTTTTTTAAAATTAATTTATTTTATTTTTGGAGGGGGTGGGGAGAGAGGGCAATTGGGGTTAAGTGACTTGCCCAAGGTCACATAGTAAGTGTGTCAAGTGTCTGAGGCTGGATTTGAACTTAGGTCCTCCTAACTCCAGGACTGGTGCTTTACTCACTGCGCCACCTAGCTGCCCCCAACTCCTTACTATCTTAAGCAAATTCTCTATGTGATAAGAGTTGCTTTCTGCATAGGTGATGGGAGTTTCTAAACTGGAAATTCCTCATATTGATGAAATGGGTATCTCTTGGTGAAGAAACACTGTCTAACAATGAAGATCTACACCTGCTTTGAAACTTGTAGTCTAGTAGAGTTGCCAGGGGTCTTTGAGAGATTAAGTGACTTGTCTAGGGTCTGTCATACAGTAAATATTATCAAGACAGAGATTGAATTCAGAGTCTCCCTGATGACAAGGCCAGGTCTAAATCCACTAAATCGTAATGTTTCTCTCATAATACATATATTCATGAATTTGGACCAACTGAAGCTCCACTTAATGGTGGTACTTTGGGCCCTCCTAGCTTAGAATAAATCCAATGGTAACTATTTCTCTTCCGTCTTGACTCACTTCTCAAAGAGGCCTATTCATCAAATGGGTGTTACCTCACTCTAAGCAAGTACATGAAAAGTTCTTAGCCTAAAAGGGCCAGGGTCTCCCATTGCGTCCTGGGTCATTGCCAGCCTGATGAGTATCTGGTCACTGGATCCAGATAGCTCTGGAGGAGAAAGTGAAGCTGGTGACCTTGCACAGCCTTCCTTCACTCAAATCCAAGTAAACTGCAAGTCATGTCATCATTTCTCTGATGTCATGGTCCTCTTCAAAAATGAAGGACAAACACAACAACATATATACATACATATACACACATATATACCTGCAGTTAATAGCAGTGAATTATTAAGAGTTGTAATGAGGGCAGAGTAACAAGGGTTTTGCCTTAGGGGAGCAAATTTAGAGGGTGCTTACATATATAGTCCTTTAGCAGCATAGAAGTGGTGATATTGATAAAAATAATTAATTAAATAGAAAACTGCCAGATAGTTTCTTAGGGTGAACTCCTTCATTCCCAAACTTTTTTTTCCCCTTCCTATGCATGGCAGCCTCTCCATCAGCAAACTCAATGTAGTATTCTCAGAATTTTGTTCTCCCTCATGGTCACCCCCCCCACTCCCCAATCAAGTGAGAGGACATCTAATGCATGATTCCTCTCCTGGGGTGGTTACTATTTATGGCTCTATAATTACTACTCTGACTCCTAAGAGAAAAAATATATAACAATAATGAATTGAATAAACTCTTAATAAATGTGGAAATTTTGAATTATTTGTCTCTTGGAGTATGTCACTCCATCTTGCTTTGGTCATTGAGAAAAAGAAGGAATTGCCCTGAAGGAACTCTAAGTTCCTTTGCAATGCACAAAATTCTATCATATAAAAGGAATGCGCACACACACACACACACACACAGACACACACACACACACACACACATACACACAACAGGAGAGCAATAATCTGTTCATCACAATTCCATGAAGACAACATATATAGGTTTGTATGAAGTATCCCTTTCTCCCACAAAAGAGAAATTTTATCTCTTTTCTGTGGGTCTGTTTATATAGAAACCCTGAAGAAAATATTTTTGTCAAAAAATCTTTTTTGGCAAGGCAGCAGGGACAACTTTACTTTTGTTGTTATTTTCATATGACTTCATCCTGAAAGCATTCTTGTAAGAGATTGATTTTAACTCATTTCTGATTAGTGGGATGTCTTAGGTGAGTGACCTAGAATTCTTAGTTACATAGAATGGCAATCAAATTTCTAATAATAGTTTTTTATAAAGCACTTAGTACGTAAAAGGCACTGTGTTAAGCACTGGGGACAAAGAGAAAAATAAAGCATAATGTTCACTTATTTGATCACTTAAAAATGTTTGTGAATCTCTATAAATATATGCATATATGAATGAAAATTGGTTCTCAAGAAAGTGGCAATACAAGACCTTCCCACCAAGATGGCTGTCTGAATCGAAGGTAAACTACCCAGTCTCCACACATCTGCTACAGTAAAACTCTGAAGTTCATTTTAGATTGAATAATTATGAATAAATCTAGTAAGAAACTGCACTAAGTTACTTCTACCTAGGAACGGCACAAAAATTCAGTCAAAAGCAGTTGGAAATGGGGTCCTTCCAGCAAAAAAAGTAAATGCCAATGTAACCAAAGGTACCAAAGGTAGAACACATGTGGCCTGCAAGCCTACATGTAAGGAGATGGCAAGAGTGGGGGGTGGAGAGATCTGGGATGATCAAAAACATTAGAAGTGCTTAGAATTAGGTCCCAGAAGTTCTGATGTCCCTAAACATTTGTTCTGAGACCCAGATAGCTGTGAAAACTAAGTATTCTGAATCTCAAATATCTAAGGTGGTGAGAGGTAACCTCAGGAAGAAGAGATTGCCTTAAGAATCCGGAGGACTCAGGCAAGATGAAGCAGGGCTGAACACTCTACCCAAATGTATTCCACAGGGCAGAGTCTAGGCTTGACATAAAGTACTAATTCAGGGACTAAAACTGGAGAGATGAACAAATCAAAGAAAATAACAAACAGTATCAACAAATATGGCAAATTTAAATCTGCCGATTGCAAGCAGGGATTCAAAGAAAAAAAAAGACAAAATTGATTTTTCACAAGGATTACATGAATGCTCTGAAGGTGGTATAAAGCAAGAGATTTTAAAAATGAACATGATCTTTTGAAGGATTAGAAGTAGAATAAATAAGTAGTTCAGAAGAGAAAATGGTAAACTCCGGAAGCAGAATCCTTACATACTTTTCTAGATGAAATAGAACTCACAGACTCCATGACAGTAAGAAGTAGTAAAACAAAATCAAAAGACTGAAAAAAGAAGAAAATTGTAATCTATCTTATACATATATAATACATCTATCTATAGATGACACACACATGTATATATTAAAATATATACTTGTATATATCTGAATATATACATATGTGTGCAAAAACACCTCTACGTGTACATATATATAAACATATGCACACATATATGTGTATGTGTAGGAAGTCAAGGTAAACAAATCAAAGAGAGAATTTAAGAATCTATATTTGGGCTGCATGAAAAGTATGATTTAAAAAAAAGCCTGGCCACTTTTATTTAAATAACTTTAAATAACTTAAATGTAAATAAATTTAAAAAACAGTCCCATTATCTTAAAACAAGAGGGAAAAGTAAAGGCAGAAAGAATCCACCAATCCACTCTTGAAAGGAGGCCCAAAGGAAAAGTTTTAGGAATGTCATAGCCCAGTTTCAGACCTCCCATATGAAAGGTAAAAATATAAGCAATCAAGAAGAAACAGCTAAATTATTAAGTAGCAACAATAAGGATCAAACAAGTCCTGGAAGCACCTATGAACAACCAGACCAAACCTTGGAATACAATGTTGTAAATGCAAAAAAGACAGGCTTACAACCAAAAATAATATACTTTGGAAAGTTGAGTATGATCCTATACAGGAAAAAAATGGATCTTTATTGGAACAGAGGACATTGCTGAATTTCTAATGAAAAGAAAAGAGTAGAGTAAGGATGCTAAAATGCAAACACAAGGGTCCAAGGAAATCTAGAAAAAAGTACATTTATTTGAGCAATGAAGCTGTCTTAATGTCATGTTAATATTCTTACAGCGGAGAAGAAGCATGTATCCCTTCAGAATCTTAATGTCGTCACAGTTTACTGAAGAGTTAAATAAGAAAAAAACAAACAACAGATTATCTGCGGTGTGTTTGTTTAGATCCGAATGTTTTAAAAAGGCAAAGAAGAGAATGTAAAAGGAGAAATATACTCATGGGTGTGCTGTTAAATATTTAACAACTGGATCTCTGAAAACAAACATGCATGACAAATCTTTAAGTATAATTTGCATTATAACATTTTCTCCATCCCTTTCTCAAGTCTAGACAATAAACAAAAGAATAAATCAAACCCTAATTTCTAGTATTTACCCATTTCCAAGGTGAAAATGCTCACAAAGGAAATTTAACATTTGAATCTTGAGAGTTGTTATGAGCTGGCTCCACAACATCCTGATATGGTAATGTACAAAGGAGGAAGAAAGGGATGGAGTTTTCTCTTTCTTGCTGTAACAACGTTACTAGCAGCTGCTGTGGAGGTGTAAGACCAACAACAAGACCAATACACAGGAGGGCTGCTAGCACAAGTTCTTTGATCTGCTTTTCTAACGAAAGCAACTTTAAGGGGCTAATGATCTTACTTTAATTAAACATACATATATCATTCATTTGGTTCAGGGGGAAAAGTCAGCACCCTGAGCCTCAGAGAAAACAGAAATAGAAATTACAAGCAAAAATTACATAAACAGAGCAAAATAACACAAATCAGAAGACAGGCTTCTAGCTGTCTGTCCAAGACATTACATATATAGTTACCAGAGAGAGAAGCACTAACATCTAGGTTTTTTCAAAGCTGGGGGGCTCCTTAACGGGTACCCAGAGTCTCCACATCAACAGTCTTCCAGTGAATGAGCCCCCAAACAAAATGCTAACCTTGGAGTGTATATATATATATATATATATATATACATACATATATATACACACACACACATATATGTATATATACATACATATACATATACATACATATATATATATATATATACATATATATATATATATATATATATATATATATATATATATATATATATATATATATATATATATATATATATATATACATATACACTTCTTCTTCAGGGTCTGGGAGCTTCACAACTCTGGAAGACTTCATACCTTTCATGACTTAATTAGCAAAAGGGTGTGGGCCTTCCTACAAACAAAGGCAAGATTCAATCAAAGGCACTTGATGGCCTTAGGGCTGAAAAGCACTCCAAAACAAAAGACAACAAAAAGTCCCACTTTGCTTGCCATTACACTTGCAATTGAGAAGAATATAAATACATGGAGGAAGGGGTGAAAATAAAGAATATCAGATGAATCTCACTCCTATAAAGTAGCTAAGGAACCTTAAGCCTGCACAAAAGGAATGGTGTATGAATGCTTTAAAAACGAATGACAAAAAAAAGCTGGGATCAGGCAGGTTTTAAGAGGGAGATTAATATGAGGGATGACATAGTCCTAAATTAGACAGACTTCTTATTCTTCAATTGGAAATTAAAAGGGGAGGAGAAAAGGAAAGTTAAGAAATGGAGTCAAAGCAGTTGCTTTGATTTCCTTTTAGATAACTGGAAAACGGCTGAAAAAATTGTGGTATGTGAATAATGGGTTATTATTATATGAGATTATTTCAGTGCATTCTGGGTAGTGTGACCTGTGGCAGAATAAAATGGACAGAAGTAGGAGAACAAGCTATAAAAGGTCAGCAATATTGTAAAGATAGTTAACTTTTAATGACTTCAAAACTCTGATCTATGCAAGGATTGGAAGAGAAGAAAGACACAGGAAGATAAAAAGAGCAATACGCTAATATAACAAGGAGCAAAAAAGGGCAGAATTTTCTGTTTCTCAGAACTAAATATTTTGAAAAATATGTAAATATATAAGAAGGGGGAGTGGTCATCAGATTAACCTCATTTTCTGAAATAGACAAAAGAGAGTTAATCATACACAGTCAAGAAGGAAACAAGCAGAGGATGGGGAGATGTTAGGGTGGAAAATAATAGTAGGAAGGGATTAGTTTCAAGCACAATAAACTTCCTGAGTGGAAAGAGATTAAAAGAGGACAAGGTAAAGAAAAGTACCAGAAATTAAGAGAATGTCAATTAATTAGGCACTAGTTGAACTAACTGTGGTAGAGGAATATAATGGGATACAATTGTACTATAAGAAATGAAGGAAGACGTGATTTCAGAGAATCCTATGTAATATGAACTTATGCAGAGTGAAGTACAAGTAAGACAATAATATATATAGGGATAACATTTTGAAAAAAAGAAAAGAAAAAAAAACTTTGAAAGACTTAAGAACTTTGATGAATGCAATGACCAAACATGTTTCTCAAGGACCTATGAGGGAGAAAATGGAGAATGTGACAAACAGTCTTGGATGGGATGACTGGAAGAATTTGTCTTGTTTGACTATGTTCATTTGTTACAAAAGTTTTACTTTATTTTTCTCTGACTTTACTTGGGAGAGGAGAGTATTTAGGAAGGAGGAGCTAGCAATAGTGATGTTCCCCAGACTATGCCCCAAAAGAGGTCAATTGTGACATTTTTTAAACATACAGAACAAAGTTCAGAAGGAAGTAGAGCCAAGCAGGATAGTAAGATAATTTTCAAAGTAATGTGTGGAGCTTAGCATTTTTTAATGTAAGCAGCAGGAAATGGAGGTTTAAGGTTACATACAAAATCATCTTTTATGTTCTGCTGTTTGTATTGGTATTTAAGTTACTAGTAAAAGAGAATCTCATTATCCACTGTGTGGGAATGCAGACACTAAAGCAAAAATGTCCCTGTTCTCAAGAAAAGCATATGGTCCATTGGAAGACAGCACATACTGATATAAGTGTATAAAATAGATATTAGAAGACAATGGAGGTATTGGAGAAGATCCTATAGAGAGGGTGGCATTCGAGCTGGACCAAACAGAGTGTACATCTATACCAGTACACCTTGTGAATTACCTCTAAGGAGCTCTTTAGAATTTAAGCTCTTTTAAGGTAGAGACTTTTTGAGTTATATTCATGTATTCTTGGCATTTAGGACAGATCTATTATGCCATAGGTGCTTAACACACGCTTGTTTATAACTTGCTTGCTTGATTCATTTAGAAACTAGCCACAGAGTGACAGTGAAAATCTTTTGAGTGTCTTAACAATGACCAAATTGTGTACTCCAACATTTTAAAATGTTCCAAAATAGTTGATCCTGTCAAATGACAAGACTACTGGCACCAGTTGTACATTTTGAGCCTGAAGAAGCTCCATGAAGGGAACTTTGGTTGAATATCTATTAGCATTTTCAAAGGATATATGGCCAATCACTAGATTCTCCTTTAATAGATGAAATTATGTGGTACTATCACATTCAGAAGCAAAGTTGGGTAGGTTACATGGCTTGTCTAGGGAGCCAGGAAAGATTTTTTTCATGTATTGATTGAATTCGTAACATGCCAGTTTTGATACATGTTTTCTCCTCAGCTGTGGAAGATTAAGTGGAAGAAGGCAGATGATTACGTATTCCAATCAGCAACACACAGAAGGATCAATATTAGAAATTTATAAGAAATAGAAATGTGTGAGTCAATCAAACAACAAATTTCTCATTGAGTTATATGTGGCTAACTCTACATTTCTTTTGCCTAGAAGGGAAATAGGGCGAGAAAGTACTAAATATAAAAGAGAAGACCATGGGTAATCATTGCTTCATATAAACTTAATGGAAAGGCTTTCTATGTTATCCATGAATGATACTAATTTAAATATTAAATTTGCTTAAAGCTTGGCATCAGCTCTTCCAGGCCTGTTCTAGCTCATCAAGTGGCAAATGGGCCAGAAGTGGCTCTTAATTAACTTCATATGTGAGGCTTCTTAGTAAAATTGGATCCAAATGACTGAAGCCAAGGTGTTCCATAAATTTCTTAAGTATAATCAACTCCCTTCTTAAAGTATTGTTTCCCCAATGAAAAAAGAATGAAAGAAGATAAATGTATATTTATCCTTTGCAAATGTCACTTGATACATTTAGACAGCCTTACAAAATAGCTTTTCTGATTTTCCATTCAACAAACATTTACTAAGCACTTGCTTCATGGAGGACACTCCAAGGCAATTCCAAGATAAAGTGAAAAATCAATTATTGAGTCAAGTGTAGGTGACTTGATCTTTTTTTTTTCTTTACCGAAATGAGGTAAGTAATCATTTTGCCTTCATCAATTCCTTTTAAAATCAAAAAGAAACAATTTATCCTTATAAAAAAATTGCATTCATATTTTGATATCATTTTCATTTTTCAATATATTTTCTCTTCCCTTTCCCAAAGAGCCATCTCTTATAATAAAGGGTTAAGGCAGTTCAGTAAATCCAAGCCATACATCAGTCAAGTCTAAATAATGAAGAGCTCCATGTCCTTAGTCCTCTGCAAAGAAGGGAGGAAGTGAATTCTGTTGTTTCTTTCATTATAATAAAGTTTGGTATTCTCAACCAGGACTGACTTTGGCCATTGCCCTAGTAGTTTATGTTTGATATTGGAACCAAATTAGACACTCATAGTTCATCCAACAGTTAAGAAAATGAGATTTATGTAATGATAGTAGACAGATATTCAACAAGGAGATGTATTGAGGATACCTCCTTGATTCAGCCAAGAGAACTCCCCTTGGCTGGGTTGCCCACCACGGCCCACCAGCAAAGCATCAGGGACAGAGAGCTTATGGAGTTCCTTGTGGCTGTTTTTACTCAGGTGACTGGGAAGTGATTTCAAAGGGCTAAGTATCGTGTCCTCTGAGCCGGCCTAATTTCAGTATCTTTTACTAAAAAACTGGCCCAACTTTTATGGGGCCTGGGCTTAGGAGATGGTTCTTCTCACACTTTATGTTTACACAATTTATACATTATAGTTATACAATATTCAATTTAATTTTATTTTTGTTGTTCTTTTCTTTAACCATTGTATTGTTGGCAGCTAGGTGGCATAGTGGATAGCCCAATGGACTTGGAGTCAGAAACTCCTAAACTCAGATCCCTCTTTAGACACTTAACAGCTTTGTAACCCTGGGCAAGTCACTTAACACCCAACTCAGTTTCCTCATCTGTAGGAGGGGTATAATGATAGCAGATACCTAGCCATGATTGTTGTGAGGACAAAATGAAATAATATTGGTAAAGTGCTTTCCATACCTTAAAATTCTGTTGTTTTTCAGTCATTTTTCAGTCATGTCTGACTCTTTGTGACCATATTTGGGATTTTCTTGGCAGAGATATTAGAGAGATTTTCCACTTCCTCCTTTTTATAGATGAGGAAACTGAGGCAAACAGTGACTTGCTCAAGATCACAGAGTGAGAAAGTGTCTGAGGTGAAATTTGAACTCAGGAAGAAGAATCTTTCTTGACTCCAAGCCTAGCGCTCTATCCATTGTGCCACCTACCTGCCCTGAATATAAATTGTAGTTATTTTTATTGTAGTTATTAAATATATTGTTTTCCTTGTTGTGTTATTTTAATTTTCATTATTTCATATGTCTTTCTATGCCTACCTGAGTTTTTTTATATCTTTTGAAAACAGTTCAATTTTTATGACTTTGATTATACCTTTCACTCTTGGATAGGTAGAGTAAATTCTCATTCACTTGGTTTCTTTTTCCTTTTATTCTACATATTCCCCTAGAAAAGGACCATAAAGTATTATTTCATAATTTTACAAACTTTTTTCTATTTGAAGAACAAAGAGCTTAAACATTTTTTGACAAGAGGAACAACCTTAGATCTTGGGAAGAAGATTAAAAATCTATATAGCATTTGGAGAGCACTTGAATAAATACCTTAGATGTAACAACGACAAAAAAAATTCGTGGATTGAAAGTGAGTAAATGAGGCTATAGAAAGAAACTATGGATCATGTAGGTTCAGCTCATTAGCAGCATTTAGATTAAATACTAACTATGAGAGTCCTAATTCCACATAGCTTTAGGAACATTGAGTCTCTTCTTCCATGAATAGAGAAAGTCATCATTTTAAAGCTTGTTAGCAAATACAAAGTGTCTTTGTTCACCCCAGGTTTTTTTTAGAGGTTTTATAACTCTTATCCCCCTACTTTATTCTACAAGCTTCTATGTAACTATACTGATCCCTGGGCAGATCTTTGCATTATACGTTCTGGACGAATTCTATACATATCCAGCCCTTACCAATGTCTAAAGAGAAGAATGGAGCTTATTATAAACATATTTGAGGCACTATCACTATTGGCATAGGTGGAAAGAAAGTTCCATCTAGCCAATAGATGAAGCAACAGAAGTATATAGAAATTAATTGCTTGTTACATAAATACACTACAAATGTATCATGGCATTCTTTATACAGCTAAGGTGGCAAGCTGGACCTAGATTCACAAAGACTCTAGTTCAAATCCCTCTTCAGACACTCACTAGTAGTGTGACCCTGGGCAACTCACTTAACCTTGATTAAGTAACTTAATCAAACTGGATTCTGTTTCCTTATCTGTAAACTGTAGAAAATAATGTGACCTGCCTGCCAGGGTTGTTGTGAGGACAAAATAGGATAATATTTGTTAACTATTTTACAAACCTTACAGCACTACATAAATTTTCATTTTGATGATGATGATGATGGTGATAATGGTATTAAAAAAAACTGAAGCCCCAAACAGTTCTTCTAATATAGTATGTGAAGTTTTATCATTAGCCAGTAACTTCAGCCAGGATTTGAAATGATTATAATTTTTCATCTTTTCCTCTTAGATGCAGGGTAAGCTAGAGCTTTTTAGAAGTGTTGAAAAAAAGCTTGAAACTCTCCAAAAGAAGTCAGTACTTTGGATTCAACATTCAGCATTACTGGGCACTCCTTCAGCTGTTTGCCGACTTCATAGCTCCTTGAATCAAGTAACTCAAAATCTAGGTGAGAAGAAAGCAGATATTTAATTTCTAACAAAACAGTTAAGAGCTAAGGAATTTGCAAAACAAAATGGATTAAAACTTTGAATTTCCAAGCATAAATTTTAGAAAATTGCTTAGAATAAAATGAAATTGCTTTATGTTAAAAGTATTTATATTAATTATACATACACATTATATATATCATATTTGATATATATTTATTTGCTCTACACGAATCTCTGCAATTAAATAATATCAGCATAGCAGATGCTTCAGTTATAAGCAGTACTGAAAATGTAAGCAAGCCATCTTTCATGTACACATATGTGTGTAAATTTGTACTTTTCACCTTGATTAACATGAAAAAAAATGGTTGAATCTTTATAGTGGGCACATGTATTTAGGATGTGAATTCAAATGGCTACATTCTGCTTCTTCTTAAATATTTTTCTGGGTACCTTACAACCAGCTCCCTCCCCCAGATTCCACAGCAGTGTACAAAATCCTTTCAGTGCTATCCTTGTCACAGTCCAAAGACATCCCTGAAATCAATAATCCATTTTGAGGTTTTATATTCATCACTGTACACCAGTCCACCCAAATCTGGGAAGCCATTTTCGTCACTTACTTATAACTCACAATTGCCTAATACTACCTAAGTTCATTTCTGACTTGATGCTGTTCCAACTCATGCCCTAGATTTCCCCCAAAAGGAGCATGCCTGATAGAATCACATCACTCTGGTCTATCTGCATGCAACTGTTTTTTTTTTGTAGCCCTTCACATCTGTACTACATTTCATGAAGTTATATTTTCCTGTAAACTTAAAGTTATTACTGGAGATGATGAGCAACAGCTGTTTGTATATCCTGTTTTTCAAAAATTTCCCATTCCTGTTAATGTCACCACCAGCAATCTAGTTCATTCCCTTTTTTTCTTTTTTTTCTTTCTTTCTTCCTTTTTTTTTTTGGAGTGGGGAAGGCAGGGCAATTGGGGTTAAGTGACATGCCCAAGGTCACACAGCTAGTAAGTGTGTCAAGTGTCTGAGGCTGGATTTGAACTCAGGTCATCCTGACTCCAGGGCCAGTGCTCTACTCACTGTACCACCTAGCTGCCCCCAATCTGGTTCATTCCAATGAAAATCTTAGTGGAAAAAAAACCAGCAACAGCAATACCCAACTGTCTTTTATTCTTCCCTCAACTTCTCCTGTCCATCATTCAAATCAGCAAACCTTTTTTTTTTAAGATGTCTACTAGATGCCATGCACTATAAAAGGGAAGGTACCTTATCAATGCATTTACACATATTTCAGTCTTTTTCAGCAATTTGGGGACTTGGAAGAAATTTTCATAAGGGAACCAGACATGCAAATCACATGCAAAGAAATGGGACTTTATGTTGTATATTCTAATTCACTGCTCATATTTCCTTGAACACAATACTCCATCATCCATCTCCATTCCATTGTACTAGCTGTCTGCCACTCCTAGAATCCTCTACTGACTCATCTCTACCTCTTCATTTCCCTGTTTTCCTTCATGGCTCAACTCAATTTTTATAGAAGACATTTCCCAAATGTCGGTACTGCCCCTTTTAAATCTCTTCTGTATACATCTCTCCCCACCTGGTTATTTATATGTCTCTCCCATAAGTATATGAGTGCCTTCAGGGCAGGGGTGGTGTTTTGTCTTTCTTTGTATCCTTAGGGCTTGCTTTGCATGATGCAAATGCTCTCATAATAAGTGCTTAATAATTGTTTTCTGACTGATTAACTTAAATAAAATATTCCAAGGAAAGAATGAGGGAGGAAAGGGGCAAAGGCATAGGGGCTCAGGATAAAATATGTATCCAAGTATCCATTGCTGGAGGAACAGATGGGGAAGAGGATATCATTGGACCCTAGGTGAAATGATGTGTGGTAGAAAAAGGGATGAGAGTCAGGGATGGTTCTTTAAAGAGGTTGTGCTCCACTTTGCATATGCAAGTTTTTTTATCAAACTCTCTGCCTCTCTCGGTAGTTGATCTATGAGTTCACTTGGGTTCATTGTCAACTTCATATAAAGGAAGGGTACCAAAGTTAATGAAGGTCATATGTTTTATGGGGGCGGGGGCTCTTGTTCAGGAGTGTCTAGTTGCTTCTTTACCTCGGATGTCACAAGCAGGACCATAGGAAGTCTTGATGAGTCAAAGAAGCAGGAAAAACAAACATGGGTAATGTAAAAAGAAAAAGGAAGGAAAGAAAGAAAGAAAGAAAGAAAGAAAGAAAGAAAGAAAGAAAGAAAGAAAGAAAGAAAGAAAGAAAGAAAGAAAGAAAGGAAGGAAGGAAGGAAGGAAGGAAGAAAAGGACGGAAGGAAGGAAGGACGGACGGAAGGAAGGAAGGCAGGAAGGAAGGAAGGAAGGAAGGAAGGAAGAAAACAACTCCAAAGGATGAAGGTACTAGAACTGCAGCAGCTTGGAAATAGAATCCCCCTTTCAAAAGGTCTCAAAGACAGTCAAAAGTCAGAAAGCTCTTTTGGGCTATTACACTTTATTAGTTAAGCACAGGAGTCAGAACAACTGATATGTGTAAGGATAAAAAAGAGTGGGACTTTGCCCTAGTAGTAACCGTACATTGAGAAAAACCAGAGAGAACTAGGGTAGATAAGGTCTAATTTTTTTTCCTTTATTTTTCTATTCCATACTTTATTATTTAATATTTTTAGTTTTCAGCATTGATTTCCACAAGATTTTGAGTTACAAATGTTCTCTCCATTTCTAACTTCCTCCCCACTCCAAGATGGCATATATTCTGATTAAATAAAGGGGGGACAGGATAGCCCTCCCTTCTGTCACCCCACTTCCCCTCCCCCCATCCCTTTTCACTTTGCTTTCTTGCAGGGCAAGATAGAATCCTATGCCCCATTGCCTGTATATCTTATTTCCCAGTTGAATGCAAAAAACAACTTTTTTTAAAATTTAATTTAAATTTATTTATTTAACATATTTGGTTTTCAGCATTGATTTTCACAACAGTTTGAATTACAAATTTTCTCCCCATTTCTACCCTCCCCCCCACTCCAAGATGGCATATATTCTGGTTGCTCTGTTCCCCAGTCAGCCCTCCCCTCTATGACCCCCCTCCCCTCTCATCTCCTTTTCCCTTCCTTTCTTGTAGGGCAAGATAAATTTCTACACCCCATTCCCTGTGTATCTTATTTTTTAGTTGCATGCAAAAACTTTTTTTTTTGAACATCTGATTTTAAAACTTTGAGTTCCCAATTCTCTCCCCTCTTCCCTTCCAACCCACCCTCCCTAAGAAGTCGAGCAATTCAACCTAGGCCACACATGTATCATTATGTATAACCCTTCCACAATACTCATGTTGTAAAAGACTAACTATATTTTGCTCCTTCCCAACCCATCCCGCTTTATTGAATTTTCTCCCTTGACCCTGTCCCCTTTCCAAAGTGTTTGTTTTGATTACCTCCACCCCCATCTGCCCTCCCCTCCATCATCCCCCCCTTTTATTTTTTTTTTATCTTCCTCCCTCTTCTTTCCTGTGGGGTAAGATACCCAACTGAGTATGTATGGTATTCCCCCTCAGGCCAAATCTGATGAGAGCACAGTTCACTCATTCCCCCCTCACCTGCCCTCTCCCCTCCTCCCACAGAACTGCTCCTTCTTGCCACCTTTATGCGAGATAATCCACCCCATTCTATCTCTCCCCATCTCCTATCTCCTTCTCTCAGTATGTTGCTCTCTCATCCCTTAATTTCATTTTATTTCTTTTAGATATCTTCCCTTCATCTTCAACTCACCCTGTGTCTGCTCTCTCTCTTTTACATATATATACATATATATATATATATATATGTATATATATATAAAAACACACATATATATACACATACATACATATACACATAGATATATACATACATGCACATTCACTTATATATACATAAACATATATATATATATATATGCATATTCCCTTCAACTACCCTAATACTGAGGTCTCATGAATCATACACATCATCTCTCCATGTAGGAATGTAAACAAAACAGTTCAACTTTAGTAAGTCCCTTGCAATTTCCGTTTCTTGATTACCTTTTCATGCTTCTCTTGATTCTTGTGTTTGAAAGTCAAATTTTCTATTCAGTTCTGGTCTTTTCACTGAGAAAGCTTGAAAGTCCTCTATTTTATTGAAAATCCTTATTTTGCCTTGGAACATGATACTCAGTTTTGCTGGGTAGGTGATTGTAGGTTTTAATTCTAGCTCCGTTGACCTCTGGAATATTGCATTCCAAGCCCTTCGATCTCTTAATGTAGAAGCTGCCAGATCTTGGGTTATTCTGATTAGGTTTCCACAATGCTCAAATTGTTTCTTTCTGGCTGCTTGCAATATTTTCTCCTTGATCTGGGAGCTCTGGAATTTGGTGACAATATTCCTAGGAGATTTCTTTTTGGGATCTATTTGAGGAGGCGATTGATGGATTCTTTCAATTTCTATTTTGCCCTGTGGCTCTAGAATATCAGGGCAGTTCTCCTTGATAATTTCTTGAAAGATGGTATCTAGGGTCTTTTTTTAATCATGGCTTTCAGGTAGTCCAATAATTTTTAAATTATCTCTCCTGGATCTATTTTCCAGGTCAGTGGTTTTTCCAAGGAGATATTTCACATTGTCTTCCATTTTTTCATTCCTTTGGTTCTGTTTTATAATATCCTGATTTCTCATAAAGTCACTAGCTTCCACTTGCTCCAATCTAATTTTTAAAGTAGTATTTTCTTCAGTGGTCTTTTGGACCTCCTTTTCCATTTGGCTAATTCTGCCTTTCAAGGCATTCTTCTCCTCATTGGCTTTTTGGAGCTCTTTTGCCATTTGAGTTAGTCTGTTTTTTAAGGTGTTGTTTTCTTCAGTGTATTTTTCAGTATTTTTTTGGGTCTCCTTTAGCAAGTCATTGACTTGTTTTTCATGGTTTTCTCGCATCCTTCTCACTTCTCTTCCCAATTTTTCCTCTACTTCTCTAACTTGCTTTTCTAAATCCTTTTTGAGTTCTTCTATGGCCTGGGGCCAGTTCTTGTTTTTCTTGGAGGCTTTTGTTGTAGGCTCTATGACTTTGTTGTCTTCTTTAGGCTGTATGTTTTGGTCTTCTTTGTCACCAAAGAAAGAATTCAAAGTCTGAGACTGAATCTGGGTGCGTTTTCGCTGCCTGGCCATATTCCTAACCAACTAACTTGACTCTTGAGTTTTTCAGTGGGGTATGACTGCTTGTAGACTAACGAGTTCTATGTTCCACGTTTGGGGGGGAGGTGCCAGCTCTGTCAGACCCGCACTACTCCTTCCCCAAGAACCCCCAGCCCGGGCTGGGCTTAGATCTTCAGCAGGCTGTTGCACTCCTGCTCTGATCCACCACTTAATTCCTCCCACCAGGTGGGCCTGGGGCCAGAAGCAGCAGCAACTGTAGCTGCCCCACCTCCGCTGCCCCTGGGGCTGGAAGCCGAACCACGAACTCCTTCCACTCCCGCAGCTTTTCCCACTAACCTTCTCCGCAGTCTTTGGTGTTTGTGGGTCGAGGGGTCTGGTAACTGCCGCAGCTCACTGATTCAGGGCGCTAGGGCCCCCTCCGCCTGGCTTCTGGTCTGGATGGTCCACGCTGCTCAGGCTGGGCTCTGCTCCACTCCGTTCCCAGCTCCCAGCTCCCAGCTCCCAGCTCTGTGTGGAATAGACCTCACCCAGAGAACATTCAGGCTGTCCTGGGCTGGAGCCCTGCTTCCCTCTGCTGTTCTGTGGGTTCTGCCATTCTAGAATTGGTTCAGAGCCATTTTTTATAGGTTTTTGGAGGGACTCGGTATGGAGCTCACTCTAGTCCCTGCTTACCAGCTGCCATCTTGGCTCCGCCCCCAAAAAACAACTTTTTTTGAGCATCTTTGAAACTTTGAATTCCAAATTCTCTCCCCTCTTCCCTCCCCACTCACTCTCCCTCAAGCAATTTAACATAGGCCACACATGTATCATTATGCAAAACACTCCTATAAACAGTCATGTTGTGAAAGACTAACTATATTTCCCTCCATCCTATCCTGTCCCCCCTTTATTTAATTTTTTCCCTTGACCCTGTCCCTTTTCAAAGGTGTTTGCTTTTAATTACTTCTTCCCCCTATCTGCCCTCACCTTCTATTGCCCCCCTTTCTTATCCCCTTCCCCCTACTTTCATGCGGGGTAAGATAACCAATTGAGTATGTATGTTATTCCCTCCTCAAGTCAAATCCGATGAGAGCAAGATTCACTCATTCCCCCTCACCTGCGCCCTCTTCTCTTCCAATGGACTGCTTTTTCTTGCCATTTTTATGTGAGATAATTTATGCTATTCTATCTCTCCCTTTACCCCTCTCTCAAAATATTGCTCTCTCATCCCTTAATTTGATTGTTTTTGGATATCATCCCTTCATATTCAACTTACCCTGTGCCCTCTGTCTATATATATACACATAAGTATATATATATATATATATATATATATATATATATATATATACACACACACACACACATACATACATACATACACATACACACATACATATATATACATATACATACATACTATATATACATATGCACATATACATACATACACATATACACACATACATACATACATACATACATACATATATATACACCTTCAACTACCTTAATACTGAGAAAGGTCTCATGAATTACACACATCATCTTTCCATGTAGGAATGTAAGCAAAACAGCTCCAATTTAGTAAGTTTCTTATGATTTCTCTTTCTTGTTTACCTTTTCATGCTTCTCTTGATTCTTGTGTTTGAAAGTCACATTTTCTATTCAGCTCTGGTCTTTTCACTGAGAAACCTTGAAAGTCCCCCGTTTTATTGAAAATCCATATTTTGCCTTGGAGCATTATACTCAGTTTTGCTGGTTAGGTGATTCTTGGTTTTAATCCTAACTCCTTTGACCTCTGGAATATCATGTTCCAAGCCCTTTGATTCCTTAATGTGGAAGCTGCTAGATCTTGTATTATCCTGATTATTTTTCCACAATACTCAAATTGTTTCTTTCTGGCTGCTTGCAATATTTTCTCCTTGACCTGGGAACTCTGGAATTTGGCGACAATATTCCTAGAAGTTTTCTTTTTGGAATCTTTTTCAAGAGGCAATCGGTGGATTCTTTCAATTTCTATTTTACCCTCTGGCTCTAGAATATCAGGGCAATTTTCCTTGATAATTTCTTGAAAGATGATGTCTAGGCTCTTTTTTTGATCATGGCTTTCAGGTAGTCCAATAATTTTTAAATTATCTCTCCTGGACCCATTTTCCAGGTCAGTGGTTTTTCCAATGAGATATTTCTCATTGTCTTCCACTTTTTCATTCCTTAGGTTCTGTTTTACAATATCTTGATTTCTCATGAAGTCACTAGCTTCCACTTACTCCAATCTAATTTTTAATAGTATTTTCTTCAGTGGTCTTTTGGACCTCCTTTTCCGTTTGGCTAATTCTGCCCTTCAAAGTATCCTTCTCTTCATTGGAGCTCTTTTGCCATTTGAGTTAGGCTATTTTTAAGGTGTTCTTTTCTTCAGTACTTTTTTGGGTCTCCTTTAGCAAGTCATTGACTTGTTTTTCGTGATTTTCTTTCATCCTTCTCATTTCTCTTCCCAATTTTTCCTCTACTTCTCTTACTTGCTTTTCCAAATCCTTTTTGATCTCTTCCACGGCCTGAGACCAATTCCTATTTTTCTTGGAGGCTTTTGATGTAGGCTCTTTGACTTTGTTGACTTCTTCTGGCTGTGTATCTTGATCTTCTTTGTTACCAAAGAAAGATTCCAAAGTCTGAGTAAGAATATGAATCCGTTTTCATTGCCTATTCTTGTTCCCAGCCAACTACTTGACCCTTGAGTTTTTCGTGGGGGTATGACTGCTTGTAGAGTAGAGAGTACTTTGTCCCAAGTTTAAGGGGCTGTGCTGCTGTTTTTAGAGCTACTTCTACACAGTGAACTCTACCACACCAGCGCTCCTTCTCCCCCAAGAACCTCCAACCCGGACCGTGACCCAGATCCAAGCAGGCTCTGCACTCCCGCTTTGATCCACCTCTTAATTCCTCCCACCGGGTGGGCCTGGGGCTGGAAGCAACTGCAGCTGGACTTCAGTTAGCAGCCTGAAAGCTGCACCACTTCTGTGCCCCTGGGGCCATGGCTGAACGTGCCCTCCTTTCACTCTAGCTGTTTTCCCACTAACCTTCTCTGTTGTCTTTGGCGTTTGTGGGTTGAGAAGTCTGGTAACTGCCACAGATCAATGATTCAGGGCCCTGTGGCTTCTTCCACCTGGCTCCCAGCGTGGGCTCCACTTCATTCCCAGATCTGTGCGATAGACCCTTCCCAGCGACCATCCAGGCTTCCCTGGCCTGGAGCCCTGTTTCCCTCTTCTATTTTGTGGGTTCTGCAGCACTCACTAGAATTTGTTCAGAGCCATTTTTACAGGTGTTTGGAGGAACTGGGGGAGAGCTTAAGCAAGTCCCTGCTTTCCAGCGGCCACCTTGCCTCGGCTCCCAATAAGGTCTAATTTTAACAGTTAAGTGACTATTGAAAAGCTGGAATCCATCCAAGATCACAGATTTAGAGCTTGAAGGAATCCCAGAGGCCATCTACTTCAATCCCATCATTTTATAGATTAGAACTATGAAAAGTAGATAGATTAAGTGAATTATGTAAGGTTACATAAGTAGTCAGTTTTTTGAAGCAATAAGATGACCCTGTGGACAGGGCACTATGCCTGGGGTCAGGAAGACGTGAGTTCAAATCCAGTCTCAGATACTTCCTAACTGTGAATCTGAACAAGTCATCTACCCTCTGTCTGTGTCAGTTTCCTCAACTGTAACATGGGAGTAATAACATTATCCTACCTCATAGTGTCATTCTGAGGGTTAAATGGAATAACATATATAAAGTTCTTAACACAGTGCCTGGCACATAATAGGCACTTAACAAATGTTTCTTCATGACATCCCCCCAAAATGCTTAAAGTTCTGCCCAGCATCATCAAAAAGGTTTAAAGCCAGAGCCAGAGTCATGGTTTACATTGTCACACCTTAGTAACTAATTACCTTGTACCTGATGAGAAGGTCCTGAGTGGACACAGCCTTGGCAGTTTCTCAATTCACAGGAAGGGAGTTTGGTCATAATGACAGCGTTCAGAAGACAGCAAAGCATTAATTAAAACATAACAATTAACACTGGCAGGTTTTAAGGCAAGCATTTATACCTGGGGATCATGGATACCCAATGGATTGGTGAATATATACAGTGATATATGAAATATATGTGAAGAATGCATGCAATATATCCCATAAACTTGGAACACTGAATATTCTGACAACTATATTTTAATATTAGTTTCCTTTGTATTCCTATGGATTTTATTTTATACAGTTAAAAATATTATTCTGAGAAGTGTTAACAGGTTTTGCCAGACTGCTGGAAGGGGTCCATGACACAATAAAAAATTGTTAAACACTGTCTTCTTTAAGACCTACACAAACGCTAGGAAACACTTAGCTTCACTTAGAACTCTATGTATATTTTAAAGGGATGAAACTACATTTAAAATTTATATACATTAGGTTTTTTCCCCCCAAAAATCTTTTAGTGATTGCCATATTCCAATAGATTCAACTAGAAACTTAATTGTACCCCAAATTTGTCCGGTGAGGCACACCAAACAAGAGGCCTTCTTCCTTCGGGAGTCCAATCTCTTAATTACTCTTCTGAATCAAAGCTCTGCTGTGAAGGTCTCTTGTATTATGTATGGGCAGAAATCATTCTCTGGAAGTTTTCACAGGAGTAGTCATTTGCCCACTAGCTTGATTCGTCAGATCAGTTTAGAAGCTTGCACAGTTGAGAGAAGTACTTTTCCTTGAAAGGTGTTAGTTAATTATGATTTGTATCTCTGGCTCTCTTCAAGCGTATGAGTAACTATTCTAGAATCCCCATAGGCACCCTCTGCGGAAGCAATGTAATATGCCTTCACTTACTTCTTGGTGTTAGTTATACAGTGAGTGACTGTGTACAAATGGAATTGATGTTAACATGATTTTGTTATAATGATCTCAAACACTGACATTGTGTTGTGACTCATGGGTGATCAGAAATAAATTGTAAAAGAAAGATAAGAAATGCTTCTTTATCAAAAAGAGAGCACTGGCTGTTTTAGCAGACATTAATAAAGTTCTGAAAGGAACATTACAATCAATCAGATGAGTTTGTTATTAGTAGAGGTGTCAAAACTCTTGTTAATATTTAATTAAAAAAAAAAAACAACAACAACTGGTTGAACCTGTGATTTCATTAGTCTGGCAACCTCCTGGTAGGTGACCCAAGTTAGTACCTACTCTGCAACCTAGTCTTATAGTAAGGGTTTTTCTAACTTCCTTCCTTCCTTCCTTCCTTCCTTCCTTCCTTCCTTTCTTCCTTCCTTCCTTTCTCTTTCTTTCTTTCTTTCTTTCTTTCTTTCTTTCTTTCTTTCTTTCTTTCTTTCTTTCCTTCTTTCTTTCTTTCCTTCCTTCTTCCTTCCTTTCCTTCCTTCTTCCTTCCTTTCTTTCCTCCTTCCTTCCTTTCTTTCCTTCTTCCTTCTTTCCTTCCTTCCTTCCTTCCTTCCTTCCTTCCTTCCTTCTTCCTTCCTTCCTTCCTTCCTTCCTTTCCTTCTTTCTTTCTTTCTTCCTTCCTTCCTTTCTTTCTTTCTTTCTTCCTTCCTTCCTTTCATTCTTTCTTTCCTTTTCTTTCTTTCTTTCTTTCTTTCTTTCCTTCCTTCCTTCCTTCCTTCTTCCTTCCTTTCTTTCCTTCTTCCTTCCCTTCTTTCCTTCTTCCTTCCTTCCTTCCTTCCTTCCTTCCTTCCTTCCTTCCTTCCTTCCTTCTTTCCTTTCATTCATGGACCCTTTGACAGTCTGGTAAAGTCTATGGGCCTTTGCTGAGAATCATCTTTTAAAATGCACAAAATTAAATACATGGAATTATGAAAAAATGTTGAAATAATTTGTTAATGATCTTCCTCAATCTAAGACAATCTCTCTCTCTACTCAGGCATCTGCCTCTGTTTCCATCTCTCTTTCTCTTAAAACCCCATGAAAAATAACTGGAAGGGACAAATCAATACAAATCACGTGCATACTTTTTCTTCTATGACTGTTTTTTTGAAGGCAGAGATTATCTTTTTTTTTGCAGTTTGATGTAGTTTACACATATGCTATTACATAAATGTATTCCAATATTCATTACGGTTGTGGAAGAAGAAACAGATCAAAAAAAACACAAGAAAGAATAAAGTAAGTCAAAAAATATGCTTTGATCTGCATTCATAATCCATTAGGTCTTTATCTGGATATGGGTCGCATTTTCCTTTGCGAGTCCTTTGTACTTCTCTTGGATCATTGTGTTGCTGAGAAAAGCTGAGTCATTCATAGTTGATCATCACAGGACACTGCTGATACTGTGTACTGTGTTTTTCTGGTTCTATTCATTTCCCTCTGCATCAGTTTGTACAAGTCTTTCCAAGTTTTTTCTAAATCCTACCTATTCATCATTTCTTATTGCACAATAATGTTCAATTACATTCATATACCACAACTCGTTTAACCATTCCCCAATTGATGGGCATTCCCTCAATGTCTAATTCTTTAGCTCAGGATTGCTACCCCTGCTTTTTGTTTTACTTGAGGCAAAGCATAATAGATTCTTCTCCAGCCCCTTGCCTTTACCCTGTGTGTGTCTCTGCTTCAAGTGTGTTTCTTGTAAGCAACATATTTTAGGATTCTGTTTTTTGATCCACTCTGCTATCTGCTTCTGTTTTATGGGAGAGTTCATCCCAATTCACATTCACAGTTGTGATTACTACCTGTATATTTCCCTCTGGTCTACTCTTCCTTCCATTTGTCCTCTCTCTTCTTTTACCCTTTCCCACCTCACCAGTGTTTTGCTCCTGTCCTCCTCTTATCCCTCCTGTCAGTCCCTGTCCCCCTACCTCTTTGACCCAATCTCCTCCTGTCCTACTTCCCTGTTGGGTAAGATAGATTTCTATATTCATCTAATTATGTACATTATTCCCTCTTTGAGCCAATACTGGTGAGAGTAAGATTCAAGCAATACCCATCACCCCCCCCCCCACCATCTTCCCCTCCACTGTAACAGGTCTTTCTCTTCATGTGAGATAATTTATCCCATTCTACATCTCACTTCCTTCTGTACCCATTGTATTCCTCTTTTTCATCCCTTAATTTTTTATGTTATTCACTCAATTATTATTATTGTTATTCCCTCATTATACCTATTCCCTGTCTATGCATATTCCTTCTATCTGTGCTATTATTGATAAAGATATTAAGAGTTACAAGTATCATCTTCCTGGGTATGGATGTAAAGAGTTTATTGTTTTATTTTCCATTTTTACTTGTTCATGCTTCTCTTGGGTCTTGATATCAGAGGTCAAATTTCTAGTTTAATTCTAGTCTTCTAATGAAGGCTTGAAATCCTTCTATTTCATTGAATGACCATTTTTTTCTTTTGATGTATTATACTAATTTTACCAGGTAAGTTATTCTTGTTTGTAGTTCTAGCTCCTTTGCCCTCAGGAAGATCATGTTTCATGACCTCTACTCCTTTATTGTTGCAGCTGCCAAGTCCTCTGTGATCCTCATTGTGACTCCCTGATATTTGAGTTGTTTTTTTGTGGCCACTTGCAGTATTTTTTCCTTGATCTGATAGTTCTGAAATTTGGCTGTAATGTTCCTTGGAGTTTTAATTTTGAGATCTCTTTTTTGAGGAAATCAATGGATTCCTTCAATGCTTATTTTGCCATCTGGTTTCAGGACATCAGGGCCTTTTTTCTTGATAATTTCTTGAAAGATGGTTGTGCAGGTCCTCCTTTTGATTATGGCTTTCAGGTAGTCCAATGATTTGGATATTTTCTCTCCTGGATCTTTTTCCCAGGTCATTTTCCCCCCATGAGGAATTTTACATTTTCTTCCTTTTTTATTCTTTTGAATTTATTTGATTGATTCTTGATGTTTCATGGAATCATTACCTTCCATTCAGTCAATTTTAACTTTTAAGGTGTTGTTTTCCTTGATTAACTTTTGTAATTTTTTTTTTCCATTTGGCCAATTGTACTCTTCAAGGAGTAGTTTTATTCAGTAGATTTTTGCATCTCCTTTTCCATTTGGTCAATTCTACCTTTTAAGCAATTCTTCCAAGCTGTTGGCTCTTTGTTCATAATTCTCTTGCATCACCCTCATTTCTTTCCCCAATTTTTCTTCTATCTCTCTTATATGATTTTTGAATATCTTTTTGAGCTCTTCCATGAGTTCTTTCTGGGCTTGGTACCATTTCACATTTTCCTTTGAGGCTTTGCTTATAGGTGTTGTTAGAGGATGCTATTGTCCTCTTCTTAGTTTCTGTCTTGACCTTCCCTGTCACCATAACTTTCTATGGTCAGATACTTTCTTTTGTTTTTTTATTAATCATTTTTTTGGCCTTTTCCTTTTCTTTTAAATTTGAGCTTTGCTCCAGGGGTGGAAGGAGCTCTGTCTTAGGCTTCTTGTGCCAGTGGCTGCAGGCCTTGGCTGTTTACCTGGTGCTGTACTGGTATTGCCCTGAGGACCATGGGGGACCCTTATGTCTGGTGCTGTGTTGAGGGGGTGGGGTGAGAGTGGCTGGCACTGCTGGAGTCTGTAGGTGTCTGGGAGATTACCTCGTGCTAAGCTGGGGTCCTAGTGGTTGTATCTGGCATGGGCTGAGGCCAAGTGGGGCATTTCTGCATTTCCCCAGGGCTACACTGAAGCACATGGATGTCTTGCACCTGGAAATTGCAGGTGTACCCTGAAGTATGTGGAGGTCCAGACACCATGGGACACCCACCTGCCTGTCTAGAGTTGTACTGAAGTATGGGGAGGCCCAGCTGCCAGGGCTTTGACAAACTTCAAATAGATTTAGCTCTTCCCAGCAATGCAATGATCTAAGTCAGTTCCAAAAGATTCATAATGCAAAATGCTATCAACATCCAGAGAAAGAACAACGGAGTCTAAATGCAGCTCAAAGCAGACTGTTTTCTCTTTTGTTGCTGTTCTTGTTTTTTTCTTTCTCATGATTTTTCCCTTTTGTTCTGATTCTTCTTTCACAACATGACTAATGTGGAAATATGGTTAATATGATTGTACACGTATAGCCTATACCAGATTCCATGGCATCTTGGGGAGGGGAGGGAAGGGGGGAAATTTAGAACTCAAAATCTTATAAAAGTAAATGTTAAAAACTGAAAATATATAAGTAAATACATTTTTGTAAATGAGAGATACACACAAACATAAAATAAAAGTCAGGAGTAGAATTTATTATGTAAAAAAGGGATAGTATTTGTTATATCAGACAAAATTAAAGCTAAAATCAGATTTAATAAAAAAAAGAAAAATAGGGAAACATGCTATATTGTCAGCCATATTAATCAATAGTTTTAGACCATGTAAAATAACTCGACAATATTAAAAAAATATGAGAGCATACCTACAGAAACAGACACAGGAACTATACAAATATAAGCACAAAATACCATTTATACAAACAAAGGTAGATCTAAATAATTGAATTAATATTTATTGTACATGGGTGGGTAAAGCTAATATAATGAAAAAATGACAATTTCACCTAATTAATCTATTTATGTAATTCTATGCCAATTAAATGATTAGAAAAAAATCTTACTGATTAGAAAAAAATAACAGGGCTCATTTGGAAGAGCAGAGGGGTCATGAATTTCAAGGAAACCAGGGGAAAATTATGTGAAGGAAATAGATTGAGTAGTATTAGCCCTTAAACAATATTATAAGGTGAGAACTGTGTTGAAGTGTAAAATGGATAATTTTGATTATTTCAAATTAATGTTTTCCTATATGAATAAAACCTTTGTAACCAAGAACAGAGGGAATGAAGAAAAATTGAAGGGGAAAAATATCTTATAGACAATCTCCCAGATAAAATATGACTGGGTCAAAATATTGTTGCGGTGTAGGAAATGATAAGCTGATGGATTTTGAAAAAATATAGAATTACCTAGACTTATAAAGGAAGATGTTATCCACCTATAGAGAAAGAGGTGACAAGTGGAAATAAGAACAATGCAGTTATATATATATATATATATATATATATATACATATATATATATATACACATACATACATACACATACATATGTATATATATACACACACACATTTGACTGTATATGTGTATATGTTTATGCGTATCTATGTATGAGTATATATGTATCCGTATATATACAAACACACACACATATGTAGATATACATATGCATACACATAGAGACACACAGAGACAGAGATAGACACACACATACAAATGTATGTAAATATAAAGTAAAAAATACATTGCAGAGGACAAAAGAAAACATATAAGGAGGCAAAGATTGGACAGCTTTGAAAATAATGTGTGGTGTTTATTTTACAGGTTTTCTTGAAATGGAAATTTATTGCTTTATTTTGAATCCTCTCTTGTGTTCTGCTGCGTACATGGCAATGTTTTTTTTTTCCTTCTTTTCTTATTTTGTATTTAAGTTTAAAATAAATTCAAATATAATGAAAAACAGTTCTATATTGCCTGTGTTCTTGAGGAGTCAACATTTTCACTAATGATTATATAATTTTCCTAGGGGGAAAAATCAACCTATCTACCAAGATATGCACGTCACAGGAGCATAACTGGACTACTAATTTGTTGCTCTGTGTATTTTATTATATTTTATATTCAACTTTTCAAGACATATAGTTTAATGTTGTTTCATGTTTTAATTTAATTTATTCCAACTAAAAAATAAGTTTCTCTCCCTTCTACTCACCCGCCTCATTGCAAAAGAAAAGAAAACTCCCTCATGGCAAATATATATTGTCAAGCAAAAAGAAAAAAGAAAAAAAGGTGTTATTAGAATTTTAAGCCTTTCAAAGTTGCTACACATACAGTATAATGTCAAAATAATGAGGATAAATTATATTGCAGTAATTAAAATTGTGGCTTGATTTTTTTAGAGAAAAGAGAATACTTTTAGTATTTTCTTTGTCATGAATATTAAAGTTAAATTTAACATATTTTCCTTATATGTCATAAATATAATTATCTTCCTCATAATTATGATTACTTGCAAAAAATTATTTTCTTAAAGGTTATATCAAATTGATATTACTCCTTATTCGGAATATTCTTAAACAGAACAAATTTGAAGAGGTATCAAGTACTTCAGAAATCTTTTAGCCCAGTGGTGTCAAACTCAAATACAGAGTCACTAATCAATACATAAGGATCTTTGCCACTCTCATACTGGCTTTGTTTTAAAAAGTAACATTACCTATGTTTTGTTGTATTTTCATTTATTTTGTTAAATTTTCCAATTACATTTTCATCTTTTTAGGCAGAGCATTGTGTATTTGACACTTCTGCTCTAGGTCCTCTTCAGAAAGGAAGGACAAATACAACCCATTCTATAGAGTAGAAAATTCTGGCCCAAATCTATATTTGGGTTCACTGTTCTGAACAGGCTCAGAATCTGAGTCTTTTCACACTGAGGCCATTTTTTTTCTTTTTTTGTTTATTTTGTTTTGTTTTTGTCAGCTAGAGCAGCATATCTCTTAGCAGAATATCCAGTATTATGTGACGTTCTGTATGTTACCATCTAAAACTATATATATATAATTTAGAGAAAGGGGGAAAAAAGAAAAGCATTACAAAAATGTAACCTGTTCCCAATGTTTTTCATTCTGCGAATCTATCAAAAGAGCAAGCCTTTGAGAAAAGGAATCTTTAGCAAAATGTATATATGAGTGTGTACACACACATATATTTGCATATATGTGTTTGTGCTTATATGCACACATATATATGCATCACATCCCTGTCAGGAAATGGAAAAATGTATAATATGTTTTATCATTGGTCCTTTGGAATTGAGACAGCTCATTGTATTAATATAGTTCTTACAGACTTCAAAGTTGTTGTTACAGGAGTTATTCTCCTGGTTTTGCTCATTCCATTCCTCATCAGCTAATAAAAGTGTTTGAAATTATTCTTGTTTTATAATATTGATGTTATTAGGATAAATTGTTCTTTGTGTTCTATTTACTTCATTCTGCATCAATTCTTGTAAGTCCATGTCTCTTTAAAATCATCTATTTCCTCATTTTTTTCACTATCTTATCATAATTCATTTACTACAACATATTTATTATTTTGACCCTTATGACAATACTTTCCCTGTGAGAAAGAATCGCATTGGACACTCACAATTCAACTGTTATCCATTTTCAGTCTACAGTCTTGTTTGTTTACATTTGTTTTTCATTATTGGTTTGCTGTCCAGCCTAACTTTTGGACTTGAAGGCAGTAGGCAATGCTTTGATCCCTACCTTAGACATTTATTAGCTTTGTCACCATGGGCATCTCACTCATTCCCTAAGAACATTAGTTTCCTCCCAAGTGAAATAGAGATAATAATTATACCAACAATCTCATAGAGATTTTATATGTGGAACAAACGGGTATTTCTGGGGTGGGCAGAGCATGCTGAGGAGGGCTTTTCCTTTCTCTTCTGAAAAGGGGCAGACCCAATTCCTCCCATGTCCATGGGGGCAGTCTTTGGGTGTTGTTTTCTATCTGCTTATATCCTCCTATCTTCTCTGCCCCACCTCTCCCTTTCTCTTAAATGTCTACCATGTGGAGATGAGGGTTAGCCTCAATAACCTGCTTTTCAAAATAATTCAAGTTGCTACAAATAAAGATATATTTTTAGTTTTATGCTAGTTCAAAAGTCACTGGGATTCCTATGGTCATGCTATTTTCCTGCAACTTGAGGGAGCTTATTAATATAAATTCTTAATAAAATAAGAAGAGCCTTGAGCACCCAGATGAACTCTTGTTATCTGACTAGAGAAAAGAAGGAAGGAAGTGATGGAATCCTTTCTCCCTCAGCCTGAGTATTCTAACTTCCTTATGGGCCTCACTGAACAGCAGGCATGCCCTGCTTTGTCCATGCAACCTGGCTTTAACCACACCACAGGCCCCCAGACTCAACCATAGGCCTCATTGGACAGCAGGCCCACTGCCTCTAGCTAGCCACTGCCCTCAGATCCAATTCTATTTCCTACAGAAGTGGCATTTGTGTCCATGCTCTCAACTGCAAACACATCATCCATTTAGCCCAAGATAGGACCACAATACCTAACTATCTATCTTGATCAGACAGGGCCACAATAGCCAGCCTATCAGGAAGCAGTACCACCAGCATGTAGACCAGGATGTTTGACCACCAAACCATAGAAGGGGCTGCCCCTAAGATGGTACCTGCATAGTAATAGTGAAGAACTAAGTTACAGTAAACTTATGACATAGAGAGGCTCATTATAATATCATTATCATATATTAATGACCCCCTCCCCCAAAATTAAAAAGCCTTTTTCTGTATGCATTGTGAGTAATTGCATACAAAGTTCCACTGAGTCTGGGACCCCTCCCCTATCACCTAATCCTTCGACAAACCCCTCATATTTGTATATTCTATGTAAATTTTGATTGTATAATCATCATCATACACTCTATAAAATTGCATGTCTTCCTTTACTGAAATTGCTAGCTCCTCTAAGGAACTTAGCCACTCATCAGAGCGTGAAACCTCAAAACCACAACAAATCTCTTTGCTTGGCTTGGAGACAGTCTGAGTCTTTGAAATTCTTTGAGATAACTGGATCATAACACAATTTGACCTCATCAGAAAGAAGGAAGGAAGGAACGAAGGAAGGAAGGAAGGGAGGAAGGAAGGAAGAAAAAAAGGAAGAGATACAATACCTACAGCATGATGGATTCAGGTTTGCTTAAGAGATGTGACATTTCTCTTGGAGGCTCATGCATACCCCAAACTACACTATAATTTGGTGAATGCACATACACATATACATACACACACATACATGCATACATACATACATATGTATGTGTGTCTATACACACACACACACACATATATATATGTATGTTATTGTGTTCAGCCATGTCCAGCTCTTTGTGACCCCATTTTAGATTTTCTTGACTTGGATATAATGGAGCAGTTTTCTATTTTCTTCTCCAGCTCATTTTACAGATGAGAAACTGAGGTAAACAGTGTTAAGTGACTTGCCCAGGGTTATATGACTAGTACTGTCTGAGACCAGATTTGAATTTAAGAAGATGAGTCTTCTTGATTTCCAAGCCCAGTGGTCTATCCATTGGGCCACCTGGCTCTGTGTATGTGTGTGTGTGTGTGTGTGTGTGTGTGTGTGTGTGTGTGTATGTGTGCACATGCTCTTCATATTTATGTAGGATACATTTATATATAAACTTGGTGTGGCCCTCATTAGAAGCCAAACTCTTTGCAAGTGGGGATTGTTTCATTCATTGTATTTATATCCCTGATGCCTAAATGCAATGTCTGGCTCTAGTAGAACCTTAATAAATACATGCTGATTAATTCCTTCAGGAATCACTGAATTAACAGAGATTTAAACTTGGAAAGCGGTATGAGAAGAAGCCTTTATGCAAAATGTGGTGCTTAAGATCCATCTTATAAGAAGACAATCTTTCTCTGAGGGGGAGCAAAGGGGTCATGCATTCCCAAAAGGGGTCAAACATCGATGCAAAAGCATGGAAACTAGAGATGAAGTGCTGTGTATGAGGAATAGAAAGTCAAACTGGGCAGATCACAAAGTGTAGAAAGAGTAATAGCCAGTGAAAATGAAAATACAGATAGGGTCCTATTTTTTCAGGGCTTTAAAAGCTAAATAGAGAAATTTATATTTGATTCTGTATCTAATTGGGAGCCCATGGAGATTGTTGATTATTGAATAATCAGATTTGTGAAAGAAAAGAAAATTACTTTGGTATGAATGGGCAAGATAGACAGGAATGGTGAGAGACTTAAAGAAGAAAAAGAAGAAGAGAGAAGGGGAGAAGAGAAAGGGAGGGGAGAGAAGGGGAGAGAGCAAAGAGAAGAGGAGAGAAAGCTAAAACATCAATTAAGTATTTGCTGTCGAAGGCACTCTGCTAAGTGTTGGGAAAACAAATAAAACAAAAACAAAGTCCCTACACTCAACGAGCTTACATTCCAATATGGAAAGAAAACATTTGAAAGCAAGATTGGGATGGAGGAGGTTATTGGGACGGTCGGGGAGTAACTGAGTATAGATGGACTGGATATCTCATAAAATGGTGGTCTGAGCCCAGGAGTAGAGGATCATAGGGTTGGAGTCATCCCCAAGTTAGAAGGCCGTTGGTTGGTAAAGGAGTGGAAAATTTCAGCACTGGGCATGGAGCCAGGAGTAAAGTGGCCATCAAAGCATTATATTTTGATGTTATATATTTACTTCCTCTCTGTGGACAATGAGTATATCTTCTTTTGCAAGTATTCTTGGCTGAGTAGAATAGTAGAAAGACAGCTGGATAACAACTCAGAGAAAGGGGGTTCAAATTGTGTAGCCACTACTTTCTACCTATGTGATGTTAAGTCATTTTCTCTCTCGGCCTCATTTTTCTTCATCCTTAAAGTGAAATGGACTGTATGGCCTCAAGGTCCCTTTCTGCTTTAGATCTATGATCTTATGTACCCAGGCTGATTACCTATTCAAAGAGGACATTTTCTTTTTCTTTCTTTCTTTTTTTTGGATAGCCTTATTTAGACCATTTAGAAGTGTTCCTAGGAGGCAGGAGTGTGACCTACTTCGAGCTGTTTGGTCTCTGGAAATGTGATCCCTGTTCAGGCAAAAAGGCAGAAATGAGAAGAGAGCTTGGATGGAATCCTTGAAGTCATTCGCAAACTCTATAATTTCACTGGCAAGGCATTCAGCATGCCCTGAAATAGAGAGCTCTCAGTTAAAACCAAGTAAAAAGATTCTGAGGTTAACAGATGGAGTGAACATGAGAAGAGAGCCACAATGTAGTTGCCCTTCAGGATTCTGATCTTTAACAAGTCACTTTAAGTGCACATTTTGAGTGCGGACAAGATAAACCATGTGAATGGGGAACAATTCTCACTGGATTTCTGAGAGTAACATGCAGGCTCAGAACAGATACCTAGAAGGTCAAAATTATGATGTGAAATTAGTATGTACATGAGCGATACCTAATTTCACTATTTTTTTCTTTATGCTTCTTCCTTACTGTGGTATTTGTAAAATGATCTTTTCATTACTCAAGGGACAGCCTTCCATTGATTGTCCTTTCTATTTATGTAAGTTTTTGTTATTACCACATTAGTACTCTGTATATTAGGTTTCCCCTAATTTTGCATTAAATCAAATAATTTAGAGTTGAGCTCCCATTCAAACAAAGATTATCTGCAAAATCGAATTTTGCAGCTATCAGGGAATGATCCAACATTGGAATCTCTTTGTTGTTCTTATTGAAACTCAATCTCTATATCTTAACCACGTTGGAAGTGTATGGGACAGAATTTTCAAATGACAGGAGAGACATCTTTAGGAGAAGCAAAGTGAATTTATTTTACAAACCTTGCAAGATTTGGGCACACCTCCATAATGGAGGAGGCGAGGAAAAAGGGAATGCTGCCTTAATTTATACTCTTAATGAAAAGATTTCCACCCACCTCTATCCTTTCTCACCATTGGCTGGGAGGCGGGCTTACAATCTAGGTGCGAAAAACTAGACAGAGAACTAGGGGACCAAGGTTGATCTGGTCCATTCAGGTTTTCCCTATCCAGAGCTCAACTGCCAGGGGTGGTGTCAGAAAGTCTAGGAGAAGAAATGAGGAGGGGGGAGCGGGCAATTCCTTAGGCCTCATTCAACTCAGGTCACAGTGACCTTTTCCTTATTTGGTCACAGTGACCCTTTCCTTATTTGGTCACAGTGACCCTTTCCTTATTTGGTCACCGGGCCCCTGCCACTTCAGGCCCTGACTTTCCAGAGTCACTACAAGGTTATATTCTAAGCCTCTCATACTCCCTCAGACATTCCCTATTTCAGAAATATGAGAAGAATATAACCCCTGTATTTTTACCTTGTGAAGTCTTCACAATTTACCCTTCCCATTCAGGCGTATGGGACCAATTCTAATGCTAATACATGCAGATGCTTTATCCTGTTCCATTTTTCCATAGTGGATCCATTCACTCCTTCTTAGATGGCCTTGTCACCCTCTGTTCCTAGGAAGCTTACCACATTAGTTCTGGGCTTAATGAGTTCCTCAGGCTATACTCCTTGGGATTTCACCAAGCTCCAGAAACTTCTCCAGTTTGCCCCACTACCCCTCTCTCCTTTTAGCTTCCTTTTCTTTGTTGTCTTCCCAATAGTGTGTATATTCCTTGTGGGCAGGGACTGTCTTTTTTTGTTTGTATTTGTATTGCCATCATCTAGCACTGTACCTGACACATAGTAGATGTTTAATATGTCTTGTTGATTTGATTTGACTAAACAATTCCAATGAGTTATGTCAAGGTAGTTAGGTTTGCAGGGAGATAATGTTGGGCCTGGAGTCAGGAAGACCTGAATTCAAATCTGACATTAGATACTTAGTTGTATACCCCTACACGACTCATTTAACCTGTATTTACCTGTTTCCTCAACTGTAAAATGGGGATCATAATAGCACCTACTCGACAGAATTGTCAGGAGGACAAAATGAGATAAAATTAGTATTTCTGGCACAGGGTAGGTGCTAGATACATTCTTAGTCCCTCCCTCTCTCCCTAAAGGGAGTGGATTAGAGAGGAATCATGGGTCTACTGTAGAGGGCTCTGAGCAAGCCAGATGTCCAGGGAGATTTGGCTTTAACTGTATCTCCTAGAATTTCTTTGTACTCTTAAAGGTGGGAGAAGATAAAGGGTGGCCACTAATTCCAAGTACTCTTGGCACTTCTGGAAAGGAAATGGATGAAAACACTGGAAAGAGCCCTGGATTTGAGTCAATGGATTTGGGTTAAATTCATGACTCTGATATTTATTTCGTTTGTGAACTTGGGCATAACTATTGAGATAAACAGTTATCTGGGTCTCAGATTCTTCACATGTAAGATAATGGCAATTGACTAGATGATCTATAAAGTGTCTTAAGATGCTAAAGCTTAACTTTATGATACTACAGCTTAACTATCTGATCACCAAAATACATAGGGGATTATATAGAAAGATAAGCACTTGATCTATGCACACAGATATTTATTATAATGTCTTGCAGTACTAGGAAAAATGACAACAACTACTTAATTTTGCAATTAGGAACTGGATTAGATCAGGGAAGGTAGTAGGAGGTCTGACTAACTTCTCAGACCAAAGGAATTCTCCAAGGTTACCTTTATTCTTAAGCTCTAAATCTATAATATTTGAGGTTAAAGCAGTAAAATTGTAAACAACACATATTTCATCCCACTCTTCAGTATTTCCTCAATATTCTACTCAACCAATTGGTGGGTTGGGGATAAATTGACCTGAAAATGTCTCTTGGTGAGATGTATCCCAGGATTAAAAATCACCACTTTAGTAAACTAAAATTGAGACCTGGGGATGTTTTTTTTTAAATGTGCTTTATTGTCTTTAGCTACTCCAAGTCATTTGAGAATAAGAGGATTATGAGGATGGAGTAGCAGATTGAGATTTGGTAGGAGAGGCCGATTTTCCCTCCATCTCTGTTATTCCAGGTTTGTTGTTATTCATTCATCCCATCAATATTGGCCAATGATTCAAGTCCAAGAGCTCTCTCCATTGGTTCTCTAAACAATTTTCATCAGAGAGAACATTTCAATGTCAAATTGAGGACTGTATTTTATCCTAGAGTCAGTAGGAAGCCAGAGGAGCTTCTTGAGTAGGCAACTGACCTATGCAGACTTTATTTAGGAATATTGATTTGGCAGCTGTGTGGAGATAAGGATTGGAGAAGAAAGAAATTGGAGTCAGGAATAAGAATTAGAATCCAAGCAACAATTCATGAAGGCCTGAACTAGGTTGTTAAGTTATGTGAATAGAGAAATGGGGACAGATGTGAGAGAAATTTTGGAGGACATATCAACAGTAAATGACAACTGATTGGATGTGGGCACTAAAGGACTGAAGGATGGTTGAGAACCTATGTGATAAAAGAATTAAGAGGTATCTAGGTGGAATGATGGATAAAGGCTTAGCCTCAGAATTAGAAAAAAAAACCTCAGTTAAAATCTTGCTTCCTGCTTGAACATTTTCCTTTTATTACTCCTCCTTCATATCTCTATTTTCTTTCAAGGTTTAGCTCAAATGATAACTCCTACTCTAGGCCTATACTCATCCCTTCAGCCACCTGTGCCCCTGCCCCAAATTGGTTTGTATTTTTTTTTGTATATATTTTGTGCTTACTCATTTGTGTTCATATTGTTTTCTCCTGATAGAATGTAATTTTCTTGAGGATAAAAGTGGGTTTTTTTTGTTTTGTTTTGTTTTTCATTTTTGAATTTCTAATACTGAGCACAGTTACTAACACATAGTAGGTTCCTCATAAATATTTGGATTTATCATGGATAGATTCACTCCAACATATTATATCCACATGTCAGTTTCATCTTTCTTCTCATTTGTGGAAGGAATTTTACCTTTCCTCTTTCAAACTTGCATACCCTTTCTGGACCATACTCCCTTCTCAGTTTTTTTAGATATTTCCCACAATTACTTTTACCATTTCTCCTATTTTTTTTTCTCCTAGCTTTAAACATATTCAATTCCCCATTTTATCCAAGACAAACAAAACTGAAACCTTCACTTAACCCTGCTGTTCTTTCTAAGTCATGTTTTATTTTTCTTACTTTTGCTAACAAAATAATTGACCATGTGATCAATAATTTTTGCTTCTATTTTCTGTCATCTGTTATTTTCTTAATGCCCTTGATTTCTGTTTCATCCATTCCACCCAAATGCTTGTCAAAATCAACAGTGACCTGCTTCTTGCCAAATCCAATAGTCTTTTCTCAGTCCTTATCAACTTCTCTGAAGTATTCATAGAATCATAGCATTTTGACCTGGAAAGAATTTTTTCTTCTAAAACCACAACAACATCAATAACAACAAAAAAACAACTTTTTAAAAAAATTGAATATGCTCCCACTTATAAATGGGTGGGAGTTGAAGGGAGCTAGAATTTGTGTGTGTGGACACATCTACCAACTCCATTTATAATCAGAGTTAAGAAAATCATTAAAGAAAATATCACATTTAAAATGTGGGGGAAGGAATATAAAGCAGAAAGTGGGGTGAGCTATGATTAAAATTACAGGGCCTCCAAGCTGGAAGTCAGAACATAAGAATAGGGGTTTTGTCTTCTTTAACACAAGAATAATTAAAAGATCAAAAGAAGTTTGGGAAGGACAGAAGAAAGTTTGGGGATATTGGAGGTCAGAAATGCTTTGTCAAATGGGTGAAGAAATGGCCTTACCTATACGACTGCATAGCCCCAGCCCCCATCCCCACCCCATCCTCTCCACCCTGTCTCTAGTTTGGCAGAAAGGAGATAGCTCATTTCTTTCTTCCAATCATAAGATTCAGTCATATTGAGAACAATTTGAAAATTCAGGCAGGAGGTTGGGCAGGTTGGACCTAGAAGGCTCTCCCCCACTTTCCCTCCAGAGAAATCACTGAGCAGCCCACAAGAGTCTCTGCTAGAAACCAGTGCTTCTTTACTTTCTCATAATGGTTTGCTTATAATTTGTGCTTGATCCCCATTAGCTTTTTCAAGAGACTTTCCATGGAGATACAGATATCATTTTGCTCTTGAGGATTACATTCTTTTTCCTTCTCCCATCCCTAACTTTAATTACATCCCAGAGTTCTGCTTTTGGTCTTTTGCTGTTGACTTGGTGTGTCGATCTCCTCATAGGGCTTCAATTGTCTTTTGATGTGGTTGACTCTTAAGCCTACATGTCAAGCTTTGGCTTATCATTACTACTCCATTCTCATACTTAATCCTTCATTCATTCTTTTCTAAAGTTTATAAAATAACTTTGCTCTCAACATCCCTGTTAGTAACGTAGTGCAGTTACTATCATCCCCATTTTTATAAATGAGGAAAATGAAGAGCAAAAAAAAAATAAACTCTATAAATCAACCAACCCAGAGGTCAGAACTATGAAAAATGGTGTAAGGGAGAGAGGCAGGAAAGATTTATCTTCAATGTAAGGAAAAACTGTCTAATAATTACAATTGTCCCAAGGTCATATAGGTTTCCATTAGTTGCTTCACAAATGGTTTTTTGCTTAATTGATTGTTATTCTAATGGCATCAAGGATTTTTTCACTTGGATGTTCCATCATCACCTCAGACACAAAATGTCTGAAGATGAACCCATCATATTCCTCCTTATTGGCTCCTATTTCAAACTCTTTTATCTCCGATCTTGATAGACCCATTATTCTAGTCAGCCAGGATCAAAACCTTTTAACATCCTTGAATCATCATTCCCTTTCATTATCTATAAGCAGTGACACAGTAAGTCCTTTCAGTTTTTCCTTTGATTTATATTCCACTCATTTCAATCACTGTCTCTCATTTCTTCTCCTTTCCCACTGCCATTATGCACATTTAGGTTGCAGAATTTCAGATTTATAAGGGAACTCATGGAATACTGACTTGTTCAGAATAGACACTTAAGAAATATTTGTTTAATTTTAGTGTGAATCTTATCCAATATGAACCTGAGCAGTAATCCCTCCTAAAGGATTTCCCAAATCATCCAGCCTTCGGAGAAATATATTTAGATAAATCAAAGTCAATGTCATGTGAAAGGCAATCCGTTTGACTTTGGGTCATTTTAATTGTTAGAAAGATTAAAAAAAATTTTATTGCACTGACCATAAACCTATATCTCTAGTACTTCCATTACTCTATTGTTCCTGGTTCTACCATTTGAGTTGATTGATCTATAGGGCTGACCACTCTGTACCTCAGTTTTCTCATCTATAAAATGAGGATGATAATAATTTCATTACCTCCAGCTCACGGGATTATTGTAAACAAAATGCTTGGAAATGTTAAAGTGAACAAATGAAGTAAATAAGTGGATGAGAAGAACTCATTACATTCTTTTATATATAATGAGGACTGAGCTATTATACTGTAAGTACTAGAAATTCAACTACAAAGACAAAAGAATTCCTTCCTTGTTATGAAAAGAGCTCACATTCTAGTAAAAAGGTACAGTACAGGGGGCAGAGCCAAGATAACAGCTGGAAAGCAGGGGCCTTGACTAGGGCTCTCCCCCAGGACCCTCCAAACAACAATAAAAATGGCTCTGAAAAAATTCTAGAACTGCAGAACCCATGAAATAGCAGAGGGAAGCAGGGCTCCAGACCGGGACAGCCGTTGCTGGGTAAGGTCTATCACATAGGGAGCTGGGAGTGGAGTGGAGCAAAGACCAGAGTGGGCTGTGCCTAGACCAACCAGACAGAGAGCCAGGCAGAACAGGCCCTAGCACCCTGCATCAGTGAGCTGTGGCAGTTACCAGACAAACACCAAAGACAACAGAGAAAGTTAGTGGGAAAAGCTGCGGGGACAGAGTGAAAGCAGTTCGGGGTTCCGCCACCACCCCAGGAGCAGCAGAAGTGGTGAAGCTACAGAACTACAGCTGCAGTTGCTTCCAGCCCCTGGCACACCTGGTGGGAGGAATTAAGTGGCAGATCAGAGTGGGAGTGCAGAGCCTGCTTAAGATCTGAGTCAAGGTGCGGGTTGGCAGTTCTTGGGGGAGGAGAACCACTGGTGTGGCAGAGCTTGCTGTGAGAAATAGCTCTGAAAACAACAGTGCATCCCCTCAAGCTTGGAACAAAATACTCTCTACTCTACAAGAATTCATATCCTGATGAAAAACTCCAGGGTCAAGTAGTTGGCTGGGAACATGGCCAGGCAGTGAAAACGGACTCAGATTCAGAATCAGACTTTGGAATCTTTCTTTGGTGACAATGAAGACCAAAACATACAGCCAGAAGTCAAAAAAAGTCAAAGACCTTACATCAAAAACCTCCAAGAAAAATATGAACTGGTCTCAGGCCATGGAAGAGCTCAAAAAGGATTTGGAAAAGCAAGTTAGAGAAGTAGAGGAAAAATTGGGAAGAGAAATGAGAATGATGCCAGAAAACCATGAAAAACAAGTCAATGACTTGCTAAAGGAGAACCAAAAAAACACTGAAGAAAACACCACCTTAAAAAATACACTAATTCATATGGCAAAAGAGCTCCAAAAAGCCAATGAGGAGAAGAATGTCTCAAAAGGCAGAATTAGCCAAATGGAAAAGGAGGTCCAAAAGACCACTGAAGGAAATACTACCTTAAAAATTATATTGGAGCAAGTAGAAGCTAGTGACTTTATGAGAAATCAAGATACTATCAGAAAGAATCAAAGGAATGAAAAAGTGGAAGACAATGTGAAATATCTCATTGGAAAAACCACTGACCTGTAAAATAGATCCAGGAGAGATCATTTAAAAATTATTGGACTACCTGAAAGCCATGATCAAAAAAAGAGCCTAGATATCATTTTTCAAGAAATTATCAAGGAGAACTGCCCCGATATTCTCGAGCCAGAGGGCAAAATAGAAATTGAAAGAATCCAAAGATTGCCTCCTAAAAAAGATCCTAAAAAGAAAGCTCCTAGGAACATTGTCACCAAATTCCAGAGCTCCCAGATCAAGGAGAAAATACTGCAAGCAGCCAGAAAGAAACAATTTGAGTATTGTGGAAACACAATCAGAATAATACAAGATCTAACAGCGTTTAAATTAAGGGATCAAAGGGCTTGGAATATGACATTCTGGAGGTCAATGGAGTAAGGATTAAAACCAAGAATCACCTACCCAGCAAAACTGAGTATCATGCTCCAAGGCAAAATATGGATTTTCAATAAAATAGAGGACTTTCAAGCTTTCTCAGTGAAAAGACCAGAGCTGAATAGAAAATTTGACTTTCAAACACAAGAATAAAGAGAAGCATGAAAAGGTAAACAGGAAAGAGAAATCACAAGGGACTTACTAAAGTTGAATTGTTTTGTTTACATTCCTACATGGAAAGATGATCTGTATAATTCATGAGACCTCAGTATTAGGGCAGCTGAAGGGAATATAAATACATACATGCATGCATGCATGCATACATACATACATACATGCATATATACATATATACCTATACATATAGACAGAGGGCACATGGTGAGTTCAATATGAAGAGATGATATCTAAAAAAATGAAATCAAATTAATGGATGAGAGAGGAATATATTGAGAGAGGAAGAAAGGGAGAGATAGAATGGGGTAAATTATCTCACATAAAAATGGCAAGAAAAAGCGGTTCTGTAGGAAGGGAAGAGGGGTCAGGTGAGGGGGAATGAGTGAATCTTGCTCTCATCAGATTTAACCTGAGGAGGGAATAACATACACACTCAATTGGGTATCTTACCCCACAGGAAAGAAGGAGGAAGGAGATAAAAAAGGGGGTATGATAGAAGGGAGGGCAGATAGGGGGAGGAGGTAAGCAAAACAAACACTTTTGAAAAAGGACAGGGACAAGGGAGAAAATTGGATAAAGGGGGATAGGATAAGATGGAGCAAAATATAGTTAGTCTTTCACAACATGACTGTTGTGGAAGGGTGTTGCATAATGATACACGTGTGGCCTATGTTGAATTGCTGGCCTTCTTAGGGAGGGTGGGTGGGGAGGTAAGAGGGGAGAGAATTTGGAACTCAAAGTTCTAAAAGAACATGTTCAAAAAAAAGTTTTTGCATGCAACTAGGAAGTAAGATATACAGGCAATGGGGCATAAACATCTATCTTCCCCTACAAGAAAGTAAGAGAAAAGGGGATGGGAGGAGTGGGGTGACAGAAGGGAGGGCTGACTGGGGAATGGGGCAATCAGAATATATGCCATTTTGGAGTGGGGAGGGGGGTAGAAATGGGGAGAAAATTCATAATTCAAACTCTTGTGACAATTAATGCTGAAAACTAAAAATATTAAATAAATAAATAATGATTTTAAAAAAAGATACAACACACATAAATGAGTCATGGTCAGAAAAAATGCTTTAATTTGTGAGGTAAATGTGATAGTGAGTAGACTCACAGGGTAATCAAGTTATTTTAAATTTAATTTTTAGTTTCAAGTTCTTTCCCTTCACCTACATCTTTACCCATTGAGAAAGCAATAAATAAAATGTCCCTTATACATATTTTTGCATTAACCTTGTTCCAAAAGAAGTAAGGAAAATAAATAAAAACAAAAATATTTAAATCTATATTTTGAGATTATTAGTTCACAGTCTGGAACTGGACAGCATTTTACTTAATGATCCTTTGGAGTTTTGGTGGTTCATCATATTGTCTGGCATTACTAAATTTTTCACAGTTGATTATCTTTACAATGTTGCTGTTACTGTTGCAGATAGTTCTCCTGGTTCTCACTCCACTTTGTACCAGCTCTAAGTCTTCACAAGTTTTTTTTTTGTGTTTTCCTGAAACCATAGCTTTTATTATTTCTTGCAGCATGATAGTATCTACCACATTTATACTGTTCAGTGTAACTAATTCAGCCATCCCCCCTTTCCCCTCCAATTGAATGGTATCCCTTCATTTTCCAGCTCTTTGCCACCAGAAAAAGAGCTGATGTGTATGCACACACACACACACACACACACACACACACGCACATATAGGTCTTTTCTTTTTTCTTTGTTCTCTTTGGGATGTTGACCTAGTAGCAGTATTGCTGAATCAAAGGGTATGCACAATTTCATAGCCCTTTAGCAATACACACACACACACACCCATATGTGTGTGTATACACACACATGCACACACACACACACACACACACACACACACGCACACACACACACACATAGTCCAAAATGGTTAGACTGGTTCATAGATCTACCAGCAGTGCATTAGTATACCTATTTTCTCACACTCTTCCAGCATGTGTCATTTTCCTTTTTGGTCATCTTGGCCAATTTGAGGGGTGTGTGGTATTCATTCAGAGTTATTTTAATTTGCATTTCTCTATTCAGTAGTGATTTAGAACATTTTCAATGAGTATTGATAGTTTGATTTCTTCCTCTGGAAACTTCCTCTTTATGTCATTTGACTATCAATTGAAGAATGGCTCATATTGTTATAAATTTGGGTCAGTTCTCTACATATTTGTCAAATGAGAACTTTATTAGAGAAATTTGCTGAGAAAATTCTTGTTTTCCTGCTTTTCTTCTCATTTGAGCTGCATTGGTTTCGTTTGTGCAAAAAGATTTTGACTTTATGTAATCAAAATTATCCATTTTACCTCTCATTAATTTTTCTATCAATTGTTTAATCATGAATTCTTTCCTTATCCAGAGGTCTGATGGTTAATTTATTCTATACTCATCTGATATATTTTATATATCATTCTTTCTGTCTAAATTGCATAGCTACTTTGTGGTTTTGTTAGTATATAATGTGTGATGTTGTTCTATGTTTAATTTCTGCCAGACTAGTCTCCTGGTTTCTTAGCAGAGAAACCTTATTTTGCCAGATATTAAGTTCTTGTCCCAATAACTGGTATTTTGGGTTTAATCAAACATTGGGTTGCTGTGCTCATTTGCTTCTGTACATTGTATACCTAATCTTTTCTGTCGATCAAATACTATTTCTTAGATAATACCGGAGTATTTTTTTAATGTTTACTGCTTTGTAATATAGTTTGAAATCTGGTACTTCTAGGCCTCTTAACTTCATATTTGTTTTTCCCTTTTGTTGATTTATTTCCCATTTATTGATTCCCTTTGTAGTCTTGATTTTTTATTCCCTAGATAAATTTTTATTATTTTCCTAACTCTGTAGCATAGATAAATATGTGTATATACATATATACATGTATGTATACACACACATATATACATACAAATATGAGTATATGTATTTGCACATGTATACACACACATTAGGATAGTACCTAGGTCAAAAAGTGGATAAAGCACTGCACCTAGAATTAGGAAGAATTGAGTTCATGTCCATCATCAGGCACTTATTAAGTATGTTATCCTGGCCAAATCATTTAACCTCTGTCTGTTTCAGTTTACTTTACTATAAAATGGGAATAATAAAAAGTACCCAACTCCTAGCTGTAAGGGTCAAATGAGGTCACATTTGTAAAGGACTTAGAATACTACTTGGCACTTAGTAAACACTTAAGGAAAGCTGGTTTCTACACCTTCCCCAGGTTCCAAAAGTATGTGGATTGAGCCACCAGAGCATTATCTCAGGAGGCCTGGTGGTAGTAGTGGCTGGGTATATGAAAAATAAATGACCCGGTTGGAGTTGGATGATCAGGTGACCTATGAATCCTGGTTGGAGCCTGGTTGTGAATTTGTAATGGCTTACTCACCAATCATGATAGCAAGTTTCCAAAGCAGAGGTTCCAAAACTGAGTGGGTTAACTGAGGGCATAAATGCTACATATAAGATTATTATCCATAATTCACAAGTCTCAGCAACAAACGCCTCTTTTGCTCAGGTTGTAGTAACTGGGTTCCTAATTTTTTTCCTGCAAAGTAAAAAGAACTCTCCCTGGTTCACACAGATCAATAAAGCAACCTTAGGAAACCATAGGTCAGGTATACTACAATGTGAAGTGAGGTGGGGTGGATGCAACAAATACCCCATACATAAATAATTTGGCAGGCTTTTTTTAAAATCATAGATGCCTCTTTTAAACATTGAACACTTTAATTAATTAAAATGGGATTGAGTGATGATCTGCCACTCAAGTAACACCCTCACCTGAAACTATTCAGTTCTAAGGGGAAGCCAATATCACCAGCCAAGCACCTTTTAGAGTTCTGTTTAGGTGGTGAAATAAAGCAAGATAACAAGTGCTCCTCACTGTATTGCTTGAATTTTCTTGTTTTTGCTCTTTTTGTCTCTTTTCTTTAGCTGATTTATATTGGTTCCCAGCAAGGTAGAACAGGCCATCTGGAATTTTTTTCCACTTATTTAGAGGTCCGTACAGTGCTAACCTTTTCCCTATCAGTAGCTCTTAGCAAACCCTTCTCCCAAATGCTCAAAGCTTCTCAAAGATCTTTTCCATGGAATGAGTTTGGTCCAACTATTATATGGCTTCAGGTTGACCAATAGACAGCCAGGCAACCAAATTTCCAATTTCTGGAAAGCCTGGTCAGCTCTCTAGCAGCTGCATCACCAGGGCAACCACTGTATGCCTAAGAACAAGAACTTCCAAGCTGCTGTGGAGAAAGCACCACATGTATATATCTCCCTGAATTTGTTGTAGCTGAAGAGAAAGCCAAGTGTTATGATGACTAGGAGTAAAGAAACTTGTACAGCTGACATGTGAAGATGGATTCCCTCAATCGATTCAGTTTGGGAAGGAAGCCTAAGACTCATGGTTGAACGTAATTTCCTTGAAATGCAAATTAAAAAAACTCTGATGAACCACCTCACGCATAGCAGTTTGGCTTATATGACAGAAAAGGAAAATGATAAATGTTGGAGTGGATGTGGGAAAACTGGGACATTAAGGCATCATTGGCAGAGTTCTGAACTTATCCAATCATTCCAGGGAGCAATTTGGAATTGTACCCAAAGGGCAATCAAACTGCGCATACCTTTGGATCTGGCAGTACCACTACTAGGTGTTCATTCAAAGAGATAAAGTTAAGGGGAGAGGGGAAGGACCCACATGTACAAAAATAATTATAGCAACTCTTTTTTCAGTACCAAAGAACTAGGAATTGAGGGAAAGTCCGTCAATTGGGGAATGACTGAACAAGTTGCAGTAGTAGTGGAATACTATTGTGCTATAAGAAATGATAAGCAGGCAGATTTCAGAAAAGCCTAGAAAGACTTACATGAACTGATTCAAAGTGAGAGGCTCAGAACTGGAACTGGGAGAACATTGTACACAGTAAAAGAACCATTGTATGATGATCACCTATGAATGGCATAGCTATTTCCAGCAATACAATGATCTATATCAACTCCAAAGGTCTCATGAGGAAAAATGCTGTTCACACTCAGAGAAAGAAATGATGGAGTCTGAATGCAGACTGAGGCATACTATTTTCACTTTCTTTATTTTTTTGTTTTTTTTTTTAAATTTTGATCAGTTTCTTCTTTCACAACCTGACTAATGTTTTTTTTTTTTTTAAATGCAATTTATTTATTTAACACATTTGGTTTTCAGCATTGATTTTCACAACATTTTGAATTACAAATTTTCTCCCCATTTCTACCCTCCCCCCCACTCCGAGATGGCTTATATTCTGGTTCCCCAGTCAGCCCTCCCCTCTATCACCCCCCTCCCCTCTTATCCCCTTTTCCCTTCCTTTCTTGTAGGGCAAGATAAATTTCTACGCCCCATTGCCTGTGTATCTTATTTTTTAGTTGCATATAAAAACTTTTTTTGTTTTTGAACATCTGATTTTAAAACTTTGAGTTCCAAATTCTCTTCCCTCTTCCCTTTCCACCCACCCTCCCTAAGAAGTTGAGCAATTCAACCTAGGCCACACATGTATTATTATGTATAACCCTTCCACAATACTCATGTTGTGAAAGGCTAACTACATTTTGCTCCTTCCCAACCCATCCTGCTTTATTGAATTTTCTCCCTTGACCCTGTCCCCTTTCCAAAGTGTTTGTTTTGATTACCTCCACCCCCACCTGCCCTTCCCTGCATCATCCCCCCGCCTTTTATTTTTTTTTTTTATCTTCCTCCCTCTTCTTTCCTGTGGGGTAAGATACCCAACTGGGTATGTATGGTATTCCCCCTCAGGCCAAATCTGATGAGAGCAAGGTTCACTCATTCCCCCCTCACCTGCCCTCTCCCCTCCTCCCATAGAACTGCTTCCTCTTGCCACCTTTATGCGAGATAATCCACCCCATTCTATCTCTCCCTATCTCCCTCTCTCAGTATGTTACTCTCTCATCCCTTAATTTCATTTTATTTCTTTTAGATATCTTCCCTTCATCTTCAACTCACCCTGTGTCTGCTCTCTCTCTTTTACATATATATATATATATATATATATATATACACATAAAACACATATATACACATATATACACATACATACATATATACATAACAACACATTCACATATATATATATATATATATATATGTATACATGCATATTCCCTTGAACTACCCTAATACTGAGGTCTCATGAATCATACTCATCATCTTTCCATGTAAGAATGTAAACAAAACAGTTCAACTTTAGTAAGTCCCTTGCAATTTCCATTTCTTGATTACCTTTTCATGCTTCTCTTGATTCCTGTGTTTGAAAGTCAAATTTTCTATTCTGTTCTGGTCTTTTCACTGAGAAAGCTTGAAAGTCCTCTATTTTATTGAAACTCCATATTTTGCCTTGGAACATGATACTCAGTTTTGCTGGGTAGGTGATTCTAGGTTTTAATCCTAGCTCCGTTGACCTCCGGAATATCGCATTCCAAGCCCTTCGATCTCAATGTAGAAGCTGCCAGATCTTGGGTTATTCTGATTGGGTTTCCACAATACTCAAATTGTTTCTTTCTGGCTGCTTGCAGTATTTTCTCCTTGATCTGGGAGCTCTGGAATTTGGCAACAATATTCCTAGGAGATTTCTTTTTGGGATCTATTTGAGGAGGCGATCGATGGATTCTTTCAATTTCTATTTTGCCCTGTGGCTCTAGAATATCAGGGCAGTTCTCCTTGATAATTTCCTGAAAGATGGTATCTAGGCTCTTTTTTTGATCATGGCTTTCAGGTAGTCCAATAATTTTTAAATTATCTCTCCTGGATCTATTTTCCAGGTCAGTGGTTTTTCCAAGGAGATATTTCACATTGTCTTCCATTTTTTCATTCCTCTGGTTCTGTTTTATAATATCTTGATTTCTCATAAAGTCACTAGCTTCCACTTGCTCCAATCTAATTTTTAAAGTAGTATTTTCTTCAGTGTTCTTTTGGACCTCCTTTTCCATTTGGCTAATTCTGCCTTTCAAGGCCTTCTTCTCCTCATTGGCTTTTTGGAGCTCTTTTGCCATTTGAGTTAGTCTGTTTTTTAAGGTGTTGTTTTCTTCAGTGTATTTTTCAGTATTTTTTTGGGTCTCCTTTAGCAAGTCATTGACTTGTTTTTCATGGTTTTCTCGCATCCTTCTCATTTCTCTTCCCAATTTTTCCTCTACTTCTCTAACTTGCTTTTCCAAATCCTTTTTGAGTTCTTCTATGGCCTGGGGCCAGTTCATGTTTTTCTTGGAGGCTTTGGTTGTAGGCTCTATGACTTTGTTGTCTTCTTTAGGCTGTATGTTTTGGTCTTCTTTGTCACCAAAGAAAGAATCCAAAGTCTGAGACTGAATCTGGGCCCGTTTTCGCTGCCTGGCCATATTCCCAACCAACTAACTTGACCCTTGAGTTTTTCAGTGGGGTATGACTGCTTGTAGACTAACAAGTTCTATGTTCTACGTTTGGGGGGGAGGTGCCAGCTCTGTCAGAGCCGCACTCCTCCTTCCCCAAGGACCCCCAGTCCAGACTGGGCTCAGATCTTCGGCAGGCTGTGCACCCCTGCTGTGATCCGCCACTTAATTCCCCCCACCAGGTGGGCCTGGAGCCAGAAGTAACAGCAGCTGTAGCTGCCCCACCTCCGCTGCCCCCGGGGCTGGAAGCCGAACCGCGAACTCCTTCCACTCCCGCAGCTTTTCCCACTAACCTTCTCCGCAGTCTTTGGTGTTTGTGGGTCGAGGGGTCTGGTAACTGCCGCAGCTCACTGAATCAGGGCGCTAGGGCCCCCTGCGCCCGGTTTCTGGTCTGGATCGTCCACGCCGCTCAGGCTGGGCTCTGCTCCACTCCGTTCCCAGCTCCCAGCTCCGTGTGGAATAGACCTCACTCAGAGACCATCCAGGCTGTCCTGGGCTGGAGCCCTGCTTCCCTCTGCTGTTCTGTGGGTTCTGCCGTTCTAGAATTGGTTCAGAGCCATTTTTATAGGTTTTTGGAGGGACTCGGGTACGGAGCTCACTCTAGTCCGTGCTTACCAGCCGCCATCTTGGCTCCGCCCCTCGATATCCCTGACTAATGTTTTTATGTTATGTTTTACATGATTGCACATATACAACCTATGTCAAATGGTTTAGTGTCTTAGGGAAGGCAGAGTTAAGAGAAGGAGGGAGAAAATTTGGAAATCAAAATTCTTATGTGAATGTTAAAATTTGTCTTTACATGTACTTAGAAAAAAAATAAAACGTTATAATTAAAAAAAGAATGTAAGCCCCTTAACACCTGTGACTGTTCATTTTGTCTGTGTATCCCTAGTGCCTTGCATGATGTCTGACATAGAGTAGTTACTTTATAAATGCTTATGGATTGATTGTAATGGCTTGGAAGGGTCATGAGGGAAAGGACCTTCTGCCAATGGTAACTCTCAGGTGAGACTTCTTCAATTGACTTAGTTCAGAGGTGAGAGAGACCACTGTGGGCTTGAGGGAAAGGCTGTTCTGCTTTTTTGTATTGTGAGACTTAGAATCTGAAATATTCCATATCAAAGACATTCAAATTGCTTACTTTGTACTTTTAGATATTGGTTGTGTGACATAAAGGGTAATTTTTTTTTTAAATGGAGAAAATATTTCTGGAACCTCAAAAGATGCTCAGGGATGCCTTAGTGGGAGAATCTTTGGGAAACTTTCTACATGTAAATAATATTTTATACCAAAGTACAAGCAATGATTTTGCTTTTTTCCCCAAATAAATTATCCTGTATTAACATTATTTTGGCATAGGCAGTTTTTTAAAATGTATTTTTAGTTTCCCATAAGATTACAAAATTTTGAGTTACAAATTTTCTCACCATCTCTACCCTCCCCCCAACCCAAAGATGGCATGTATTCTGATTCCCCTTTCCTCAGTCTGCTCTCCCTTCTATCACCCCACTCCAAAACCCCCTCCCCTTTCCCCCTACTTTCTTGTAGGGCAAAATAAATTTCTATACCTCATTGCCTGTATATCTTATTTCCCAGTTGCATGCAAAAACATTTTTTTAACATTTGTTTATAGAACTTTGAGTTCCAAGTACTCTCCCTTCTTCCCTCCCCACCCACCCTCCTTGAGAAGGTAAGCAATTCAGTATAGGTTATACATGTTTCATTATGCAAAACACTTCCTTAATAGTCATGTTGTGAAAGACTAACTATATTTCCCTACAACCTATCCTGTCTGCCTTTATTCAATTTTCTCCTTTGACCCTGTCCCTTTTCAAAAGTGTTTGCTTTTGATTACCTCCTCCCCCAATCTGCCCTCTCTTTTATTATCCCACCCCCTCTTATCCCCTTTCCCCCACTTGCCTGTAGGGTAAGATACTCAATTGGATTTGTGTGTTATTCCCTCCTTAAACCAAACCCAATGAGAGCAAGTTTCACTTATTCCCTTTTACCTACCCCCTCTTCCCTTTCAACAGAACTGCTTTTTCTTGCCACTTTAATATGAGATAATTTACCCCATCCTATCTCTCTGTTTCTCCTTCTCCCAATGTGTTTTTCTCTCACCCCTTAATTTTATTTTTTTAGATAACATCTCTTCATATTAAACTCACCCTGTGCCCTCTGTCTCTATATATGTATATTCCCTTCAACTACCTTGATACTGAGAAAGGTCTCATGCATTACAAATATCATCTTTCAATGTAGGAATGTAAACAAAACAGTTCAAATTTACTAAGTCCCTTATGATTTCTCTTTCCTTTTTACCTTTTCATGCTTCTCTTCATTCTTGTATTTGAAAGTTAAATTTTCTATTCAGCTCTGGTCTTTTCATCAAGAATGATTGAAAGTCCTCTATTTTATTTAAAATTCATATTTTTCCCTGAAGTATTATGCTCAATTTTGGTGGGTAGGTGATTCTTGGTTTTAATCCTAGCTCCTTTGACCTCTGAAATATCATATTCTAAGCCCTCCAATCCCTTAATGTAGAAGCTTCTAGATCTTGTCTTATCCTGATTGTGTTTCCACAATACTTGAATTGTTTCTTTCTGGCTGCTTGCAATATTTTCTCCTTGACCTGGGTACTCTGGGATTTGGCTACAATATTCCTAGGAGTTTTCTTTTTGGAATCTTTTTTCAAGTGGCTATCAGTGGATTCTTTCAATTTCTATTTTGCCATCTGGTTTTAGAATTTCAGGGCAGTTTTACTTGATAATTTCTTGAAAGGTACTATCTAGGCTCTTTTTTTGATCATGGCTTCCAGGTATTCCAATAATTTTTAAATTATCTCTCCTGGATCTATTTTCTAGGTCGGTGGTTTTTCCAAAGAGATATATCACATTGTCTTCCATCTTTCCATTCTTTTGGTTCTGTTTTATAATTTCTTGATTTCTCATAAAGTCACTAGCTTCTACTTGCTCTAATATAATTTTTAAGGTGGTATTTTCTTCAGTGGTCTTTTGGACCTCCTTTTACATTTTGCTAATTCTGCCCTTCAAGGAATCTTTCTCCTCATTGGAGCTCTTTTGCCATTTGAGTTAGTCTATTTTTTAAGGTGTTCTTTTCTTCAGTACTTTTTTGGGTCTCCTTTAGCAAGTCATTGACTTGTTTTTCATGATTTTCTTGCATCATTCTCATTTATCTTCCCAATTTTTCCTCCATTTCTCTTACCTGATTTCCCAAATCCATTTTGAGTCCTTCCATGGCCTGAGACCAATTCATATTTTTCTGGGAGGCTTTTGATGTAGTATCTCTAATTTTGTTGACTTCTTCTGGCTATATGTTTTGATCTTCGTCACCAAAATATGATTCTGTAATCTGAGTCTTTTATGCTGCTTGCTCATTTTCCCAGCCAATAACTTGACTTTTGGGCTCTTTATCAGTGTATGACTGCTTTCATAGTAGAGAATGCTCTGTCCCAAGCTTCAGGGGTTTTGTGCTGCTGTTTTCAGAGCTACTTCTATTCTGAGGTGGTATGATACTCTTCCCCGGCCTGTGCTCTGGAACGTGAGTGCAAGCACTCTTTTCTGCCATGTTACTACCAGGGGTACTCCCTCTCCACAGCCACCACAGGCTCTGCCACTCCAGCACTCCTCCTCCCCTAAGGATCACCAACCAGGACTGTGACCCAGATCCAAGCAGGGCAAAGCAAGAGAATCTTGCCTCAGTGCTAGCAAAGAGATCCCTGAACTCCTGCTCTGATCAGCTGTCTGCATCTCCCTGCTGGCCAAGAGCTCTGGAAGTAGCTGCTGCAGCAGCCACCTCTGAAGTAGGTCCTTACTGCACCCCTCTTTCATGCAGGACCAACAGTTTTCCCACTGATCTGCTGAGTTGTCTTTGGTATTTGTGGCTTGAGAGGTCTGGAAACCACCACAGCTGCCAGTGATTCAGTGTCCTGAGGCCTTCTCTGCCCATTCTGCTCCAGCCTGGTCTGTCATGGCATGGCCCATGCTGAGCTGCACTCTTCTCCCACCATATTGCCATAGAATCTTCCCAGCGACCATCCAGGCCATCTTGGGCTGGAGACTTGTTTCACACTGTCATTTTATGGGTTCTGTAGCTATAGAATTTGTTTAGAGTCATTTTTACCAGTATTTGGAGGGATTCGGGGCAGAGCTCAAGGGAGTCCCTGTTTTCATGCCACCATCTTGGCTCTGCTCCAGCATAGGCAGTTTTTTAAATGTTATAAGTATCTAGAAGTGTTCAATTTTCCTAGAAGAGTGAATTGACTGTTAGCAAGATAAACAGTAAGAATACCAATTTACACATTGAAATATAGACATAAACAATGACCAGCACCTTAGCCCTGGCTTAACTATGACAACCAGGAAAGTTGCCAAATAGGTGTTGGATGATCAATTGGTGGAAGAATTAAATTAAAAACAAAAAACAATAAATAACAACAATAAAAACAACATTGAATAGAATACTAACACTTTTGATGAAGAGAAATAGAAAACTGGTGACAGTAAATGGTGATATATGTCTTGAGGGCCTTCTCCATGATTTTTAAGAAAAGACTTTAGTCATATTTTCCAAACCATAAGTTCTTGTGTACCCCCTAGGGGGAAGAATCCAAAAGTGTCTGCATTATTAAGATAAATTCAATGGTAGACGCAGAAGAATTCTCAGAGAATGGCTACTCCAACTCCATTTTACAGAAGAGGAAACAAGAAACTGACATCTAGAGAAGTCCAATGGTTTTCTGAAGGTGACTCAACTGCTTGAGGGTAAAATTTAGGTGATAACTCTGTTTTCCTTACTTTCCCCCCAGGATAATTTCTGCTATAACCCATTTCACCTTGTGATTGATAATAAATTTCTATTTTCTCCCTTTCCCTTACATTTATTATAAACTCTCTGCAGCGTATTTCCTCCCTTTACACATGCAGAATTCTACTAGGCTTTAAGAGGAGAGTTGAATTAATTTTTAATTAGGATTTCATTTCTTTCACAATACTTAATGAATTGATGTGTATTCTACTGAATTTTTTGTCTTCCTGAAGGTTAGAATTAAAGGCGTAAAACCCACAAAGCACACAAAGATTGGTTGGGTGAGCCATGGTATAAGCATGGTGAGAGCATTAATGATTGGTTGGGTGAGCATGGTACAGTAGGAGGAACATTGAACTTGAGGTCACAAGGACCAGAGCTTGGAGTCAGGAGGACCTGGGTTCAAATTCCTGCTGCTTAACTATTTAGTTTGGAAGAACTTTGGAATTGAACGTGAAATGTGGGAGATATTGGCATAGGACCACCCAGCATGGCATGCCCACATCAAAAGAGGCACTGTGCTCTATGAGCAAAGCAAAATTGCAATAGCATACACACACACACACACACACACACACACATACACACACACACACACATACACACACCCCAAAAACAAAACAAAAAACATGAGATGTACAAATATAGAGATATCTCCACTCCGAATGTTCATATGGACTACTTTTGGCTGACCTGTGGTAGAGCTTTCTGAGATTGTGTTGGTCAGATCAGCCAGTCCAACACTCTATACCTTGACCTGGACATAGTGGTGTCATTTTGATCCCCTTTGAGTACAAAAAGACAATGATCAAACTAACTTATTTGTATGAGCCCAGAGAAGTCAGTTAAACTGTCTGCCTTAAATTAAGGGATGAGAAAGAAGAAAGCACCAGGAGAAGGGGAAAGGGAGAGGTAGAATGGGATAAATTATCTGAAATAAATGAGGCCTGAAAGAGTTTTTACAGTGGAGAGGCTGAATAAGTTGTTGTATATGATTGTGATGGAATGTGAATTGTGCTTTAAGAAATGATGAGGGGCAGCTAGGTGGTGCATTGAATAGAGCACTGGTCCTGAACTCAGGAGGATCTGAGTTCAAATCTGGCCTCAGACACTTGACACTAACTACCTGTGTGACTTTGGGCAAGTCACTTAACCCCAATTGCCTTGTCTTTCCCCCTTCAAAAAAAAAAAAGAAATGATGAGCAGAATATTCTCAGAAAAACCTTCTAGGACTTATATGAACTCATGCAAAGTGAAATGAACAGAACCAGGAGAACATTGTAAATATCAACTGCAATATTGTATGACAATCTGTTATGAATAACTTAGCTGTTCTCAGCAATATAATGATCCAAGACAATTCTGTAGGGGTTATGATGAGTGGTGTTGTTCATTTCCAGAGAAAGAACTGAATGCAGATCAAAGATATTTTTCTTTATTTTCTTCCTTTTTCTTTCTTTCTTTTTTTTGATCTGTTTTCTTTCACAAATTGACTTACGTAGAAATATGTTTTGCATGACTATACATGTATAACCTTTGTCAAATTGCTTCCCTTCTCAACAGGGTGGAGGGAAGGGAAGAGAGGGAGAGAATCTGGAGCTCAAAATTTGAAAAAAAAATGTTAAAATCATTTTTTGCATGTAATTGGAAAAATAAAATATTAAATAAGAAAAAATTGAGACTGAGCAACAATACTTTAAAACAATGAGGTAATATACATATATATATATATATATATATATATATATATTCATACATTTTCTTCTCAAATGAAAAGCCAAGTACAAGGTGAACAATGGCTGATTTTCTGCTCCTTTTGATTGAATATAATTGAATGACGAGAAATAGGCTTTTTACTTTTTAGTGCAAATATGAGCAAAAATGGGACACGGAATTCATAGGCTGAACCATGAAACCTGAATCTAATGGCAAATAAGTAGATACCTGCTGTTAAAGAAAGTATAACTGTTTAACAATGGAATCTGGTTTGTCTGGGATAATTGCAACTTTACAGGAAGAGTCAGCATGATGTGAGCCTTGGAATCAGGAATCAGCCTGGGTTCAAGTCTGCCTCTTGCATGTATCACCAGATCATGGGTAAGTTTTAATCTCTCTGTTCTCCAGAAAATACTCTGACAAAAAATTACAGAAAGTTGCCTATCTTCATCTAGTGTAGGGAAATTCTAGACTAGAAGTTTCCTATAGCTGATAAAATCATTGGTCTGGTCACTGCCAAATACCACTCTTCCCCCCAGTTAACAGTTAACTTTTCATTTTCCTGGGCAATGCTTCAAGTCAATAAATTGCAGAACAAGTGCTGATCTGCATTGATAGGCAACCACAGAATTGTCCTGAATCAGAATTTAAAACTTGCTATCTAATCCAGCTCATACACCCCACCCCCAAACAATAAAAAATCATGAATTTTTGAAAGCAATTTGGTACTATGCCCAAAGGGCTATAAAAATGTGCATACGTTTTGATCCTGCAAGACCACTACTAGTCTGTGTCCCAAACAGATCATAAAATGGGGAAAAGACACACACATACACAAATATTTGTAGCAGCTATTTTTGTGGTAGCCAAGAGTTGGAAATTGAAGGTATGCCCATCAAGTAGGGAATGGCTGAACAAGTTGTGATATATGAATGTAATGGAATACTACTGTGCTATAAGAAATGATGAGCAGGCGGATTTCAGAAAAACCTGGAAAGACTTATATGAACTGATGCTATGTGAAGTGGGCAGAACCAGGAGAACATTGTACACAGTAACAGCAGCATTTTGCAATGATCACTTTTAATAGACTTAGCTCTTCTCAGCAATGCAATGATCTACAACAGTTCCAAAAGACTTATGATAGAAAATGTTATCTGCATCCAGAGAAAGAACTATGAAGTCTGAATCCAGATTAAAGCATACTATTTTCTCTTTCTGTTTCTTTCTTGTTGTTTTTCCCTTTTGTTCTGATTCTTCTTTTACAAAATGAGTAATGTGGAAATGTGTTAAATATGATTGTACATGTATAGCTTATATCATATTGCATGCCATCTTGGGGAGAGGGTAACGAAGGGAGGCAAGGTGAAAAAAAATGGGAACTCAAAATATTATAAAAGTAAATGTTAAAAACTAAATAAAATAAAATTTAAAAAATTTAAAAAAGGTCTGGTGATCCAGACTAATTGAAGACTTCTAAGATCATCTACCACAGCCCAAGGCAGATGATTCTACTTTTAAACAGATTTAATAGGAAATAAGTTATTCCAGACATGTAACCAAAATTAACCTCCTTCTTAATTCCACTCATTGTTCTAGGTTCTTCTTTCTGGGACAAAACAGAACAAACCTATTCCTTTTTCCACAAAACAGACCTTAAAATATTTGAAAACAGATAATCATGTCACCTTTGAGTCTTCTTTTCACCATGCTAAACATGAGTGATTTCTTCAAGCAATCCTCATCTGACATGGACTCAAGGCCCTATATTATTGCACTTACCTTCCTAGGAATATTCTTCATTTTATCAATGACTTCCATAAATTTTGGTGTTCATCAATGAACACAATACACCAGATGAGGTTTGACAAGGTCACAGTATAATAGATGTCTGATCTTCTTTTTCTCAAAGTTGTGCCCCTTTTAATTCAACTCCCTGTCTTACTGGCCCTCCTGTATGGACGTCACAATTCTGACTAACATCGATCTTGTTATTCAACTTAATATGCCCAGATTTTTTACAAAAGAAAAACTGCTATAAAACTGTGCCTACCATCTTGTAGTTGTGAAATTGATTTCTTGAGCTAAGTGTAAGAATGAATGGTTATCTCTATTAAATTTCATCTTTTCTTTTCAAAATATTTATTTGTTTTTTAACATTCTTTTCTTTTTAAATTTTAGTTCAGACTCTCACCCTGCCAACCCTCCCTCACACACTGAGAAAACAAACAGTATGATATAAATTTTACAAGTGAAATTCTGCAATACCTATTTCCATATTAGCCATTTGGAGGAAAAAAAGGGAGAAAATTATACTTCAATTTGCAATCAAAGTTACTCAATTCTCTCACTGGAGGTGGATAACATTTTTTTTCATCATCAGTTTCTTGGAATTATTTTGGATTATTCTATTGGTCAGAGAAGCCAAGTCTTTCCCAGTTGATAATTACAACATTGTTGTTGCTGTGCACAATGATCTCTGGCTTCTTTTCACTTTAATTTGCACCAGTTCACATATGTCTTGTCATGTTTTTTTTTTTTTTTTCTGAACTGTCCCCCCCAATCATTTCTTATAGCACAATAGTATTCCACAACTTGTTCAGCCATTCTCAAGTTATAGGCATCAACTCAATTTTCAATTCTTTGCCACTACAAAAAAAAACTACTATAAATATTTTTGTACATATAAATACTTTTCTTTTTTTGGCTGTCTTTGGGGTGTAGACCTTCTAATGATATTGCTAGATCAAAGGATATTTACAGTTTTATAGCCCTTTGGGCATAGTTCCAAATTGTTCCCGAAATGGTTTAACCAATGCAAAACTCTAGCACTTTCAAAGCCCACTGCTGGTGCTCCTGCCATGCTCTGATATCACAAACTTCTCCTGCCAACCTCCTAGGTTGTCATGTGCTAGAATAACATCTCACTCTGACCTTTTGTTGGCTTTGCCACTCCAAAATTTGATTAGTGGCAATATTTTAAAGTTGTTTGAGGGGAATGTTTGGAGAGGTCAGCTAGGTCCTGGCATGTACTCCATCATCTTGGCTCCACTTCCTAGTCTTTTTTTTTTTAAATTTCATCTTGATAGATTCATCCCAATGCTCTGAGTTATCAAAGTTTATCCTCCATAATCTAGCATATGAGTTATTCTTACCAGCTTTGTGTCATATGAAAAGTTGACAAACATACCATCATCTATTCCTTTATGCAAGGCTCTGAGAAAAAAAAAAATATTAAGCAGCACAGGGCTAAGCACTTATCTCCAGAGTACTCTATTGGACACCTCCTGCCATGTAGTCATACCATTCCATTATGAATCTATCTCGTTGTATTAACAGCCCTAATTCATATCTATCCATCTTCTCCCCATGAAAAGTATGAAATACTTTATCAAAAACCTTTCTAAAATCTGTGTAAGTTATATCCACAGTCCTTCCCCAAACACTTTATTAATTTATGATCCTTTCAACAAAAGGAAATATGGTTGTAATCACCCATTTCCCCATCTAGATGTCCAACAATCATTTATTTAATCATCTACTATAGAATTTTGCCAGGTTTTTAAGTCACAATCACTGGGCTATAATTTCCAGGTTCTGTTCTCTTTCTTTCTCCAAACTTGTGACATTTCTCCTCTTTTCCATGATGCTTCAGCTATCCGTTATAGTAGCTCAAAAATTACATTTAGTTCTTTAAAGATTCACAGATGTAGCTCATCTGGACCAAGGGGTTAAATTCATCCAAGGCAGCTCAGCATTTATTTCCTTACTCGGTGTTGATATAAATTCTTTGTTTGTTGCTTTTGTTCTTTAATTTCCCATATAAAAGACATTTTCCCTTGTAGAAAAAACAAAATCAAATAAAGAACTGAACATTTCTGCCTTTTTCCCCCTCTGTTATATTATTAGCATCCAATTGATCCCATGCAAACAATATGTTTCTTCTTTGCTCCTTCTTTCTTTCTCAACATAGCCAAAGTAAACCAAACGAAACAAGAACAATAAAAATAAAGCAAATCAAAGCCCAGCAAACAAAAAAAATTGATTGTCTTTAGTTTCACTCTCAAGACTTGGCTTATTCTAAGATTTAAGAATTCCTGACATTATTTTGATTTGACTATGCAATGTTCTTATATCCTATTTCCTGTTACACAAACTTATTTCAATCTTATTCATGATTTTTTAAAAAAGAAAACAAACAAAACAGCTGGTTTCTGACTTCCCTATACATCTACAGCAGTTCCCCCCCCAAGTTCATTTTCCTTTTTATTGGAATTGTCTCCCTTTGTGTCTTCAGTATTTTGTTCTTGAGAATGGAAAATTTTACCTGCTAGATCTATGGATTAAAGAAGAGTGTATGACCAAACAAGAAATAGAGAGGATCACAGGAAGTAAAACTGATAATTTTGATTATGTCAATTGAGGCAATTTTTGCAAATACGGATCCAATGCAGACAAAATTAGAAGGAAAGCAGAAAACTGGGGGAAAATATAGCAAGTTTCTCTGATAAAACCTCTTAGCTTATTATATAGTAAACTGAGTCAAAATTATAAAAAAAAAATGAGAGCCATTCTCCAACAGAAAAAGAGTCAAATAAAATGAACAGGCAGTGTTTAGAAGGAGAAATCAAAGCTAACAATAGTCACTTGAAAAATGCTCTAAATCATTACTGAAAGAAAAATGCAAATTAAAACAACTTTGATCAGATACCACCTCATACTTATCAAATTAGGTAACATAAAAAAGAAAATGAAAAATATTGAAGGGCATTTGGAGAAGTTGGGATACTAATGAACTGTTGGTGGAGTTGTGAGCTGTTTCAACCATTCTGTAGAAGTCTGGAAGCATATATACCCTGAGGGCTATAATACTGTGCATGCAATTTCACTAGCAATAACACAGACATGTATCCAATACACAGGTATATGTCCAAAAAAGATCAAAGAAAAGTGAAAATGAAATATTTATAGCTGCTCTTTTTGTGGTGAGAAAGAATTAGAAATTGAGGGGTTGTCCATACATTGGGGAAAGGCCAAACAGGTTGTGGTATATGACTGATGGAATACTATTGTGCTGTAAGAAAAGATAAGCAGAATAGTTTCAGTAAACCATGAAAAGACTTGTGTAAATGGATGCAAAGTGAAGTGAGCAGAACCAGGGTAATATTGTACACATTAATAGCAATATTGTAATGATCAGCTGTGAATGACATAGCTACTTTGATCAAGAAAATAATCTAAAACAATTCCAAAGGACCCATAATGAAAAGTACTATCCACCTCTGAATGTAGATGGAAGCATACTTTGTTTTCACTTTCTATGTTTCTTGATTTTTCTTTTCTTTTTGTAATATAGATAATGTGGGAATATGTTTTGTATTATGTAGTGTGGATGATTCATATTATATTTTTTACCTTCTGAATGTGGGGGGGGGAAGGGAGAGAATTTGAAACTCATTTTTAAAGGAAAGATAAAAATAGAGAGATAAATGGTGCTAAAAATATTTAATTCTTAAGTACCCCTCTTGGGGAAATTTCCCCTGAAACATTTCACTCCAATTGATCCAACCTGTATTTATATGGAAACCTTTGAAATTATGGTGGAATTTTCTTTCTCTTTTTGTAATGGTCCCTTTCTCTTAATCCCCCTCCCTCAAGCTTCTTCATTCTACTCCAACATCCAGTTCTTTCTTAGTAATGAGAAGTAGATTAAAAACATATCCCCTCCCCTTGTATTATTGTCTGCTATGTGTTAAGGAGAAGGAAGAAAGCGAGAGAGAGAGAGAGAGAGAGAGAGAGAGAGAGAGAGAGAGAGAGAGACAGAGAGAGAGAGAGAGAGAGATACAACAGATATCTGAATAACTGAAGTACATTAGTAAGTGTGAAGCTCATGATGTTTCCTAAACTTTTTATTTATTTCTTCTTCCTGCCATGTGTTCGGCAGTATATTCCAGTGACAAAGTACTTCATATTTCTTCCAAGTGTAACCTTCATACAAATATTCTCTCTCCTGTTTCCTATCTCTAGCTCCTGGATTTCTATGAATGAGTATATTTTCTGAATAGAAAATGCATTTTGCTTACCCTGTCTCTTTTGAATAATGTATATTTATCTAGAGCCAAGGTCCTGTCATGGATTACATGCCACCAAGTCTCATTGATATGTATGAGATCAAATTTATCCACTTATATTAGGGCCTCCAATTGCACTTGTTAGATACCTAAACTTGGGCTTTTGTGCATAAACATTTGTGTTTCACTATGTATTTCACTAGTGACTCTGAATTTTTTTTTCTTGTGGATTTCTGCTTGTCTCAAATGCTATTTTTCCTGCTTCTTTGCTTTATTTTTTCTATAGGATATAACTTTGAAATGACTCACATATATACAGGTGTATACACATGCACACACACACACACACGCACACACACACACACATATTTATAAGAAGAATTTTCCCTAGTCCCTCATTTTTACTTTATATCCCTTTGGATTAAATTTGTAAAGCACCTTGTAAATATATTTTTCCTAGTCTTCATTACTCTGTCTTTGACCAGAAATGCCATCCCCATTTTGTAAGCCAAGGTCCAGAAACACAAATTCCATGCTCAGATGTCCACCTTCTCAGTGTGCTATTAAATATATTTTCCTAAATAAATTTTCCTCTGTTGCATCGCTTTCCTTCATGAGGCAAAATTAGAAAAACACATCCTCATCCTCGGCTACAATGGTCTTTAGTTACTTGCCCAAGGCTTCATAATCTCAACAGAACTTTCACAATTTCCTTAGAATTATTATTTGTATCCATATGCAGTAAGAGGTATATCTTAAAACCCCTTCCACATATAGGTTAGACAAATTATTCCTAAAAGGCTTTATGTTATTCCTTGAAACTTGGTTAGCTCAGGGAACTAAAGGCTCAGATTACTAATAAAACATCATTGTCTGAGTACAGAGCAGTCATGAGCAATGGGAGGGGTTCTGAGATGCTTAGCTAGTGGATCTTTTTGGAAGCTCTACTTAGCTGAATTAATTCATAGTTTTTTTCACTTCTTATCCTTGTTGAATATCCTTTTGCTATCGCTAAGTAAATATCCTTGTGTGTACTACTGAATGACCTAGGAGTGTTACTTTCTGTTCTAATAACCAAACTAAATTAACCAGGGTAATAACCTGAATCAGACCCTGAACTATATGAATAAGCAGAAGTGGGTAGTTTTCATCTTTTTGATGAATTCTGAGATGTTCTATGTTATCCTGTCTCAAGCACTACTATGTGACCTTGTGGAAGGCACTTCACCTCCCTGCACCTCCATTCTATTAACTAAAGAGTTGGAAGAGATGGCCTTGGCAGTCCTTTCTGGTTCTAAAGCTATGATACTATAATCTTATATCTTGGATATATGCCCTTGAAAGGCAACACTCACTCTCTATTACTACTATATCATATCAACAAATAGTTGTCTTCATAACCCTGAGCAAGGAATGATCAATTATTTCTACTCCTCCTCTCTTCTTCCTCTCTTCTTATCAGATGATTCCTCACCCTAAGGCTACTATGCTTTACTACAATTTACTATACTATTCTATGCTTTTTTCTATACAATTATTTGAAAGAGGAAGTTTTAGATTGGGTATTCCCTATACAAATGAGGTGACAATCTGGTCTTCAATATATTTTCCCTTCTATTAAAGACAAAACAACAATACTAATACAACATAGCTATAGAATTAGTTGCCTCTGTGGGTTTGAGCACAGTGCTAATGGGTTTGACATTTGGGTGAGTCGGTTAACTCTGTTCTATGACCTCATGCTGTATGTCTAATAGCTTTTGTTCATAAGGTGAAACAGTAGATTAGATGATCTCTAAGATACTTTCCATCATCTCTTAGTCTATTATTGGCTATTCTTAATGTATATTCATCACCACTATGGATAATCCACTCAAAGGACATATTGTAGTCCAAGCAGGGTGAGTTTTAATATATTCTTGAGCCCAATATTTAATATAAAGAGGCAAAGGCAGGCATTGATTGCTAACTTTGAAGAGTAAATCTAAGGAAAGTTTAATGGTTATACACTAGAATGCAAAGTCAAAGAATTTCAGGAAATCATAGAAAGGACAAGATTTGGCAAATAATTGAATATGGTGGCACCAGAAAGACCTTAGATGGGAAGAGAAAGGGAATAAGCATCTTTATAGCAGTCCCTATATGCCTAACACTGTAGTAAGTGCTTTATAAATATCTCATTCATTCTTCACAACAACCCTGTGAGGTAGGCCAGCTCTGAAAGGTAGGACAACCCTGTGACCTTAGAGGTTATGAAGCAAAAGTTTCTTTTTTGCAGTTGAAGAAACCTGAAGCCCAAAAAAGTTATAGCTTAACCTAAACTGACACTGACAATTTGTAGTAGTGATGAGAATAGAACCCATCTTCCTGATTCCCAGTCTAATGTTCTTTCTACTATAACATAATGTTCAATCAATTAACTGTTATCAAGGAGTGAGGTAATAAAAACTTAAAAATCGTCTTTATATTATGTGTGTATGTATATATGGGTGTGTATGTATGTATACACATTTTGTCAAGGAAGAACATACCTGTTTTCTCTGAATTGTTTCAATTTACAAACACTATTCATTTTTTTTCTCACAAAATCATCTCCTCCTTCTAACTTTCTTGAGTTTATCAATGCATCGCTATCTTCAGATGACTAAGGTTTATAAATTAGGCATCATTCTCAAGTCTTCACTTCTTCACATCTTCACAACCCTGCAACGCCAAATTAAATTATTTGCCAAATATTGTCCTTTCTACTTATATACCTTCCTTTTTCTCTATACAGCCATTACTCTAGTTCAGACCCTCATCACCTAGTGCATCTGTCACACAACTTTCAAGGAGATATTCCTGAAAGAGATCCCATGGTGTCACTCTTCTACTCAAAAAGTGCTTTTGATTCTCTTTTGCCTTGGGCATAAATTACAAATTCATTTGCTAAGGAATCTGGTTCCAGTTTACCTTCCTAGTCTTACTGAACATCACTCTCTTTCATGTAATCTGCATTCTAATCAAACAGACTGTTCAGCTGCTGTTCTCGTATACAACATTCTATCTCTAATTTTTGTGCCTTTTAATATTCTGACTTCCATTCCTGCAATTCACTCCCTCCTTACCTCAAGCTTGTAGAAACACTAGTCCTTCTCAAGGTTAACTGACCTTTTTATCCTTCATTTTTTTTTTGCCTTTGCATCTCCAGAACATTCCACAGAGCCTGGCATACATTTCAGTTTTGACCTCTGTTTTCATTGGCAAGGGTGACTCTTAATCAACTGGCAAGCATTTATTAGGTGCTTACTAGGTTTCAGGCACTGTGTTAAATTCTGAGGATAAAAAGAAAGACAAAAAACAGGTCTTGCCCTCAGGAAGCTTACCTGTAATGAGAGAGATGAGATGCAAACTTAAAAAAAAAGATATATGCAAGAAACAGAGAAGAGTAGATGGAAATAACATTCAAGGAGAAGGCTCAAGTGGATGAAGGGAAATAAAAGACTCCTGTAGAAGCTAGCATTTGATCTTGATCTCTTTTAGGAGGTATGGATTGAAAGTATTCTAGACATGGGAGACAGCCATTGTTAAGAAGTGGAAGTGTGAATGTGTCACGTGTGAAAGACCAAGCAGGGTGGCATCTCTACATCATAGAGTGTGTACTGGGGAATAAAGTTTGAGGATAGTGTAAAAGGGAATAGATTATAAAGACTATTAATGCCAAATAGAGGAATTTACATTTTATTCTTGAGTTAAAAGGAGCCACTAAAGTTTACTGAATAAGGGGGAGGGATATGATCAGACTTGTGCTTTAGGAAAATCCCTTTGAAAGTTATGTTGGGGATGGGGTGGAAGAAGGAGAGACTTGAGGCAAAGAGATAATTGAGAGTTAAGAGGCTATGATGGCCTGACTTAGGGTGGTAGCTAAAAGTCAAAAGAAGGAGATGGATTCCAGAGATTTGAAGCTAGAAACAAGATTTTGCAACAGACTGTATGTGTAGGGTGAGGAAGAATGAAGAGCTGAGAATGACATCAAGGTTGGAAGTCTGGATGACTGGGAAGATGATAGTGCCCTTAACAGTAATGTAAAAGGTTAGAAGAGTAGATTATTTTTGAGGAAAGATAACGAGTTACATCTTAGACATGCTGAGCATGAGATGAATAAAGGTTATCTAGTTCAAAATAGGCAATTGGGATTACGGGACTGGCATTAAGATAAACTACAGCTGAATATATAATTCTAGGAATCATCTTAAAAAGAAAAAAAAATGAACCCATGGGAGCTAATGAAGCCATCAAATGAGATAATCTGCATCAAAAAGAGAAGGTGGCTTAGTACATTGCCTTAGCAAAAGTCCACAGTTAGGAGATATAACAAAGCTAAAGATCCAGCTAAAGAAGACTAAAGTGAATAAGTCAGAAAGGTAGGCAAAGAACATAATAAGGAAATTTGTTCCTCAAGTGTTGATAAACAACTTCTCTGCAACTTAGTTTTAGAGAGCTGTTATGGTAATTACGGTGGGAATTTTTTGTTTTCTCTTTTGGAATGCTAAGACCATCAAGTGCCTTTAATGAGTCCCGCCTTTGTTTCAATTGGGAGTCTTCCATTCAATCAGGAGTCTTTGATGACCCACTTAAGAGCAAGAAAGCCCCAGGCCCCAGGTCTCATATATTTTGCTAAGTAGGCTCTGAGCCCTCAGGGCCCTGAACAGGGTATAAGAGCTCTGAGGTTGCTGATTTTGTTTTGGGGCTCTCACTCACTGGAAGAGTGTCCTGTGATTTGACCAGATGAGACTCTGGGTAGCTGCTGGAGCCCCCTGCCTTTGAAAACACAGATGTTGGTGCAGCTATGATAACTATGTATTGTGATTGGATCTGTTTATATTGTCTCTGTTTGTAATTTCTGTTTGTATTTGCTCTAAAGTTCAGGGTGCTGCCTTTTCCCTCTGAACTAAGTGAATGTTATATGTATGTTTCATTGAAGTAAGGTCGTTAACCCATTAAGATTGCTTTCCTTAGAAAAGCAGATCAAAGAACCTGTGCTGAGTGTATTGTCCCTACTCTGACCCCAACTGATGACTCAGTATTAGCAAAATGGGTCTACTAGACAGCCAGCCATTTAGAGGTCCAAGCCACACATTGGTGGGCACAGGATCAAGGTATTAGTATCTCTCATGCGTTGTTAAAACAAATAACAGAAGAGTGTTGTATATGCCAATTAGAAAAAAAGAACAAACTGTTCCCAGGATAGTAACATAGAAATAGCAAGGGAAAAAGGCTGAGCCCAAATTTGGCAGATAGATTATATTGGACCACTACCCCAAGATAAAGGATATATGTATATATATATATATATATATATATATATATATATATATATATATATATATATACACACACACACACACACACACACACACACACACACACACTGACACACCTATTCAAGTGTATTAGTGGCTTGTCCCTATAAGAAGGCAACTCACAAAAACACCTGTAAAACCCTAGATATTGTAAGTCTATACTTTGGAACTGTGATGCAGATTTGGTGACAATCGGTCAAATTTCAAGGATAATGAAATGATGAGATATTTTGTATTGAATAATATAGAGTGGGTATATCATATTCCATATTACCCACAAGCATCTGGGTTAATTGAAAGAATGAAGGGATTGTTGAAAGAACAGTTGAGAAAATTGAGCTCTAATAATTTGTACCAACATTGGAAGGATAATTTGTTTACTGTTCTAAGTAACTTGAACAATAGGCCCTTAAGAGGAAGTACACCTTTAGCCAGAATGATTACCCAAATCTGCAGATTAGAAAACAGCAAACACATGAGATTCAAAATATTGAATTTTGGACTGGGAGGGCAGATGTGTCCAGGAACACCTGGTTCGGCAGGATATGATTTACACTGTATAGAGAACTTTAGGTTAAATAGAAAAGAGATAAGAAAAGCCTCTACTGGGATATGTATGAGAATCCCTAAGAATCACTTCAGATGGATATTACCTAAACCAGGATGAGCACCTCAAGGAATACATGTATTGGCTGGAGAGATAGATTTTAATTATCAAAGAGAAATTGTTGTGACACTCCAGAATTTGGGGAAAGAACCTGTACAGTTTTGTAGACATGATGGAATAGTTCAAGTGATCATTATCCCTTGTGAAAAAATACCCATTGTGAGAACTGAACCGTCTTTCCAAAGTAACTAGTAGAGGAACAGAAGGGTATGGCTCTATTGATAGAATAGAATTTGGAGCTAAGGTATGGGTAAAAAGGAAGCCAGATGATGTTCCAAAGGTTGCAGAAATCATAGCCCATGGGAAAGATAATATTGTAACAGTTGTTTATTCAGGGGAAGATAATTACTAAATTGTGCCCCTGACTCATATAGTTTACAATGAATACGACTACGATAATGGGCTCATGGACTCCAGAAGCATGGCTAACCCTGAAAATGCCACAAGCCACTCAGAGGGAATGTGTCCTTATATGATTAACAAGTGAAAGTTTATATCTGGGGGAAAAAGCCAGGAGGAAAATCCTAGTCTCTATCTAGGGTAATTTTCCCATTATGTTCCCTTGTACATGTGGTGAAAAGCTGGGAGGACAATCTTAGTCTCTATCCAGCATGGGATCCTCCTGGCTTAGTTTCCTCATTGTGTTCCTTTTGAAAAGAAACATTTCTCACCTGAGTTTGGCTATGAGATTGAATCTCTGCATAGTTGGAGTCTCAATCAAAACGGAGATGATTTTATTTGAAGGATAATAGCCCATACTTGAGTACTCTTTTTGGTCTTTGTTTTGGTTAACCATGTTACTACTTCTGTCTCCTTTAGGCTTAAGTACACTAAGTACCCTACACTTTATACTTTCCAGTGAGTGCTTAAGGCCCTGGCATTGATCAAGTTCCTAGTGCCAGCTTGCTAAAGAACTGACCTCTTGAATAGGGCTCCTGAAATCTTGGGGCAGGGACAGCTCTACATCCAATTTCAGCAAGAAGAAGCTGTGGAGGATGAGACCTTCACCCCTTACCCCAAGATTTTGAGCCCCATTCATTTGAGGGTGGGAATGATGATATTGTTCTGTGTACTTCTTTTGTATTATCTTTATATTGTTATTGTTATGGTATTATTGACACCAGTTTCCCATTGACCTATGTGATGGATGCAAAGATCTAGGGGCTGATGAGTGAGCCATGTGGCCACTCTGGTGATGAGATGTTTATGGTAAGTACTTTGCAAATGTGATGTGTTCATTTTGAGAGGATTCTGTTGTACCCATTCAGACTCAAGTTGCCTATGTAATGGATGCGAAAGACCTTGGGCCCCAATGTAAAGCCAATCAGTAACTGAAAGATCTTTCTCACCCACTGAATAGGCCTCAGGTGGGGTCAACAAAGGGAGGCCTGATTAGAGACAGGACCATATCCTTTCACTAACTGTGTGTGAGGCCCCAGGCTAGTTATCAAACTAGTTTGCTAGTTTGGGAGAGGCATGAAGCCCTCAGGACCCTAAAGGGAGTTGCTAAGACCGGAGTCAATGGTATGTGGGCTAAGTTCCAGTCAATCAGATGACTACTAGAACTGTATAAAAAGAGATCCCAGAACTGGGAGCAGCAGGACTAGGAGCAGCGTAATGGGGAGCTATAGGATTCAGAAGCAGATATCAAGAAGACATTGAGCCAGCAGACACAAAGGGAAAGCCAGCACTGAGAGAGAAACTGTATAGTGGAGAGTGCGGAACAAGAGAGAGTTGCAGAGATCAAGGAACTCAGAGTCAGCAGAGCTGCAGAAGAGAGTGCTGAGCAAGGAGAGTTAGGATTCATGAGTGACTTTTTACAGGAAACCCCTAGCAGCAGGGGGAAGTTACAGTATGGCTTGGTTCATTGCTATAATATTTTGTGGTAATTTCCTTGTTACTACAGTGAGGTGGGCTTACTGGTTTTGGCATATTATTGCTACTACATCAAATTAGGGGCATTGGTCCTTGGATTTGATCCTCTGGAGTTTAAATAAATGTTATACTTCTTCTGCCTTCTATGTAGAGAATTCCTTATACTTCAAGATTCTGAACCACTCAGGCATGTCCATGGCCCTCTCCAAAGTCATGAATTTTGCCTTATTATTGTAAGAGCTCTTTTGGACATTGAAAGTTTATGTGACCTGACTAAGGTGACGAAGTGAGTATATGCTAGAATGTAGACTTGAACCCAGGTCTTTTTGAGTCTGAAGTCAACTGTTTATTCACTACACCAATCTGTCTATGACTTGGCATACAGTAGATATTTAATAAATGCTTTTGAATCAAGTTGAATTGAAATAGAAATCAAGTTTAATATTTTTCCCTCCCTGTGAACATTTGTTGTACTAGACTAAGTTTTACTACAATTCTAGTGCTTCAGCTTATAAGGAGATAGGTACAAACTGTATTTCTGGAGATTGTTGCAAGCTTGGTGAATTTGGATATTTGAGATGTGAATTTGTGCAGGAAGAAGGCTTTTGTTTGGAAAGGTGAGGGAAAAAATGTTATTGTTACAAGCCATAACTTTTGCTTGGTGAAATATAGCCAAGAAAGGTCCCGTAGTTCCACATTTGGTAGAGGGCTTCTTCTGACCACTACCAAACCTTGCTACAATCCCAATTTTTCTCCTAATGCCATTTGACTCTTCTCTGGTCAATCAGTCTAACTCAGCTCATTAAGACAGTAGGGTGTGAGGGTTTTTGGAAGCATTTACATCATATCTGATGCTAGATTATCTTGACCTTGAAATGATGCATTTTATTATGGCAAAAATCTTCACTTTTAATTGGAAATGTGTATATACATATATAATACATATACACACATATATATATACCCATATACATATATACACACATATGTGTGTATATGTATATACATATGTGTGTGTATATATATATATGTATGTATGTATAATTCAGCCATTTCCATAGGAGGGCACAGGAAATTGCTGTAATAAGTGGAATGGACTAGAGTTTTCTGACTTGAGCCCCATTCAATGACTAAGCAGTGATTATATATATAAAATTTGTAGCCTAACATTCATTTTCCCCAAGGTTCTCATTGCCTTTGGCACAAAGTTTGCATAGGTATAGGTACCATTGGGGGAAAAAACAATAGGAGTCTGCTAACACACACAGGTGGATCATATTAGGAGCCCAGGCCTCTTAGCAACTATTTCATCTAGCACATTAGACCCAAAGATAGTATGTTTTATTTTTCCGGGGGAGGGGCAGTATAAATATTTAGCCTTTCTCCAAGATGATCTAATGATTCTTTACATAGGATTATAATACATAGACATACCACATTAATGTTCCTAAATAAATTTACTTAAACTACCTTCAGTTTTCCTGAAGAATCAATCAATATACTTTTATTAAGTATATGTGCTAGCCACTATGCTAGGTGCTGAGGATACAAATACAAAACTAAAACAGTCTTGACCACGTTCTGCCAGGAAATATAACAGATGAATGCAAAATTACACAGAAAAGAAGCAGGAGGTAGTTTGCAGGTAAGGCACTAGCAGCAGAAAAGAACAGGGAAAGCATGATGTAGAAGATGGTGATTGAGATAAGTTTTAAAGGAAACCAAGGATTCTGAAGATGGAAAACATTCCAGGGCCAGGGTACAACCTGGACAAAGAATCAAAGATGGAAAATAGAGAACCCTGAGTATGGAACAGCAGGGAGACAGACTTTGGGCAGTAGCTCAGGCAAACCATCATCCTTAAAAGATTTATAGTATGATGGAAGGAGTTGTTCTGGTTGTTATGAAGGTGAAGAAATGGGGTTAGAGGACAAATAGAATAGTGGTAAAGAAATCCAAGGTTCTTCCTGGAGCTTAAGAAAGACATATGGAGAAAATCGGGAAGCCATGACAGTTCCCATCCCTGACAATTAATATTTTATATTAAGTTCAATTCAATAAATATTTATTAAGCACTTACTATGTTCCAGGAACTGGGAAAGCAAGTAAGTAAATAGGTCAGTCCTTGTCTTGAAGAAGTTTACAATCTAACGGGGGAAAACAACACACAAAAGGAAATTGGAAAAGGGTGGGGATAGAGTTGAGGAGGAAGTTAATTTTGACTGCTATAAATATTCAGATTAACTAGAAAGGATATATAAAGAAAGATGCTATCTCCATCCAGAAAAAGAACTGATAAAGAAAAATATGTTTAGAATAATTTTATATACATACATATGTGTGCATACCTATTTGTATCTAATGGTAGGATCTCTAGGGTGGGGGAGAAGCAAGAAAAAAAAGAAAGGAGTTGCAGTTTATATGTAATCATCTTTTTTTGTGGTTCTATGTTATGAAAATGCTTGTTTTGTTCCATGGGAAAAAAAAATTAGAAGAGTTCACCTGGAGGTAGCCAGAGGAGAAGGTAGGATATTCCATGGATTTGAAACCAGGCAGAACTGCTTATGGAGTATAGAAAGTTAATCTGAAAAGTTCTGAAAGTACAGAGCCCTTTAGAAAGGAGGGCTCTGGGTGAATTTATTATTCTACCCTCCAGCCTTCCAGACCAGAGGGGAAAGGCAACTAAGAGAGTTGACAAGGTGTTGAGTGTCAAAATCTGGGTCAATAAGCATAGCAATGAGATTTCAGGATGATCAGCTTTTCCTGGAGGAAGGTAAGATATTCTCATAGTCCCAACCAAGCAGAGCTGCTTATCTGGCAAGTTCTAAAAGTTCTCTAAAGGAAGACCTTGGAAGGAGTTTACAATTGCACCCTGCAGGCCTCCAATCAGAGGTGAGAGGTTTATTGAGTATTTTCACTCAACTTTGGAGGCTGATATAAAACATTGCACACATGCAGACCTCCTGGGATTGGTGATAAGGAGTTCAGCCGAATAACTTGACTCTTCCAAGAAGCTTTCAAAAACCAATTTCAACGCTGGCATACTTATCTGAGTTGAACCTTTGTACCTCTTGAGATTTACCCATCACTAATTCAGGTACGATTGCAATATTTGTACAAATAAATTGACTTTAAGCCTCATGTTAAAATGATGTAATAATCAACTGTGACCTTTTGGTTTTCCATGGTGTGGCAGTAGATAGCATATGGGATTTAGCAGTGTCTAGTTCAGAAGGATAAAGGGAGGAGGTGATGGCTTTCCCAAGAGATAAATAATTGTTTTCTTATGGTTGATAATATATTTCTCCTGTGTAGCTTATCTTAGTTACTTTATCTGTTTTTTTTTTACATACATATTATATTAAGTCTTTGCTTTTATGGGGAGAAAAATAAATTTCTTATGAAGGTGTCATTACTTGTCTCCCTATTCCCATTACTTTTTGGATAGAGAGATTAGCCTTTTTTTTCTCACCACTTCTACAGACATAGGTCTGGCACATCACCACTACTCATAAGCATAAATGTTCCCAAACTATATAATTGACTCTTACAATTGTCTATATCAGCTATTATTCAAGTATAGAGAACTGAATATAGTATCTCTGGGCAACACATTTTAGAATCGGAAGGTTTTATCTGTGCATACTCAAATGCAGAGATCATTCAACATTTACAGTAGCAGGAACAGTTGAAAATGAAGGAAAAAGGCAAGAAAATAGTAATTTTTAAAAAGGTGTCAGGTTCTCACTTGGGTGGATATTTTTTTCGCTGAATTTATTTTTTATTCAGTTGAATGAATTCGCAGGATATTTAGTTGTTTCAAAGATAAAGTCATTGTGTAAATTCCATCTCTTTTTTTCCCCTAGTAAGTCAGCTTTATCAATAGAAGTAGGTACCCAGGAATCAATCTTATTTTCAAATACAGTATTGGCAAATTTGTAATGTGTTAAACATTTCTGTCTTCACATTGTGACAGTTTTAGATATATGTAAACAGTACTACTCATCTTTTAAAAATATCATTTTTATTTTTCCACTGTCAAGTGATTTTTAATCTATCCCTCCCACCAACTCTCCCCTTCAATTGAACAAACAAACAAAAACCAACAGCAACAACAACTACTCTCAATTCATAGCTGTGTAGTCCAGCAAAACCTCTTACTACCTATCTTGAGAGTTATTTTGAGGAACTGAACACTGTATTTAAAGTCAGAGGATCTAGTTTCAAATTCCAGCTCTTAAGTTTGATGCCTTTATGTGACCCAGGGCAAGGCACTTAACCTCGAAATGCCTCAGTTTCTATACTTGCAACCTCAAAGTTCATTCTTCTAGTTTAAGTATATGATCCTATAATAGTTTTTTGTAGGCATTAAACCTGTGTATGTTTCAACAAGTCAAGTCAATGAGCATTTATGAAGGAATTAATAAGTGCCAGGCGTTGCATTAAGTGCTGAGAATATAAGTACGAGCAGAAAGATGGTCCCTGTTTTTAGACATTAAAATATAGAACTTATGTCTTTAGAGGGGAAGATAACACATTAAAAGAGGTTGAAAAGGAAAGGAGGACAGGAAGGGAGGAAGTACCAGAGACAGGAAAAAGTCAGGAGTTGAGCCTGAGTAGGAATGAAGATGTGGTTGCCAAAAAACAGTACTTAAGATGGAGGTTTCTGAAGGTACTAGCAGGTCAGACCAAGGAGCCATAGGCACAGAGTGTATATACTTCCAGTACAAGAAGTCTAGGGGTAGAGTGAACTTTCAGGCTCGGGAAACTTCTATGGCATCACAAAGAAAATCTAGAGAATCAGGAGTGGAGCCCCTGCTATAGCTCTGATCTTTAGCTAGCTTTCTTAGAAGCTTTCTAAAACAAAAACTACAAAAGTTTATTAATTTATTTATTTGTTCATTCATTCATTTATTTGTTTGCTCATTTATTTATTTATTTGTTCATTTATTTAGATCATGAATGTTCATGAGAAGCTCCTGTCCAGATATTGTACCAGGTTGTGATTATTTTGAAACAATAATAAAGGAATTTTAATTGGAATCTATTGATTTTTTTTTATTGGATAAAGACTGACATTTGAGGGAGCTGAATTTCAATGGAAAACACATTCTGTTATGTGAAAGAGAATAGTATCCTACTAGCAATGATGCAACTTGCAAACTCTAGATCTCATATTTCTCTAGACAGACTTCCTTTTTGGGTAGCAAATTAAGTTGCTGCATTATCCTGTCTTGATTTTCCCTCAGCAAATTAAAATTATAATCTTAAAAAAAACTAACATTAAATTTACTGTGATGTTTTATTAAAAATTCACAATGCTCTTTGAAGACTTAAAATTGGTTATTTAAATTGATCTAAAAGAACTAAAGAATAAAAATAATCCTATGCTGCAGTAAGTTTTGCAGAATGAAAAATCTGAATTAAAAGAGACATTTACCTCTTTCCTACTATTCACCACCTATAACCTAAAGATTGATGACCCATAGGCTTTTCTTTTTAAACTTCCCATTAATTTTTCTCATGCTTAGAGATCCAAGGACAGAATTACCTCCAGCACTCATCAATAAAGGAAAATTTGAAGCTGAGTCTTCTGGTGCCACCTTCTGGTATAAGTTATTTTGTATATGCTATTTCAATTCTAAATGACAACAAAGGTTCTTACTAATAGCTAAATCGTATATCCCTTCATCTATTAGGCAAACACAGTGAACCAGAGGCGTGGATAATAAGTTGAAGCGATGGTGTAAGATAGAGGACCAAAGTGCAACATCAAAATTCAAGCCTGAAATTATACATAGGAAGAAAAAAAAAAAGATTAAACCATAGAAATAATGAGAGGAAAAACTAGAAGCTTAATGAAATAATCAAGTTTCTAAGGATTTTATTGACCAGATTGTGCTAATAAACTCCATATACTTACCCGTTTCTCGGCTCCAAAGTACAGGGCTCAAAAGACACATTGGATGGTTCTGTAAATTAATTTAATTTGATCCATCACCTCAGCTCTTATAAACTCCTCCACTCATCTGAATTGGGGCAGCTCATGATCTGATAATGTATCACTCATTCAGCACAATTTCTTCTTATCAAAGTGTCAGAATTAACAATGAATGCCTCTGATTTTTTTAAAGGAATTAAAAAAAGAATGAGAAAGAAAAAAAAACCTAGAAAAAAAGATAGAAGAATCCTTTCAGAAGGAAGGTTAGGTGAGGAATCTTACCTAATTATGGTGACCTATTTTCCCCAGAAGCCATTAAAGTCCTAGTTAACACAAATGGAAGTTCATAACAACAGACACAGCTCATACTCCCCTGGGGCTATGCAGATTCCAAATTGATAAGGATTCTTATGTTCAAATTAATCATTCCAAAGAAAACCAGAATAGCAACTTAGAGAATTGTCAACTTGTGTGTCTGAACTCCTTTCCTTGTATACTAGCTTCTTTGAGGTAGCTTTTTACATGTACCAACTGGGTGATATAAGATTGGAATACAGTTATTTTAGAAAGCACTTCAACTTTTCTTTAGACTTTTGCAAAATCTTTTTCTAATATTTGGTTTTGGCCAGACTTTTTTTCTCCTTATCTTTCTGTTTTTTATCTTGCTTTTAATCTCATCTATGTTCTCAACTGCATAACATTTGTTTAGTGCTTCAGATTCACTAGCTTGTGGATGATACCGCATGCAATATGAAAAATAAAATTAAATTGTCACATATGTGTGTGTTTATATTTGTGAATCTGGATAGCAGGAAAGAATCTGATATTTTGGAGCATGACCCTGTAAGAGATGGGAGGAGGAGCTTTGTTTCCACAGAACTAAAGGTGTACTTCCTCCCCCTCCCCCACCCCAGCTTTAGCAGAAACCAGGCCTCAAGGTCGGTCAGGTGAGAGGTCAGAGGCTTGTACGCATGCGCATGCCTTTTGAGAAGGCAGTCAGGGGAATTTAGAGAGGTCAAACAGCTTGAACCAGTTCAAGCTTGTCTAGTGTCTGGTCTTGGTCAAGAATCCAGGCCTACTGATTTGCATAATTTGCATATGTTAAAGAGGGAAAGTAGGATAAGTAAAAGAATGTAGTTTAATCCTAAACTAAGACAAGAAAAATCTAATTAACTTCACTTTTGCTTCTGTATCCTTATTATCCTATCTACATAAACTGTATAACCTAGGAAAACTATGTAAAAAAATAAAGATTGTAAACTTTCCGTAACTCTAGCAGGAGTGGAGGGAATGGTTACCCCTGATCCTGCAGCTGTATCAGTGCGAGTGTTCCAGTGAGCACTACACCCATTCTCTTGAGGAGCGTAATAAAATGTCTTCCTTTGCCCACTCTGGTCCTGAGTTCTTTGGGTGAGAATGGGCAAATCACATGGATCTTCCTAAGGTCAAGTGAAAGGAAGCAATGAGCAGCGGAAACTCGTCTCGGGCTTACTCCCAGATCTTGCTTGACATGTCCTGTGATCCCCATTACAGTGTTAAGAGGGCTACCACTCCAGATTCCCTTGGGGAGCCCTGTGGTCTGCACAGCCTTCTTAAGGGGACATCACTTGGGACTTCTGGCTCTGTCTCGGGAACCTTGTGATCTTACCGCCATCCTAAGGGGCCATCACTTGGGTCCTCCTTAAGGTCTGACCCCTAGGAGGCCCTGTGATCCCCACAGATTAAGGTGGGGCTACCACTTGGTCTTCCTCTGGGAGTCCTGTGGTCTGTACAGCCTTCCCTAGGGATTATCACAGGTTTCTTCCTCAGGACTTTGGCCCTGCCTAGGAAGTCCAGTGATCCCCAAAGCTGCATTTTCTCACAATTAGGGAAAGTCCAGTGATTCCCAAAACCACGTTTCTCACAACCCTTTCCAGGAAATGAATGCCAAGGTTCATTGATACCTAAAGTACAGGCAATAACCTCATGTACTGTTAGGGCCAGAAGAAGTAGAGATCTTCTAATTCAATACCTTCTTTGTATAAATAAGGAAATAGATCCAACAGGGTGAAGTGACTTGCTCAAGGTTTTATATTGAGTGGCAGAGCCTGGTTATATATCTGTCTCTAGATATATCTTAGCTCTAGTTATGTCAATAGATAGCATCTATTAACACTTTATGGTGCTTTACAAATATCATCTCATTTCACCTTCACAATAACCATGGGATGGAGGTGTTAACCCTATCCACATTTTACAGATGAAGAAACTGAGACACACTGATTAAGTGGCTTACCTGGGGTCTCTGAGCTATTAAGCATATGAGGCCATATTTAAGCTCAGATCTTCTTAATTCTAGATCTTAATTCTAGGTCTAGCTGTCTTTCTATCTTATCTCCTAGATGCCTAGTTCTTATTGTTTGGTATCAGAACATAACATTTCTAGATTTCTCACTTCCCCTTATGCTTCCCCTAAGCTGATGTGATTTGGTAACATGAAAATAGAATTCTCTTCTGCTGCCTCATAGAAGGATAACACTTTGGACATTTCTCAAAGAAAGAGTTAGAAGAATTTAGGGGAAAACCCTAGAGTGCAAACTTTTTTTTCTAAACTGATTAAATGATGTCTTTTATAATTTTGCAATGAATATTTTATTAATGCAAAAAGACTATAGATTTTTCTTCCATGAGAAAACAATTAAATGATTAGGAAATTAGAACTATTTCTAGCAGTTTAGCTATATTTAGAATTATATGTTATCTTTCAAAATCTACAGTCATCCTGTTTGTCTCTTTGGGAATGATCCTTAAGCATGGGAATGTCATCACAAATCAAAGCCTGAGTTGTCTCATTCAACCAGCAAGCATTTCTTAAGTAGCTTCTGTCTTCCCTCTATGGAGTAGACATGGGTGTTGAAAATATCTTCCAAACATGGGAGCTTACAATCTATTTCAACAAATAAGATCTCTATAACTACCTTGTAGATTACTTTATATACATTGTTTGAGGGGTTAATATAATAATTCCAGAGCAGGCGTTATTATATTATGGCTATTTAACAGATTGGGAGACTAGGAAGCACTACCTGCCCAAGCTCCCAGCATACACTATGTGCTTGAATCAGAACTTGTCTTCTTATTTCAGATGTAGCCATGCTACCACTATACTTTCCTTTAACCAGAAATGTGATTATACTAATATGGGAAACTTCCAACAAGGAAATTCCCTCTATCATTGCAGGTCAGGATAGGCCTATAACTTAAAATCTAGAAAGGAAATAAACATTAATTGCATACTATGTACTGATTACAAATATTATATGATTTGATTTTCACAACAACCCTGAGTAAACTGAGGCAAATAAAGGTTAAACAACTTGCCCAGTGAGTGTTTCTGTTATGCTGCCTATAATACATGACTCTAGTTAAGGATAGCAAAGGACAAAATGCCTATGTATGTTGCAGTTTGGGAGTGCTAGTAGCCCTGAAATGCAAGAGCACAGGGAAGGTCTGCCTTGAAAGAATTCCACCACTCAACTCTTCTTTCAGACAGAGTAGTGAAGTTTCTATTATACACAGTTTGGGAGGGCAAGATTTCTAATAAATGTGCTATTGTATTGCCAATAGGAGCCAGAGAGATTCTAAGAATATGCACAATTTAATGGGGGTAAAATTGATACTTTTATACAGAAAAAGACTCTGGATGGGATTAAGGAGTGGCAAGTAGCTTGGGGCGGGCTAAGTTCAAACAATGAAAGGAGTTAAGTTGTCTGGGCCACAATGAAAGGACAGTTAAAAGGATTATTGAGTATCTAGGAAGACTAGGATCCACCAGATGCCTAAAGTGAACACCAGACTGCTGGATTCAGAAGCTGGGTCCCATCCCCCATCATGTATATTAAAAGAGAAAGCAAGTTTAACATGTGGGAGATGTATAGTTGGTCAAGAAATCTAGACAAGTCAGGCAAGAAGAGTTTTAAGTGACTAATTATTTTAGCTCTTATAGGGTGCTCTCCAGATCTGGCCAAGGGTGCCTCAGTCTTGTATTTTAAGTCCAGATTTGGCTTCCTTGTGCTAATTCAAATGCATATGAAAGAGCAGCAGGAGAAAGCCAGGCAGAGTTTTCTAAAGCAATTTCTTCACAACAGTAGTCAGTGAACAGGTGCTGGTGCTTGTGGTGGCTGCAAATACTGGATGAAGCATTCTATGAGTCCAAAGGGATATGTTCATTCCTTATATCTATTCATTGTTTTTGACAATAAACTCCATTTTTTCTCCCTCTCCCTACGTTTATGCATACATGCAAGCACACATGAATGCACTGGTGCATGTGTGTGCAGACACATACACACAAATACAATAAAACTAATTTTGAAACAAGATTTTTTTCTTTTTTCTTAAAAAATAGAACAATGACAAAATATTAATGGTTCTTCATTACCTCTAGATAGGAATACGAAGCAAACCTCTCATTTTATTGTTATGGGGAAAGCCTACATGAGGAAATTCTCTCTACCAGTACAGGTCACAACTCCTTTGCAACTTATAGATTGTAGAAAGCTTCCTAGAAGACTGAGAGAGGTCAGGTGATTGGCCCAGCATCTCACAGATAGTCTATGTCAACTGCGAGATGTAAATGTAGGTCTTCCAAATTCCAAGCCAGCTCTATCATATTGACTCTCTCTTTCTTCTAAAACAAACATAGCCTTTGGTAATTTGAAATCCTTTAACAATCTGGTACTAAACTGTCATTCTAAATTCTCATTATTTCTTTTTTCTATATATTCAATTAATCCATCAAAAAGACACTTAAGTACCTACAGTGTTCTAGGAGCTGTGCTATTTTGGTCACATTAGTTTCCTCATATACTTCATTCTATCACTTCACTCCATGCTTTTTCTCAGACTGTTCCATATCCTTAAAATGTCTCTTCTTTTTCTCCTCTATCTCTTGATAATCCCAGCTCCTTCTAAGGATCAGATACTGTCCTTTTCTCTCCTTCAGAAAGAAGACTTTCCTAGTTCTCCCAGTAGCTAGGTCCTTATTTATCCTGAGAGACTGCACTATACCAAATAAATTAGGTTTTACTTATTTTGGAACAAAGTTGGCTTTCATCTGATCTCTCAAATTCAAACATAATGGCAAAGGTCCATTCGAATATAAAGGTTAACCTTTATGCACATGGATTAAGTTTACCTTAAATTGCTTTAAAAATTATGAGCTTCCCTTTAAATATAAAGTGTTTATTGATTTCTTTTTATGTTTATACTTTAGAACATGGGAATTCATGATTTAGGAAACTAACAATAGTACAACTGGGATTTTTGTATTAATTTCTTGACATTATACTACATATTGGTTTTTCTTTTTTTTAAAAGAAAAATCCACTTTGATTCACTAACAACTTGGATCCAGGGACAAAAATGGACTTGATTCTCAGAGTTCTGGAGCATCATATGCTTCAAAATAAAATATATTTTCTGACTGAATATATGTCAGTGATTGTAATATGTGCCATTCTATGCCATAAATTATATTACCATATATTATTCTGTGCCATATATGTTATATGTCTAAATATAACTTTAACATGGCTTAGGAAATACAGTTGCATTAAAGACTAAAAATGAGTCTCAGTTGTTGAAAAACCAAAGTTTACAGTCATATGACATCTCACCAACTTTTAGATTTCATATCTTTGTCTTTTGAGGAATGGGAAAGGAATGTAGACAAGATGATAAGTGGTCTCCATGCTGGCGTAAGTAAAAGTTGTTTTGTTTTTGCTCATTCCTCTTCTTATTTTAAATGCTGAAAATAGATTTGATTCTTAATTCATCCTTAGCCTCTGCCTCCAACAAGAAGCCATACTGTCTACTCTTTGCTAGGGTAGTGAAAGGTCTCATGAATAGTATTTGCCCCTGTCCTGTATCTCAGAATTATGGTGGAAAAAATGATGTGTGCATCTTGTTATTTTTATTTATATTGAGTGCTAGTAATTATTCCATTTTCATTTTAATTTATGCTCTGGGAGGTTGAGACTTTTATAGGAAGCTGACTAATGGAGACTAAATATGCTGCAGAGAACAATCAGGGAAGGTGAGGAGGACTATTGCTTTAACCTTTTGGGTGCTGCCATTTTATAATTAAAATAAAATGATGTAGAATGGTAGATACCAGCTCAAGTGCTAGTCTCTAGTCACCATTGCTCTCTTGTAATATAATAAAGGTAAGCTATGAAGAGAAAAGTCAAAGAGGAATATCCTTTTTCAGGACATATATATAATGTATCAATCAATATATAAACATTTATTAGGCACCTACTATGTGCCAGGCACTATGTTAAATACTGGAAATTACAAAAAGAGGCAAAGGATTGTCCCTGCCCTCAAGAAGCTTATAATTTATTGGGGGAGACAATATGAGAACAAATATATACAAAACAAGATATATACAGGATTTTTTTTTCAATAACACAAGGAAAGCACTAGAATTACGATGAATTGAAGATGGCTTCATTAAAAGATGGAATTGTAGTTGAGACTTAAAGAAGACAAAGTATCTTGTTCATGGTACAGCTGATAGATCAGTCTCACTATATTAGATTACCCTATGGGAAGTCAAGTAAGAGAACACTGGAAGATAGGAGGGGGCTTGGTGATCAAGGGGCTTTGAATGCTGAGCAGGACACTTTGCTGAGAAGGGGAGTGATGTGGTTGGACCATGGCTTTAAGAAAATCACTTTGGTGGTTGAATGAAGGATGGCTAAGGGTAGGGAAAAATTTGTGGCAGGCAGATCTTGCATCAGACTCTTGCAATAGTCCAAATTTGAGGTAATGAAGGCTTACACCAAGGTGACAGATGTATTAGAGGATCATAACAGTAATAACACATCACATTTGTACCATGAGTTCACCTTTCTTCAACAGACTTTCACAAATACTTCCCCATCTTTAATACTTATAATCTCTAACAATGGCAGGTGTGTATGTGTGTGTGTTTGTATGAGTGTATGCCTTCCCTTCTCCCTCTAGATCTATGACCCTATAAACTAAACAAATACAAAGAGAGTCTTTTGAAAATTGTACAAAAATCTTGTTTTGAATTATATTTGCATATATTTACATAATAAATACATATAACATATGTGGAAATAGAATTATATATAGTCTATATTGTATAGTTATATGTTTTTGAAAGTATTTTGAAAATTTATAATAATAACATATATATATTATACAGTTTTCAAAATACTTCCTTTGTATTTATTTTGTTTATAGGCTCATAGATCTAGAGGGGGAAGGGAAATCATCTAGTCCAACTCCTGATATCAAAAATGAGGGAATTTAAATCAGGTAGTTAAAGTAACTCTCCCAAAGTGTCACCCAAAGCAAGTATCAGAAGAAGGATTTGAATCCTAGACTCCATAGTTAGGGGTCTTTCATAAGAATGTCATGAGTTAGTGCAACTACAATTGTCTTCATTATATAAACAACAAAATTGAGGCTGGTTGAAGTTAAGAGGATTTCCCATGGTTCTCTAGCTGCTAAACTGTAGCACTGGCACTCCAAACCAGATCTGCTAGTGTTATGTTTTCTTGAACACAAAGAGATAGAAAACAACTATTATCACTTGAGTTTTATCTTCAAACATATTTTTTAATCATTTTATTTATTTTGTTCCTGAAGTGTAATTTCATCAACTGATATACAAACTCTCTCCATGGATGCAAATTGTTAAATCATTATTAACACAGTGCCTGACATATAGTAGAGACCAAATAAATGCTTATTTGTGTGTGTGTGTGTGTGTGTGTGTGTGTGTGTGTGTGTGTGTATGTGATATCACTATCTATTTATTTTATCTCCCCCATATCAGCAAATGTTCTTCAACTTGTAATTTTAGGAAGTTGCCCAGGGATTAGGACAGTGAGAGGTTAACTGACTTTCTGAGTCTTGCATTTTGCCAGGGCACTGAGTTCAGTGACTTACCCACTGGTCACTTATGCCAAAGGCAGAGTTGGAACTCAAGCCTTTCTGATTTCAAGGCTTCCTTTCCACCATAGTCTATACCAAAGAGCTCTCTCCAGCTCCCTTCTCTACTGACTTTTCTTACTCACTGAATAAAGATATTTTGACTTATCTTTAGTCATATTAAAAAAGAAATTCCAGGGTTGTTATTATTATTATTATTTGGAGAAGGGAAAGAAACTAAGCTTAGAAATCATATAACTTGAAGGCAAGTCAAGATCTACTATTTAGGGTTTAATTGCTGATCTTAAATATTTAATACATCTATGTCAATTAACCCAAGGCTTTTATACAAAACCTGAAATAAAAGTTCACAATTTTTGTCTCCCCATTTAAAAAGTTGCCCTATCCTGGTTTTCAAATTTTATCCAACTGGAGTGTGGTTCTTAGGTAAGGCAAATACTTATCTCTCTCCACCCTCTACCCTCTGCTTATTTCTCCCTCTTTTCTTCCACTTCCTTTCTTTCTTCCCCTTCTTCTTTTCCCTTTCCCCTCCCATTAAATCTTCCAGATATATAGTTCTATATGTTTGCAAAAGAGTTTGTTTCTTGGGGAAAATAGTATCCATAATATCCGTGTTTGTTAAAGAAGTTATCTTTTTTGACTGTTCAATTTCTGAAAATATTGTAAAAGTGTATCAGGAGTCATAGGGTCACTTTTTCTGGAATACTTATCTATTAGTCATCCAGCAAACTAAATTTACCTTCCTGGCATGCTGCAAACCTCATTTGTCTTGGTTTATATGCCCAAGATTGTTTTCTCTCCATTGGCATGAACAGTAATATTATATTGTGGTGTTCCTCTCATCTTCCCAGAACCAAGAATATGACTACATTTAATGAATGCTTGTTGATAATGATGTGTGCATTTTCTGCATTTTCATTTATTCTCCATCTTGTTAAGACTAGGAAATTATAACATGTCACCTGGGTAGAATGAAGGTTTCTTTCCTTCTTTTTTTTTTAAACAAAGTCAATGTCTACAAAAATCAGATTGAATTTCAGTCTGCCATTCCTGAAGGACTTATCCTTGGTCATTTTGCTTAAGAATGCTATATTTATGGAGCATTGCACCTCTATATTATAGAATTTCTTCATTTAGTGTGGCTTTCACAGTTCTGTCAACGTTATAGTTCACTTGGGAAACAGATTGGGGGATAGTATATGCAATATTTGCTTGACTGCACATGAGGTTGGATCCATCAAACCAGTGAGGGATGCAAAGCTGAAATGAGTGCAATATGAAGGTGCATGGTGACCTTACTGGGCTGCAAAGAGGTCTATAAGTGAAGTAGTTGCATTTCTGCAGCATATTTCAAATGTTTTTCTGGTAGAAATAGTGTACTCTTATTTCCAAAAATAGGTTGGAGATACAACAGTTCTGAAAAATGCTCTGAGGAAAATTGGAGACCCTGGTCATTACTGAAAAATTCTGACCAATTGACAAACTAAACTGTAGGATACAGCAGTGATTCAAATACCATCAGAAGTATTCTATCCTAACTATCCTTCTTCTAGCATCAAGAATTCAAAAATTTGAAGACAAGATGAGAAATTATATCAACTATTCAATATTTTTAAAAAAAATACAATGAATTAAATTATACAATGATTGTATATAGATATATGATGAGAGAGAGAGAGAGAGAGAGAGAGAGAGAGAGTGAGTGAGAGAGAGAGAATAAAAAGAAAAGGAACAAAGGACAACCCATGATTTCATTAGTATCGGTGACTTCCAAATGAAGAATTCCCCTCTACTAATGTAGGTTATCACTTTTGACACTTTTTGAAAGTTGCTTAGGGTACTGACAGTTTAATTGTCTTGCCCATAGTCACACAATATGTTTTAGAGTCCATACCTGAAGTGATATTTTCCAGGCTTTAGGGTTAGTCCTATGTCTTCTAAATTATGCTGCCTTTCCTATGGCATATAGACATATCAATGTAAGTATGTGTTTATGCTTGTGTACATGTTCTTTCACCTATCTATATCACTATTCAGCTATGCTTCACTCTCTCTCACTATCTATCTTTTAGCACTATGTATCTGTATATCTGTATATATTTATCTACTTATACATTTAAATTAGATACATATTAATTATAAATTGGCTGCTAGTATTGCAATACAAAATACATTTTTCCCTATGAGAGAATATTAGAGCTGTAGCATCGTTTTCTTTAAAAAAAATAAAAAGAATTGTTCAGTTTGCACCAAAGTTTAACCATTATAAAATGTATTATGTGCATCCATGGAAGACATAGTGGTATAAAGCATAAATTGACAATTCTGGAAAAAGTAGATGTGTGTTTAATTTCCTATACTGCCTGTGCGACCCTCAGAAAGTCAGTTAACTTCTCACTGTCCTAATACCTGGGCAACTTCCTAAAATTACAAGTTGAAGAACATTTGCTGATATGGGAGAGATAAAATAAATAGATGGTAATATCACACACACACACACACACACACACACACACACAAAATCAATAAGCATTTATTTGGTCCCTACTATATGTCAGGCACTGTGTTAAGCACTGGGGATACAAAGAGGCAAAAGAGAGTCCCTGTCCTCAAGGAGCTTATAAAGTCATGGAGACAACATGCAAACAAATGAATACCAAATGAGCTATGCAAAGGATGAATAGGAAATAATTAACAGATGGAAGATACACATACCCTTTTACATTATTATATTAATATTATCATTATGTAATACTGTTACAGGTAATTTAATTGCTCCATGAATTCATGTAAATATGGCAATTGCTAGCACAGAATATATACCTATGTACATTTATATAAAGGAAACATGGGTTCTGGGCTGTGAGTTATTAGGAACTAGGATCAAATCTTTTCTTCCTCTCCTCTCCCACCTTTTTTTTTTTAATAATGGGTGAATAACTGCACTTACGCAATTGTCTAGGACTTATCTATTAATAGTAATTATATGCTTAATAGACAAACATACAATGTGGAACCAGATAGGTTAGGCTTCTAAACTTTAAACAAAAGAAAAGCTACAACAAATTGAATATTGCGAATTATTAAAAACCTGTAATAGTTTAAGTTTAAATAGAAAACACATAAATATGCACTTACACACAAACCCATTCCCTGGGCAATAGAGCTGAGTCTTAAAACATTCTGTATGAAGGAAAAAAAAAAACAATCACAATTAGTTATATTTATGGTCTGATTGTGACAATTCCTTTAAGTCCAATTTTCAGTTTAGCTCTCAATTATCATTTGCTTTACATATTATGAAAGTGGACATTAAGTTTGGAAACAGGTTGTTCCAAAAAAGTTTTAATTATAATCTCTCATCTGCAATTTAAAAAGTGTTACATACATATCCTATAACTATAAATGTTCCATATCTGATTTGCAGAACTACACACATCCATAAGTATGTTATACATATAAGATGAAAATAACCATTCTGCCTACCTCACACTGCTATTATAAAGATTACTACTTGTGAAAGCATGCTCTAATCTGGAGATCATCTCATCAGGTCTTGGTGGGTGGTGACCCTGGGGTCTTAAAGTTTGTTTCAGCAGAATGTAAGTTTTATTAGTGGATAGATTCCTGGACTTGGGACCAGGGAGCCCTGAATATATATATGTATGTATGTATGTATGTATGTATATGTATATATACATATATATGTATATATATATATATTTAGGTGACTATAATATACATATATATATATATATGCCTTTGTTTTCTCATCTATAAATAATTATAACACTTACCTCGCATGATTATTGTGAAGGTAAAATTAGGCAAAGTATGTAGAGTGTTTTGCGAATCCTAAAGCATTTTATACCTGTTTATTATCATTGTTATTATTGTTCTTTGGTTCCAGGCTTTGCAATGGACGTGTCTACCAGATAAGAACTCTGATAGCAAACTGCAAGAGAGGTCTTCCTGAGAAGGATGACAACTAGGTGATTAATTTTTGGTGAAAAAAATTCACAAATACCCTCTACTAAAGAAATCCTAAGTCCTATGTTCTGTAATCTTTTTCAAAGACTTCAATGACGGAATATATAGTATGTTTGTCCAGCTGCATGGAGGACACCAAGCTGGAGTGGGGGGTGGGGAGAGGAGGTATGGTAGAACTGAGATCCAAAAGATAAAATGGAGTGTTATGAATGAAATTTTTTGTTGTCATTGTTGTCTTGGTTGGTCTTGAATTTGGGATTTTATTGGTGAAGGGGATACTATCTTGAGGAATGCCTTGAAATCTGCAACTCTTCTGCAGTTGATAGGCTCAGTGAGTTGCCATAGACATTGAAAAGCCATGTGACTTGTCCAGGGTCACACAGCTAGCTATATTTCAGAGACATGGCTTGAACTCAGGTCTTCTTTACTCCGAAGCTAACTCTTTTATTCACTACAGTCCAAGGGTCTGCAAACACAGGCCCAAGGGCTAAGTCTGGCCCACTACCTATTTCTATATGGCCAGAGAATCGTAAGTGAAACTGAGGGACTGTATCCAATGTGAAGGTCATCACATGTAAAAACCATTCTTAGCTCATGGGCTATCAGACAAATAACAGACTGCTGGGAGCATTTGGCCCACGCCATAGTTTGCAAACTCCTACACTGCTCTACACTGCATCTTCTCAAATGAAATTTAATGGAGATAAATGTATATTACCACATGGAAGTATAAAAATCAACTTCACAAATACAGGAGAAGCAAAGAGAGACCTCACATTCCTCTTTCATGCAAAATACATGGGAGATTTAGTTGTCAAAAATCTCTATCAATAAACAAGTATGATAAGGTAACTGAAAAACAGAAATGAATGTCATAATAGAATGCATTAAAAAAAAAAACCTTATTGTTCAGAATTGGGACAGCTAGGAGTCACAGTATATAGAGTACTGGGCTGGGAATTAGCAAGACTCATCTTTTACCAGTTCAAATCCAGCCTAGCTCTGTGACCTTAGGTAAATCACTTAACTCCGCTTGCCTCAATTCTTCATCTGCAGTGTTTTTGCCAAGAAAATCCCAAATGGAGTCACAGAGAATTGGACACAACTGAATAATGACAACAACAACACTTTTTCAGGATGGAGAAGGTTGTAAGCAAAGAAACTTTTATATTTTCCAAATCCTAAATGTAATTTGTAACCTTAAATTTTTTAGAAAATCTATTTAAACATAATTTATTTTAAAAAACCTCATTAAATAAAAGTTTTATCCACTCTTCTGACTAATTTTGACTTAATATTTATATTCCTTCTTGGTCACAACAGAATGCCCCTTTCTAGGTTCTGTTCTTTTTTCTTCCCACATTGGCTTGTATTAATCCCAAAGGCTTTACAAAATAATGAATAATTATGCCTTTGGCTTCTTGAAATAAATGCGAACTTCCTTCAATTCAAGAAACATCAAGGTAGGAAGACAAGGAAAAAGAAATCACACAACTATAGTAGAGCAGAGTATAATGGTAAGCACAAAGAATGATACGGGTCAAGTACTGAAAGAAATTTGAGGAAGTAGAGGTTACTTTCAGCTGGGATGGAGGGAATGAACTTGAAATAAAATTTGAAGGAAGAGAGGATGTCAACAAATAGAAATAGGAAATGAAGATGTGGGCAGAGAAAGATATCTTGCTAGCACAACAGATACCATGGACAAACGCAAAGAGTTTGAGGAAGTGAAAGGTAAGAATGAGGATGGGAGAGTAGTCTGGTTTGATATCAGTATAAAATAATAGGAGATGAAACTGAGAAAGTAGGTTAGAGCCAGGTTGTGAAGGTCTTTAAAAATGCCAACTAAAGGAATTTGTCTTTTCCTCTAGAGGTAATAGTGAGCCACTGAAGTTTATTTAGCAAGGGAGTGAAATAAGCAGACATTCTCCTCCCTCACTCCACCCCAACAAAAAACATCACTTCAGTAGTTACAGTGATAATAGATTGTAAAGGTTGGAAATAGAATGGGTGGCGAGAAATTGGAGTCATGTTTCTTAATCCGTATTACTACTATCTCTCAGCAATGATATATAAACACAAATTATATCAGTTCTATTTCTTTTGAAATCTAATTAATAAAAAATTCTCACTTAGTCTTTGATCCTATTTCAAAATATCGTAGGATAGTGGGTTAATTTGTAACAATCATAATGTATCTTTGCCCCCCATTAACACTGCTATTATTATATGTGGGTTTGTATCTTCCTTTTCACAATAAACTATAAGCTAGCTGAGGATCTGTCTAATGTAGCTTATCTGTCACACTATGGGTACCATAAATATAATAAATATTTGTTGATTGAATGAGTGAGAATGAATTCCCTTATTACCATCTCATACACAGTAAGTAGCATTTTAGCTGCTTTTGAATTTGAAAAGCCCTATACTTTTTTAAACTGGTAAAAGAGAAATATAAGAGCATAATTTCTCCTCCCCTCCACAGTTTCTCATAGGATCAATAATTTACAGCTATAAGGTACCTTAGAAGCCACTGAGAACAACCCCCTCATTTTATAGATGAGAAATCTGAACCCCAGAGAAGTTAAATGATTTGACCTGGGTTACATGGCTTCTTATCTGTGAAACATGGTCTCTAATTACTTTTGAATTTCATGGATTTAAAATGACCAATGCTGGGTAAAATGGCCTAAATAAGTAGTTTGAAATATAATTAAGTACTATTAGTTAAGATTCCTTTGTAAGTATGGAGCCAACTCTGAGAGTGAGTCAGAATCATGGCCCTAGCTTAAAGACAAAAACGGCTCCATGTACAGTGTAATTCTGAAATCAAAAGTAAAAATAAACACTATTTGTGATTTGGGGAAGTTTAATAAAATTTTGGCTCCAAGGAGTTATACCTAGAAAGGATGTGGCTATGCCAAATGGAACCCCCAAAAGACCTGAAACTGCCATCTCCACCCTAATTCTTGTTGAGGGCTTGTTTTGATATCCTACGTAGTTTGTAGTGAGAGATTCACTGGCATGTTGGCAGTGGGAAGACTGAGAAGGGTACAGACAGATGTGGAAGCGGTTGCTAAAGCAGAATTATCTGGGCAGAGTGACTGACCATTGGCAAGAGAGAAGTGTCAGTTAATGGCAAGATTTTGAGTGAAGCATCTGGGTGAAGGAAGGTGCCAACAGAAAGAAGCGGAAGGACAGGGGCATTTTGGAATAAATAGGACTGACTGGTATCTCTAGAAAGGGAGAGAACAGTGACATGCATTGTAAGATTTGCTACATTTCTCACATTGTCCTCTTCTGATCATAGATTTAAAGCAGGCTGTAGTGGTCATCTGGTCCCATCCCATCATTTTATAGATGAGGAAATGGAGGCTCTGGAGAAGTTAAGTGTCTTGCCCAAGGCCATACAAATAGATAAGGATCAGAGATGAGATTTGAATCCAGGTCCTCTGACTTCAGAGCTAGTGATCTTTCTACTCTACCACGCTGCCCTGTAGACTGAATTTTAACTCTAGACATTTAACTAAATCTTAGGAGGGAGGGGAGAAGTACATGTAAGTCTAACAAAATGGCTCAGAGAATTATAATATTAACATTTAATCTTAATCAGAACTAGTGTTAAATCCTAAAAACAATAAATATTTGTGGCACATTCACCATGGAAAATTCCAACAAATATGCTAAGATTCGAATAATTTCCATGCTTAGACTTTCTTTAAAAATTAAATACAATTTCATCTATCTTTCATAGTAGAATAATTTCCTGGGTTTTAGTAGAGATTTTTTTTAGGTCAACCCAGAATTGAATGCCTAGATTGTATATTTGTGTTCTTCTGTGTGTCTGTGTTTTGGTCTTATATTAATTCAATAGGAATGTTTCAGTTTTGCATGCAATTTCATCTTGATACTGATATTAATATTGAGCATGTACATAGTGCTTTAATGTTTTCGAAGTAATATGCATATATGTATGTACACACACACACACACACACACACACACACACACACACCTCCTCAGGATAATTCTGTGAGGAAGGGGCTATTAATATCCCCATTTTACACTGAGGAAGCAGAAGTATAAAGCACTTTGTCCAGGATCGCATGATAAATGTCTGAGGCAGGATTTGAACTTGGGTCTTTCCACCTTCAGGCACTATTTTCTATCCACTGCACCACTTATGCTCCTTGACTTTAACAAGAGCTGGCTGGGAAAAAGAAAAGAAAAAGTAAAATACGTTTAGCCTGACTGGATGTGGGAAGTATTTGTAACCTATCAAAGCATGAAAGCCAATTTCAATCGTAAAAGCATATTATGCGATTTAGAGGAAGTGGAAGAATCATTAAGAGGAAACAAAAACCTTGGAAATGGGACTGGTATTGTGTGAATACATTAGAATAAAGCTAACTGTATTTTGGAATGTCCTTTGTGTTTTATTGAAATAGGGAGAAGATTATTCTTGAAATCGTACTTACACTAATGCAATTCATAAATAGCTGTATCAGGAAGATCTTAAATTCCTTGGAAAAAGTTTATAAATGTGTTAATAGAATAGAATACCTAAAAAGATGTGGAATCAGTTAAATGTATTATGTAGTATAAAATAGAGAGTATTTATTCTTTTCATTGGCATCTCATTTCTTATTTTTATTTCTTTTAGCCTTTTTGCATCACAGAGAACTAGGTATCATTTTTGGTTGCTATTTCCAAAATTCTCAAGCTATGTGACTGTGGACAAGTCACTTAACCTTTTTTCTCAGTTTCCTCGTCAGTAAAATGAAGAAAATATTAGCATCTGCCTCCCAGGGTTGTTGTGTGAATCAAATGGCATGATATTTGTAATAATAAACTGTCGTACAAACTTTATTACGGTATAAATGCCAACTATAATTATCATTCTCTCAATATTTCACATGAAGGTGAGAATACTAATATACTCAAATGGGTTTGTAATCTCATTGATTTGAGATTTCACACTGATGGCATAGATGAAAACTCATTCATGCTGCTCCCATTCTGTGTACTTCCTGTCCAAGTTCTCCCATAATTTCACTGCAAAACACTTGATATAATGGAGTATTTATTTGGCTTCTGATATTGTGAGAATAGCAGTGGGACCTTCTGGTTCTCTACCTCTCATCTTTTCTCCTTCCCACATGATTATTTTCTTCTTATATATTTCTCCAATTATATCTTTTCCTACTGTTCTTCTTGGAAATCTCTCATTGCTTATATGTTGAAGGCTTTTCACAAACATTATCTGTCTCTCCTTTGTCCTCTGAGTGTACCCATTTTTGATTGCTTGGAAACTGCTGCATTCAAAATCTCACGACTTTATACAGTAGGGGGAATGTTGGATGATTTGGCAAACTAATGGCATTTCTCAAACTTCATCCTTCTTGGATTCTCTGAAGCATTTGAAACCATCGATCACATCATCTTCTAGATTCTCTCTTCTGTCTAGGTCTTCATGATACTGCTCCGTCCTCATTTTCCTCCTACCTGTCTCTGTCAGTCTCCTTTGCTGGATATTCATCCCTGTCATATCCATTAATCATGGGTTTATCACCACGTCCACTCCCAGCCCCAACAACTCCAGAATCTGTCTTGGGTGCTCTTCTCTTTCTTGCTCTACTATCTCTCATGGTGCTTTTATCATCCTATGGATTCTATTGTATTTATGCTGATAATTCCCACATATGTATATCCAGCCCTGAAGCTTCTCCTGAGTGACAGTCCTGAATCCCCAACCGCCTTTTGAACATTTCAAACTGGATGGCCTATAGATATCTCAAATTCAGTACGTCAAAACAGAACTCATTATCTTTCCCCCAAAACCTATCACTAACTGAACTACCCTATTACTGTTGAGGGCACTACCATCCTCTCAGTCACCCAGGTTCTCAATTGTGGGTCATTCCCAACTCCTTTCTGTCACCTCACATATCCATTCTGTTGTCAAATCTCATTGTTTCTACCTTCTGAGCATCTCTCAAATATGTCCTCTTATCTCCACCCACACAGCCACCACCCTAGTTCAGGCCCTTGCCACCTCTCACCTGTACCTTTACTATGGTCTTCTGATTAGCGTATCTGCTTAGTTAACTCCGTTTTCTTCTAATGATTTGCAGGACTAATTGTAAGGTCTCTTGTTTGGCATTTAAAGCTTTTCTTGTAACCAGGAAACGTCCTACCTTCTCAGTATTGTTGTGGTCTTTTGTGATATATTTATGTCTTTTACGTACTCTACCATCATACACAGGCCTTAACTGAATACAGCACTACATCTCTTGTCTCTGTACTTTTGGCCCAGCTCCATGCCTTAATGCTCTCCCTTATCCACCTTTTAGTTTCTCTGGTTTTCTTCAGCTCAAATCTCCTCTTCTGTAAGAGGCATTTTCTGGTCTTCCAGTTGCTAGTGCCTTTGCCTCTAAGAATACTTTTTGTCTATTCTATATATACTTAGTTATTCATGTGTTGCCATTCCTCCCTTCTCCTCCTCCTCAGTGAGAACATGGAATCCTTGAGGGAAGGAACTGCTTTTTGCCACTTTTTTGGTATTGTTTAGCACAGTGCCTAACACAGTAGTTAGAGCACCTGACACGGAGTCAGAAATACCTGAATCTAAACACAGTCTCAGATACTTACTAGCTGTATGACTCTTGATAAGCCACTTAAAGCTGTGTGACTTTGGGCAAGTCACTTAATCTCCATCCTTCCCTAATCTATAAAATTGGGAAAATAGTAGCATTTACATCAGCAGTTTGTTATAAGGCCCAAATGAAACATAATTTCTTTTTTTGTTTGTTTCTACATATTTTATTTTTTGATTTAGAACTTCTTTTTCATATGACTATAAATAACTTTGATTTCTTTGTCTGAAAACAGCCTGTTCATATCTTTTGACCATTTATCAATTAGGGAATGACTTCTATACTTATAAATTTGACTCAGTTCTCTATATATTTGACAAATGATGCCTTTATCAGAGATACTTGCCATAAGAAATTGGTCCTCAGTCTTCTGCTTTTCTTCTAATTTTGGTTGCATTGGTTTTGTTTGTGCAAAACCTTTTTAATTTCATATAATCAAAATTATCCATTTTATATTCCATAATGCTGTCTACATCTTATTTGGGCCTAAATTCTTCCTTTATCCATAGATCTGGCAGGTAAACTATTCCATGTTTTCCTAATTTGCTTATAGTATCAGCTTCTATGTCTAAATCATGTACTGATTTTGAACTTAAGTTGTTGGTCTATACCTCATTTTTCCATATTGTTTTCCAGTCTTCCCAGCAGTTTTTGTCAAATAATGAGTTTTGTCCCCAAGGTTTGGATCTTGGGGTTTATCAAACACTAAATTACTATGGTCATTTACCACAATATACTTCATCTATTTCACTGACCCACCACTCTATTTTCCAGCCAGTACCAGATTGTTTTGATAATTATTCTTTATAATACATTTTGAGATCTGGCGTAGCAAGATCACCTTCCTTCATGTTGTTTTCATTGATTCCCTTGATATTCTTGACCACTTGCTCTTCGAGATGAATTTTGTTATTATTTTTTCTAGCTACAGAAAATAGTTTTTGGTAGTTTGATTGGTATGGCACTGAATCAGTAGATTAAGGTAGAATTTTCATTTTTATTTTATTAGCTTAGCCTACTCATGAGCAATTAACAATTTTTTCAATTTTTAAAATTTGACTTTGTGTGAAAAATGTTTTGTAATTGTACTCCTCAGTCTGTCTGAAACATTATTTCCAGCTTGCAAATCTTAAAGTGCTAGCTATTATTAAATGAATGCTAGTTATTATTATTTTAATAAATGCTTATTGGCTGGTTGACTCTCTCCTTGAATGATAGCTCAGGGATAATACCAGATTGGTTTATAGGAAAAAAATGAAACAAAGCAATTAACAGAATTATAAGATCTAATATTTATCTATAGTAGATAGGGACCTGAGAGGTCATCTAGTCCAACTCCCTCATTTTACATGTCAGCAAATTGAAGCCAACAGAAATTAGGTGACTCTTCAAGGTCCCACAGGTGATAAGTGGCATATCTGGCTTTTAAAGTCAGGTTCTGTGATTCCAAATTCAATGTTATTTACATGTTATTTAACAGGTTAATAGATCTTTACTGTATCTCATGGAAAACAATCTCTCCTCCACCCCCAAAGCTCACCACCTTGATTTAAGATTGGATATCAGATACCCATCAGGTAGGGAGGCCAGCAGGGTCATATTTTAAACATCAGAGGGAAGAGGGTCTTGAGGGCTTTATGAAGTTTCCCCAGTCCCCTGGCCTGTAGAAATATCATGTCAGATTCTCTTTGCCCATTTGACAACTGAAACTCATGTAAACATTCTATAATTAATTCACCTAACTTCAAAAAGTCAACAATTATATTTTGTGCCTAGGAAATGCATGCTGGAGAGAATTAATCAGTATGCACATATCTCATAGATGCAATGCTCCAGATAACATGAATGAGAAAGGAAATATCAAATAACTCAGCTTTCAAAAAATGTACTGACATGACATAGCTCTTCCAGTCACACAACTCCAGGAATGAGTGGAAATGTATGTCAAAATCACCCTGCCTGTGAATGTAATGGATATTTGCAATCACGTACTATAGGCTAAGACACTTATCAGTATCGTAATACCAATCAGTATCAATCAGGGATACTAATCAGTAATGACTTTCCATAAATTTCACCAAGAGCAATCACGCCTTTCTAGCTCGGAACCTGGTATAAAAAATTGCTTAGCCTATCTAATCTCTGTGCTAAACAGAGCTGAAAATGCTAGCTCAAATTAGTTTGTGATAGAGCAGGTATCTCCATTTTGACATGCCAGAGTTCGAAAAGATCTCCTTAAAATTGGGCAAGAGCTTAGACTGTCTTACCCTAAACTTTAAACTCTTCTTAAAAGTTCATGAGAGAAACATGTACACACACACATGCATGCACAGACATTTGTACATATATATATATACACACATACATGTAATATTTTAGCAAAGAGATGAACATCAGTCAAATTCGTCTCTAATTTTAAATATATAAAAGTCAATATTAATCTGAAATAAATGAAAATTCAAAAATTCTGAAATTTAATGAAATTAAAGAAGCTGATTCCATTGAGAAATAATTCACAATTCTCATCTGAGACCAGCTATATTAAGTGAATTGCTTGCTGTATATTTCATGAAGTCTCTCTCACTCCAATTAGCCAGGCATCTCTTGACACAGTATATCAATCATTCAATCAGCAAACATTTATTAATCACCTATTTTGTGCTAGGCAATATGTTATATCTTTGGGACACAGCTACCAAGAAAAAATTGCTTTCACTTAATAAGCTTATATATGTTGTTCTATTAGTCTAATTTTTTAAAATCTAATCTATTTAAATATTTATATTAATAACCATACAATCAAAAGACTGTTTTCCATTTGCAATATAATCATACAAATTCAAATGGTATCTCTTTGCATTTGACTTTAGAGAGCAGAATGACAGACAGTGGGTAAAAGTTAAGTAGAATTGATGGCTTTTGAAATCCTCAAAACTCTGAAATTCTATAATTCTACATATTTGGCTCTTATTGTGATATCTATTTAATAAGCAATCCTTAATTGCATTAAATGGAGAATTGAATGGCTATTTAAAATGAATGGTATACTAAATTTTATGGAGAGCTCCAAAACAATTCGAGAATATGTGCTGCATACCTTTGAGGGTTAAGGTCTATTAGACATGATCTACTGTTCATTTTGAAACTCGGATTTTGAGGGTTGCATTATAATTTTCAACACTCTTTACCCTATAATATTATTGCCCTTAACTCTCACTTTCTTTTTCCCCCTTTTTCTTCTGTCTTCCTCTTTCCTCTTCCTCCCTTTCTAATTCCATCTTTTCCTCTCTCCCCACTCTTCTGTTTCTTTCTCCCTCCTTTCCCTATTTCCCTCTCCTTTCCTTCCTTTTTCTTTAGTCACAGAACATCTTTGAAATGTTCATTGTCATAGATCAATGAATAGAGAACTATAGAAAGAATATGTTTGAGATATTTAACCATTGTGCTTTTGGGTTTCTTTGTAAATTTCACAAATCCCTGATTTCATTATTGTGATATTCCCTCCATCAGTGCAGATTGCATCCACTCCACATTTCATGAGCTGAAAAATTCATCACATAATAGCCAGCTTCCTGGTGATTAGCTTCTCTGTGCTGATTTAGGCTCTAACAGTGTGACAGAAGCACTGTCTGCTGTAACATTCATGCTTAAAGCCTTTTCCAGCTGGGTAGGACCTTCCGGAGCTTGTGCTCCTTTAACAGTCTCCAGTAGTCCAGGGTCACCTCTGTGCCACAGTGAGGCATGTGACTGAATTTAATGGAGGATGAATATTGATAATTGTTTTAGAAAATAGTCCCAGGTAAAAATGGTCCCCAGGGGGTACCATTAGAGAAGTTTAGTTAGAAATGTCACAGATTTGGGGATAAAGAGTTCCTGGCATTTAAAAATGTGAAAGCATTTTAGGCAGATTTCTGTTCACTACAGTTTTTAGAAAGAAGAAAAAATGTGTTATTGCTATTACTTTACTCAACCATGATCCAGCATTCAGGGAACAAGAGGATGACTATATTTGGACATTCCCTCCCTCCCTCCCACTTCCTCCCTCTTCTATGTTTTCTTCATTCCTTCCCTTTTTCTCCTATCTTCTAAAACGGTATTAGGATTAGAATTTTATCTATTATTCAGTAGATATTTATATGCTAGGTGTATGATTCTTTTGAGAGGATTCAGAATAAAAGCCACTTCACTTAGTAGTTAGGGGCTTATCAAGAGGGTAACAGCTTAGTCTTGGCCTGCTTTATTCCTCCTCCTACCAATCACTTATTACACAAAAGACGGACCCAGATAGCAAGCAAACTATTTTTTTAAGAAAAGCAAGTAAAATAATAATTGGGGGGAGGTATACTGATTCATTTAGGTAACAGAATACAAAAGAGCAAAGGGTCTCTGCCACCCTGGATCAAGATAAAAATCTCAGTTCAATCAGTCTTGCCACTGGATTCCAATGACTCTGGGGGAGAGAGTGAGGCTGATGACTTTGCCCAGCCCTTAAATCCAGTTCACTTGCAAGTCAAGACATCACCCTCCTGATGTAATTGGTCTTCTTTGAGAATGAAGGACTGACAACAACAGATCAATCAGGGACCTATTGCATCTGAAAAGTCCTTTTTTGTGGTCTATGGAGGTATAGGTGCTGGGTAGGAATCTTGGGATCTGTAGGGGTGCTCATCCCCCTATGCCAATGATCACATTCACAATTCAAAGCCTTCACTTTTTCTCTTTGTCTGTCTTCTTGCTTTTTAGCTTCTCTCTTTTTTTTGTAAGGCTTTCAATCAGGAGTCACAACTCCCAACAGTATCAACAGGGCTCAGAGAACTCTTAGCCAATTGCATTGGTGTCTTCTCTGCATGTGCTCAGTGTCATGGGGCTCTTCTTCAGGAGACCTCCAAACTTGTCAGGTGTTGGGGCTACCTATCAAATTAGGGGATTGCATTGGATGCCTACTGAGGTTCTTGTAGCTCTATTCATATAATCCTATATAATTAATGATATTTTTATTGGTAAAATTGCCAAAAGCAATTTTGCATTTAATTCAGCATTTGCTTTTGCTTTATGTAGTCTATGAAGTTTATTTGTCTATATATCTACATTTTTATAATTTCGTATTTTGCTTTTTTTCCTTGTCTATTAGTTATTCATCAAATGTCTTGATTCTTTGAATTCTCTGGTAGGAATCTTTTGAAAGCAGTTAAGTAATTATGATGAGCATTGACATACTGTCATTATTAAACACAATGTCACTAATTTTATCTTTTCTTATGTAGGCTTGATTTTTATATTTTCAAAGGCACTGAACAGAATGTAGAATTTGTTTTCTGACTAATTTTCATAGTACTTTATAATATGGATTTTGAAAAGAAATCATCAGTGAGTAAGATGTTGGATCAAATGACTAACAGTAACTGTATATTTTGTTTTTGAAATTTTATTCTAATTTATTCATACTTTCCATACCTAATAACTGGAAAGGAAAACTTTTATGGAAAAAAAACAGAGGTGAAATTTACAACTTTTTTGATACCTCATTTATAAAGAAAAAGATCTTAACATTTCACAAGGTTTGTTTTTTATTTTGTTGTAAATTTAATAGTACTTCTACACATTGTTAAGACTATCATTATCAAATATTTTTTTGAGTCACCAGGGTAAACTGCAACAATGATGTGCTAAATGAACTCAATAATGAGTTCTGGGTCATGGGTTCAGTACCTACGCGGGCCAATTAGTTTTTAATCTGAAAAAAGTTATCTCGTTCTCATACTTGTACTTTACCCCCAATTTCAAAAATGGGTGGTATCAGTAAGAGAGGGTAAACATATACATGAATTTACAGAACCAAATACTGTTAAGATATAGTCATTTTGGAATTGATAGGAATAGAGAGAGAGAGAGAGAGAGAGAGAGAGAGAGAGAGAGAGACAGAGAGACAGAGAGAGAGACAGAGAGAGACAGAGACACACAAAGAGACAAAGACACAGAGAGACAGAGATAGAGACACAAAGAGACAGAGAGAAAGAGAGAGAAAGAAACAGAGACAGACAGAGAGAGAAAGGCCAATAGTATAGTTTTAAAATATAAAAGGATCTACAGCATCTGTTAAGGTTGATCCTAACACCAGCACTCTCTTATTTTAGGTTTGATCTTGGGACAAAATAATGTACTTGTAAGTAAATCTTTGATCAGTTAACAAAAGAAGGGTTCTTTTGGCCTAATACAGAAATATTATATGCATTAAGGATACAATGGCCATTAGCCCCTTCATCTCTACATGTAAAGTCAGCTCTACTCAGCAGGAAAGGATATGGTGACTTCAATAGTCTTTAGAAATCCACCAAGTTGGGAGTGGGGGACTGAATAGGGTATATGGGTGTGACATTTCATACCTTAAATAACCAGGAAGCTATGTCAAAAGGGGCATGGATCAATTAAGTCCCAGGGATAGTTTTGTTGCTTTTTAGGGAAAACTAATCTGTTTTGCAAGCCCTAGTCCTGTTATGACACCACTCTGCATCCTATCCCCTTCCGGTCTCAGAGACTTTAAGGACTGTTAGATCACAGGTCAAAAAGTAGAAGGATCCACATAGGTCTTCTAGCTCAACAGAGGTGGTATCTGGGTGGTGCAGTGGTTAGAGCCCTGAACTTGGGGAGAAGATAATATGCTTCAAAAATCTCCTTACTGTCTAACCATGGGGAAGACAAATAGCTTCTCTTAGGCTCTTTCCTCATCTATAAAAAAAGGGTCTTTGAATGACTCAGCTTGCCTCATTGAGCTTCCCTGGACACTGGGGCTTGCTCTTCTGGGGCAGGAAGCCCAGTGACCATGCCAGGAATCAGAGAACTTCCTGTGTGATGAGTCATGGGGCTGGCTGAGGGGGGGTGTGTTAACCTGGTCTACACTAGGGGGAGGGGCCAAGTCAAGAACCAATCGGCCCTGGTTGCTTGACGATGTCAAAAACTCTATAAGAGTGGAGAGGACAGCTTGAAGATCCTCTCTTCCTTTTCCGGTTGGAGCCAGAGATGCCTACAGCCGAAGCTGAGCTGCCGGTAGCAGAGCTGACTGGAGGCTAGTGGGTAATCTTCTTACCGTAGAGGGGAAGCATGTATACGATTTTGCCTTATACCATCTCGCTTCTCTGTGGCCTCCTGGTTACCCTTGTGAGGTGGACTTATTGGGCCTGGAAGCTTTTCATGAAAATATCAAAATGGGGATGCTGGTTTGTGGGCGTGTTACTGTGGAGTGTAAATACATGCTTTAGTTCTCCTGCCTTCTGCCTAGAGAATTCCTTATATCCTGCAGTTCCAGACCTTTTAGGCACATATGAGATTCTCTTTGAAATCATAAATTCTGCCTTCCTAATATAAAGGGGTTGGACTCAATGCTGTTAAGTTCACTTCTAGCTCTCATTCCATGATTTCCTTATTGAATCTCAATGAAGTTAAGTTTCTTGTCCAAGGTAACAGAGGTGGAAAGTTAAGCAGAGCTAGAATTCAAATTTAGAACCTCCAACAACGCAACCAGTTCTCTTTCTGGCGTAGTAGGTTGCCTTCCATATGAGAAAGAGTGGACAAGCATTTCATTTAAATTACTACCAGGTAGAATTTTGGCACCAAATGAAATAAGAGTAAACATTTGTTGAGTGTCCTAGCATCTTTTATTCTCAACCAGACTATAAACTCCTCGAGAGTAGCAGCTATGTCTCTATTTCTCTGTAGTGTGCAGAACACCTAGTCCTACCTAAATGCTGGGCACAAAGTATCAATTTTTAGAACTTTTAAGGATGGTTGGCTAGGTGCCACAGGGGAAAAAGAGGGTGGCCTGGAGTCAGGAAGACCTGAGCTCAAACCTGACCTCAGATATTTATTAGCTAGCTGTGCAATGCTGGGCACGTCATTTAATCTCCGTCTGTCTCAGTTTCCTCATCTGTAAAATAAAGATAAAAATAGCATTTAGCTCCCAGGGTTGTTGTGAGGATCAGGTGAAATAGTTGTAAACCACATAGCATTGTACTTGGCTCATGGTCAGTGATAAATAAATATTAGATCTTGTTATTAGTCATAGTAGTAAAAACAGTGATCTGTCCCGAGTAGGCTTACAAGATAATAGATCTAGAATTGGAAAGGACCTCAGAGGCTCTCTACTTCAAATTTCTCATTTCATAACTAAGGAAACTGTGTCCTAAGAAAGGTCAAGTGCCCAGCTCAAGATCACCCAGTGATGTCAGAAATAATATAAACCTGCGTGTTCATCCTCTGCCTCCAGAATTAGTACTCTTTCCATGGACATGATTCCCTGATTTTGGAATCAAAGAAATAGACTTCTCATAAATGTACCCTCTCCGATGTAGAAAACCCCAAAAGAAAATAAAATTAACTAGAAGAAATATGAGAAAATAAAAGGCCACCAAAAATTTTAAATGAACCAAGCACAGTACCAAAATCTTTAAGAAATAAAAAAAATAAAGTGCTGAATCAGCTAAACACAAGGAGTGTTGATGTCATAAGTCAAAACCATTTAAGTCAGGCATTCTGAGTGATAACGTCAATGAATACATGACACATTCCAGAGATAAATCAACAATGGAAATATTAAGAAATTTACAAGATTAAGTAAAGGTGGAGTTTATAGCATGGTAGATTGGGAAATATAGGACCTGGGGTCAAACGCCAGTTTTGCTATATAATAATGCTGTGAATATTGGGAAGGTCACATCCTATAGGTTTCAGTTTTCCAAACAGCAAAAGAAAGGGGTTAAATTAGCAAACCTCTAAGTTTGCTTCCAGTTCTCAATCTAAGATCCTAACTTTTTTTAAAAATAATTTGAAGAAATTAAAAGAGAATTACAAGATGCTTATAAAAATGTATGAGAGAAAATAATGGCAAAATTAACAATATGAAGATAAAATTGCTGTTCAATCTTTTCAGTCATGTCTGACTTTTTGTGACTATTTGGGGTTTTCTTGGCAAAGATACTAGAAAGGTTTGCCACTTCCTTCTCAAGCTCATTTTACAGAAAAATAAACTGAGACAAAGAGGGTGGAGTGACTTGCCCAGGGTCACAAAGCTAGTAAATTATCTGAGGCTACATTTGAACTCAGGTCTTCCTGACTGAAGGCCTGGCACACTATCCCTGGACCACCTAGCTGACCCAAATATAGAATAGGAAGCAACAAACAGCATACTAAAACCGAAGAGCATGAAAATGCAAACCATACAGAGCATCTGGAAACATAGACTCAAAAATGAAATTATTGAATGTTGTTCAGGAAAGTCTCAGAACAGAAAGTCAATGTGCCATAAAAATTGTAAATTTTGGCACCACATGTGTTTCTTTTATGCAGCAAAACATTAGTTTCTGTTTGGATTATTAACACTTGAAGCTATGATTTCTGTTTGTTTTTTTTCATTCTATCTAAAATTACTTAAAAATCACGGCTAGATTTCTTTCTCAAAGAGCAAGCCTTAAACTCAATTCACTCTGGATCTCATGGTTCCCGAATCTTCTTTTGCTTAGAATTAACATCTCATTTTCCACTTTTTCACAAAGACACATACTCCTCTTAGACCCAACCAAGATCCATGTCCCTTGTTTCTACTTTACCAAATATAATCTTTTTTTTTCTTTTCTTGACCAGAAAGAATAAGAGTATGATTCATGATGCACCATCTCCTACCTTATACCCATGTATTTGCATAAGTGACATTAATATGTGGTTTCTCAATTTTAAGAAATATTGAATGATTTATTTACTTCCTTATCATTTAATAAAAATATATTTTAGTTAGTTTTTTTCTTTTCTTTATCTTATGCTTAATGTATGAAATAAAACAAGCATTTCAATAGCATAGTACAATAAAAATGATTGTACATGAAACTCCAAATCTACTATGTACAACTTGCATAAAATAATAAAAAAATTTTTTTAATAATTGCTCAGGGATTAATTCAAAGCTGTTTGTACTTTCTTCTCTTAATAATGTTAGGGAAAATGGAATCTATGAAGTACAATGTATGATTCCAATTTTTGCAACATTTAAACTCTGTCATCTATTTTTTTTCATCATACCCAGCACATAGTAAGGGTTTAACAAATACTTTTTGACTTCACTTGACATGAGTTTGCTGAACTATTTTTTTTCTGGTCTGAATTTTCATTTCAAAGGTTCTGCTTATCTATGGTTTTCTTTGAAGAATTAACTAAAAATCCATTATCCCATTATAAAACAATCTTTTCCATGGAAGAACATGCCCATCTTTGTAGGGTATGTTGCCTTCATGGACAAAGCAATTTTCTTTTCTTTTTGGTATATTATATTCCAGCATTTTCTTTCATTTCTCACATTCATATGCCATCACTGATGATTAAAACAGATGTTCTTTAATATGCAAATGAAATAAATGGATTCCTCTTCATTATTTGAAAATGTTCACCAATACTGAGGTTCTTACAATTTTATGGCTATAATTCTGGGTGAATTAAATTTGGGTTTACTTTCTAAGTACCTTGTCGATTCTTTGGATTTTTATTGTACTTTTGCTTGTTTCTTTGTTTTTTGGTAGTGATTCTAGGCAATTTTCTTTTTTTTTAATTCCTTTCTTTCCACTTGTAGTTCTTTAGCAGACCAATGATGCTTAACTTTGATTACTGAACCCAATCTTCAGGGTTTGTTGCTCTGAATGGTTGGGATCTCAATTCTTCCAATTTTTGTTTCTAAATTTTGCTCTAGAATTGTCTGTTAGTGAGAGACAGAATGACCCTATACAAAAAGAGCTATACCTCAAAGCCAAGGAGAACTGGTTTCGAGTTCCTCCTTTGATACATACCAGCTCTGTAAACCTGGCAAGTCACTCAACCTCTTAGTTTCATAGGCAATTCTCTAAGGCTATAAGTGGGTGGTTTGTCCTTCATTCTCCTAGAGGAGCATGACATCAGGGAGATGACTTGCAGTCGACTTGGATGTGAGTGAGGGAAGGCTGTGCAGTCACCAGCCTCACTTTCTCCTCCAGAGCCATCTGGGTCCAGTTGCCAGATATCCATCAGCATGACTGGAGATGGCCCAGGATGCAGTGAGAGACCTTGGTCCTTTGAAGCTAAGGTCTTTTCAGGTTCTCACTTTGGGTAAGGCAAAGCCCATTCAGTGAAATGCCCTCTTTAAGATGTGATTCAGGGGATGGACCCTTTAATAAAAAAAAAAAAGCAAAGAAATCAAACTGGGAGGGGAACACCTTTATATTGCTGACCAAAAGAGAAGCAGTTGCGATGTGTGTTTACCCTGAGCCAGGAGGGCCCCCAAAATAACCATTTGTTGTCCAAGCCATGAGATCCAGAGTGAATTGAGTTTAAGGCTAGGTCTTTGAGAAAGAAATCTAGCCAGTAAACAACTAGGTAGCTTTCTGTCATCAAAATTTACCTTCCTTTTGGGGGAAGAGAGGGGGAGGGGAGGGAAGGAAAGGGGAGGAAAGGGGAAAGGGAGGGGAAAGGGAAGGGGAGGGGAGACAAAGGAAGGGGAGGGGGAGGGAAAGGGCGGGAAAGTGAGAAGAAGGGAGGGGAGAGGAGAGAAGGGGAGAGGGAGGGGAGGGGAGGGGAAGAGGATCTGAGTTACCCAAATGGAACTGGCTGGCTGGGGAAGTACTGATCTCTATTAGTGGTTTATTTTATTTCAAGTAATTCCTCGTAATGATGAAATCACAGGGAAAGTCCCCACCCCAATCCCTCATTACAACTTAATTTCTTTTTTTTTCCTCCTGTTCTTTCTGTGCCATTAGCTTTTTTTAAAAGAGTTCTAAGGCTTTATTACAATTCTCTTTCTGTTTTAGATTCTATTTCTTTGATTATTAGTTTCAAATTCTTCTTTCACATCTCTATTTTCCTCTTTCTATTTTCCTTTAATTCTTTCAGTAAGCTTCTAATCCACTCTAGGAGTTCCTGAAGTTCTTCCATTCCAATTTTCCAGGTGTCTAGTTATACTTAATCCAGCATTTATTCTGGAGATTTTCCCTCACTTTCCTTTACCCCATAAGACTTATTGATTGTCTTAGGGCTTTTCTGTTTATTAATTTCTTCAAAGCTTTCTGCTGGTTTTTCCATGGAGCTTTCTCTGTGAGGATCTATTTCTTACTTTCTCTCTTTTTTTTCTTTTACTTAATTTCTCACATTCCCTTCTGTTTTGAGCTTATGAAAATCCGATTCAATTATAATTAACTCACTTTCATAAACATTTATTTGTTAAAAACATCATTTAGTGTAATACACTATACAAAATACTAGGGACTCAAAGATAAAAATAAACAGCATTTCCTGTCTCCATATGTAGAATGGAGACTAAAGTTGTGATTCAACTGGGATAGTGACAAAACTCAGACGGGCTCTAGCTCTGCAATGCAGTTTTGAGTAGAAGTTCTCAGTCTTGGGTCCATGAACTTTATTTTTCTGTAAACACATTTTGATAATTATTTTAATATTATTAATTTCCTTTTAATGGTATATATTTTATTTTATGCACTTGTAAACATTATTTGAAGAAGGCATAAAGGCATCTAAAGGGGAAAGGATATATAATTAAAGAGCTTAAAAAATGAAAAGGAGTAATAAGACGTGAGATAAAATCCTAAGGGTCTGCAATATCCTGGAAGCCAAATGCAGGAAAGATTGTAAGTGGGGGTGCAGGGTGGACAATAGTGCTGAATGCTGCAGAAAGATTGAGGAGAATAGAACTAAGAAAAGGCCACTGGATTTAGCATTTCAGAGGTCACTGGTGACCTTTGAAAGAAATCGTTTCTGTAAAGTGGTAAAGAAGAATAAATACTCTAAAGCTGTCTCTACACACAAGAGCAATTAATAGTATTTTCCTTTATATCAGAGCATAGCTCCTAGTCTTGAACCTTCTTTGGTACTTAAATAGTCACAGGTCACCCATGACCTGTTATCTTATATTTAGGTTTCCAAATACCAGATGCTTTATATGTTTCTTTCATTTAAAAATTAAAGGAAGAAAAGTGGGTTAAAAAGGCAAAAACATACTCAGTATTTGAGCAATTGATGCGAAAGATAGTGTAGCAATGATACTAAATGTAACAAAAAGGTTAAAATTTATATGAACGCATTTCAGTTCAAATGTGATTGCTTACAGGAAAATTTGGCCCTTGCATTTTCATCGAACTTTGAGTTTTCAGTACATTTTTTTCTTAGTGTTAAAGCCATATCTTTCATATGCCAGTTTACTAATAATAGGGACCAAGTACCCATCAGTGTTCATCATTATGTACATAAATTTTCCAATTAGAGAAGCACTGACTTTGCAATATTCTAGCCAAGTACCAGAAAAATCATTAATCAAATACCTCAAGTAATATGAAATCAGGAATGGTAACTTGTCCCTCATTTCCCTCTCTTTGGTTTTTCTGTTGCCTCTGTTTCTAATATTACATATCAACAGCTGGAACAGGGAAGGGAGAATGAGTGAAAACCTGAATATTAGTTTTTCTCATCTCCAGAATGGGAATAACCATAGCACCTATGTCACAGAATTCCTGTGATGATCAAATGAAACACTATATGTTAGCAGTTTTCAAAATGTGGGGTCCAGGGACCACTGGAAGGCTCAAAGATCTTTTTAGGGAGACCATAATATCAAAACTACTTATGTATAAGAATTCTGATGTATTTTGAATATAATAAGTATTGAACAAAAGTTCTGAGGGGTTCTTTATGATTTGTGAGAGCATAAAAAGGTCCTGAGACCAAAAATTTTGAAAACTCCTATTATAAAGCTATTTACAAATTTTCAAACCTATGTAAACGCTAGCTATTTTCATTGCATGTATCTTTACTAATATAGCTGACAAATAACCATGTCATACTAGGAAAATTTGAGTCGATTAAAGGAAATAGCAAGTTGAACAAAGGATCATAGATTAAGAGCAGGAGGGCACCTTGGAAGCCACCTAGTCCAATTCATTTATTTTGCACAAGAGATAACTGAGGTTCAGAGAGGTTTTGATTTTCTTTCTTCATATCAGTGAAGCAGAGCTGGGATATGAATGTAGGTACTCTCATTGAAAAACTCTGGGTTCAGAAGCAGCTAGTTGGTATAGTGAGTAGAGTACCAGCTCTGGAGTCAGAAGGACCTGAGTTCAAATCCAACCTTAGACACTTGACACATTTACTAGCTGTGTGACCTTGGGCAAGTCACTTAACCCCCATTACCCTGCCTTCTCCCCTCCAAAAAAGGAAAAAGTCCAGGGTTCTTTTTCATTATTCCTCTTTGCGTCTCAAAACTATGCATAATGTTAAGGGTGATGTGCAGGATTTACGGCAAGATATTTGTTTTCTGTGTAACAGTCATGTGGACGAAGTTACTAGTAACTCTCTTGTGCCTCATACCTTTCCCTTTGATGTGTGGATATCTCCTTGTTCTCTGGGCTTGTTGGCTCATTCTAATATGCTCCCATACTGACAGGTGTAGGTGCTCTGAGATGGACCACCAAGATGCATTTATATTCAAATTCTTTCTAGATCCTAGGATTCATCCTGTTTGGGGGAGGGCATACATTCTGCCAGTTACTCACTACCTTAACTCTTGAGTTCCCTTCTAGATACAAACCATGCATTTGCAATGATGCCATTTAGATTTAAATAAAACATTTACTTAGCAATAAGGCGAAAGGAATAACAATACCGTCCCAGGTACTCAGATATTTAAAAGGTGGAGCAATAATTAATACATCACGATCTGCACACCAACTTCCCAACTACCAACTATCCACTCAGTGTCTTGAGGGAGAGAGATCATACACATTTACAGGTACTTGAGAGGGAAGTACAGGAGGAAGGACAACCTCTGCCTTTGGGGTGAGACAGAACTCTGACCTGCAGCTTTAAGTGTCATTGGTGCATTCAGAAATATTTATACTCCACAAATCTGCTTCTCTGCTGGGCCTCAACATTCTTCAGATGTACAAAAGCTGTGCACTTGAAGCACTGTTGCCTTTACAAGTTCTTTTAGCTAACAGTCACATTCGCAAAGGGAATGGGAAGATGTTACACTACTAATTTGGAAACTAGTTCCCTGTAACACAGAGAACAGCAAAGCCCATCGGTCTGGTTATTTTTGATCACTTGAGACCGGATTAGCCAGCTCTTCACATACCAGGATGTTATGTTGCCTTGTCAAATTGTAGCAAAGACAGCTTAGGGTAAAAAAAATGGCTCTTGACTGAAGAATTCAAGCCAATCTAGCTAGCTCTTCACTTACCAGGATTTTGTAACATCTCATTAAATTTCAGCATCATCAGAACTTCTATAAAACTTGTCTATTGTTTTTCTGCTTTCCTCTCAGGACAAGAGGGAGGAGCAAAGAGAAACAAAAACTTCTAATTGGATACATCACTTTTAAGCTCTATGGGATGCAGAAGAGTGATATCTAGAACTGAATCTTAACACAACAATGTTCCTCTCTCCAACCAACCATGAATCACATAGAGGAAAGCTTCTGTCCCCTGACTGCTGTTATGCATCTTTCAAACAAAGCTACTGGTCACCCTCTGCTAATCTTCTGCCGGGTATTTCAGTCACTTCATCCTTAACCTCTTTTCTCCCATCCCTTCCTTTTCTTTTGTTTCTTTCTTTCAAAGTTGGTAGTTTCTTCATCTGCCCTACCAACAACCTACTCCCATCCTTCTCTTAGTACACTAGCAGGAGAAGAAAAAGTGGTTAGAAGAGAGAGGAGGTGTTATATGAACTCACATGTCTTGGGATATTCGGGGAGGAATGGAAACCAAAACAATAATTGATTGGTGAAGCAAAAAGGGGAAGAAGAGGGGTTGGGGCAGGGGAGGAGGGGAGGGCAATTCCCAACCAATAGGCGATGAGCATCAGAGTGGGAAAAGGAACAGAAGAAGCTCCAGGTTCAGAGGAGAAAAAGAAAATTGAAACTACCAGAGCCCTCCCCAACCCAACCTCTTCCAGGATGGCCTGAAGGAGTGAGAGGCTTAAATGATCAGGAACTAGCAAGGGGTGATGGTGTTTGTCTTCCAGCAGAGGTGAGGGGCTGATAAGCCACCCTGAGGGGGGTAGGGGAAGAGAACAGAATGCTCACTCTGATTAGACAAAACCCCTATCACCAAGGGGACAGCATGCTGTTTTATTGAGCATTGACATCTTTGTTGGGTAGGCCATGTACAGAAAGAGGTCTTCATGATATTCCTGTAATATCTGAAGGAATGAGGTCCTTTTTCATTATTGTATATGCCAGTTTTCCAGGTCTTATAAAACTTCTCCACCATCACCAGGACCTGATTCAAAATACCTTGTATCTCTCCTTACCCTCAGAAGAACACTTCTTGAACTTATGCTCCTTCTTGTAAATACACTTCATTCTCCTGGGGACCAGGCAAGACTGGACTAAGGGGAGCAAAGAGAGGAGGAAGAAGGTCAGGGGTGTAGTGTAGCAGCCACCAAGCTGGATAAGCAGGCAGGTGGACTTTCCCCTTCTCCTTCCAATGGCTTAAATCAGAGCCTCCTGGTATTGAGTGCCTCAACTTTAACTGAAAAACAAACAAACAAAAAACCTCATTGTATTTCCTCTACTAAATCAACATTCATTTTTGAAATCATACTTAAGTCTCTAACAGTAATATGATTTCTTATGTATTAAAAAAAGTTTTACCCTCAAAAGACTTAAAAACAGCTATATTCAGTTGAGCTAAGAATTTATAATGCTCTATACCCTTAAGTTCTCAACATAATCCTCCATCTTATTTATATTCTTGAAAATACATTAGTTTCTAAATGTGTCAACGTTTCTGCAAACTAGCAAGTGAGACCTGCCCAAGGGCAAAGAGAAATTTAATGAAGAACAGATAGAAAGGCTGGAGAGGGGAGGATTAAGAATTCTACCACCTGATTAAATTCATGGTTTTTTTTTCCAATTTTTAATAAATAAAAATTCTTTACCCTTTTAAGATATCAACCTGTTCAGATTCAATTAAGCCATCATCCTACATCTTTCACAATGTAATTTGTTCAAGTATTTGCTTCATGGTTTACTTTTCTGTACCAAACTGCAGAAAACAATCTGAAAATTTTGTTCCTTCTTATGCACATTTTTGCAGCTGTTATTAAACCAGAGTTCTTTCCTATACTCTTCAGGAATCAAATGTTTTAGCAGTTGATATAACTCATTTTCTTCACACAAAAGCATAGATTAGTGTTCTGCCTATTTCAGTACTAAATTGCTCCACATGAACAGTCAGTACCTCAGAAGGACAGTACCTTAATCCTGTGGTATTTCTTCATTGTCTTCAAGGTTTGTTTTTATAATCTTCAGAGAGGGAGTATTCTCAAAAGTTATAGGAACTAAAGAATTGCCAGTATGCTATGGAACAGACCAGACCGTGTCTGTGTTTCCTGCAATTCTGAGCTCCTGTGGTAATGGTGATAGTGACAATGGTGATGATAATGGTAGTAGTGGCAGCCATATTTAAAAATTAGGACAGTGGTGCCCTTTTGTCTTCCTGGCACCACAATTTAACGAAATGCAAACGCTGAAAAACAAAAAGAATATTTTGAACATTTATGGTTCATTTCTAACTTGTTCAATAATGTGTCAAGGTCCATTAGTTAGAATACATTAGTTTCCAAATGGGTCAATATTTCTGCAAACTAGCAAGTGGGACCTGCCCAAGGGCAAAGAGAAATTTAATGAAGAACATATAGAAAGGCTGAAGAGGGGAGGATTAATAATTCTACCACCTGATTGATTTATATAGTGAGTTTCATAACAAATAAGTTAACTAAAATTATTTTAAAAACTGAATCTTTTAATTTTTTTTAAATTTAATAAAATAATTCTAAGACTCTCTTCTTAGTTTTGGTATGCCTTAAATTTCTTTATGCAAATATATATTTGAAGTATATATGTACATACATAATTTAAATATTTGTTATCTAAATATATATATATGTGTACATTTTAATGGGTTCTTTTCTAAAACTAAAATATGTAATGTGAACAGAAGTTATGAGATCGATGTGCATTCAGAGATTTTAAAAATGAAAACCCTAGTCCATAGTATAAAAATAAGTAAAATATTATCTCAGTGCTCCTATGTGAAATCTTTCTATTTCTCTTTTGGAAGTACTTTATATTTTCAAGGTATGGACATTCTCTCAAGCTTCATTGCTTTGAAATGTATGAAATTGAAAAAGAATTTTATCCTAACAGACCCAATAGTGTAGTCATCTAAATGAGTGCAGACCCACAGGCACAGTGCCCGGAAGAAATTAGGTTGGGTCTAAGTGAAATCACTTGTGGGTAACTAAGGATTTTACAGAAAATTGAAAATGCAGCCCTCTTGCACTGGGTTATCTCAGATTGCTGATGGTTACTTTTATTAGATGCTTCATTAATAATGTTGGGCACTGTGGGAAGGCTAATTCTGACTCATGCAAACCCTTTTGAATATATGTATGAAGATGAAATACAACATTTATGGAATTTTTATTCAAAAGTACTGTTAGGGAATTTAGAGTATCTCTCATTGTCAAGAATCTCTGTAGCATTATTTCCTATTTGAAAAAACTACACTTAAGATATTCATAAGGCAGTGTCTGTGCCTTAGAAACTAGAATGTTTAAACCATCCCCCTCAAGCTAGGTTGAAAAGAGGAGAAGATGCATGAACCCTACCTAACTTTATAGGCAAATAGTTCTCTGCATGCCCGCTCCATTGAATTTCTCCATGTAATGGAGTACCATAGGTCTGTTCTTAGCATTTTATTCTCCCTCCAACAAAAGTACAAAGTATTAAATCTGGCAATGCTAGATTCATAGGTGACTTTGGCCCAGTGGTTCTCAGATAGAGTTAGGTACATATTGTTTTTGAAGTTGAAAACCAGCAAAAGAAGTGAGGTAGAAGACAGAAATATTTGTTTGTGGACTGTGAACTGGAAGGGTAGAATTGGACATTATGCTGTTGATGGGAAGGGCCTTCTTCTTATGGCACAGAAAATGCCTTCCCTTATCAAGTAAGCTGGTTCCTACTATATCTAGTTGAAGAAGAATCACATAATTAGACTTGGAAGAGAACTCAGAGCTTTATGATGTCCAATAAAATAAAAACAGTCATTCTAACTTTCCCAATAAGTGGTCTATCCAGTCTTTGCTCAGAGACCTTCAGTGGGGTGGGAGCCTGTGACCTTTTCAATTTACTTAATGCTACTTCTGTTATAGCAAGCTGGGAGGGATTGGGAGCTGAGAAATTATTCAAAGAGAATCCTTTAATATCTAAGGTAGTGAGCATTCTAGGCTTTGGTCATACAATCCAGGAGATGGATTTCTTTGATGAGAACGAATTGATAGATTTGGTGCAAAAACTCATTGATTTCTTTGATGGGAACAAAGTGATGAATTTGGGGCAAAAAGTCATTCCTGCACAATTTTTTCCTTACTTCTGCTTATTCATTTAGTTGATTACATATTCTGTTTGCACAAAATCATTTCAAGCAAGACTTTTTCTGTATGTATGTAGGATGCATTGACTGGTGTTAAATTTATTTATAAAATAATCTATTATGACACTTTTTTTCACTGCATGAGATGCTTTGTACTCCACAACTGATGCTTGGTGCCAGGAATATGCAGGAGCCAGCTCAAACTGGCTTATGAAAGCTGATAGTTAAATTTTCATTGAGCATGTACAATGCAGAAATTGGGAAATACTATAAATTATAGCTTTTGATTTTTTTAATTGTCTTGACTTAACAAAGTGATGGAGAAAATGTTAATAATGCAGATTACATTTAAAAGTATGTTGTAGGTACCTTCCCCTTCCCCAAAAAGGTGGTGGTTTGAGCTGGTTGTTAAACATTTCTCAGCATACCACTATCTGGGGCACTGATCTAGCAACACTGTAGTGTGAGAAGTCCAAACTGGCTTTTGTGTTTCCTTTCTTCATCCTGCAAAGCTGTAATGTGTCACCATATTAATTATAAAACACAGTAATGACATTTCTGAATTACGCATTTGTCATGATTTTACTTGAGCTTCCATCCCAATAGTCACCCTTGATTCTTTCAGGTATACACATTAAAATAATCTTCCAGAAGGCTTCAGTACCCCATTAGGAACTAGAGGTTTTCAAGCACATAAGCTGATTCTTATTGCTGGACAGTTCAAACTCACACTGGCCAAGCTCAGAATTATCTAGTTTTAAACTAGAATGTCATAATTTTCTTTTATTTTAGTATAAAAATAATACAGCAATATATCCATAATTATTCACTAATAATATGATGAAATTTAATATATTTCTAGAGTCCCCCATCCCATATCTTGTCTTTTCATTTTCTGGCTATGATCATTCACATTCACAGGACATAGATGCACAACAGACTTTGACCACAAATGTAGTGGGCAGCAGAATTTGAAAGAAAACATTGAAGTGCTCCTAAACTTCTTCCCATTTGTTTCCCAGTTTCTAGTGTGGCTAGGAATTCCATGTATACGTGTATGTGTATATACACATGTGTGTATATGTATATATGCGTATGTGTATATGTATATGTATGTATGTGTATATGTATATGTGCATGCACGTATCTGTTTTAGTATGTATGTGTGTAGGTGTATGTGTGTGTTGTATATATGTGTATGTGTGTGTTATATATATGTGTATGTATGTGTGTGTTGTATATATGTGTATGTATGTGTGTATCCATGTGTATATGAATATATGCTATACATATTATGTCTGTGTAGATATATACCTGTATTCTCCTCTGGCACATGGTAGAAATTTAATAAAACATGTTGATTGATTGATCAATGTGTCCTCACATCCATTTGCATTTTAATAGAAATATACAATAGAAAGAATTTGATTTTGAAGTCAGAGACCTGGGTTCTAATCCTAGCTCTGCTATTTGTTAGCAGCATCACCTTGGGCAAGTCATTTACTTGGTCATCAGTTTCTTCCATTATGTCATGGGTACTGATTACACTGCCAAACACAAGCAAAAAACAAAACAGAAATTACCTTCCCTTGTAACAAATAATTTAATATGAATCCTTCTTGAAAACCCCAAGAAAGAAATGGATTCATTATAGTTTTAGGGTTTAATGAAATCTTTAAGCTTTTTTAAGAAAAAAAGTTTGTAGCAAAATACAAGGTGAAAACACTGAGTCAACTTTGAAAAAAAAAACGGACAAAATCAGGGACTATATCTATTTTCCCACAAAAGCTATTACTATATAACTTGAAAGGCTAAAGTAGCATAAACCGAAATCACAGGAGATAAATGGAAGAATAAGCCTTGTGGACAGCTGAACTCCTATCTTCCAGAGGTTATTTTCCTGTTGCCATAATATCGTCTCACATTTCATGCTGAATGAATTTACTGTTTGGCTCACAGATCATTTGATAGTCTTACTTCTTCAAAAATATTTATGGGAAAGTCCTCTTTGGACATGAGGTGATTAATAGCCATTCTTATATCATCAGTTTTAAGTCTATCCACAGTTTGTCATTAAAACTCATTTTCATCTGAGTAATTTCCTGCTGTAATTTAAAGTGTCTGACCAGTATGTGGTTACGATAAACAGAAAATTAGCTGTCTTCTTTACCTAGGCCTTGTCTTTTTCCTACACATAGGATTCATCACTATGTAAATTCTTTCTGTTAAGAAAGCAACATCCTTTCCCAGACCACAATCCATTAACATACAAATAGAACAGTGACAGGAATATCCTGGTAGCTGAGCTTTTTACAAAAAAAAAAAATGGCATTACCTTTCATACATATAGGGGGGTGCTTTTGCTTAGGGCCTAATGTTAAATTAACAAAAGTCAGTATTGTTTTTTGTGCTCAATTTAGGAGATGTAGAATCATAGATTTAGACCTCAAAACAACCTTAAAGACCAACCGGCTCAACCTCAATTTATAGATGAGATGAAGTGACCTGTCCATACAGGTTTTAAATGGCAGAGACGTAGAATTCAAATCCAGACCAGCTGATTCCTGGCCCCGTGTTCTTTTCACTGCACTCTGCCTCAACATGAGAATAATGAGAATGTCACATATTAAAAAATTTGTTATACACATAATTATATACTAAAAATATCCATGCTATTTCATTCATTTTATGGTGACATGCCATTTAGCAATAAGCCATCCTAACAAAGACATGTTATGACTTCAAGTGTCTGCTTATCTAATTCCCTTATTTTATATCTAGGAGATTAAAACCTCAGATAGGTCATAGAATCAGAGATTTCAAGCTGAAAGGCAATCTAAGGTCATTTAACTCAAACTTTTCCCTTTACAGATAAGAAAACTGGGACCTGGGGAAGATAAGCGACTTGCCCAAGGTCACACAGACAAAAAGTAACAAATCTAAGATTCACACTCAGGATTCTGACTCCAAATCTATTACTCTTTCCAATTACATATTTCTCTTAAAATACAAATGAATGCAGGGACACATTAGGCCTTAGTCCCCAACATGTCACTAATCTCTGCTTCTCACAGCCATTATAAACTCAAAATTCTTGTAAGTAGGAAGTCGGCTCAGGAAGGGCAGGGTCAAGGCTTAGTTTTGCTTTACTTTGTCTTTTCAATTTTGTCTTTCAGTCCCCAGCACCCAGACTAGTGGGATGCCCATAGCTGATGCTTAACTGGTACTTTCTGAATTGACTCAAATAGGGCAAATACTTCCGCAGAGAGACAGACAGAGAGACAGAGAGAGACAGAGAAACAGAGAGACGGGGGGGGGTGGGAGAGAGAGAGAGAGAGAGAGAGAGAGAGAGAGATTTTTTTGTTTCCGCTGTAATTTGGAGGCTATCAATCAACTCAGCCCTTTCTTTGTCCATTGTACATGGGGGTCTGTGTGCCCATGGATTTGAATGGCAGAAGTTCAGCCTTGAAGAAATTGAGGGAGCAAGGTGTCTGGCAATTGAATTCACAGAGGAAAAAAGTATATGTGCCCACATCCTCCACCTCCACAACTGTACCTTCAATTGGATTGTAGCTCGCAGGTCCTCTTGCTTCATTCATCCTGCTTCAAGAATGCTTCCTCTCACATTCTTTTTCTGTACTTGGTGCTCACTGATGCCTCCCTTATTCTCAAACACACTACATCTCTTGATACCCTCTCCATGTTTTCATCTCTCGTAGCTTCTGACCCACAAAGGCCAGTAAAAGGAGATGGCACACTTCTTGCCCCTATTCTTCTCATCACTTTCAGACCCTTCCTCTGCCACACTCAGCATCTACTTCTTCTTTATAGTTCCCTCCCTCCTATCCCTTCTATTTTTTATGTCATGTAAGGATTTCCAGGTCACTCTTACTCTTCAACAAGTTTAGTACCAGGCCATAATATTCTTTTCCACCTTAAGTCTTGCTTCTTTCAAAAACTCTGGTCTTCTAAGTTCCAGTTCTTCAACTTCCTCAACTCTTAGGGCATCTAATCATGCTTCCTTTGTTCTACTGAACATTTCCTAGGCCCTGGAATGTCTAGGTATATTGCTGCCTTATAGAATTCCCTAGGATTTCTCTAGGCTTGTGAGCTGATTCCCCACAAGTGAAGAAATCACTGATCCTGTGTGTATTTATATTAGAATCATAACAAATTTATATATAACTCCTGTCAAGAAGAGGCTAAATGGCCATTTCTTTGGGGTGTTTAAGAGGAACTCCTGCTCAGGACAATGTGTTGTTAACCTCATAGGCCTGGGCTCTGTACCAGCACTTTGATTTTGTGAATTATGATCATCCCTCCAACACCAGACATCTAATAAAGTGTGCCTATTTCCCCTGACATCCATTTTATAGAGAACTTTTACTCCTATTATAAAATAAATAAATATGAGCAATGAACGATTTCTTGCTCTGTCTCTCAAAAACATTGATCTCAGACAAATGCTTGCCCAGAGCCCTTTTAGAAGACTGATGAAATCAACAAACATTTTCAGTGATTCATGGTTATCTTTAATGGTGGCCAAATGCAAAGACATCAGATGGCAATGGTACATGTGATAGCTTCCAGGTAAGCCCTTTGCACCATTCACCAAGGATTAAGGCACTGTAGTACAAAAGGATCTTCCTGAAAGATATATTTAGCACTTTTTCTGATAGGATAAAATCGTGTTTTGCTAGCAATCAATCAATGAACAGGAATTTATTGAGTGACTATCATAGAAAGTTTGGATGGTGTATTGAATAGAGATCTGGCCTCAAAGCTAGGAAGACCTAGATTTACTTCCTTCCTCTAACACTTACTTGTAATGCACACTGGATACTTAACTTGTCATTGTACTAGATGACTTCCTCACACCAGAGAAGGTGCTGATGTGCAGAAGCAGAGTTTCTTCACCTGGGAGTCCCCTATACCAATGAAACCACAGTTCTAATTCCTAAGCCCTATGTTGTAGGCACAGGGCTAGGTACTAGGGACCCAGTGGTACAGTCCAAGCCCCAGAGTAGTTTATATTTTCCAGAGGAATACAAAATCAATTTAAATAATTTTGGGGTGTTGGAGGACAATAACAAATGGGGAAATCATAAAGGATCTTCAGTAAGAGAATATAAAGATGTCGCCTGAGCTGAGACTTGAAAGGAGAGAGGAGACCCAAGAGTCCAATATGAAGAGAGAAAATTCTCTAAAGGACAGGCTGTACAAAGACAAGCTCAGGAGATTTAACCCTGAATGAGATGGAAATCAAACAAGCTATTTGGGTTGAATCAAGAGTATGGGGAATGGGGGTGGGATGGGGAGCAATATGCAACTAGCTTGGAAATATGGGCTGGAGTCTGACTGTGAAAGGTTGCAATTATCCAAGGGAGAAACTGATTTTTTTTTTCTCTATCTAGAAGCAAGGAGCCACTGGACCTTCTTGAGTATGATCATGGCATGATTACTTTCTATTGACTCAAATGATCCCAGTCATTTACTGGCAGGTAAATTACTACTACTACTACTACTACTACTACTACTACTACTACTATTACTACTACTAGTACTACTACTGCTGTTGCTGCTGCTGCTGCTGCTGCTGCTACTGCTACTACTACTACTACTACTAGCAAATTGCCAAGGTCTCTCTAGATTAGGGCTTCCTCCATTTCTCTTCCCCAAGTGTCTTAGATTCTTCCATGCAAATGAATGTGAGGGAATATAATCTTAGGAACGAAAATAAGCCTAGGCACAAGGGTACCCTCTTTCTGCCCAGCCTAATTCCTATTTTTTTAAAATTTGTTACAGATAATATTTAGGTACATATAGCCATATAATCTACATAATTCTCCCTCTCCCTCTCCCTCTCTTTCTTCCTTTCCCTCTCCCTCTCCACCCCCACCCTCCATCTCTCTTGCTCTACACACACACACACACACACACACACACACACACACACACACACACACTTTAAAACAGTACTTTCATTCTTTAAAGAAATATATAGAAGAGAAAATCAACATCAGATATCTGAGGGGGAAAATAAATCGAAGACATGGCACAGCTAGGTGGCACAGTTTATAGAGTGCTGGGCCTGGAGTCCGGAAGACTCCTTTTCCTGAGTTCAAATCTGACCTCAGACACTTACTAGCTGTGTGACCCTGGGCAAGTCACTGAACCTTATTTGCCTCAGTTTCCTCATCTGTAAAATGAGCTGGAGAAACAAATGGCAAACCACTCCAGTATCTTTGCCAACAAAACCTTAAATGGGGTCATGACTGAAACAACTGAACAACAAAAACACTCTAAAACTAATGTCAGGCATGATAAAGCTCAAAATAAGCTGAGACTGATGGAGAGAGAGAACAGTAACAAAACATTATTTTTTGGTATTCAGGGACAAAGAAGAGACAAAGTTCAGAGCAGATGGGATGCTGTTCTGTGGAGAGAAGTCAGAGTTATTCACATAGTCTGCTTCTGATTTTTAAGCCAATGAAATCTTTGGCTTTGAAAGGATGAGAAGAAAATGGCTATTGTGGGTCTGATATACCAAATAGATAAAGAAGTAATAGAAGAAGACTGAGCCTTGTTTGATGAGTACAAAGCAACAGATCCAGACAAAATACATCCAGATAGTTGGGTAGAAGAGTGAACGGATAGAGTGCTGGACCTGGGGTTAGGAAGACTGGAGTTGAAATCTGGCCACACATGTTTATTGGCTCCATGACCTTGAGAAAGTCATTTAACCTCTTTGAGTCCCTGTTTCCTCATGTGAAAAACATGTATTTTAAAAACATCTACCTCACAGGGTTGATATGAGGATCAATATATGTAAAGGACTTTTGCAAACCTTAAAACACCATATAAATGTTAAATATCATCATCTTTGGCTTATGAAATAGTGAAAGGTATGATTGTTGAGTCTCTGTCAATGATCCTTTGTTGCTAGGAAGAATGGTAGCAGCATCAGAGGACTGGAGAAGGGAAAATGAATACCATCTTTGTGGGGAGAGGGAAGTAGATGGAATTGGTGGACTTGATCTTAATTGTCAACATTCTAGAACATGTTCTTATATTTATGGGGAGTAGAAAATTAGGAGATAAAATAACCATGAAGAACTCTTGCGGCTTCACCAGAGGTGTGCCAGGATATTCTCACCTACTAATTTTCCCAAGCTAAATTAGCATATACAGCCTTGTGGCATTTATATCTTCTAGGAATAAAGTAGTCTATGATTTCCATCTGTAATAGAGAAACATTTATTAGTAGAACAAATTTCTGTTGGATTATCAGTATCATACCATCATCCTTTTTCTTGTAGATTTTGTTGTCATAGCAATTTTTTAACTCTCAGGCCTACTGACAGCTGATAAACTGATCCAGTATTTCCAGATTGATTTGTATGTTTCATGGAGGAAGACCAGAAGCAATTCCAATTGGACATTCTATGTGGACCATTTCAGATGTCCTTAAACTTTATTACTAAATCAATATTTGCCTCAACAAGTTATATATTGTCATTTTCCACTATGACATTTGTCTTTTCCTACTGGATATTTTCAGACTAAATTATGTATTAGATAGATGGCAATGATAAAAACAAGTTGCACAGTAAAGATGTATAAAAGTTCTTAACTGATGGAAAATATTTTGTGTTGTATTTATGTGTATATACATATGTATTTATATGTAGACATATGAATATACATGTATATGCATATATGTACACACACACTTTGTGAAGAGGGAATGTTTTATTTGTACTTCCATCCTCAGCACCAAGTGTCTGATGCATAGTAGGTGCTTAATACTTGTGGATTTATCGAATCAATAATAGTTGCTGTAGTAGCAACCAGTCTTTTCATAGTTCATCACCTGCAGCTCTTGCTTTGAAAGAGTTTTGTCTTTCATCTCAAAATAAGAAATAGGATATTACTTTCTTCTTAGGAATCGATAATTATATCTTCTTGTAAAAATATTCTCCCTTTCTCTGTCTGTCTCACTCTTTCTTCTGCCCCCTCACCCTCCTCCACACATACACACACACACACACACACACACACACACACACACACACACACACATACACACACTGAAAAATGAAATAATTTACTTACCAATTCTTTGGACATCTTTTCTTCCATTGTAACAATAATATCTAGCAAATACATAAGAGGATGCTGGTGATAGGTGTAAGTGGAGTAGGGTGTTTAAAAGGAAAAAAAATAAAAGTGAAAGAGATATAAAGGAATAAATCAAGAACTAAAAAGTGTATTTTAGGTTTATAAGGGTATTTAGGACAGAATTTGCCCTTAGAGTTTTTTGTTGGGGGTTGTATATTGAACTCTCTCAGACTCTGTCTCTATCTTTTCTCTGTCTCTCTCTCTTAGAAAAAGGAAGAGGGGAAATGATGAAAAGAAAGATTTCATACAAAACAAATAAAAACAGAATTCATAGAAAGATTTGGGAGGAGAATGATGTGGTTGAGCCTGGTCTGGAGTGGGGTCATCAAGACTTTGCTTCAGGTTTACCACATTTAGTGGATATTCTTCCCCCACCATTGGCAGTTCTCTTCATTACGTCAGTGATGGAGAACAGCATTTCTATATCTCCTGGTATCCTCATATTTCAGTAAGATATCCTACCCTCTTTCCTGACCCTGTCTTCAGAATCCTTTTGCCATGGTGCCCTTCCCTTGTGTGTGCGTGTGTGTGTGTGTGTTTTTCCTCTGTCAATAATATACATGGTTCAGGTAGGTCTCTTTGTGGGCTTGGCATTATCCTTTCCCCAAAATAATTACACCTGTTCCTGAGTTGTCCTGTTTGCTACCTCTTCCCTCACTCTGCTCTCTGTGCCAACCATGGCTTCAATCATAATATGCCAAGGGTGATGTAATTTCAATTCTGGCTTCATGTTAGGAGAAGGATACTCCTAGAGAAAAGTGTATGTAGGTACTCAAACAATATTTGTTAAATAAGTTCGTGAAGAAATGATTTATTTTTGCATAAAAACATATGTGAATTTCTACTGGCATAGTGGATACTGATAAAATTAGATACTTAAGGTTTTTCTGTTTGCTTGCTTGTTTTTCTGGTGCTAGTGTCAGAAACTACAGTTTTCCTTCCAAAGTCCTGTTCACAGGCTTAGATCAGTCTGATATAGGAGGATATGCATGCCTTTTAAAAAAAATTAAAAATGAACTATTGTGGAATTTAGGCATAGGAAACACAAAGCATGTTCTTCCTGATTTGGGGTATCATATTCATTTAGCTATGCCTTTTTTAAAAACAAAAATAACTGAAAAACAAGACAAAATTGTATGACAGAGAGTGGTTAAAATTATTTATTTAAAGTATGTTCATGTTGAACTAAATTTTGAAATAATATTTCTTGATAATACAAATTTATAAATATTCAAACACACAAAATCTTGTTTGCTATTTTAGAAGAAATTAATGGCTATTTTGAGTTGTTCAGAGAGCTTTCATAAGACCTACCAAAGTATGCCATTTTGATTGGCATTTCCTTTTCATCACAGAATGGTCTTTCTTATTTTTGTATGTGTTACTTTCTAAAGAATATTGTTTCAAATTTTCTCCATATAAATCTTCCTAAAAGTAGAAAATATTTGCTTTAAATTAGAAGTATGATGAATAGAATTATGTATCTATAGAACAATTTAATGCAAATGTAGCTGCTAGGAGAACATTATATATCACATCAGATTAATTGACTGTATAATCAAGATTAGTTTATAATAAATTGATAGAGCGCACATGGTAATAGAATATCAAAGCAAATATTTCATGGGTAATTCCAAGCCCATTTTGCAAACAACCAAACCACACATTTGTTTCCTCTCATACCTCAAAGTACTTTCTAAATCCTATGGGGAAAATGTTATCCATTATTCCTGGGAGCTAAAGTTCACCTCATTATATGCCTTACGTGTTCTTAGTTCTTCAATTCCAATGCCATTAATTAACTAAGATCCGTGTCACTGGATGCCTCTCAAGGACTTTATTTTCATTTAAAAATCAATTTTCCTGATTTTGGGAATAATTACATTTGAAATACAACAGCTGGAAAATAAAATACTAAGATGGCATGCTAAAAGGTATCTAGCTACACTGACTAGTGGTCCCATGGCCTGCCTGAGGTAAAAAAAAAATAAGTTGAATTATTAAATCTTAGTGTCTTTCAAAAGTAAGCTTGAGCTGATTTTGGCTTTGCACAAACTTTCCCAGTGTGCATATCCATTCTGGGGACTGATAGATATTCCACTAGACTTCACTAATTGCAAACCTGTCAGCCTCGTTTGGTTGGCAAGCTTTGCCCTTATCATGATGGCTGTACAAAAAGTCACTACTGATGAGAAGCATTTATGCCAGGAACTGTAAGAAATTAATTTTCTACATTGATCTCTGGATTTCATCCAAACTTGCTTCAGAAATAAAAAGGGCCCTGACACATTATCATTCACAGAATACATTTCCAGCCAAGCTGTCTGCAGTCTGAACAGCTCAGTGATGGAATTGACTGACTGCATTACACAGTTGTTCAACTGCTATTTTAATAGGCAGCATGGAAGCCATTCTTTCATTGGTAAAATGACATTTATCACCGAAAAAAGGCCTGTAAAAACAAAGTTTGAAGCATAAAATTATTCCTAATTTAATGATAAATTTAATTCAATGAAAACATTAGCTTGAATTACTGAAGCAAGGTAAGATCATGGATAGTGTGAGAGGCCCTTACCTGAAGACCAAGATGTGGATTTAATTCTACATTGCCTGTCCCTGGATAGAACTGTTGAATGGAATAGATATATTTTTGTATGAATGAATAAATGAAGCGAACAAATGAAAAAAAATTAAAAATTTGTTATTGTTGTTCAGTCATTTCAATCATGTCCAACTCCCTGAGCGAGACACCATTTGGGCTTTTCTTGGCAAAGATAACGGACTGGTTTGCCATTTTCTTCTCCAGTTCATTTTACAAATGAAGAAACTGAGGCAAACAGGATGAAGTGACTTGCTTAGGCCACACAGCTAGTAAGAGTCTGAGGTCAGATTTGAACTCAGGAAGATGAATCTTCTTGACTCCAGCCTAGCATTCTATCCGCTGCACCACCCTTGCAAAATATCGTGCTAAGTCCATGAAAAATAAGCAGAAATTTTAGAGATTCCTTGCTCTCAAAGCACTAAATTGTAGTGGGGAGGGTGGGTACAAAATTTACAGAAGATTTTAACTGCAAGTAATATGGAAAGGTCCTATGATCATTGGGGTACAAGTTAAAAGTAGATGTATCTTCTCTAATGTCATTTCCATTGATAAAATATTCTAGTTTCTGATTCTGAACCATTGCCATTTGACTACACTAAAGATGCTTAACAGCCATTCAAATTTTTGTTTTAAGCCTTCTCCTCCTTTAGCTCACTCCCCTAACTGGAACTGAATCATCTGCTTTGCTGCCTGTCAGCTGTGATCCATGTTACTTAAGACCATGGCCATAGTATCATAAATTGCAACTTATAAGTGATCTTAGAAGTCATAGATTCATTGCTCACTCTCATTTCAAAAATGTAGAAAACAGTGCCCTGTTTCTTAGATTTCCCTCTCTTCAAATTCTTGATATAACTGAAGTAGGTGAGTCAGTATACTACGGTGGACAGGAAAAAAAATAATCCTCAGAATGGAATTAGGAAGATCAGGATTCTGTCCCTGATTTGGACACTTACGAACTTTGTGACCTGTAACCACTGAAAAACTACGTAATTTATTCACATTCTGGTGAAAAGATGATTGTACCTTCTCTGGAAACTTTACAAAATTATTAGGAGGACCAAATAATAAACAACGTAAAATCATGTGCAAAGCAACATGTAAAAAGTAAAAGCAATCCTATTTTATGTGTCATCGTGTTAAGATTACTTTTGGAGAGTTTTTAGGTGGAAAAGGATCTGAAATAAATACATGACAGGCAGCTAGAAGCAGCTGGTTGGCACAGAGGATTGGGTGTTGGGCCTGTCAAGAATCCCTGGATTCAAATTCAGTCTTAGATATTACTCACCAGCTGTATGACTGGTCAAGTCACTTAACCTCTCTCTGCCTCAGTTTCATAAACTGTAAGATGGGGTTAATCAAAGCACCCACCTCTTGGGTTTATTGTGAGGATCAAATGACATAATATTTGTAAAGTACATAGATGTACTTAATAAATAGTTATTCCCTTCACTCCATACATCTCTCTCTCTATCTCTGAATTTCTCTAAATAGATCTGTCAGTTAGATTCACTTTAGAACTATTGTCTCGTTTACTCCTCACTATCACCCCAAGAGGTAGGTGCTATTATTTTCCCCATTACCTAGGTAGATGTAGTGATAGAGACTTAGAGATAGATAGATCTAGGTAGACATAGCAATGCTAGAGGAAGATATAAAGATAGATACAAATATTTGAATTTTAACTCATATTTCTAAAATTTTAGCAAGAAATCAATTTTTAAAGGCAGAAGTAGAGTCATCATTAACAAAATGGAGCAGGGGTTTATCATCTTTTGTGTGTCCTAGACCTCTTTGGCAGTCTGGTAAAGAAGTCCATGGACCTCTTTTCAGAATAAGGTTTTTAAATGTGTACAATAAAAGAGGTATATTTACAAAGGAAACCTGTTATATTGAAATACAATTGTCAATATATTGAAAAAATAACTTTGCTGACCCCAGTTTAAGAATTCTTGAAATGGGGGCAGCTAGGTGGTGCAGTGAGTAGAACACCGGCCCTGGAGTCAGGAGGACCTGAGTTCAAATCTGGTCTCAGACATTTGACACACTTACCACCGGTGTGACCTTGGGCAAGTCGCTTAACCCCAATTGCCCTGCCTTCTTCCCTCCAAAAGAAACAGACAAACAAAAAAGAATTCTTGAAATAGAATTATTTGTTAAATAACACTATATAGCCCTGCTTCTATTTCTGTACATGAGACTTGATCATCTGCCTTTAATTAAAATAAGAATATATACAAACATTTTTTTTTCAAAGATGTCTAATGCTTCTTTAATCTTATCAATTGAAGATCAGCATGAGGAATTTGTTTTTCTCTTACCTTGATTACTGATTTTTCTGCTTCAGGGAGAGTTCAATGAAAACCTTTTTGCTTTATTAAATTTTTTACTTGGATTGATTTTTTTTTTCAATATATCCAGACTGTGAATCTCTGATGTGATTATTAGTGAGATGAACATGGTAGAGGAAGAAGAGTGTGCCACAGGCCAATATGCTCACCTTGTTTCTCTCCTTTCTTTTTTAATTTTGTAAAATGATAACATTAAATACCATCAACGTAAACTGTATTTACACACACCAGAACAAGAATAAAAAATATATTACTTGAAATCATTAATTAATTAAATTAATTAAAGTTCAAAGAAACCATGGGTGCTGCTTCAGGGTAGGTGGGAATCTGAGGATAATGGACAACTAAGAGGAGGCAGGCACAAACAGTGTTTATATTTTCTTCTTTTTAAATGTATATTAATTTTAATGAGCTAGAGAAAATTGTCTGCATCATTCTCATTTTTTTTCTGTTGTATCATCTTCTATTTTCTGGATTCTATCATCTACTTTTTTCTAGATTGTGTCATCTTCTCTTATTATTAATATAATTTGGGTAATTAATTTATATGGAATTCATTGTGGTTCTAGTCTCATTTTTTTAATCTTTTACATATTTCCTGATTTTGTTAAGGTGATCTCTATTATTTTGACAAGGGTAGTCAATGCCTATGCTGCTTTGGTTGTTTTTTCTTCACTCTATAGCATTTCATGAAAGACTTTATATTTCTTTGTATTCTTCATTGTAGCCCTTTGCTATGGTGGAAAACAATTCCATTATTTCACATAACATAATCTATTTGCCCATTCCACACTCCAATTTCTTGCAATTACGAGTAATGCAGCTTGAGATACTTTTGTAAATAGTGAACTTTTGTCTTGTAATTACATCCTTAGAATATCATTTTGGTTGTAATATAACTGGATCAATGGGTACAAACAGCTCTATAACTCTTATTGTAATACTCCATATCAGTTTCCTAGAAGATTATACAGCTCTGTCAGTGAGGCAGTGTCATGCATATTAACCTCTGTGGTCCCACTAGCATGTTTTAAACAATATTTGCTAATTTAATGATTAGACAGTGTCATAGTGTTTTAACGTACAATTTTCTGATTATTAAAACTTGTACATTCTGTCATATGGTTATTGATTATTTGGGGCAGCTAGGTGACACTAGAGAGAGTGCCAGATCTGGAGTCAGTCATTTTAAAATCTAGCCTCAGACAATTACTGACTGTGTGACCCTGGGCAAATCACTTAACTTTTTTTGCCTCAGTTTCTTCATCTATAAAATGAGCTGGAGAAGGCAATGACAAACCACTCCAAGATCTCTGCTAAGAAAACCCCAAATGGTGTCACAAAGTGTCAGACATGACTGAAACAACTGAATAACTACTATTGATTATTTGGGTTTATTCTTTTGAGGATTATCTATTAATATTCTTTCACCATGTATATGCATCTTAATCTTATAACTCTGCATCAACTCCTTATAGATTTGGGGTGCCAGATTTTATTATAAATAATTATTTTGGGTATTTCCCCATGTTACTTTCATTTTCTTATATTCAGCATTGCTTTTTTTGTTCATAACCTTTTTTAAAGCTCTATTCATAAGTTATGCTTTATCTTTGACAATTTTCTGTTTGTTAATTGGTTAAGACACTTTAACTCCACAACTATAATAGACACCAGCACAAAAAATTGTATTATCTTCTATTTATTTAATGATTAAAATAAATTTGCATATTTAATCTGGAATTGATTATATCTCTTACCTTTTTTTTTTTTGCTATGATGATATCTAGTTTCCCCTAGGTTATTTTTAAAAATTTTTAAATAAACAATTTGTTTACTGCTATTTAGTGATTTAAGTGGTTTAGTGAAGACTGAATTGAATTTGGAATCATGAAACCCTTAATTCAAATCCTGCCTTGGACACTAAATCTCTTTTGGTCTCAGTTTCTCCATCTGTAAAATGGCCATAATAATAGCATTTGCCTCACAGGACTGTTGTGAGGATCAGATAAGATAATATTTTGTAAAGAGATTCGCAAACCCCAACATATTATATAGCTTGCTATTATTATTATTATTATTATTGTTACATGTGAGCTCTTGAGTGCAGAGACTCTTAGTTTTCTATGTATATCCCCCCACACTTAGATGATGTTGCACACAGGACTTAACAAATGCTTGATTAATTCATTCAACGTATGTGAAATGCTTTGAAAATTTTAAAGCAATATATAAATGCTAGTTGTTGTTGTGGAAATCTTAAATTTCTCAAAAGTTCCTCATGGAAACAAAGTACTTAATTGCTTGAAGGAGATTGCCTTTTCATTACAGTCTAATTGATTTAATCATATACCATTATGAATAATTAATTGAATGCTAAAATTCTTCTTCCACAAAGTCCAATCCAATGCTTCAGTGGTGGTATGGAGATAACCCTTGGTTCTTGAAGGCTAGGCTAGTTGCGTATAGCCTCCAGAATCCAGGTTCTGACAGATTCTATCATTACAGAAAGGTATAGACAGAGCCTGTTCAACTGTATTCAGTGCTTTGTTTTTAGCAATCAAAACATTATCTTTTACATAATTAAAAAAAATTATTGAACAATTATGTGTCCACAGGTTCTCCTAAAAGTCAGAGAGGAGCCTGTGCCCAGCTCACCATACTCCAACCTTAAACAGTACACAAACCATTCTAAGTCCAAGAGTTTAAGCAAAGTTATTGGTTAATTCCTTTATTTCTCCACAAAACCTCTGCCTAAAAGTGTGAAAAATAACAGAGATAATGCAATCTCAATCTCAGCTGGAGCTCAGCTCCCGGCTCCTACAAGGGCAGTCTGAAATTTGGCTCCTCCTTCTTTAACAAAGAGCATGGACTCAGTATTGTATACAGACTCTTATAATCAGTTTTATTCCATTTGGTGTGGATCACTCAGTTTTTTGTCATGGCTAACCCATCACTGTGTAACAACTAAGTAACAGTGTAGGTAAGAGAGGGACTGAAGCTGTGAGAAACTCTCTTTGCCTTGATTTCCATTTTGACTCCTTTTTTACAATTATTTCACTGACTTGGAGAATTTCAGTTCAGATTTCTGGTGGGTGAAAGGTATTTTACATCATTTCTCAGTTTCAATGTCTTTGTCTTTCTCATTACCAACCATGCTTTGTGTCCTTATCACTTCCGATCTGATACTTCTAACCAATGAGCAAATAGTCATTGCCTCCTCCTTCTTAAAACCTTATGTATTTAGGGATATGGGAGGTAGACTAAAGAAATTACTTCAATTAAGAGGTGGAAATAGGGGATGATGTTGAAAATATGTTGGAAAACATGTTTTGGGTATAATGAATGAGAAAAGTCAAAGACCTTTATAGAGACATAAATTACATATAAGCCTCATATGCACTGATTAGGAATATTTTCTTTAAGAAAAGAATTAAAATGAGCTGTTCATGGCAAGTCTAAAAAATAAGATAAATAAAACTGATTGTGCTTTTTATGGACAAGAATTTGGTACCATTGAGGAATTCATTTGTGAATCGGCTGTCTAAAAGCAGGCAGATCATTGACTTTTTTAAAGAAAAGATTAAAAGTAATACAAAGCTAATGCCAATTTTAGAAAAGACTTCAGAGTCAATCTAGTCAAAACTATGAAAAAAGAGTAACATGATTATAAAGGCTCATCTAGCCTCCACTAAAAGATCTCCAAGAAGCATTATCCCATTCTACTTTTGAATGGTGCTAATTCTTTAGAATTTTCCCCTGATGTGACACATTTTTTTCTCCTTGTTACTTCTGCCATCGCCCCTAATTCTGCCTTCTAGGACCAAAGCAAATAAGTCAAATCACTCCCACCTGTGATATAATTTTTTATACTTGAAGAAAACTATCATTTTCTCCCCCATCACAATTCTCTCTTCCATGTTAAACATTCCAAGTTCTTCAACTGATCCTTGTATAGCCTGGATTCAATACCTTTCATTATGCTGTTTATGTTCTCAATACTCTTCACCTTATCATATCCCCCCTTCCAAACTATGGCACCTAGTAATGAATAAATAATAAAAATGAGAAAAATGTGACATATAACCAAAATAACTCTTAAGTGATTTAGATATTATGATAATAAAAATTAGGAAATATATGGAGAAAACAATGACACCTATTATGTCAGTTTCATAAAAAGGTTTAACTCATGTAAATCAACTGCTATATAAAGGTGACAAAAAGAACATAAAAACACATTGATTAACACAAATTTAACATATTTGACAAGGAGAGAGTTGTAAGAATATAGGATAATGAAGGTTTAGAGTACAGTTTCATAAAACCTTACAGAGAGGGATGATGAAGGATTACAAATAATATTTTATAGAACAGAGAAAATAGCAGAGGATTAAAATAAAATAAATCTTGGCTAGAGAAGTAAAAATGACAAATCTTTTTGAGGGTATTTGAAGATACAATGAAAAGGAGAACAATCAACAAACAAAATTTGGATATGATCTGCAAAGTGAAACCACATTTTGCCTACAACATTGCAATCCCAGATGTGCATACAAAGCCAATATCTCACAGTATAGCACATATTTAATCTTACATAATTGACCAAAAGTGGCAGAGAATACAAAAGCCCATTTTCCTCTTTGTTCAATTACTATAAAAATCATGTGAATTTGTAAAGTACACAATCTTAAAGTCTCTCCCCTGATAAAGTGACTCCCATGAATATGCCAAGTTATAGCAGACACTTTGAAAGATTTAATGATCTGAATAGGTGACCTTTTTGATAATTAATATCCTGAAAGGCACAAAAGAGCTGGATGCATCCCCACCAAAACTAGTCAAAGGAGATACACGGAAGATTACACATTTTGGAAGAATTCTCTATAGATGTTGAGGTTCTTCAGGAGTTCCTATTTGCTAGTTACACTGTGATGATTAGATTAAGTCCTAAGACATTACCAAGCCTTGTAATATAGGTTCAAAGTCACTCTTAAGGATATTGGCCTATCCACAAAGGAGAAACAAAGAAATGGATGGAGATTACCTATTTTTCAGAGTAGTTGGATCAGCAACCTATTGATTTCACCTATCTGTATAAAAAAAACATCTTGAACAGTCACTGTAAATAAACAAATTGGACTAAGATTCAACGGAAGGAGCATTATTTCTAGATTTCCTTTGGGTCACTTCAAAAAATAATTAATCTCATGCTTCTCCTTAAAGCAAAAGCTAATTGTTTTGACATCAATATTCATATAATTATGTTGCATGGCTGCAAGTCTTGGAACACTCTAATGGATGAAGAATTAAAACTCAGGATCAATCAAAAGTCAGTAGAGAGGCTCAAGATGTATGGGAGCAGGCTGTAACACATTATAAGGAAGGAATTATGGTGAAAAGCAATGCCAAGGATTTCCTAAAATAAATACCTTGTTCCAAAGACCATGTATGTTCCATGTGTTCCTCTGTTATTCTCATGATAAAAAGAAAAATTGAAGAATGCCTGTTGGACATTGGATGCATCACCTGAAGATAATTTTTGGAAAGATATATCCAAAAGTTACATTAGATAGGCACACTTCAAGTACATTAAATATGCAGTATCAAAAAAGGGCACAGAAATGTGATTAGCTCTGTTAGAATATTATCATATTTTAATAGATCAATGAATTCCTTCCCAAATATTTCTTGAATTTGATTTAATCAAGTTTACTTTATAGAAGTGATGGACTCACATATTTAAAGAAGATTGCCCTTTCTATACAGGCTATTCAGTTTCTTGTATAATTATTGCCAATTTTCATAGAACCATAGATAAAGAGTGGGAAAAGACTGCAGAGAACATTTAGTTCTGCCATCTCATTTTACATATAGGGACACTGAGGAAGAGTGAGTTAAGCAGTGAGTGTCAGAAGCAGGATCCAAAGTACTCTGACTTCAGAGGCATGGATCATCATAGCACACTGTACAAACTCCCCATTGAATTCTCAAATAATTAAAATTGAAATAGTTGTTAAAATACAAAATTTTGATAGAAAAACTGAAAAGTAGTCTGGCAGAAACTAAGGAATTACCTATCAAATCTATGGATAGGGGATTAGTTCATGATCATATCAGAGGCAGCTTCAGAAGAGGTAAAATGGATAATTTTGATTGTATAAAATTAAGGTTTTACATAAACAAAATCAAAACAATCAAAATTTTGTTTTCATTTTTAGTAAACATTTTATTTACTGACCAACACAGCAGTTCTAAAACTGTAGCTTCTGGAAGAACCACTTGTTTTTGTCTGTCTTGTACCTTTCCTCAAACTTGACCTTGGCCTCCCTCCTTGACTTACGTTTAAGTGCAGGGTCACGGAACACATCCTTGTGGACAGCTGTTTTGTCCAGTGGGATATCCACAGAGTATCTGGTGGGCATAAGGTGGTTATAGTTATAAACTTTCACGAAGGACTTGATTTTCGATCTCTTGGCAATCTTCGTTTTGCCCATTGCTGCAGTCACTTTTCGAGGGTAGCGGTCGATACCTGCCACCAAGGCATGGCTATAAGGCCTGTCAGAGGTCCCATCATCAATGTTCTTGACGATGATGGCCTTGCACCCAGAGTACCGTCCATCCAGGACCAGCACTACCTTCCTGTGTTTCATGAACTTGCCCATTTCGACATGAAGCAGCTCACTCCTAGAGCCAAAAGCAAAACAATCAAAATTTTAAAAGAACATGAACATGAGAAGATATTTTTACAAGTTTCTCTGAAATAGGTCTCATCACATTTCACACACACAAACACACACACACACACACACACACACACACACACACACGTGCCTCATATTTACAAAAATATGAGCCATTACCCAATTGCTAAATGGTCAAAGCATATGAACAGGCAGCTACCAGAGGGGGAAAAAATCAGAGCTATCAATAGCCATATGAAAAAAATACTCTAAATCAGTAGTAATTAGAGTTGTGCAAATTAAAACAACTCCATGATATCACCTCATAACCATTAGATTGGCTAAGAAGACATAAAAAGAAAATGATGGATTCTGGAGGGGATGTGGGAAAACAGGGACACTAATATACTGTTGTTGGAACCGTCATCTAGTCCAGCCATTTTGGAGTGCAATTTGGACGTATGCCCAGAGGAGTATAAAACCACACATGCTCTTTGGCCAGCATTACCACTACTAGGTCGATACCCCAAGGAGATAAAAAAAAAAGTAGAAAAATACTTATTATAGCTCTTTTTGTCTTGGCAAAGAGTTGGAAACTAAGAGGATGCTCATCAGTTGGGGAATGGTTGAACAAGTAATGGAATATGAATATGAAGGAAGACAATTGTGTTGTAAGCAATGATGAAGGAGATGACTTCAGAAAAGAAAAACCCAGGAAGACTAATATGAACTGATGCAAACTGACATGAGCAGAACCATGAGAACCACCTGCACAGTAACAGCAATATAGTAAGATAAAGATAAATAATTATGAAAGACTTAATGACTGATCAATACAATGATCCATCAGAAGTCCGAAGGACTCATGATAAAAAGTGCTGGATAGAAATGAAAGACTTAGAATGCAGTTTAAAGTGTATTATTTTCCTTCTTCTTTATTTTTCATAACATGACTAATGAGGAAATACATTTTGCATGCATTATATATAATGCATTTAAATATGTACATGTATATAAATGGATATCATACTTCTTACTATCTCAAGGGGTGGGGGAGGGGTTATAGAATGTACAGAACAAGATTAACAGAATTATCTGTTGCCTACTTGGAAATTCACAGAACATTTCAAGTACACATTCTTGCTATATACAATTTGTTATGCTTCAGATAAAGTATTTTTTAAAAATAAGTTTGTATTGATTTTTTTGTCTAACATCATCAATTTTTAAAAGAGGAACAAATTACTCCACACAACTGATTGATACATGAAAAAGACTGAAAACACAATGTATTACACCTGTGGGCCTCTCCCCTCCAGAAAGAGGTGGATTAGACTTGTCTTCTCATACCTCATTCAAATCATGTTTGATCTCTAAAATCTTGTTAAATTCACTTTTGATTTTTCGTGTTTAGCTGTTCTTTGTTCTTTTCATTTACATTGTGGTAGTTATTGTGTGTGTGTATGTATATATAGATATATAATATGCATATACATATATATATATTTGACTCTAGTTAGTAGTTCATGTAAAGCTTCTATCTTTTATCTTTGATCACATTCATAATTTCTTATAGCACAGTAATATTCCATTACATTCATGTACCCCAATTGTTCAGCCATTCCTCAATTGATGGGCATCTATTTTGTTTCCAATTCTTTGCTATCATAAAAGTGCTAACCATATTAATTAAAAATATATATATATCTAAATATATTTCATGTCTCAAAATTATTCACTAAAATCAGACAGAATTGAATGAACATTTTATTAGAACATTAAAAATATATATCTCATAGCTATGTTTCAGACTATTTATATTAGTCAGCAAGAGAGACGAGGACAGGTGTCAGCAGGCTGTGCCATCTGCCACACTAGGCTGGGCACAAAGCTATTTAGAACAATACTATCATCTTAATATTCCCAGATACCTTAATGAGTTTCTCACTCTAATTAAATGTGGAACTTGCAGAGATCATTGGGTGCCAGATTGCTGTGACTGGAAACAAGCTTCCGTTGTTTTGAGGGATCTTTTTCTAATGACACCAGCATGCTGCAGGTTTTAGTATTTATGGTAACAAAATGACATTCAAATAGGAGATTAAGTCAACTACAAATCAAAATACCAAACAAGAAAGGTAAATATTTGGACTAGTAAATGTATAAAAAACAGAAACATCAAGGTTTCTAGGGAAGCATGAAAAATCCAAAGTATGACCAATTGTTTAGAGTTAAAATTCCATGCTGAAATTTTATTATACTTCTGAGGCTAACCTCACAGTATGGTGACATGTTACTCCCTTTCCTGTGTAGTGATTCATTAACACCATTTACAAAAGTGTATTTCATTGTTGGTTATTGCTTTCACAATTTTGAAATACACCTTTAAAACCTTTCCCTAAGCTACCAGTCAAACTAAAATAATTTAATTGTTTTTATCCTAAACATGATAACTTTTTTTCTTGTTTCCTTTTTCAATAAGTTCCATTTTTGTTTTGTTTTTCCCATCAGGTAGAGACTTGCTTAGTATTTCTTCAAGCTATGTATTAAGAACTTGCTATCCATTATTGGTAATTGTTTTCACAATTTTTAAATGAACTTTTAAAATCCCTTCCCTAAGCTACCAGTCAAACTAAAATAATTTAATTGTTTTTATCTTAAACATGATATTATATTTTGGTGCCAAGAGCTATAAGGGAATCAAAAGAAATGAAATATTTGATATTGCCCATAGAGGTCATCTAATTTGGAAAGACATTTTTCTGAAAAATCTAGAAAATGTAATCTAAATACACACAAACACACACACACACACACACACACACACACACAGAGTCAGGATGAGATATGATGGTACAAGGTACAAGTTCTCTACTGACATCTTTTCAAAGTCAAGAGAAAGTGAAACATCTCCAGTATACTTCCCTGACTCCCCCGTGGCAAACATTGGAGCACACAGTCCAAGAATTCTGGATCATACCAATACAGTGATTGATGGCTGTACTGGAGAATATCAGACATTATATACTCATGCACCAGATTATATGGTACAGACTTTAAGAACCATAGGAATTTAAAGGATCGAAAACTTAATATGGTGTGTATTTACTCAGTCTTGTGTCTATCATGGAAGGAGTCTAAATATTTGTGTCACTGTGCCCAGTTGTATCAAGGTGCAAAGGTTAATCTGCCCTTCTCATCTTCAAGATTTTCAGAGTAGTGAAGTACTGCACTATGCTAAGAATGAAGTTCACACAAAGCACACATTTAAAAATCCTTGTTTTCATTTGTAGTCTAGAGTATATGCATTCCATTATTGCCCTATCCAAATGAGACTGAGATGTTTCTGCTTTTGCTGTATTTCAACCCCTTCCCCAACACCTGCCCAAGTATTTTGTTGTTATTATTGTTGGGTGGGGTGGGTAATTCTGAAGGGCGAATATCTGGAACTAATAACTATCTGGAACTAAGAAAACATTTGGATTGTTTTAGGCTCAGGTCCTTTCAGTCTATTTTTTTTTGGTAGGAAATGAGCTGGTATCTTCACTTTCCTGAATCCGATCTATGTTCCAGTTACTTTGGGCATCACGATAATTATTATGATTATGATTATGACTATTATTTGGCGAAGAGAGAGGTGAGGTGGCCTGCACTACAGTTTAATTTTTCTGGTTATCACATAAACTATGTATATGGTTTGCACCTACATAATCTTGGCAAAATCCTTTACCTTATGTAAATACAGACAGGTCTTGCTTCCTCAGCAGACTTTTACATAAAGAAATTTTATGTAATGCAAATTTGCCTGCTCATGCGGGGAAGGGAGAGAGGGAGGAAGGCTGCCACATGCCACCTATGGATGGGGCTAGCACATGCTCTAAGAGTGGGGCCTGGGGATGGAGAAGGAGAACTGGAAGAGTGAACATGGGGTGGGAGGAGGGAGCGGACACTTGGGGGCCACACTCAGTCATAGATAAGAAGGGACGTGCAACCCATGGAGGGCTGGGGACAGATATAGGTACCAGAGTGCAGGCCCAGGGAAGACAGACACAAGCCAGACTCAGGCAGGTAGGTGGAACTAGCAAAGGTGGAAGCCTCAAGCCCAGGACCTGGTTGCTGTCTTGTTGCATCTTTTCTTCTGCTTTCACTTGGAGGGTTTTTGTTTTTGTTTTTGTTTTTTCTGTGGGGATGGGTGGGAGGCCATAGAAAATTAACCTGGGTGTGGTGGGGAGAGAGAAAGAGACAGACAGAGAGAGAGAGAAAGAGAGAGAGAGAGAGAGAGAGAGAGAGAGAGAGAGAGAGAGAGAAGGGGAGAGGGAGGAGAGAGGGAGAGAGGAGGGGAGGGAGACAGAGAGAGAGACAGACAGACAGACAGAGACAGAGACAGAGACAGAGAGAGAGAGAGAGACAGACGGAGAGGGAAACACAGTACTGCATAGTAAAGTTAACATAGGTAGTTTTTTTGGAATGTGGATTTCTTTCAGAATTCTTTATGTGAAGCTGAATTTGCATAATGTGAGTTTGTGTAAAGCAAGAACTGTCTGTATATAAATCTGTAAATGAGTCTTTTTAAAACATTTGTGATTGCAACATGAAAATAAAAGTGGTTGAGTACATTTTCCTTAATTTTCCACAGATATTTCTTCCTCTGCATGAGGACACTTACATAGGCCGATGTTCCTGTAGTTATGTTATGTTGGATCGTGACTCCTGGTTACCATAACTGTCACTCACCTGGACTATAATTTGTCCAAGGTTACAGTTAGACCTGAGAAGTCTAGTTCAAGGACTTGGCACTTGTCCTGGATGATAAAAGGAATATATGATTTTATTTGATGGAATAGAGAAGATTCAAGAAGAGAATATCTATTTAACAGCCTGACTAAAGACACTGACGCAGGCATGAGTCATGAGTATGTGAGGGGCCATGAGGACACTGACCTGACAGGAGTTAATGTTTCTTACAGTAAAATAATGAGCTATAGATGAGGGAAGGCTGATTGGGCCCAAATGATAGAAAGCCTTCTGGACTTCTGGGGAAAGGAAAAATAGATTGAACAGGTATGATAGAGTGAAAATAGTGCCATATTTATTATATGATTTGCCTGCATAAAATAATAGCGATATATATTTACATTTTTAAATTGACTAAGAAGTGCTCTTATAAAAGCCATTTAAGAAAGGAAGAAAAAAGAAAGAAAACAAGTATTTATTAGGCACCAATTATGTGTCAGGCACTGTGCTAAACAATTTGCAAATGCTACCTCATTTGGTCCTCACAGAAACTCTGGGAACTGGGTACTCGTTATCTCTATTTTACAGAAGAGGAAACTGAATAATTCAGTGGTTAAGTGACTTGCCCAGGATCACGTAGCTAGTAAGTTTCTGTAGCAGGATTTGATCTCAGGGCTTCTTGATAGCATTCCCAACACCATCCATTCTACCACCTAGGAATATAATATGTATATGCACATATCATATGCACATACACACACATATATATTTATTTGTATGTATGAAGGAATATATGCATGTATACATGCTTACACACATGCACAAATATAGAGAAAGGTGGCCCTTTGGATCAAGGGCTAGGCCTGGAGTCAGATAGACCTCAATTCTAATGCAGCCTCTGACACTTCCTAGTTAAGTGACCCTGGGTAAGTCATTTAACCTCTATTTGCCTTAGTTTCCTCAACTGCGACATGGGGATAATAAAAGCACCTACCTCCCAGGGTGGCTGTGAGAATGAAAGAACATAATATTTTTAAAGCACTTGGCACAGGGCCTGGCACATAGTAAGTGTTATATAAATGGTAGCTATTATTCTTAGTCTTACTATTTTAGTATACACCCAAATATACAAATCAATATACATAGTATAATATATACATATAAATATGTTGGGAGAATATACTTTTTGTTCTGTGCTGTTTTCACTTATGATTTCTTGAAATATGGCTCTGAAAGAAAAAGGCTTTTTTAAAAAGTCCATTATGTTTCAAATAGAGCTACTTGAGTATGCCTTTAAAACCAAATCATTCTAGCTTCCTTTGAATGGCCAATAATAGATACCAGCCCAAGTCTCTCTTGCTCATTATTTGGGTTTTGATGGCTCAGAGTGAGTGTAAATAGCAATTGTTTTCTGTTCTGGCCAGAAACTCTGAGGTCTTCCCCTCACAGAAAGATATTTTGTGATGGTAAATTAGGCCATCATTTTTCTCAGTTCTTACCTAGCCCTTGGTCATTGAATGGGCATTGCCTAACACAAACTGAGACCTGGGAAAGACTTTAATTTAGAAAGACCAAGGCCACTTACTGAATGCTGGGCCAACACCAGTTTTCTTGATGTTTGTCTTGCTACTGACTTTGATGACTCTGAAGAAAAGAGTGAGGCTGATGACTTTGCAGCTCTACCTCACTTAAATCCAATTCACATGGAAGTCAAGACATCACTCTTGAGATGTAGTTGGTTCTTTTGGAGAACAAAGGACCATCACCACCAATAACAACAAATGTGTTTATTTTGATAGAGTTATATTTGTGCATACATCTAGACACATTGCCTATTGTGAGAAGAACTCTTGGTAAACCTTAAAGTGCTGTCTAAATGTGATTTTTTTTTTATTACTTAATATTTTTAGTTTTCAACATTGATTTCCACAAGATTTTGAGTTATAAATTATCTCCCCATTTCTACCCTCCCCCCCACTCCAACATGACATATATTCTTATTGCCCCTTTCCCCAGTATGCCTTCCCTTCTGTGACCACACTCCCCCCATCCCTTTTTCCCTTACTTTACTGTAGGGTAAGATAGATTTCTAAACCCCATTGCCTGTATATCTTATTTCCCAGTTGCATGTAAAAACAACTTTTTTTTGAGCATTTGTTTTTAGAACTTTGAGTTCCAAATTCTCTCCCTTCTTCCCTCTCCACCCACCCTCCTTGAGAAGGCAAGCAATTCAATAGAGGACACACATGTATCATTATGCAAAACACTTCCATAACAGTCATGTTGTAAAAGACTAACTATATTACCCTCCATCGTATCCTGTCCCCCTTCATTCAATTTTCTCCAGTGATCTGGTCCCTTTTCAAAAGTGGTTGCTTTTGACTACCAGCTCCCCCATTTTTCCTTCCCTTCTATCATCCCCTGCCTCTTATCCCCTTCCCCCCTACTTTCCTGTAGGGTGAGATACCCAATTGAGTGTGTATGTTATTCCCTCCTTAAGTTAAATCTGATGAGAGCAAGACTTACTCATTCCCTTTCACCTGCCCCCTCTTCCCTCCCCAAAGAACTGCTTTCTCTTGCCACTTTTATGTGAGATAATTTACCCCATTCTAACTCTCCATTTCTCCTTCTCCCAATATATTCCTCTCTCACCCCTTAGTTTTATTTTTTTTTAGATATCATCCCTTCATATTCAACTCACCCTAGGCCCTCTGTCTATATATATATATATATATATATATATATATATATATATATATATATATATATATATATATATATATATATATATATATTCCCTTCAACTATTCTAATACTGAGAAAGATCTCATGAGTTACAAATACCATCTTTTCATGTAAAAATGTAAACAAAATGGATTAACTTTAGTAAGTACTTTATGATTTCTCTTTCCTGTTTATCTTTTCATGCTTCTCTTGATTCTTGTGTTTGAAAGTCAAATTTTCTATTCAGCTCTGGTCTTTTCATTGAAAATGCTTGAAAGTCCTCTATTTCATTGAAAATCAATCTTTTACCCCGATGTATTATACTCAGTTTTGTTGGGTTGGTGATGATTGATTTTAATCCTGGCTCCTTTGACCTCTAGAATATCATATTCCAAGTCCTGAGATCCCTTAATGTAGAAGCTGCTAGATCTTGGATTATCCTGATTGTGTTTCCATGATACTTGACTTGTTTATTTCTGGCTGCTTGCAATATTTTCTCCATGACCTGAGAACTCTGGAATTTGGCTACAATATTCCTAGAAGTTTTCTTTTTGGGATCTTTTTCAAGAGGTGATCAGTGGATTATTTCAATTTCTATTTTATCCTCTGGTTCTAGACTATCAGGGCAATTTTCCTTGATAATTTCTTGAAAGATGATGACAAGGTTCTTTTTTCTTTGATCATAGCTTTTAGGTAGTCCAATAATTTTTAAGTTATCTCTCCTGGACCTATTCTCCAGGTCAGTGGTTTTTCCAATGGGATATTTCACATGGTCTTCCGTTTTTTCATTTTTGGTTCTGTTTTATAATATCTTGATTTCTTATAAAGTCACTAGCTTCCACTTGCTCCAATCTGATTTTTAAGGCATTATTTTCTTTAGTGGTCTTTTGGACCTTCTTTTCCATTTGGCTGATTCTGCATTTTAAGGCATTCTTCTCCTCATTGGCTTTTTCGATCTCTTTTGCCATCTGGGTTAGTCTATTTTTTAAGGTGTTATTTTCTTCAGTATTTTTTGGGGTTTCCTTTAGCAAGTTGTTGACTTGTTTCTTATGGTTTTCTTGCATTGCTCTCATTTCTCATCCCATTTTTTCCTCTACTTCTCTTACTTGCTTTTCCAAATCCTTTTTGAGCTCTTCCATGGCCTGAGACCAACTTATATTTTTCTTGGAGGCTTTTGATGTAGGCTCTTTGACTTTGTTGACTTCTTCTGGCTTTATGTTTTGATCTTCTTTGTCACCAAAAAGATTCTGAAGTCTGAGTCCTTATTTTCCTATCCAATTACTTGACTTTTGAGCTTTTGGTCAGGGTATGACTGCTTTTCCGTATGGAGAGTGCTTTGTCCCAAACTTCAGGGGTTTTGAGCTGCTGTTTTCAGAGCTACATCTATTCCAAGGTGGTTTGATACTCCTCTCCTGGCCTGTGCTCTGGCCTGTGAGGGCAAGCACTCCTTTCTGCAGTGTAACTACCAGGAGTACTCCCTCTCCACAGTCACTGCAAACTCTGCCACACCAGTGCTCCTCCTCCCCCAAGAACTGCCAACCAGGACTGTGACCCTGATCCAAGCAGGGCAAAGCAAGAGAACTTGCCTCTGTGTCAGCAAAGTGTTCCTTGCACTCCTGCTCTGATTCCTCCTACCATGTGGGCCAGGGACTCCAGAAGCAGCCCCTGGAGCTTCTTGCTGCTGCTGCCTGCCACCCTCTGGCTGGAGCCTGACCCTGCACTTCCCTCACCCAGATCCAGCAGTTTTCTCACTGGCCTCCTCTGTTGTCTTTGGCATTTGTGGGTTGAAAAGTCTGATAACTGCCACAGCTCAGTGATTCAGGGCCCTGAGGCCTGCTCCACCCAGTCTACTCCTGACCTGGTCTCTCCTGGTGTGGCCCACACTGGGCTCCACTCCCCTCCCAGCACAGTGTGATAGAACCTTCCCAGCTACCATCCAGGCCATCTTGCACTGGAGACTTGTTTTCTTTTGTTATTTTGTGGGTTCTATAGCTCCACATTTTGTTTAGATTCATTTTTACAGGTGTTTGGAGGGATTTGGAGGAGAGCTCAAATGAGTCCCTGTTTTCCAGATGCCATCTTGGCTCCACCCCAGGAAATTCTCAGGAAACAAACTTCTAACACCCTGTCCCAACAGAAGCACCTTGAAATAGTGCTGGCAGGGTCTGTATTTGGAAGAGAAAAGCTAAATTGAGTCACAATTGTAATTTTTTCTCCATTTAAAACCCAGCAAATACATATATTTAGTCCAGGCCTTTGAGTTCACTGGTGTAAGGAACTCCCGGTGTGGAAACTCCTTACAGTGGTACAGATTAGTTATCTACTCTTCTGTAACAGTCTCAGAGAGTTTTCTGAGTCATTGTTGGTATATTTCAAAGCTAGAACATGAATTTAAGTATTGCTAATGGCAAGGCCATCTTTCCATCTTCTACAACTCAGAATGAGTACTATTATCAACATTTTACAAATGAGAAAAGTGAGAAATAGAAGATAAATTGACTTCCCCAATAGACTTGCTCAATATCAGAACCTCTCCTAACTAAAATTTATATGTTCTTCATACTATAACATATTATTTAAAAGAATAATTTTTCATTCATTTATGATTCATTCTATTAATATGCAGTTATTATAGCAACATTTACAATTTACAATCATTTATATAATTGGTGCACTTACCATCAGAGTGAAGATTATTTTTTTTCAATCATGGCAATTTTTGAAGACCTTCTAGAAAGTTTTAGAGAGGTAATTATCTACTTCCTCAGAGGGAAAAATGAAATAAACTAAATTACAGATCCTTGAAATATTATGGAATGTGATATCAATGTCCCTGGCTTACCTAGTCTCCTAGCTTTGTTTCTTGATTTTTTAAAATCAAATTTAGATGAGGGATATTTTCATCAGACCAATGAATGGAAGAAATTATAACAGACAATTTATGGGTTTGATTATAAAATTTAAATTTCAGAATCTCTTCTCTCCACAGAAACACCTACCTTATTATACATGGGCAATGAAAGTAGAAGAGCTATTGAGAACGTACAGTCTCTGTGTAAGTAACAATGTGGTTCTAAGCTTTAGCTCTCTGAGTCCCCTTCAGGCTCTCTCCCCCTTCTATACTGTAGAAGTCCTGAATGGACCTCTATGCAAGTACTAGGTAGATTTCAGTCTGGTTCTTTTATTTATCCACTCTATGGGGAGAATCCAATTGTCCTAGAGTTCCTGTAGTTCCTACTCTCCTAATATCTTGGTCCAGGTCTCTATCTTAATAAAAATAGCTAGCCCTTTTCTCATTCAGGTGGCCAAGATGCCAAAAGGGAAGAAAGCCAAAAAGAAGAAGGTGGCTCTGGCCCCTGCTGTAGTAAAGAAGCAGGAGGCCAAGAAAGTGGTCAATCCTTCATCTGAGAAGAGGCCCAAGAACTTTAGCATTAGTCAGGACATCCAGCCCAAAAGCAACCTTACTTAATTTGTCAAATGGCCTTGGTACATCAGACTGCAGCATCATAGGCCCATCCTTTATAAGTATTTGAAAGTCCCACCAGCAATTAACCAGTTCACCCAGGCTTCGGATCATGAGACAGCTACTCAATTGCTTAAATTGGCCCACAAGTATAGACCCAAGACACGGCAAGATAAGAAGCAAAGGCTTCAGCTAAACAGAAGGCTGTAGGCAAAGGAGATGTCCTCACTAAGAAACCACCTGTCCTCAGAGCAAGTGTTAACTTTGTCACTACCCAGGTAGAAAACAAGAAATCGCAGTTGGTAGTAATTGCACATGACATGGACCCCATTGAGCTAGTGGTCTTCCTACCTGTCTTGTGCCAAAAAATGGGGGTTCCTTACTGTATTATCAAATGTAAAGCCAGACTGGGTCACTTAGTTCACAGAGAGACCTGCACAAGCATTGCCTTCACACAGGTTAACCCTGAAGATAACGGAGACCTGGCTAAGCTGGTAGAATGCATGAAAACCAATTACAACGACAGATACGATGAGATCCATCATCACTGGGGTGACGATGTTCTGGGTCCAAAATCGGTGGTTCATATCACCAAGTTGGAAAAGGCAAAAGCTAAAGAAATCACAACCAAATTGGGTTAAATATATATTTAATTTTTCCCCACGTAAAAATAAAAAAATAAACAAAAAAAATAGCTAGCATTTATGTAGCACTTCTTTACAAAACACTTTCTGTATGATATCTCCTTTGATCCCCATAAGAACCCTATGAAGTAAGTGTTACTATTATTTCCATTTTTCAGATGAGGAAACTGAGGCTAGAAAAAGCCAAGGGTCACCCATATAATTGATGTCTGAGGCAAGATCTGAACACAGGTCATCCTGACTCCAAGACCAGCACTCTATACGCTGAAGCACTTAGTTGCCTATCTTATTTCATACAGTCTAGAGTTAAAATGCAAAAAAAAAAAATTATCATAACTTAATTAATTTTATGTCCATTCCTATAAAGATTCTTCTTTTATATGATTCAGTGGAAGTACAAACATGCAGTTTAGATTCAAGTATATTTACTTAATGCAGTCAAAAACAATAACAAAATTTTCAAACTCTCTGGCCAATTTATGAATTTTCCACTTCTGAGCCCTTGGGGAACCTCTCATTAAGATATGAGTCCTCAACTTCACATGAGCCAGAGGCCTTTTGCAGAGGAAGGTAATCAATCTTTTTCTGTGGGAAATGTTGGAGTCTTTAAATCAGAAGAGGATGAGACCAATCTCAGCTCCTATAGAGTTAGGCAAGGTAAACTTTGAAGTGCAGTAATTACTGGAAGCTCTCCTTGTTGTTTTTGACATTGCCTTATGTGTCTCTTATATCCCAGATGCTTAAAAACTCCCACTGCAAAAACATAGTCCATTCTTCATCTTCTGACATTTCCCTCCCTCTTTAACCCTGGTATCCCAACGACTGGGGATTGATGACACTTCCAAAACTGCCACCTGCAATGTGAGGATGCCAGATGCCCTCTTTTTCTTTCCAGGTTTCCATGACACCACTCTCTTGGTTTTCCTCCTACCTGTCTGAACACCCTTTCTCATTCTTCTTTGCTAGATTTTTTTTTTTTTTACCTACTAAGGTGTTGTAACAACAATCTGCTAGCAGCTACTATGGCTGTGTAACCCTACCACCACCTATAGCACACAGGAAGGGCTGCCAACACAGGTTCTTTGATCTGCTTTTCTAAGGAAAGCAACTTTAAGGAGTCAACAATCTCAGTTTAATTAAACATATATACATCATTCACTTAGTTCAGGGGGAAAAGATCAGCTCCCTGAACTTCAAGGCAAATACAAACAGAAATTACAAACATCAATAGACAGACCTTGTCCGATCAAATCACAATACATAGTTACCAGAGAAGAACCAATGGGCCTGGGGTAGCAAAGCCAGGGGGCAGTTACAACGGCTTGCCCAGAGTAGCCCCAGAATAGCAACACTCCTTCCATGAGTGAGCCCCAAATGTCAACAGTCTCAGGGCCCTGGGGCATTTGATTGCCTCAGTACTGAGAAGCATTCAAATGAAGAACAGTGAAAAGTCTCATTTTGCTGGCAAAACATTTGAAAGGCAAGACTTATCAAAGGTAATTAATTTCCTCAGCATTCCAAAAGAGAAGACAAGAAAAAGTCCTGCCCTGATTACCAGCACATTGTCTTAGTGCTGAGAAACATTCCAAGACAAAAAGATCCCATTTACCTGCCCCATTCAAACAAAGGCCAGAATCATCAAAATCACTTAAGAGAAGAACAGCAAAAAGCCCTGCCCTGATTACCATTGTAGGTGTGTGTCCCATGGGGCTCTATCATGAGCCCTCTTCTCTTTCTATACTATTTCATTTGGTCATCTTCTCAGCTCCCTTGGTTTTAATTATCATCTCTATATTAATGATTCCAGATCTATTTTTCTAGCCTTAACTTGTCTCCCAATCTCCAGACTCGCATCTTCAACTTCATATTAGACTTCATAAACTAGATGTCCCATAAACATATTAAATTCATCATGTACAAAACTTAATTTATTATCTTTCCATCTCAAACCCTCCCTTCTTTCAAACTTCCCTATTATTCTTCAAGGCAACACTATCCTCCTAATCACCCAGGTTTGAAAGCTTGGTGTCATCCTTGATTCTTCACTTCTACCCCTCTCCCATATCCAATATGTTGCTGAGTTCTGTCACTTTTACCTTCATAACATCTCTTGTATACACCCCATTCTTGTCTGTGACACTGCTACCTTCTTGGAGTAGGCCCTTAATCGCCTCACACCTGAAGTTTGTAATAATCTGATGATCAGCCTCCATGTCTTGAGTCTCTCCTTACTCCAGTCTATTCTCCACTCAACTTTCAAACGAATCTACCTAAAGCACAGATATCAGTAATATCAGTATATTCCAGTGGTGCCTTATCTCATCTAGGATTAAATATTAAATTCTCTGGCATTCAAAGTCCTTCACAGCCTTAGCCCCCTCCTACCTTTGTAGTCTTTTTATATCTTACACATCCTTCTAATTAAAGGGGCCATCCCTTGACTCACTTCTTAAAGAGGCCTATTCACTGAATGGGTGTTACCTCATTCAAAGAGAGAACCCAGGCTCTCCTCCCCTGGAGGAAAAAGTGAGGCTGGTGACCTTGCACAGCCCTCCTTCAATCAAATCAAAGTCAACTGCAAGTCATGTCATCATTTTCCTGATGTCATGGTCCTCTTTGAAAACGAAGGACTAGCAACACATCCTTACATATTCTTTTGTTCTTCATTTTTTTTCTTTCTCTTTTTAAAATTTAATTTATTTCAAACTTAAATACACAATACAAAAAATAAAATGCATTGCCATGTGCACAGCAGAGTGTAAGAGAGGATTCAAAATATACAGAAATAACTTTCCATTTCAAGAAAGCCTATATAATAAATACATATTGTGTTCAGAACTATCCATCTTTTGTTTCCTTACGTTTTCTTTAGTTCTCTGATGTGCACTTTTTACTTTGTTCTATTTCCCCTCTTCTTCCCCTACCCCTAAGAAGGCTATAATTAAGTGTGGACACTTACTTGCACACACATAAATACATATATACAAACATACACATACACACACAAAGATACTCATATACATAAGTACATGCATACACTTACATGCATATACATATACATATATGTATAAATAATCATATTTATATATAGACATATACATTCATATGCATCTATGTAAGATAGTACTGTTCTTATTTATCCTCTGCTTCTCTGAGGGTGACTAACCTCTTCCTTCATAAGTTTGAATCTTTCCATATTTTCTAGGTTGAACAACTGATCACTTCCTACCCTACAGCAATATTTCAATCTTGCATTGTCTAGTTATTTTAAATAACCTAAAACAATATTGATTAATATGGTTGACATATAGTGTAGTTTACCTATTTTTCTTTTTTGATTAAATCTATTTTAGCTTTAACTTGGTCTGAGATCATGATTACTTCCCCTGCTTTTTTCCCCCCAAAGGATGAAATGCACACTGTTAATAAGGACATGAAATTAAGGTTAAATTACCTGGTAATCAAAGAACTTAAAATTAAGTCAGTCTTAAGATACCACCTTCTGACCACTAGAACAAGAAAAAATCAATCAACAAGCATAAAAATAGAATTAATTTATTAAAAAATAAAATCCAATGTGGATGAAATTTTGAAAGAATAGATTCTCTACTATATCAATCTCTAATATCCTCATACATGAATCTTGATGAGCAATATTGCAATATGTAATAGAAGTTGTCAGACTTTTAATAGTTTTAAAACTTTGTTTCCATTGTGAGGACTTTACTCAATACTTTAAATGCTGTGCTTTCATATTTTAAGAAAATTGTGAATCCATCCATAAAGATAATCATTTGATCAGTGCAGATCCTGAACCATTCTTTACCTCTCAATGTGTCTGATATATCTTTCATAATTCCTTCACAGAGGGTTCACTCAACATGTTGGTGGCCTCCTAGTTCAGCTCAAATTGAGTAAACATTTTTTTTTCCTTTTAAGCACTTAATATTTCCAACACAACACCCAAGATTCAGGAATACAACACAAATGAAACAATCCTTGCCCTTAGAGGGTTATATGCCATGGCGAGGGAGAGTAAGCCCACAATTTAAATAGATAGGTAAATATGAATTAGTATGACAAAGGAGAAAACATTAATGGTCAAAGGATAAGGAAATGCCTTACAAAGATGGTGACCCATTAGTAAAACATTGAAGGAAGGTAAGGATTGTGAGAGGGAGAGTTGAGGATGCAATACTTTGCAGATACAGGAGATAATTAATGCAATGGTAGAGGTGAGAGATGTAAGGCTGAGTTTAGAAAACAGAAGTTTTTTGGATGATAAGGTCATGGAGAAACAACCTCATTCATTGCTAGTGGATTTGAAAACTTGTAAAATATTTCTGTAGAACAATCTGTCAATATGTAATAAAAGTTCCAAAAATAGTCAGAACTTTTCCCTCAATTCTGCTGATACGAATAAATCCTGACAATATTATCAAAACACAAAAAAATCATCTGCTTCAAAGATTTTCATCATGGCATTATATAATATTTACAAATTTCTAGAAACAACCTATGTTGACCAATAAGAAAATGGTTAATAAAAATGTAAAAGGTTAAGACAAACATAGTATGCTAATATAATGCAACAATGCTTGTACTTTTTGGTCTCTGGACTCCATTACACTCTAAACAAATATGGAAGAACCAAAAGAGCTTTTGTTTATATGAGTTATATCTATTTATAGTTAACATATTTGAAATAAACACATGCTTCTAAAAATATATTAATTTACTTCAAAACAAAAATTAAAAGCCTACAATGTTGAAATAAATATTTCATGAATATAACTATATTTTCTAAAATGAAAATAGCAAGAAAAATGTCATTGTTTTACATATTTTTTGCAAATTTCTTTAATTTCTGGCTTAATAGAAGACAGCTGGAGTCTCATACCTGCTTCTTCTTTCAATCTGTTGTGACATGTTATTTGAGTTACAGTCTATGAAGAAAACCAGTCTCATGTGGACATGTAGTTAGAAAAAGGAGGATTGCTTTGATAGGCAAATAACACCTAAGTATTATCACGAAAATAGATTTGACAAAAAAGAAAAAGAAGAAAAAAAAGAAAATAGATTTGATACCTGAGTCTAGAGGAGTCTGAAAGATCCTATACTTTTAGAAACTTAACTTTGAAAATCACTGACATAATGAAATATCACTAAAATTTAAGAAAGATAAGCATGAGGAAAACCAATAAATCTGGATAGAACTTTATGAAATAATGAAAAGGAATAAATTCATAAGAATGATGTAGATGCTAAGTAAAATTATATGAGACTAAGTCAATGACAAGGAATGGAAAATAAATCTTGATGAAGATAGAGGGAGGAGCTAAAATAATGTTATGCTACTTTATTGCAATTACTTAATATAAGTGGTCATTAAAGAAGTATAAATGTTTAATATTGATGTTCAACATTAAGTTTCTAATGAAACATTCATTAAACAAGAAGAAATCCCACACGATATAGAGGCATAGACTTCTCATTTATTTATGATTTTAAAAGCCTTTTTAATTTTTAAATTACAAAGCATATTTTACAACTTCATTTATTTATTTTTAACCATCATTCACAATGAAGTCACAAATCTTTAAGATACCTGCTGACATGGTTAGAAAGATATAACATTTTTGGTTTTTTTCCCAAGAATTTATTATTATTTGCAACTCATTGTAGTGTTAATACAATTTGATGATCTTCCCTGCCCATTATTAGGCCTCACATGGAGCCCATTAAAGGAAGCTTGATTAGGGGAGGCTTGTTTTGTAGGAAGGCCCACATCTTTTACTAATTGCTAATTAGACACTGGGTCACAAGGGTTGTGATGCCCTCTGGCTCTGAAGAAGTGTATATATACTAAGAGGTTGAGATTTTGCTTTGGGACTCACTCATGGGAAGAATGTTTATGTGATTTGGCCAGATGAGACTCTGTGTAGCCATTTAGGTGCACCTCCTCCCCCCACCCCCACCATTCCCTGCCTTGGGTTTGAAAAACCCAGATGTTGGTGCTTCTCTTTCTGTATGTATTGCTATGATCAGGCAGTTGGATATGCCTGTTGATCTGTGCTAATTTCTCAGACAAATAGAAACCCTGTCTGCTGGTTTTTATTTTCTCTGTTTATATTTTCTCTGAAGTTCAGGATTCTGACTTCTTCCCTGAAATAAGTGAATGGTAATTAAAATAAGATTGTTGACCCCTTTAAAGTTGCTTTCCTCTAGAAAAGCAGATCAAAGAACCTGTGCTAGCAGCATTCCTGCATGCTGGTGTTATTAGTCATATACCTCCATAGCAGTTGCAAATAGCATTGCTGTTACACACATACTGGCACATGATTTGCAATTATTTTCATGGTATTCTATTTATTTATGCTCCTTGTAATCATTACAAGAGGAAATCACAAATGTACAATGAAATTATATCCCAGATTAACTTTGCATGATGATACTGTCCCCTCTCATATTTAACTTCAAGATAAGATCCTGTCTGTGAATGACAGTGTCTTCATTTTTTTAACAAGAACAATAGCTGTCATTTATATAACACTCCAAGATTTGCTAAGTCTTTTTATATGGTATCTCCCTTGTTCTCACAACTTTATGAGGCAGGTGCCATTCCCATTTTACAGATGACAAAAGTGAAGCTGAAAGATTCAGTGAACTTCACTCTGTCATGAAGGTATAAAATACTTTGACTTCAAGTCCAAAGCCCTACCCTCGGTGCCAAATAGTTACCTCTTTTTGTAATAAGAATGCCAACACAGATGTGATTCAGTTCCTCTACTATTGTATCAATATGTTGGGCAAAGATCTTATTATAAGAGTAACAGTAAAATCAATGTTTATACATGGTATAAAAACTGATTCCCAGAAGCCTCTCAGAAGTAAATTGCCCTTTCTGACACTCCCAGAAGATAGCAAAGTAAAAGCAAATGCAACAAAAACAAACAGGAACTGAATCAGATTTGGGTAAACATTTTTGATACTGGTATGTGGGATAAGCAATTTCCTAATGCCTTGCTTCCAAGCAAGTTAGGCGAGTTTTTTGTTTGTTTTTGTTTTGTTTTGTTTTTCCTTAAAAGGGATTGAGGATATTCTGAGCTGATTTACTGGACAAAGATCCATGGCTTCTAAAATTCCTGTCTTGACTACTAGCCAACCATCAGTGAATTCTTGGAGTTCCTTGTGACTCTTCTATACAGAGACAAACAGGAAGTGATGTCAATATCCTGCATCTTTACTCCTTTGAGGTTATCAAGTCTCAGGGACCATCTCTATCCCTTTTAAGAAACAAGCCAAAAAAAAAAAAAAACAAATCAACAGCCTAGCCTAATTTAGGTGGAGAAGGAATTGGGGTATCCAAACGACCACAAAATTGCAATTTCTACACAAGTCACCTCAATTATGTTGTTTTCCCAATACAAAGGCACAGAGTTGTGCCCATGTGCGCATGCACACACAAAGAGAGAGAGACAGAGAGAGAGTAATAGAAAGAGAAATAGAGAGACAAAGAGTCAATTCACTGATTGTTTAGATTAGAGACCAGTCATTCCTTATCATTTCACTTTCAGTCTCAGTGCAGCAGTTTAACAAATACTGACTTCTAATGAACAGACTAACAATCATCGTGCTGTAATTATCACAATCATCATCAGTGTCCATGTAGGATGCCAGCATATCAGGACACTATGAACAGGTTCACATAACATGTGCCTCTCCTCTTCATCTTCTGACTTCCACATCTGCTACTTCTTTCCCCTTCCCTGTGCCACACACACTGGATGTACTCCTCACAGTCAGAATTCACAGGCAGCATTGCCTTCTGAGAAGTTTAGTTCAGAGAATTTACTACCATTCAGCAAAACTATCTCATTTCCAGTCTTTCAACTAGCTTTTATTAAGAATCTATTATATTCTAGATACTGTAAGAAAGAGGGGAGTACCTGTCCTCAAGAAGCTCATAGTCTAATGGAGGAGAGAATGTGCATATGACTATATATAAACAAGATATACATAGGATAAATTGGAAAAATTTAAGAGGGAAGACTCTAAGATTAGTAAAAACTGAGAAAACCTTCTTGTAGAAGGTGGAAATTCAGTTGAGACTTGGAGACAGGGAATTTAGGAGGGAGAAATGAGGAAGGAGAGTTTTCCAGACATGGGCAACAATCAGTAAAAAAGCTTAGAGTTGGGATTTAGAGTGTGCCAGCAACAACAAGGAAGTTTTGCTGGATCACAGAGTATGTAGAAAGGAGTGAAATGAAAAGAAAAGACTGGAAAAGTTGGAAGGGGTCAAATTATAAAGGCTTTTAAAAGCCAGAGAATTTTATATTGGATTGATTCATCATAGGCAATGACCTTTATGCATGGAAAAGTGTTCTCTACCCTAACTTGTAACTGTCTCATGTTACTCTATGGTCAAAGAGTTTGTTAACTTTGGACTACTTTTTGGTGTCCAGCTGGTTGATACCTGTATTCTTCTGGTATGGTCTTTGGGAACTTAGGGCCACCTTAAGGCTACAGTGAGGCACAGGAGTCAGATTTCTGTGGTTACTGCCATTATAAATGACAAATATCTTGGACAGTCCTCTTGAGCACTAGTTAACATGGCAAATTATGTATCTTGATAAATAGTAAAAAACTAACAGTCATCCAAATTATATGTATCTATATTTATAATATCTATCTATCAATCTATGTATGTCTCTATATATAACTTGGCTTTTACTGGTATTGACTCCATAAATGTGTCATACATATTTATTCGACACAATAAGAAGTTTTCTCCATAAGTAACACAAGTTATCATTACTTTGTTATTTTAATCTTCTTTATTCTTAGAGAATATAGAATGCCTTTAAATTCTTTTAAAATGTTATATTTTACATAATTTCTTAGTCTGACTACTGAAAGACATAATTTTATTCATCTTTAACTCTGTCTTTGAAAGCAAGAATTTCATGCTGGTCTAGTAGGTGAGGAAGATTTTATTCTCCCCATGATCACTTTTCTTCTCTGAATAATCAATAAAGAAACATAATTTATAACAAGAAAAGAATTTGGTTGCTTATTTCAATGGTAGCTAAACTTCAAATTATGGAAAATGGGACTTCAAACACTTGAAAACATGCTATAATTTTCAGCTTAAGTAAGTATTTTAAAACTATTTAAGGTATATCTGTCTTACTGTGTGTTAAGGTTATCTGTGTTATTTGGCATGTTTATTCGAAGATATACTATTTTTTAATATAAATTGAATAGACATAAATCCATAGAGCTTCAGAACTGTAAGGGAGCTGAGGGATTTTCTAGTCTAATGCTCTCTAATTTTATAGATGCAGATACTGAGGCACAGATAAGTGACACAGAAGCAGGAGACATCATCTTCAATTCCAGCCCCACTAACTTAACTCCTAATACCTTTCAACTATGCCATGAAGATAGTAGTTTTTAACTTTACTTTTATTGTGAAAATAAAGGGACTCTAATAAAAGGCAAAGACACACTTAAAATTATATATTTGGTAACCTCCAAAATAACCTATAATAGTAACTAATTATGAATCATTCCTATATATTTGTACATAATAATACCAACAATCAACATTTATTTAGATTTTAGTTTACAAGATATACACATATTATTTCAATTTGTCCTCAGAAAAACTATAAAGTACAATAGACATTTACAAATGAGAAACAAAGGCAGGTCAGACAGACTGAGCGACTTGCCTAGAGGTCACATAGACATTATAAAGCAGAGATAGAATTTGAACCCAGCACTCTTCTGACTTCAAGACCAGCTCTATTTCTACTCTACCATATAATCCATTTTGTCAGATTTCTACATCTCTCTCTGTCTCTCTCTCTCTCTCTGTCTCTCTCTGTTTCTGTCTCGGTCTCTCTGTCTCTGTCTCTCTCTCTCCTTCCCTCCATCTCTCTATCCCTCCCTTCCTCTGTAGCTCTTCTTCCTTTATTCTCCCACTTCCTCATTCCTTCTTCATTTCTCCCTCTCTATTAATTAGTTACATTACTAAGATCTAAGGTGTATCTTATATAGTTGGTAAAGGCTTGAAATAACTGTCTTTGAAGATCTGGATTCAAAACCTTCCTCTGATACATACTGGTCATGTTACCTGTGGGCAAATCATTTAACTTCTCCAAGACTATAATTTTCAGGAGTGTTAGTCTGCATTGTGAAAGGAAGTTTACTCCTCTGAGAGTCCCCTATACCACTGAAATCACAGTACCAGTCCCTACCATTTAGTTAATCAGTAAACATTCATTATGTGCCTACTTTGTGCCAGGCATCATACTAAGCACTCGGGATAAAAAAAGAGGCAAGAGATAATCTCTGTGTTTAAGAAGCTTATGGTCTAATGGAGAGACAACATGGAAAAAAATATAAAAAGCAAGCTATATACAAACTAAAGAGGAAATAATTAGCAGAGGGAAGGCACTCAAATTAAGAGGGGTTGGGAAAAGCTTCCAGTTAAAAAAAAAGAAAGAAAAAATTGGACTTTATTTGGGATTTAAAGGAAGCCAGAAAGAATCGGTGGGAGGAGTGTAAAAGGGAGCACATTCCAGGTACGGCAGACAGTAAAAGAAAATGCCCAGAGTCAGGAAATAGAGTGTCTTGTTCATGCAATACCCAGGAGACCAATGTCAACGGATCAAACAGTATAGGCCAAAGAGTATGTGTCAGTAAGTTAGGTGTAAGAAGAGTGGGTAGGAGAGGCCTAGGTTATGAAAGGCTTTGCATACCAAAGAGAGCATTTGGTGTGTGGTTCTGGAAGCAATAGGAAACCATTGGAGTCTGTTAAGTAGGGGAGTGACATGATGTGACCTGTGCTTTAATAAAATCATTTTAGTGGCTGAATGGTGAATGGGTTAAAATGGGGAAAAATCTGTGGTGACTCAGTAGTAGTCTATTACAATTGTCCAGGCACGAGGTGTTGAGGGCCTGCAGTGGAATGGTGCAGAGGAGATAATTATTTGAGTGATGTTGCAAAACTGAAAACAATAGGCTGTAAGGAAAGATTGGATAAGGGGGGAAGTAAGAGAGAAAAAGAAAGGCATACAGGATTATTCCTAGGTTGTAAACCTGAGAGATGGGAGGGATGGATGGTGTTACCCTCTACAGTAATAGGAAAGGTAGAAGAGGGAGGATTTATTAGTAAAGATGAGTTTGGGACATATAGAGATTAATATGTCCACTGAATATCTAATTTGAGCTGTCTGAAAGCTAGGTGGTGATGTGAGATTGGAGATCAGTAGAGAAACTGAGGCCAGAAAGGTAAATTTGAGAATCATCAATATAGAGTTGGTAATTAAATCCTTGGGAGCTGATGAGATCACCAAGTGAAGTAGTATAGAAGGAGAAGAGAAGAGGGCCTAGGACCAAATCCTGAGGAACACCTATGGTTAGACGACATGATCTGGAAGAGGTTCCAGCAAAGGAGACAGAGAAGTGTTGGCCAGATAGGTAATATGAGAACCCAAAGAGAGAGGTGCCCTAAAAACCAAGAGAGAAGACAGTTAGCAAGGAAGAGAGATGAAATATAGTGTCAAAGTCTACAGACAGGTCAAGGAGAATAAGGGTAGAAAAAAGGCCATAGTCAGTCAATTAATCAGGCATTTTTTAACTATCTACTTTTTTATGAGCCATTGCTCAAGGCACTAGTGATAAAGTACAAAGAATGAAACAAATTCTACTCATAAGGAATATTTGTAAAGCAGGAAACACAAGAAGTATTACATATATGCATAGGTATATATGTACATATATATATGCACATAAATGACATAAAATAAATGCAAACATACAAAAAGTTATTAAATGCAAAGTAGTTAAGGAGAAAGGGTACTAGAACTTGGGGGGGGGGGGTAGAACCGAGAATGGGTTCTTATAGAAAATATTATCTAAGCTGCATTTTAAACAGAGACTCTAGGGGGGGATATCTATGTGAGTGAAAAAAAAGAAGGGTAGTTATGAGAAAAGTTGTAAAGGAACAAATAGAAATATTAGGCAACTAATTGGGTTTGCTGAATGAAGGCGCATGAGGAGTGCAGGATAATTTTGAGATCATGAACCTGAGACACAGGAAGAATTTTGGGTTTTTTGTGGCTTTGACTGAAAAAGGGAAGTTTGGATGAGAAAAAATGCTTAAGAGAAACATGTTGAACTTAAAGTGTTTCTGGGACGTTGCTTGAAGTGTCAGTCAGATAACTGATGATTTGACTGAAGCTGAGAAAAAAGACTAGGTCTGAATATGTTACATAATATATAGACAGAACCAAGGTATATAAAGATAGATAGATAGATAGATAGATAGATAGATAGATAGATAGATGATAAATAGATAGATAGATAGATAAAGTCAGTAAGTCATGGGCATGAAGGTGATAGTTACACCTACGTGACCTTATGATAACCAAGACTGAGAATGTAGTAGGAAAAGAGAAAGCCCAGCATAGAACCTTGGGGAACTTCCACAGTTAGGGAGAGCGATGTAGATGATGAGCCAGCAAAGGTGTAGGAGAAGGAATAGTCATACAGCTAGGAGCTGAATCAAGAAAGAGCAGTATCACAAAAACTTATAGGGGAAAGAATATCCAGGAGGAAAGACTGGTCAGCAGTGCAAAATGAAGCAGACACATTGAGAATAATTGAGAATGAGCAAAAGCCATCAGATTTGGCAATCAAGGTGACTGTTAACTTTAGACAAATAATTTATTGAGTTATGAGATTTGAAGTCAGATTGGAAAGGATTGAGTAGTGAGTGAGTGAGAGGAGAGGAAGTGGAGGTAGCATATATAGAGAATTTTTATATGGAGTTTGGTTGAAAAATGAAAAATAGATATATGATGATAGGTTGAGAAAACAGTAGGATTTAGTGAAGGTTTTTTTTTTTAAGATGGAAGAGACATGGATATCTGAAGTCAAGAAACCAGTTGATGTGAAAAGGTTGAAGAGTGAAGGGGCAGGGGGGATTATTGAGGTTTCTGTCTGCTAGAGAAGATGGATGGTTATGATATCAAGTACTGCTACTGAGGGGTTAATGTGCACAAGGAGAAGACCCACCTCTTCCTCAGAGACTAGGGAAAAGCAGGAATATATGGGATAAGATGTCAAGATGTTTATGATGAAGAGAATGGGATAATAGGGAGCTCATGTCTGATGTCCTAAGGTTTTTCTAGTTAAAATAATTAGTAAAGAAATAAGCTGAGAGTGGGGAAAGGGAGAAGTACCTTCTTGAGGAGTGAGTTAGGGAATACACTAGGGAGGAATAAAGGAATTGCCTTGTGGCAGTGAGGGCCCAGCTGAGATTGGATAACAGGAATTTATAATGCTCTCAAGGGATTGGGAGACTCCATCCAGTTTTGTTCAGTGGCATTTTGTAGGAACAGAGAGGAAATAGGATTAATCCAGGGTTGAGTTTTGCAAAGATAAGAACAATCATTGAAAAACTTGTGGATAATGCCAACGTCTAGTGTGACCATTCCTATTTGTGGATGAGGTGGTAGAGTGAAACAGTAAGTCATAGGAATGAAAGAATTTGAGAAAATGGGAAGTTAAGGAGCTTGAAGGAGTAGCTACAAAGATATTAAAGTCTTCCCATATAAAATCAGTCAGTCAATAAGGATTTATTAACTATCTTGTATGTGCCAGGCACTATGTTAAGCCCTGGTGATACAAAAAGAGGCAAAAGACAATCCTTGCCCTCAAGGAGCTCACAAGCAAATGAGGGAGACAATAATCAAACAAATACTATAAACAAGCTAAATGATGAAGATGATGATGATCATGATGGTGAACATTCATATTGCACTATGTACCAGGCACTGTGCTAAACAATTTATGATTACTATCTCATTTAGTCTCCACAACAGCCATGAGATGTTGATCTTATTACTATCCTCATTTTATGGAAGAGGAAACAGAGGCAAATAGAGGTTAAGTGATATGTCCAGGGCCACACAGATAGTAAGTATCTGAGGCCATACTTGAACTCAAATCTTCCTGACTCTAGGAAGATGCTCTATATCAACTGTGCCATCTAGCTGTCTTGCATTTAAATGGCAAATGTCTGGAAAACCTAGAGAGAAGAGAATATCAAGAAGGATAGGGTGATCAAGAGTGCCAAAGGCTGAAGAGGTCTCAGGAAGAATGAGAACAAGGAAAACAAACAAACAAACTTGGTTTTGGCAATGAAGAGATCATCAGTAACTTTAGAGAGAGTAATTTTGGTTGAATGATGAGGTCAGAATCCAGATTGTTAGAGGTAAAGAAGAGAGTTAAAGGAGAAGACATACAGACCAATTGTAAACAGGTTTCTCCAAGAGTTTGGCTACAGAGGGATAGTATAGTAGTGGGGATGGAAGATTAAGAAAGTGATTTTTGAGAGTGGAGGAGACATGGACATGTTTGTAAGCAGTAGGAATGGAGTCAGTAGACAGTGAGTGGAAATTAAAAAGGAACAATCTGTTGGAAGAGATGGAATGGAATGGGATCTCTCATGCAAGTAGAGGCATTTGCCTTGGAAAGGAGTGCATTCATCTCTTTATAAAAGATAGGGTACAGGAAGAGATATAGAAGGCATATGGTTGATGGGAGATAAGGAAGCAGGAAGAAGAAAGAGCTCACGGTGAATGGTCTCAATTTTTTTCTGTAAAATAAAAAGCAAAGTTCTCAGCTGTGGGGGTGGGTGGGGGGGAGTCTTGGGGAATTCTATGGGGAATGAAAAGATTTGGAAGAGTTACTATGGAGGAGCAATGGCCTGGAAAACAACTTTGGGGGCAAGGCATTATTAGTGAAAAGTAGGGCTTGATAAGGAAAGGCAGAAGGAGAGGTAGAAATCCAATAGAGGGGTCAGATAGGGGAATTTTGGAATTTTTGAACATGGAGGTAGTACATTGGAGGGACGGAAAGATGAAGGGAAGGACCATCTTTGTGTGTGGTTGAGGTGGGATAGAAGTAGGCATAGGAAGTGGGTAGGTTGAGGAACTGAGTGGTTAAGTTGTTTCAGAGAGACCCAATACTCATGTCGAAGTCTACTAGAATGAGGACAGAAGTCAAGGAGAAGAGAACAATTACGAACCAGGTACTGAAGTCATTGAGGAAGGAAGGGGAGTGACCTAGTGACTGATAGACAATGGCTTCCCGAATTTTGATTGGGTGGTAGGTAGAGATTGCATGAACCTCAAAAGCGAAGTCACTCGGTGTGTGATGGAAGCTGGGGGAGAAATTGGAAATGGCAATGGGGAGCAAGGTGTATATAACCTCACCCACACACCTCAACCAGTAAGCCTAGGGGAATGAGTGAAGAAGAAACCAGTTCTAGAAATGTTGGCCAGAGAATCTATGTCAAGCAGTTTTTTTCCAAAGAATAAATAAAATCTTGAAATGATTCAGTCAGACTTCCTTTTCATAGGTACAAAAGTACAATATGGTGGAAGCAACATTGAATTTCAAGTCAGACTGTGATTTAAAGCATCAGTTCTCCTCCTTAATAGTCATGTCACTTCATTGTCTGAGCCTCAGTTTCCTCAGCTATAAACAGGAAGAGACTAGGTTATCTCTAAGAAGTCATATAGCTCTAGATGATTCTACTTGAAATCTACCTGAATTGAAATCTTTCTATTTGAAAAAATGAGTTACATATGAAAGGCACCTTAAAAAAGATTGATTTCATTTTCTCCTATTAATGATGTCTCTGATAAATTGTAATGAAAATCTCTTAAAAATTATAGAAGAGAGAAATGCCACCTTCAAGCCTTTTTTCAACAAGGTCCCTTCCATGCATACATTAGAATTTTACAGAATTTCTTAAAATATACGCCAATGGAAATAACCTTGTTCAGCAATCATCTGATCATTACTATTAATGAAGGCAAGAAAGAGAGAGACATGTGTTTCCAAAAATTATAGAAACAAAGATTTAGATCTAAAAGGGACTTCTAAGTTTTCCTATTTTAATCCCTTCATTTTACAGAAGAGGGAACTGAGATTCAGAGACATTAAATGACTTGCCTAAATTCACACAGGTACCAGTGACAGATCATATGAACTCAATTGTCTGAGTCCATATGTTACTCAATTTATTGCTACTATGGAAGAGATCCAGTGTAGAATCTAATCCAATGACAATTTCTCTGTGGATGGTGATGTCCTCTAAATGCTGTTACTTTTGTAGATGGTGTGCTAGTATAGCATTGTTTAAGTGAACCATCTACATAAGGGGAAAAATTAATTGAGTGGTGAATGTCTATTATCCAGACTATGATCTGCCTTTATGTGTATTGTATAAATAGTGCAGATGGACTAAGTTTGACCAGGAATTGCAGAGTAGGAGAAGATTGTGGTAGATTGTTCATTGGAAATTTCAAAGATATTTAAATCACCTCAAACACCTCCATAAAACAAATATTCTATGCTTGTGTTAGTTTATGACTAAGAGTCAAAAAAGACTGCAATTCAAAAGATTGGAAATAAACATCATTCAAGTTAGTGAAAAGGCACATAGTGGGTGTGAGTAGGCTGCGATGTACAAAAATAAGGAACTATGAAGGGGACCTACAGTAGTGGATGTCATCAGGTAGGAGAGAAGCAACCAACTGATGGGCTGGGTATGCTTCCTAGATATAACTTGCTATATTAAGGAAAAAATGAGGAAGGTTCCCGACACATTTAGTGGAACTACTGTAATGAGCTTATAGGAAGATATGAACAATTGTCATGTTGGTTGAACAGTCATGGGTAGATTGCACTCTTCACCATTGGAGGAGATAGTCACACTGGTAAGACTACAAATCCATTTGAGTACTCTCAAGAATATCATATGGTATAGAATATTACACAATCTTGCTTCCCACTGGGCTCTTAATTTGAAACCCAGTATAAACTGTGGATCTAAATCTTATTTTGACATACAGCAAAATGCTTAAGAATATAAATCTCCTCTTAACCTCAACTAATTGCTTTAAATGTAGACCAAACTTAGCATGAGTGAATTTAAAAGTTTAGTTGTTTAGTCACTTTGTCTTACTCAAATGATGTGCTTTCAGAAACAAGGACAGATGGTTTAACAGCCTGGCTTAGGTAGTGCTGGAGCAGTGGGACAGAATCATCAGAGCTTATGACAGTCAAAGTTAACTATGAACCATTCCCTGTATAATGACATTTGCTGAAATATTATGCCATAAAATTTTCTTGGTTTTTTGAAGAACACACACACAGTACCAATTAATCATATGTATATTTTGTCCAATGTCAATTTACTTTGCATAAAGTTTTCTGTGTTATTTTATACTGCTGAAATTTACAATAGAATGGAATGATTATTTAAGTTTCCTCATTAAATGCTGCATCATATTTTAATTTGTAAAGGACAAACAAGCCAATGAACTAAGTAGAAAAATAAAAGTATGTATGAAAATAGAAAAGAACTACTGAATATATTTCTTTTATAATTGAATATATTTGAATAAGAGCTGTGTTCTAATGTCAACTTAGACACTAGTTGTGTGATGATGGACAAATTACACAAGCTTACTGGATTTAAATTTCCTCATCAGTAAGATGAGAATAATATCATTTACATTATTGATTACATATGATTGTTTTGAGACAAGTATTTTGTAAAACTGAAATTTATGTGTGTTTAAAAGTCTGTGTAGTTTATTCTTGACAATTCTAATAAAATTTAAAAGAAACACAAAATGAAAAAAAAAACTTGAAAAATCTAAAATTACTCTCTCTTACACACACAGACACACACACACATGTTTACAAAGATCAGGGATTCTGCATAACATTCACATATGTTTGATTGCCTACAGATTATACAAGGAGGAACAATGAACAAATTACAATATTTTGCTTTAGTTTCACCTTTAAAAGTTTATTGCTTAATTATGGGTTTTCAGTCTTGATCAGATAATTTAAATTCTGGAAAAATGAAAATATGTTCCCTAACTTCACCCTCTAATGTCAAAATTTAAGATTTATGAAATGAAAAATATATTTTTATTAACCGTCAGTCAAAAGCAATTACTTTAAAAAATTAAGAGCACAAAAAAGCTTTTTTACTTTAATTTCCACAAAGAAAAGGCATCTGATAAGATATTGGGTCAGAGAATGAGAGTAGAGGCAAGGCAATGAGAAGAATAATGGTGCCCTCCACCAAAATACAGAAGCTAGGATGAGATGGATTTAGGAGGAAAGATGTATTTTTGATATGTTGAATTTGAGATTCTGATACATAGGTAAAAATGTCCAGTAGGAAGTAAGGTATGAATGATTGGAATTTAGTGAAAAGAGTGGGCTGGATCTGGACATCAAGCTTCACAGAGATGAGAGTTGCATCCATGAGAACCAATGAGATCCCAAAGAGAGAGTGTACATGGAGATGAGATGGTCCATGGTAGAGGTGTGAGGAACACAGGACCTTCCATTAAAATAACTTGTAAAGCAAGAGTGCTTGTTGGTTCTAATGTTATTTTATGTAATCCTAGAAAAGATAGCTGTATAAATAAGGCAAGAGAAAGACATTGAGGGGGTAATATATCAATTAATCAGCCAATCATTCAGGGCACATTTATGGAATGTCTTTGTAATGCTTAACCTAGTCCTGTAGAAGATATTGGGGAAAGAAACACAAAGACTGGATCAATAGGCTCTTAAGCAGCTTAAATTCTAATTAGGCAGATGTCAAGAACATATACAAATCTATACAGAATAAATAGAAATACGTATAAGGTAGTTAAATGCGAAGTAGTTATGGGGCGGCACATTTGAAGAAAGGGTTTATCTAGAAAGCGGTGTTTGAACATAGGCAGGGAATTAGAGGCAAAGAACTAACAAAATTTTCTGTTTGCAGATGATATGGTCATTTACTTAGAGAACTGCTGAGAGTCAATGAAAACAATAAGTAAAACAAATAATACCATCAGTAAAACAGCTGGATATAAAAGAAACTCCAAGAAATCATCTGTCTTTCTTTATTTTACTAATAAATGTAGGAGGAAAAGGTATGAAATAGAAATTCAATTCAAAATAATTACATATTTTGCAGAATATTGGGGAGTTAACTTATTTACACCAATGCAGATTTGAAAAAAAAAGAAACCAAATACACCATATTCTTCATTGAAATGAAGGAATGGAGTGTGCTGGATCTCAAGTGATATAATAAAGCAAGAGTCATCCACACAATTTGGTACTAGTTGAATGAAAATAAAAATGAGAATAGTGGAATAGAATTGATGAGCAATACCTTGCAATGATGAAACACAATAGTCAAGTGTTTTGTTTTCTCCAAGAGTACAAGAGCCTGTGGTAGGCTCTATTAAACATTCAGAATTTTCTTGGAAAACTATAATGCAATTTGGAAAAAATTAGGTTGGAGCATCAGATTATAAAATATATTCAAATAAGTTGTGATGATGATGATGATGATAGTGATGACCAGATTTTTTTTTAGCTGCCTGACTGCTGTTGTGGCTTGGATGACATGAGAATCACCAGCTCTATTCCTTCTGTTAAAATTGGGCATCACTAGGGCTGACCATTTGCCCTGCTATCTCATCCTAAGGTCCACCAAGTCTTAGGATCTAATCTTGCCTCCATTCATTGAACATCTGTAATACTGTTATTTAACAATGCAATAGCCTAATATCCCCTGATTTGTCATCTGACTCTTCTGCTGAGCCCTTAGATTTTGGGTCTTTTCATCTTCCCTACAGCTGGACTTTCTTTTATGCATTCTATCCCCCAATTAAATTGTTAGCTCCACGAGAGCAGGAGTTTATTCAATTATTTTTGGGGGAAGGGGCAGGGCAATTGAGATTAAGTGACTTGCCCAAGGTCACTCAGCTAGTAAATGTGTCAAGTGTCTGAGGCCGTATTTGAACTCAGGTCCTCCTGACTCCACAGCTGGTGCTCTACTCACAGCTCCACCTAGCTTCCCCCTATTCAATTTTTTGAAAATTTGTATCCCTAGAGTTTAGTCCAGTGCTTGGTACATAATAAGTGCTTAATAAATGTTGGATATTTTCCCCTTCTTCCCTTCCTTCCTTCCTTCCTCCCTTCTTTCCTTCCTTCCTTCCTTCCTTCCTTTCTTGCTTCCTTTTTTCTTGTTTATTAATGGCAAAAATGAGTCCAAGTTAAAAGCTTTCATGGTTAAAGGAGGGATAGACAGAGGTTAAGGGGAAATAACCATAGTGAAAAACATACACACATATATGTAGATTATAAAATCACAACAAATAAGTCAGCAAAAGATTATTGAACGAAACAGTGATAAAATGGTGATGATGGTGCAGCAAGACTCTTCCAATGATAACTTTAAGATATTCTAGAAAGGGGTTGCAACATAAAGTAGCATAGCTAATGACACAGCTTTGGTGTAGTGGAATGAATTATTAAATTAAAGCCAGGGGACCAGCGCTCTAAACCCGACTCCCTTTGTCTCTTTGAGCCAATAGTTATACTTTGGGCCTCACTTTCTTCCTTTCCTAAAGGAAATTGTTGGATCAAATGATTTCTAAGGACCGTTCCAACCCCAAAGTTCCCTGATTCTTTGCTAATTCAAAGGCAGGCAGGTTGGTGAGCCTTTTATGATTATGGGAAGAAAAAGAGATCATCATCATGGCTGATTTGATGTTATCCTCTTTACTCTGAGGTTTTCTTACAGTCAGAGGCAGCCACAAGAAAATCAAAACAAAACATGATGCTTTATTAAAAAGGGAAGTTGACACATGAAGAAAGCCTTGTTTTTCCCCCTCCAGACTTGAGACCTCTTGCCCTGGCTGCTGGCATATTGGGTACTGGCCAAAGCGTCAAAGCATTTAATGTCCTAATTAAGGACATGATGTTCAGAGAAAGCAGGTTCAGGTGATAAGCTCTGAAACTGGGAACTAACACAAGGCTGGGCTTTTTTTTTCTTCCTATCAGTGAGATGATAAAGAACAAATAAATGAAAGTTTCTAAGAGGCAAATAGCCTGAGGCCCTTTAATTCCTAAATCACCAGCAAATAATGTCAATATTTGAACCATGATACAGAAAGAGTACAGGACTTTTAATTCTAGTGGAACAGTGACTGTTTCTGACACTTGGAATGGTGAGAAGCCTTGAATCCGGAGGTAGGTAGATGGATGAGAGGAACAATGATGGCATGTAAAAGATGAATAGTCAAAAGCAATTGATCCATTGATACAGGTATTGAATATACCCCATAACTCTTGCAAATGCCTTTCAGGGATTTCTATTTTCTATGAATCAAAATCCTTCTGTTATATTAGAACATAACTATATTGGCATGTTTGTATGTATTCACTTATTTAAATATTTTGTTATTTTTTGGACCTGTGATTTTGTTAGTGTAAGGAAATACCTTTGTAGAAACTTGTTTGGGCTACCAATGCAGATCAGTGCCAGCTCTCAATTCAGTTTTACAGAGTAGTCAGATGCACTGAACAGTTGAGTGATTTGCTCAGGTTTGCCAAGCCAATATATGTCAAAGATAGGTTATGAAACCTAATCTTTTTGTATCTGGTTCCAGCTTTTTGTACAATATGCATGCCGCTTCTTAATTTTTTGTTATTTAAATTGAATTCTATTTTTTAATAAATCCTTTCATCAAGCTTCAAATAGCTATTTGATTATACCTTTTTATGTCCTTATAGTCTATTTTGAATTATATGTATTTTGTATATTATTATTTTTATAAAGATAAAGATTGTGCCTGGTTTAATCTTTGTATCCCTTTCAGCATATTAGAAAGTTCTTTAAAATGTAATGAGGCAATCCTACCCTCTACTGAGACATGTTTAGATAATAGCCCAAAGAGGTAAGCCTAGGCACGGGGTGTGGTATGAGGATTCAATCCCTTTTAAATATCAGAATATCTCGCATATGCCAGCCTGATACCTCAAGAGATCATCCAAGCCCTGAATATATTATAAAGTCAATTAATCTGAACATGGTAGAAAGATGCTCTGGTAGTCTGGCAGTCATTTTCTTTGAGTGCTGGATAAAATTGATTTACCAAGGCAATGATAACTCTGTTTTGGAATCTAGTCCTGTGTTTTCTTCTGTAAGTCTCTTTCAAATAAGTGCATAATTGTATTCCTTGATCTTAATATGTGGACAATTTATTTACACATGATTGTACGTGGTTGTGACTCTGAGTTTTAAAGACTTCTCCATTGTATTTTGCATTTTGTCAGCAAGCATTAAATTGGACAAAAATTGATCACAATATTTGCAACGGACTATGCTTGTTTTCCAAGGAATGGCCTTGGTAAGTCCAACGTGGTTCATCACCAGTAAGATGGATGGCAACTTTATTATGAAATCTTTAGTAATTACAACCTATGAAACAGGATAAGAAAAGGCCAAATGGTCCACATTTCTGCATAGTCCCCTTCCATTTCTTCAATGATAGTGATAAAGTAGCAGCAATGGGCCATTTTTAGGCCAACTAAGAAGAGTAACTTAGCTATTAATACACCAAATGTGAGATCTTTGTTCAGTGGATATACTACTAGAAGAAATGAATGTAATCAATGAAGCCAGAAGAGAAAAGAAAGTCACAAATAAATGATGACTAGTTTAAAGAGTCCTTTTGAAGAGGCAACAAAGGGCTTGGAAGATTGGTTTTATTATGCGTCCAATGGCAGTTGCAATTTTTTATAGGATATTTATTCACTTCTTATTTTGATACTTAGGAAATCTTGCAAAAAAAAAGAAAAACAAGAAAATATTTATAATTCATGTATTGACATTTGCTATAAAGATTGAAGAAATAAAGAAGTTATGTAATGAACTTAATAAAACATTTAAAATTAAATCAACATCTACTTTATTCTTCAGTAACTTCTATGTAAAAACTTATATTAGGAATTTTTTTATAAATCTTGGAAACTTTTGGTCAGAAATAAGAAAAGAAAAAAGAAAGAGACTAGATAATTGTAAACTATCCCAAGGATTCATATCTACATATTTTAAATATTTCCTTAAAGAAGAGAGATAGATCTAGGATCATAGTATTGCATAACTTCAAGTAAAATTAAATAGATTGTATTGTACCTGACAAAGAGTGGTTATTGATAAGAATTTTTTTCTGAATCAGTTGCCTGTGTATATTCACACCATGACTTGTTAAAGGAAAGATAAGAATCAATACTGAGTTAAAAAATAGAAAGGATAAAGATGAGAAGATACAATATACAATTTCCCAACTTCTAACCTGACTCTTTTAAAGAAGCTATTGATGACATAAAATATAATTTGGATTAAAGGACACATATAAACAGATCATCCTTAAGCAAGTATATCTGACATAAATTAATTGCTTCAAGAAGACCATAAAATATCAGAAACCAGATCTGAGCCAGGAAAATTTAAGTAATTTGTCAACATTTGTTTAAAACAAAACATCTACTTTAATCTACAACAAAATAGTTCTTTTCCATCAATGGCAGTATAATAGCAAATTTGAACTCATAATCCATTAATCAATCATAGACAAAGCAGATATAAAGAAACAAAGATGGGAAGACTAGCTGGAACAGACAATATGCACTGAATAGTTTTAAAATATAGGTGATACATTATTTAGTACTTTAGAGGTCAACTGCTTCAATACCATTTTTTCACCCCCATTTTAGAGTTTAGAGAGCTGAAATAGGGATGGAGAATCTATTTGCCTGAGGTCATACAGGTCATTAGTATTAGAATAAAGACTCAAAACATTGGTATATGCTGCCATCAGTAATTCTTCTATTCCCTGGTCATATTAACTTAAAAGCACTATTTAAACAGTATGCAAAAATAATAGACATAGACAAAATAGACAAAAGATAAAATAAAATTATTTTATGTGTATAAATCCTAATTATTTGTTCTTCTATCTCTGTGCAGTAAAAAGTATAGAAGTAGTGGGATATGATGAATAAAGAGTTGGCCTTGAAATCAGAGTGACCTGGGTTCAAGTCCCGCCTCTGACACATGCTGGCTGTATGACCCTGGGTAAATCATTTAACCTCTCAGCACACTAAGCAGCTCTACAAAGTTAGAAATTGCAGAGGAACTGGAGACCTAATGAAGAAAAGGGAGTTTCCTCGCCTCACCTCACATTTCATTTTATCTCTATATATTTCTGTATTTCTCTACATATTTCAATGGGATTTTTGTTTAAAAGAATGAAGAGGACAGAGGCTTAAGTAAACATTCACACCAAACCTTCATATCTTTAAGTTTATATACTGCATCTCCCTCGCCAGTAAGTTTCTAGATCTCTTTAATCGTCACTAGTAACACACTGTGGCATGGAGGTTCTCAAAGGCTTTGCTAACAGAGCCTGATGTTTGGCAAGTCTTAACCAGATGAAAAATTGTAAAATTTGGGCTCATCGATGTATACAGTTCCCCTTCCACACTGTGACATTCCCCATTGCAATTTCGATGTATCGTAAGTCAGCATAAGAAATTAAATGGGTAATTTTGTGGAATTTTTCAGAAGCCTCAGATGACACACAAAACCAGCAAACATCACAGAACCATGATGAAATCCTTAATCCAATGTTTAAAATAAGGTACTGTAGACAAGCCATAAATGAAAAAGAAAAAAAAATCAGACTTCTCTGGAGGCCCAAAAATTTTAATGTGGATTTTCCAGATCATGAGGGTGCCCTGCCCCTAACCCCACAATGTGGAAGGGATAACTGTACATCTACTTGAAGAACATCCTAGCTGAGTGCACAGAGATTAATCACCAGGTTGTATAGGGAGTGAGGACTTGTTTTTTGCTCCCCTTTTCAGTCCATTCTGTTCATTGCTACTAAAGAGATCCTCCTAATATATTGCTGTGATAATGTCTATTCATTCCCCAAGTAATCCCTGCCTCCTCATTATCTAGTGAGTTACCTCATCATTCTGTCCTCCAATATTCATTTCCGACCTTACATCCAGTCTTGCATCTTTTACTTCCCATTCCTCCACTGGAAAAAGGTATATTTCCCATTTTCATCTTGTTTTCTCCTTTCTTTGTTCAAAAATTTCCTCCATCATTAATTCCTTCTCCTTACTTCAAGGTCCAACTAAGATACACCTCCTCCATGAAGGCTTTTGTGGCACTCCAAGTGAAAGTGAACATTTCCTCCTCAAATAGCTCATAACACTTTGCTTGGAACTCTCAGTTTTATTTATTTCACTGTTTTCTCATTTTAATTCAATTCAAATCAATTACATAAGCATCTACTATGTGCAAAGCATGGTGGCATACTAGGCCAATGAGAGAAAGAAAGAGAGAGAGAAAGAAAAAAAGAAAGAAAGAAGGAAAGAAGGAAAGAAGGAAAGAAAGAAAAAAGAAAGAAAGAAAGGAAAGAAGGAAGAAACAAAGAAAGAATAGTTCATGCTCTCAAGAAGCCTACACTCTATGGATTGGAGGAGAGAAAGCACACATCCACACATATGTATATACATATGTATATATGTATACATTTATTTACATGGATATGTGTACATGTATATATACATCTGTATCTATAGTATCTTTCATGTGTCATCTGTATCTATAGTATCTTTCATTTATATGTGTCTTTCTATGTCTATAGAGATATACATATAAAGAGATATACAGAAGATGTATATGTGTGTATCTATATTTTAGTCTACATCTGTATATTTGTATGTGTGTATATAAACAAAGATAAACAAAAGTTAAACAGGAGAAGAAAGAAGAGGAAAAGAAGAAGGAAGAGAAGGAGAAAGAGGAGGGAGAGGAGGCAAAAATGTTGATGATAACAACATTCAGAAGCATCAGGAAAGATTCCAAATAGAAGGTAGCAACTGAGCTAGAACTCCTAACCTGAATGATAGCCTGGGCAATGCCACAGATGTGTGAGATGCAGTGTCAAGTTCAATTTGGCTGGAAGGTAAAATACAAGAGAGGGTAATACAAAAAATAAGTCTATAAAAGTAGGTGGGATTTGTATTATAAAGGGCCTTAACCGTTAAGCTGTGAGGTCTGCATTCTATATCAGAAGCAATAGGGAGCCACTGAAGATTTTTGAGGTGGAAGGAGGTGAGGAACGTGATCAAACATATTTTAGGAATATTGAATTTAGCACCTCTGAAGATAATGGAATGGAATATGAAAATACTAGAAGGAAAGAGGGCAATTAGAAAGTTATTGTAATATTCCAGGTGAGAGGTGACGAAGATACCAAAACTCAGATAGATATAATAACTTTCCCAATACCACACGGGTAATATATATAGCTCTGTGACTGAAAATTCCTGTTTTCTGATTCCCAATTGAGTCTTCTTTTTATTATTTCATACATTTAATTCAGGCCAAAAAATTTTCCTTACCTTGACTAATAAACATGCCAAAAAGTAATTGAGGCTAGTGTAATGACAAGCAGGGTGGGATTTTTTGTTGTCTTTTGTTTTGGAGTGCTTCTCAGCACTAAGGCAACCAAGTGTCTTTCAGTCTTGCCTTTGTTTGACTGGAAACAATATATATGATATGGTGCTAGTGATTAAAGATCTTCCCTACATCCTTTTGCCAAGTAGATGCTAAGCCTCAGGTCTCCCCTCTTTTGCTAAGTAGGCACTAAGCCCCAGGCCCCTAAACGGGGTACATATGCTCTGAGGTTGGCATTTTGCTTTGGGAGCACATTCTTTGTGAGAGCGTTGGTGTGGAGGTTCTGGGTAGCTATTAAGGAACCCCTCTCCCACTTTGAAAACCCAGATGTTGGTGCTTCTGTCTCTGGTGACTATGTATGTATTATATGGTCAGACAGAAAACTGTTTTTTGATGTGTTTATATTGTCTCTGTAATTTCTGTTTGTATTTGCTCTGAAATCCAGGGCGCTGACTTTTTCGTCTGAACTAAAAATGATATATGTAAGTTTAATTAAAGTAAAATTGTTAACCCCTTAAAGTTGCTTTCCTTAGAAAAGCTGATCAAAGAACCTGTGCTAGCAGCCCTTCTGTGTGCTGGTGTTATTGGCTTTACTGCAAGTAACATTGTTGTTATAGCTAGTCCAGTATTGTGGTCTGGGCCTGAGTCATGAGGGTTCTCAGGTAGTTTATTGAAATAACATGACATATTATCAGTTCATCAGACAATGAACAAAACTTTACTTAAGTCATATAAAAAATGGAAGTATATTCAACGTGTATGCAGTGATCACCTCTAGTAGCCCAAATTCCTGGCCTCTATATAGCAAAGTCTGTGCTCAGAGGACAGAGAGCGATGACTCACATGGCATTTTTCTGAAGGTCCTGGCTCTATGAGGATGAGCTTTTTTATTTTTTAAATTCCCTCATAAATGGTATCAAACTTAAAAAGAAACAGGGCCACTAGCTGCACAGAAGAATCCCTGCAGGCAGCATAATGCCTCAGTTTTAAAATGTAATGTTATCTGTGTTTTATTGTATTTTTATGTGCTAAATGTTTCCCAATTACATTTTAATCTGGTTCTTGCCTCACTTGGGAATATTGCTGCAGCATGTGTTTGAAACTTCTGCCTTAGGTGACCAGGACATTGTACATCACCAGCAACAGGGCTTAAGTCTTAGCCCCTGGGCCAAACAAGTCTAGGACAAAGGTTCTTTTTCTTTAGGAACAGAAATAACCTAAGCCCCATGGCAGGGATGGGTGAAGGTTGAGTCGTGTGTGAGGAATCTTAATAGATATTGATTCTATCACATCTGGCATGATTCGCCCATAATCAGTGTAAAGTGATTACGAGTGCTTATCTCTTTACTTCCTTAGGTATAAATGAAAGCATATGGCTTTTTATGATAGGATACGTATGTACAAAGACCTTCAATTTATGTACTGAAGAAACACTGATTTTTGTTAACATTAAATAACACACTTTGTATATGGAATATACAAAGTATATTCACTAAGTAATGGGGATTCATATGTTCTTTTTGGGTATAGCTACATTTAATTAATTGATTAGATCTTTTTTGTAGCTTCTGCAATTTTTTAGGCTCAATACCATACTTCCTTCCATTGATTCATCCATTCAACCATCATTTAGCTGTCAACACCTGTGTCAGACCTATAATTAAACTCTCTACTACCTCCCTTCAGTAACAATATACTGCATTCTGAGTTGCATATTTCATACCTGTTTTCATTTTTAGGTCCTCTTTGTAAAATATATTTGACTTCTAAATTCAATTCACTCAAGTTCATGAAAATAAATGTCTCCAACAGCTCCTCTCCTGAGACGACGTGGCAAAGAGGGAACACTAAGGTATATTTGTGGCCAATCATCTGTTGTTACAGAGTTATAGATTCATTTAAAAAAATAGAAACAAAGAAATGTGTATTTACAAATCTAGCATATACTTTTGAATTCACTTGGAGTAGTTTATTTTATTAGCATACAGGTAGTGTATGTTTAGTTTTTAAATGTAATGTTATCTATGTTTTATTGTGTTTTTATGTGCTAAATATTTCCCACCTCAAAATTATTTAAAAATTATCACCCACCTCAAAATTCACAAAAAAGTCCTCTAAGGATTCATTTGTTCATAAAACTTTAATAAAAGAGAATTGTACATGTGAAAAGCATTTAAACAATGCCTTTAAGTCTATCATGACTTGGGCCTGCCTGACTAGGGTCCCTTTGTTGGGGAGTTTAGATTCAAAAGTGTTTGAGGTTTATCCTGGAGGTTTACATAGACATGGCTGAGGGAGACAATCGATATAGGGGAAGAAATGTATATCCCCAATAGATAAAGCATTGATTCAGCTGAGGATAGCTTCCCACTGTTGTTCATGCTGCTCATCTGGCATTATAGCTCCTCAAATTCTGAATGTTTTGTATGTAGGTGATCAGAAAGCTATAGAAATGGCTGAGAACTTACAAGTTCTTATCCTTATTTCATGTCTGACGCTGCCTGACCCCATTTGGTTTTCTTGGCAAAGATAAAGATGCAGTGGTTTGCCATTTCCTTCTTCAGCTCTTTTAACAGATGTGGAAACTGAGGCAAACAGGGCTAAGTGAGTTGCCCAGGGTCACACAGCTAGTAAGCATCTGAGGCTGGATTTAAACTCAGGTCTTCCTGACTCCAGGCCCTGCATTCTATGCACTGAGCCACCAAGTTAGTAGCCTGGTTTAATTAAAGATAGAAGACAGCTTCAATATTTTTTTCAAGGGAAAACAAGCAAAAACCAAATTGACTTTCATAGTGAGTAGAGTTTTAGGATATTATTCCCACCATAAAGTCTATATGATAACTGAACCTCTTTACCTGTAAAATAAGATGTGTGGTGGTATACTGCTGAGAGTATTTGGTTTCAGGGTCAGAGACCCTTGCATAAATTATGACTCTATTACTTATCGCCTGTATGATCTTGGTCTTCTAATTGATGAATGAGGGGAGATGGGTTATCTGGTATCTAAGATCCTTCTTAACTCCAACTTATAGAATTGATCAATGTATACATAAATGACTCCACAGAAATTTCCTTCACATGTTGCATTATGTTGTGAAGGTGACCATAGGTCCTTGAAGACTTTTCTACATTTGTGACCATAGACAAATCACTTAACCTCTTGCAGGATCAATTTGCTCATAGGAAAAAATATCTTTGATTAAATGGTCTCTCAGGTTCCTTCTGGCTATAGATTTATAATTTAAAGATTTGATCTGAGTATTGGTTTTGATAGAAATTAAATAAAAAAGGCTTCGAGTAGGGCTCTAGCCACAAACCTCATCTGTTGTCTGGACCAGCTTGGGTAAGTACAGAGAAGTTTATCACCAGAAGTCTGTATACACACATACACACACATATGTATGTATATACATATATGTATATGTACATGTACACATATACCTACATATATGTGTGTATGTATATATGTGTATGTGTGTATATCATATGTATATATGTGATAAATTCTCTGACTGCAATAACCCATGAAATAGATACTTTCATAGCTTGGCTCTTAAGATAAGTGGAGCAATGGACTGAGCTCTGAAGCTGGATTCAGGAAAACCAGAGCTCAAATCTAGCCTTAACACTTACTAGTTGTGTGACTCTAGATAAGCTGCTTAACCTCTGTCTGTTTCAGCTTTTCCTCAGTTGTAAAATGGGGTTAATAATAGCACCTACATCCAAGAATTGTGATTGGAATCACAGGAGATAATATTTGTAAAGTGCTTTGAAAACTTCGAAGTATACGTACTGTTCATTGTTATTACTACTAATACATGTTACTAACTACCATTATGATTACTACCAAAAATTATAATAACCTTTGACCAGAGCTTCCTCTTCTCCACTCCTTCTTTCCTATGTCACTCAGATACTATGTCTTATAAAGAGGCAAAGCTTCTTGCTAAGGCAAACACTTCCACAAGTATTTCATGAATCCTAAATCCCATTACTTCTTGTCTTCTCCAGTAGATTGTTCCCACTTTCATCCTAATTCTCTGTCTGTTTCTCTAGCTCTCTGTTTGTCTCTATGTCTCTGTCACTCTGTCCTCTCTCTTTTTTTCCTCTCTCTCCATTTATTATCTCTTTTGTAATTACCTATAGACATGCTCAATCCCCCATAAGGAAAATAAAATAAACAAAATCTTGCTGAGGCAACTATCCTCTCTTGTTCAATGAATGCCATGATTACTTGATCATCTTTAAGAAAGAATAAAGAACTACAGCAAAGGGTTCAGACTTGATGAGTGATAGTCTTGTATATCTCCTCTCCTTTTCAACTAAATTCCTAGAGAAAGCTACCAACAATTACGTGTCTCTACTTCTGATCCTCATTTGCCTTTTTTTAAAGGAAAAATAACTTTCATTGATACTGCTTCTTTTTATATTGCCTAAAAATTTTCCCATACTTCTATTCCTCATACAATGCAAAAAAAACTTTTTTTTCTTAAATAAAAGAAAAAAATCAACACAATCATTTTTTAAAAGCAAAAATATATGCAATTTCTGATGCCTGGATATGTGTCTTCTCAAATATTTTCTGAAGTAGTTTGTTTAATTTTATATGTAGATATATTTATGTGTGTTCATACATATATATGTATATATTCAGTTGGTTTGTATTCAATTTTTTTTCAATTGTTAATTTAATTATTGTATCCATTGTATATTTTGGGGGGAATGTGGGTAGGGGGAGGGACTCTTCTACCTTCATTGTCTATTGGTTCATGTAGTAAGCCTTGTCCTGCTTCTCTGTATTCATTATATTCATGATTTCTGACAGCATAGTAATATTACATTACATTCAGGTATTGCAATTTGTTTAGTCATTCCCCTGTTGATGGGCATGCACTTTGTTTCTAGTTCTTTACTGTAACTAATGAAATAAAAAAAAATTCAATGTACATAGGGCCTTCTTTTATTCAGTTTCTGGTTTAAAATAAAAACCTACTAGTGGAATATCTCGGTTAAAGGGTATTGACATTTTACCTGCTTTATTTCTATAATTCCAAATTGCTTTACCACATAGTTGTAACTAAATCATAACTCCACCAACAACGCATTAATCTGCCTATTTTCCACAACCTTTGCAACACTGCTTACTTTCACTTTTGGTCACCTTTGACAGTTTGCAGAATGTAAGATAAATCTCAGGGTTGCTTTGATTTGAATTTCTCTTAGTGATTTGTAACATTCTTTTATATGGTTGTTAATATTATGCAATTCTTTTGAGAATTGTTTGTTGAAATCCTTTGAACATTTATCTACTAGGGAATGACTTCTGTGCTTTAATATTTATACCCATCTCTTCCTATATATATAAAATCTCTCTATCTCTGTGTGTATGTATGTATGTACATATGTATGTATGTACTCCTCACTTTCTTCTAAGACCTTTTCATTTTGGCATCCAGTTTTATCATTTAACTGAAATAACTTTTTCTAAAGTTGTAAGTTATCTCAGTTGCTAGATCCAATGCATTTTTCTCAGTCTTCATCTGTCTTGGCATCTCTATAGCCTTTAAAATGGCCAACCATCCTTTCTTCACATGAACTCTCTCCTCTCTATGTTTTTATGATACTGCTCTCTCCATACTCATTCTCTCAGTCCCAGTCCCATACCACAAAGTGCTTTTTTAAAAATAAGTTTCAAACTGGATGCCTCACAGGTATTTGAATATTAACAATTCCCAAATCAAATTCATTATCTTTTCATTCCAGCTTCCTTATTACTGCCAAAGGCACACCATCTTCTAAGTCACCCAGGTTCAAACCCTACCTTCCTTCTTGAATCAAGTCCTTCAGTCACTCTACACATCCATGAAGTTGTCAAATTTTGACATTTCTTTCTCTTCAGTATCTCTCATAAAAGTCCACTTTTCTGCCCTTACATAGCCCAGTTCTGAACTTTAGAATCTCTTACCTTGACTACTGCAATAGCTTTCTAATTGGGCTCCCTGTTTCAGATCTCTTGGCATCTCCCATCCATACTCAGTGGTCAAAATGATTTTCCTTTAGTTCATGCTTGACCAGGTCACCCTCTACTCAATAAACTCCAGTGATTCCCTATGACCTACAGGATCAAATACGTCCTTTGTCTGGCATTTAGAGTTCTTTACAACCTGGTTCCTTTCTATCTTTTTATTCCTTTTTATTTTATACTTTATTCTCCTCTTTGCATTCTGTAATCTAGCTGCACTGGCTTCTAATTCTCTGTACTGCCTATTCTCTACTCCTGATTCTTTCTCCCTCCTCATCTTTAACTCCAAGTTGCTCTGTTTGCTTTAAAATGAAATTTAAATCCCATCTTCAGCACAAGGCTGCTCTTATTCTCCCTGTAGGAACCCTTATCTCCCATCTCAATGTTTTTTCACTGGGGTTACTTTAGATTTACCCTTTATATATTGTATGCATATTTGCATATTATTATTTCCATGTCTTCTTAATAGCATATGAGCTTCCTGAGGATAGAGTAGTTTTCTTTTAGCCTTTCTCCTATCCCATATTAAGTACAGTGTTTGTGCTGACTGAATATCTGTTGACTGCCTACATGATCGATCTGTGATGTCTTGAAAGGAGAGTGGTGCCACCAATGTTTGTATCACAAAGTATCTACCACTTCTCTCTTTATCTTGCGTCACTCTTGTCCATGTCTTTTGATACATCCTCCACAAATGTCCCAGGCACTATATTGGTCACCATCTTTGAGATAGTTTAACATTACCATATGTTATCTTTTGCCCTCACTATGCTACCACTCTACCTTCTATTCCAATCATATATTTCTATAATGGTAAAGTTTATATTACTTCAGGTATGCAATTCTTCATAAGCAATATGTTACAAACATGTCAACTTGTGCCTGCCTACCCTTCTTTTTTCCATCACCCTTTGCATGTCCTTCAATTTATTATTAAGAGATTATAGATTCCATGGTGTATAATCATATGAAATAATCAGAAAAAAATATTGGTTTTAAAAAATAGTTTATTGAAAATATTAGGATCATTAAAACCACTACAATCTTCCTAAATATAACCCACCCTACGCTTTTCCCTTTATTTTATTTGTCTGATATCTATCTACAGGGTGTTCCTATAGTCTGGACACACAGGGAAAAATGCATATTTTCAAGAAATAAAATGAATGAAATTTTCAACAACATTTTAATTAATTGGAATATTAACAAATAACATCTTCAGTATGATTTTCATCATTTGTGATGCAAAGGTTGATGTGCTTTGCAAGATTCACATGAACTCAATGCAATAACTCCATATTTCCTATGTGTCTAGACTTTAGGAACACCCTGTATCTATCTATCTATGTATCTGTGTATCTATCTTTCCATCTAGGGAAAAGCCTTCAGGACTGTCACTCAAGACACATATGTTCATCTGGAAAATTGTATTCATCCACTTGGCTTTTTCTTGGTAGATATTTATAGATCAAACCCTTTGAGCAACGATTATGGAGCTCATTTAGAAGGCACTATAATGTTCAAGGGCTTGATACACTCAGTGCTATCTCATATCTCTGCTTATCTTTCAAGGACTTCTGTTTGCTTTTAACGTTTGCATGAGGGACAATTTGGAGGAGAGTTTTTAAGGTATTTTGCTTTACTGAATCTTTTGTTTTGTTTTACTTCATTTTAAAATAATTAACAACCGCAACAAAAGTCAGTAAGAATTTCAGATATTGTGAAAGCCTGAGAATTTCTTTTCCAAAACTTCATCTACAATGCCCTAGACACATGCATATTTTATTTTCATCAGTATTAAATAGAGCTGAAAAAGTCAGCATATGGATTTATACATACATACATACATATATATATATATATATACATATATGTAGATTGTTCTTCAGTAACTTGTTTTTGTATGAATAGTCTGTAATTGTTTCCCAAGCATTAAAATACTCACCTCTGTCAGATTAATAATCAACCCCTAAGGGAAAAATAACCCAACAAAATGTAAGAATCATTCCTTTAACTGTTTTCTCCACCAAACTATGTTGATTCCAGCAGTGGACTGCTTTCTGTATTCTTTATCTATCCCAGCTCATAGCCCTATTTTTTATTCTTTAGTGCTATTTCTTCTTCCTTATGTATCACATTTAAGGACTATGATTTCTGAGCCTAAATATCATTGATTCATTGAAAGCTCCACTTACATCGTGAAAGCAGTTTGGAAAACAAGTACCCTCCATTTGTCCCATTTGGCATTTGTTCATTTTCTTCTTTCTATTTTCATTCGTACATTGCTGTGGAGGTGATCTATGTAAGTTGATTTAACTCATTAAGCTTAATCATCCAGCATACAATTTTCCAGATAAACATACGTGCCCTGAGTGACAGTCCTGAAGACTTTTCCGTAGATAGAAAGATAGATAGATAAATGGATAGACAGACAGACAGACAGACAGACAGACAGATAGATAGACAGACAGACAGACAGACAGACAGACAGATAGATAGATAGATAGATAGATAGATAGATAGATAGATAGATAGATGGTGTTCCTAAAGTTGGGAGACATTGGAAATGTGGAGTTAGTGCATTGAGTTGATGTGAATCTTGCAAAGCACATCAACCTTTGCATCGCAAATGATGGAAACTGGTTAATTACACCAAAGGATTTCTTTATCCTTTTACCACCTTTTACTGCTTATGAGGCAATATTGCTCATAATATTCTGTAATGCTTCTCCATATTATTTTAAAGTCCTTTTATATTCTAAATTAGTATTGTCATTGACTGTCATGTCTATCTCTTGGGGGAATGAGGAGCTTCTTAAGCTCTTTTGACTTCCTCATTATGTTCACTGACATATCAATCAATCTTCTTTCTAAAATAGTGATATATTGATTGTTCATTTCAACAAATATTTATTGTTTCTCTTGTGTGCAAGGTACTATGTTCACTGTTGGGGATAAAAGGGAACAAATAAAACAACATTTTACAATAAATTCTACTATGAGAACACAACATTTATGTTTTTATCTGTTTCCTATTTTTTACATCAATAGCTTTAAAAAATAAGTCATTGTTTTAATTACTAATTGAATTCTACATCTCATTTTCATTTTTTTCTAATTAATTATTTCTTTTGATTTTTTCTAAGTCAATTGTCTGAACATGTACAAACAGTGATTTAGAAATTATTCCCAAATCAATATCAATTTCATTATGTGTGTGAAGTTGTTCTGTGTTTACTAGGTCCAAAGCTGCCTGCCTTTCTTCTTAAAGAACACATGCATAATCATATTCATGGGGCAGCTAGGTTGTATGATGGATAGAGGGCTGGACCTAGAGACAGGAAAATTTGAATTTGAATCTGGCCTTCCATGCTTACTAGCTGTGTATCCCTGGGCAAGTCACTTAACTTCAACTTGACTGTTTCCTCAATCACCATTGTAGAATGGGGATAATAACAACACCTACTTCTCAGTGTTGTTGTGGGGATCAAAGGAGATGAACTTTTTAAAGCAGTTAGCACAGTGACTGGCACATAGTAGGTGCTATATAAATGCTTACTGCCTGTACACTTCCCTTCTATGTTCATAACTTTTTTTATACTCTATAAGACTTTGATAGCTTTAATTCCTTAAATCAGAGCTACGTTCTCCCCATATTTGTGTGTATTTAATTATATTGACTTATAGTAATTTAGAAGAACTTAATGAGTTTATTATCTAGTTTCTCATCTTCCATAACAGATGTTAATACATCTATACATGATCTGAAAATATCTTGATCATGAACATAGAAATGGGAGGTGATTAAAAATTTCCTGAAATGTTGCTAATAGATGCATGACAATCCAACTTTTTTACGTGCCCATCTAAGATGGCAATTGCCTTTTATCTTATGTTTTCATTGAAGATAGGAATGCCAAGATTGCCATGTTTCAGTTCCCATAGGGCAGGACTTCCTAACCTGAGATACACGAACTTAAAACAAGACAAAACAAAACAAAACAAAAATACAACTAGTTTTATACTAAATTTCAGCATCATTGGTTTTCTCTTCAAAGGTTGGATTTATCCCCTCCCCCACTCAATCATTCAGGTGTCAGCATTTTTTCAATTTATCTAATATTTGCATGATACCCACAGAAACTTAGGCTAATATGATTTTCTTATTTAGGATAAAAAGGAAATGTACTAACTGTGCATTCTACTGGCATGGCACCACAGGGACCTGCAAGTGCTTCTATAAACATTTGCTCTCTGTTTCTAATTTGCTGTTAATTTAATTACACCAAAGAGAATACAGAGTGCAGAGTTTTTGCTAGTCTGTTTTAAGTACTTCTAGTGTGTTAAATGCTCTCTTGCTTGACATCCAATATTGTTAAGATGGCCATCCTTCCCAAGGCAGTTCCAGTTCAAATTCAAGCAGAATTTACAGGGCGAAGACTATTTTCTAAGACCAGTGTTGAAGGACAAGACTCAACAGAACCCTGGAAGCTTTTTTTTTGTATATATCTATAGTTGGGGATCCACAAATTGAATCACTGCGTATTTGAATGCATGAAACACTGTCATGTTATAATAGAGTTTAAATGATGTTTGGTTATTGAACCTAAAAATTATGTTGTTATAACCAGTAGTATGCTGATAAATGTTTACAAATGGCTCTCCAAAAAATATGCATATAAGTGCAATACACTTTTAAGATTAATCTGCATTTGTTGTAAGATTAAGCCTACTGGTCTTGAAACCACCACGGCAGCTTCCCATTAAGGGAGGCTGTAAGCTTATACAACATATCCATGGATTGTAATACCTTTCTTTTGGGGTAAGACACGTTGGAGAGGTTTAGAGAAAGCAGTTAATTTATGAACTTACAAATTATGTCCTAAAACTGCGTATAACAACAAATATCTATAATCACATTTAAATATTGTTTACATATATTAGCTCACTTGAGTCTCATGCTGACCTTGTGAAATAAGCATTTTTATTACTCTCATATATGAAGACACTGAAGCTGACTAGTTCAGTGACTTGCTTAGGGTCATGCAGATAGGAGGAGGAAGAGGAGGAGAGCTAGTGATGCTGGTGGTAGTAGTAGTAGTAATATTGGTAGTACGGTGGTAGTGGTGGTGGTAGTATTAGTAGCAATAGTAGTAGTAGTATTAGTAGTAGAAGTAGTAGTAACAGCAGTGTACTAATAGTTGTACTGGTAGTGATTGTACTTATAGCAGTGGTAACAGTAGTAGTAATAGTAGTAGCCATAGTCATAGTAGAAGTCATTGTTTCTTAGTAGTAACAGTACTGATAGTGCTACATAGATGATAGATTGTTACTACTAACAGTACTGGTAGTAATAACACTTCATTTTCAATATAGAAATATAAGAAATGCAAGATGTATCTGTGTATGTGTGTGTGTGTGTGTGTGTGTGTGTGTGTGTGTGTCTTACTTGGTTCCAATAACAACACATCGGTGGGTTGTATTATCGTTCTCAATTTATAGATGAGGAAAGAGAGCCTCAGAGAGAGGACACATGGTTGTATAGCCCAAGGTCACATAGCTAGTGAGAATTCTAGGTGAACTTCACAGCCATGTTTTCCTGGTACCATGTATGACAATATATGCAGCATACTGTAGAGCTTCTCAAGGAACTTTTCAATCCAAGAATCTGTAAACTGCTATGGTCCTTGAGAAGCTCGTTGAGTTTGTGTTCAGAAATTCAGGAATACTGAGATTCATATATGATTAGATTTTGGTAATTTTATTGAATATTTATTTATTTTTAGCATTAGTAGGCCTATAGAGATGGTTCTACAATGTTAGTGTATTTTGATGAATAAAATGTATTCACTGGGTATTGAGTACATGTACAATTTAACAGTGGAAGGAAGTGGTAGCTTAATTTCCTTCTGTGTTGGTATGTATACTTTTAGTTTCTAGAAAAGGGGAAAAATGTGTTAAATAAGCAGCTATACAATTCTTCTTTTTTTAATTGTAATTAAACCCAATGTAAACCTAATGTAAAGTGGAAAACCACATGTGTAATTTTCATTGTGGGGTGAGGTGGTATGGAGGGGAGAGAGAGACACAGAGAGACAGAGGCAGACAGAGAGAGAGAGAGAGAGAGAGAGAGAGAGAGAGAGAGAGACAGAGACAGAGAGAGACAGAGAGACAGAGAGAGACAGAGACTGAGACCGAGACAGAGACAGAGAGACAGACAGACAGAAACCGACAGACAGACAGATAGAAACAGAGACAGAGACAGAGACAGGGACAGGGACATATGAGAGACAGAGGAGAATTGGTGATTATTTACTGAATGAGCTACTTTTGTTTCCTTTTTCTCTAAATAATAATTAAAACAAAACTTTGCAGGTCTTGTTGTCTGCACTACTATCTCTGGAAGGTAACTAAAAAATAATTCTTGCTATTTTGCGGGCTGTAAGTGGAGTGGAGACTTGGTGGCTGCTAATCATAAAGGGGTTGTGATTTGTATTAGTAGAAGAAGTTCTTATACCAGGAATTCTCTGTGAGGATGAGGCATGAATGAAATCATAGATACTTTGTGTTTTCATTTATTAATTTTTCTTTAGCACTTAGTAATAACTGATTTAGCTTCTCAAATACAATTTTTAGATGAATCTAGATTATAATCTGCTGTCTTAGTTCCAAAGAAAGGGATACGCTGTAATTATGTCTCCTTCAATGCTTTGCATCCAACCTGGTTTACAAGTCTCCAGAGATGCTGCAATGACCATTTCCTTTAGAAGGCTGCTATTTAGGTTAAACAATTGCTTTGTGATATTTACCATCTCCTTGATTCCATCTCATTACTCTTGGTTATGCCTTCTTTTACAGTGCTTAAGTATTACTCTTCCTCCTTTAATGTGTATGTGTGTCAGATGTAGATACATGGCTTTAAGTGGAAATGGGTACCTTGGCAGTAGTAAACACGAGAGTGGTATTCTGATGCCATAAATATAGCCTAAATAAGCATGTACTGAGAATTTACAAACTGCGCCTGTAAAGATTAAAAGTCACCCAGGCTCAAGCATTAGAAGGTCTTTGCCTGACCTTTATTTAATAGGAAAGAAGATCATGTTTCAGCAGCAGAACTTTACTGCTGCCCTATTTTGTAAAAGCCTGCAACTCTTCATCATGGAACCCAAGGTACCTTGGTCAAGCAGGGACAATTAGAAAACATTGGTATTAGGTTCCCATTTATAAAATTTCCAAACCCAATTTCACATTGCATATGAAAAAGAAAACATCAATATACAGAGAAAATATTTCTTTAAACAGAGCGTAAACATTTATGTGTAATGAATTGATCCAGGGATCTTTGGTCCATAGAATCCCCCATCCACTGGATGAAAATATAGCATATAACAGGTAATTAATCAAGAGAGTGAGATTAAAGGTATATCCTTTTCAGACTTTGATGGGTTGGTCAGCTTTTCAGGTGGTCAGAATGTGCTCCTTTCAGACACTAAATTATCTATTTGGATTTCAAAGGGTGAGGAAACTCAGCAAAGGACTGTTGAAGACAAAGGACTTCCTCCCCCCCAAACCCCTGGTTTACTTGTTTAAAAGCAGGAAGCTGACACTGATTGAGAAGGCTGAGACAATTAGCCCTTAGGAAAAAATTTCTCCCTCCAAATCCCTTCCAGGAAAGTCTAGTAGCCTAAGCACAAGTCAGTGCCCAGTGGAGAGTGGGATCCAGCTAAAGAGATGATTTGAGACAAGAGAATTCCATAACTGGAATTGAGATCTGGCTGCTCAGGATGCAGCCCAGCTCAAAATCCAGAAGAAGTATAACTTGAGGCTACCCCATTCTCTATCACTACCCACTTCACAGGGTTGTTGGTTACCACATGAGGTAACATAAGATGCTTTGTACAACATAAAGGATGGGAAGGATTTGTGACCATAAAAGGTGAATGAAGAAGAGTAGAGGAAGGAGGAAAAGAAAAGGCTGAGACTGAATAAATGGAAAAAGAAAAAAACAACTTTAAGGAAAGTGATGATAAAGACTTACTACTTGGTGTGTTCAGTGTTCCTTATCTACAAGTTCTGACCTGTGAAGAAATTCTTCTAGGGAAAAAGAAGTAAGTTTTCCTTTTAATTTTCTGGTCCTTTCTCCAAGGAATTATTGGTAAGCAGCAATTTTGAAAGTGCACTTCCAATCAGCAAGAAAGAAATGTTTTATATAAAAATTTGAATATGTGGTAAGGATGTTAGTGCTGATACAATGGGTTAAGGTAGATCACTTGACTTCCAGGAGCCAAGATGGTGGAGTAAGCAGTACATCATCATAATTGTCCCATATTTACCTCTAAACAACCATAAAATAGTGCCCCAAAACAACTCCTGGAACAGCAGAACCAGCAAAAAGATTTTGCCCATGAAACTTGGTAGATCAACAAGAAAGGTCAGTCTCACTTGGGTAAAGGGTCCAGGATAGGAAGCAACCCAGCAAGCCAGCAGTAAACCAGTAGAAGACATTGAGCCCCCATGTGGTAGAGCAAACAAACACTAACACCAGGACCCCCCATGTGCCTCAGCATAGCCAGAAGAATAGGCAGATGCCAGCTCCAAGAATCTCTGTGTGCTTCAGCATGGACCTGAGGAAATGCAGAAACATCCCACTGGCCTCAGAACATGCCAGATGCCAATGCTAGGATACCAGCTCAGCACCAGTAAATTGCCAGACCCATATGGCCTTAAGCAGCACCAGCCACCCCATCCTCCCCCATACCCCCCTGTACCCCCTTAGCTCAACAGTAGACAGGAGGGTCTCCCAACCTGAAGGTAACACTTGTGTAACACCAGGTAAACGGCCAAGGCCTAGAATCCCTGTCACAAGAAGCCTGAGACAGTGCCCCTTCCAGCCTGGGTGGGAGCAGTGCTCAAATTTAAAAGAAAGAAAAAAGGCCAAAAAAAGAAGAGGAAACAACAACAGCAAAGAATCTAACCATGGAAAGTTAATATGGTGACAGGGAAGATCAAAACACAAACTTAGAAGAGGACAACAAAGTCAAAACACCTATGGACAAAACCCCAAAGAAAAATGGGAAGTGGTGTCAAGCCCAGAAAGAACTCATAGAAGAGCTCAAAAAGGAGCTTAAAAATCATATGAGAGAGGTAGAAGAACTGTTGGGAAAAGAAATGAGAGTAATGCCAGAGAATTGTGAAAAAGAGTCAATGGCTTGGAAAAAGAAAATAACTGCTTAAAAAGTAGAATTGGCCAAACAGAAAAGGAAGCACAAAAGCCAACTGAGGAAATCAACTCCTTAAAAGGTAGAATTAGGCAAATGTAAGCTACTGACTTCATGAGACATCAAGAATAAATGAAACAAATTCAAAAGAATGAGAACAAAGAAGAAAATGTAAAATACCTCATTGGAAAAACAATAAACCTGGAAAATAGATGCAAGAAAGACAATATCACAATGATTAGACTACATGAAAGCCATAATCAAAAGAAGGACCTGCACAGCACCTTTCAAGAAGCTATCAAGAAAGACTACCCTGATAATCTGAAACCAGAAGGCAAAATAGGCATTGAAAGAAACCACCAATCCCCTCAGGAAATGGATCCCAAAATAAAAACTCCAAGAAACATTATAGCCAAAGTACAGAACTATCAGGTCAGGGAAAAAAAATACTGCAAGTGACCAGAAAAAAAAATCAAATCTCTGGGAGCCACAATCACTATTACACAGGATTTTGCTGCTGCAACCTTAAAGAATCAGAGGTCATGGAAAATGAGATTCGTGAAGGGAAAAGAGATAGCACTACAACCAAAAATCACCTATCCAATGAAATTAAGGCAAAATCAAGGGAAACAATGGTCATTCAACAAAATAGAAGGATTTCAAGATTTTATAATGAGACCAGAATTGAGCAAAAAACTCTGATCTCCAATATCAAGACCCAAGAGAAGCCTACAAAGGTTTAAAAAAACACAAAACAAACAAACAAACAAAAGAAACAAAAGGAAAAGAAAAGATACAGAATTCAATGGAGCTGAATTGCATACATCCTTACATGGAAAATGACACTTGAAATTCTTTGCAATTGTACCATTAAAAGTACAGTTAGAGGGAATATGCATAGAAAGACAATACAGGTATAAGTTGGATTTGAGGGAATGACATAAAAAATAATTAAAGGACACGAAAAAAGATTATGCTGGATGCAGAAGGAAGAAAAAGATAGAATGGGATAAATTATTTCACATGAAGACATGCAAAAAAACTACCATAGTGGAGGGAAAGATGGGACAATGGACATCACTTGAATCTTATTCTCATCAGTACTTGCTCAAAGAGGGAATAGTATACACAAACACTTGAAAATAGAAATATATCTAACCTGACAGGTGAGTATGAGGGAAGGAGATTAAGTAAAGGGGGGGTTGTGTGACAGAAGGGAGGACAGACTGGGAGAGGTGGTAGACAGAAGCAAAACACTGTCAAAAATGGAAAGGGTGAAAGGAGAAAGAGAACAAACAGCAGGAAGAATATGATAGGAGGAAATACACAGTAATCATAACTGTGAATGTGAATGGCATGAATTCTCTCATAAAATGGAAGCAGATAGCAGAGTAGATAAAAAAAGCAGAATCCTACAGTATGTTGTTTATAAGAATAACATTTGAAGCAGAGAGACACAGAGTAAAGGGGGTGGAGAAGAATCTATTATGCTTCAACTGAAGTTAAAAAAAAAAGAGGGGTAGCAATCCTGATCCCAACAAAGCAAAAGCAAAAATAGATCTAATTAAAAGAGATAAGGAAGAAAACTATATCTTGCTAAAAGGTACCGTAGACAATGGAAAAATATCAATATATTGCATATATGCACCAAATGGTATACCATCCAACTCTTAAAGGAGAAGTTAAGTGAGTTACAGGTTAATGACCAAACAAGAAATAGAGAGCTTTATGAAATATAAAATAGATTATTTTGATTATATTAAATTAAATAGCTGTTGCACAAACAAAACAAAATCAACTAAAATTAAAATGAAAGCAGAAAGCTGGAAACACACAGCAAATATACTTAATAAAGGCCTCATTTCTCAAATATATAGAGAACTAAGTCCAATTTATAAGAATATAAGCCATTCCCCAATTGATAAATGGTCAAACAATATGAACAGGCAGTTTTCAGATGCAGAAATCAAAGCTTTCAATAGACATATGAAGAAGTGCTCTAAATCACTTTTGATTAGAGACACGTAAATTAAAACAGCTCTGAGATACTACCTCACACCTATCAGATTGTTTAATTTGACAAAAAGGGAAAATCATAAATGTGGGAGAAGATGTGGGAAAATTAGGACACTAATGCACTGTTGTTGGAGTTGTGAACTGATCCAACCATTTTGGAGAGAAATTTGGAACTACACCCAAAGGGCAACCAAACTGTACATACCCTTTGATCCACCAATATTACTATTAGGTCTGTATCCCAAAGAGAGCAGAAAAAGGGGAAAAGGACCTACATGTGCAAAAATATTTATAGCAGCCCTTTTTGTGGTGGCAAAATATTGAAAATTGAGAGGGTCTCCTTCAATTGGGGAAGGGCTGAATAAGCTGTGGTATACAAATATCATGGAATAGTATTGTTCAATAAGAAACGATGAACAGGCAGATTTCAGAAAAACCTGGAAGGACTTTTATGCACTGATGAAAAGTGAAATGAACAGGACAAGGAAACCATTGTACAGTGTATCAGCAACATTGTGTGATGATCAACTATGAATGACTCAGCTTTTCTCAGCAACGCAATGATCCAAGACAAGTGCAAAGGAAAAGAACTGATGGACTCTGAATGCATAGCAAAACATACTTTTTTCACTTACTTTATTCTTTTTTTTTTAAAGTAACCCTTATTCAATCAGTTGACTAGCATTTATTAAGAGTCTACCATGTGTCAGTCACTGCAATTTTCAGTAGTCTTTTACATGTCTTACTGTTGGAAGGGAGTTTGGAGTTTATCATTTTTTATTTATTATTTTTAGTTTTCAACATTGATTTCCACCAGATTTTAAGTTACAAATTTTCTCCCCATTTCTACCCTCCCCCCACCCCACTCCAAGATGGCATATATTCTGATTACCTCATTCCCAATCTGCCCTTCCTTCTGTCACTCCACTCCCTGCCCCACTCCCCTTTCCTCTTACTTTCTTGTAGGGCAAGCAAGATTTCTATACCCCATTGCTTGTATATCTTATTTGTCAGTTACATGTGAAAAAGCTTTTCTTTGAGCATTTATTTTTAGAACTTCGAGTTCCAAATTCTCTCTTCTTCCCTCCCCACCCACCCTCCTTGAGAAGGCAAGCAATTCAATATAGGCCACACATGTATTGTTATGCAAAATTCTTCCATAATAGTCATGTTGTGGAAGACTAACTAGATTTCCCTCCATCCTATCCTGTCCCCCTTTATTCAGTTTTCTCCCTTGACCCTGTCACTTTTCAAAAGTGTTTGCTTTTGATTACCTCCTCCCCAAATCTGCCCTCCCTTCTATCATCTCCCCTCTCTTATCCCCTTCCCCCTACTTTCCTTTGGGGTAAGATACTGAATTGAGTGTGTATGTTATTCCTTCCTCAAGTCAAATCTGATGAGAGCAAGATTCACTCATTCCCTTTCACTGGTCCCCTCTTCCCTTCCAATAGAACTGCTCCTCCTTGCCACTTTTATGTGACATAATTAACCCCATTTCATCTCTCCCTTTCTTCTTCTCCCAATATATTCCTCTCTCACCACCTAATTTTATTTTTTAAGATATCATTCCTTCATATTCAACTCACCCTGTGCCCTCTGTCTACATATACGTATATTCCCTTCAACTACCCAATACTGAGAAAGGTCTCATGAATTACAAATACCATCTTTCCATGTAGGAATGTGAAGAAAATGGTTCAACTTTAGTAAGTCCCTTATGATTTCCCTTTCCTGTTTAACTTTTCATGCTTCTCTTGATTCTTGTATTTGAAAGTCAAATTTTCTATTCAGCCCTGGTCTTTTCACGGAGAAAGCTTGAAGTCTGCTATTTTATTGAAAATCCATTATTTTGCCTTGGAGCATTATACTCAGTTTTGCTGGGTAGGTGATTCTTGGTTTTAAGCCTAGCTGCTTTGACCTCTGAAATATCATATTCTAAGCCCTTCAATCCCTTAATGTGGAAGCTGCTAGATCCTGTGTTATCCTGATTGTTTTTCCACAATACTCCAATTGTTCCTTTCTGGCTGTTTGCAACATTTTCTCCTTGATCTAGGAACTCTGGAATTTGGCTACAATATTCCTAGGAGTTTTCTTTTGGGGATTTTTTTCAAGAGGTGATTGGTGGATTCTTTCAATTTCTATTTTACCCTCTGGTTGTAGAATATCCGGACAGTTTGACTTGTTAATTTCTTGAAAGATGATGTCTAAGGCTCTTTTTTTGATCATGGCTTCCAAGTAGTCCAATAATTTTTAAATTATCTCTCCTGGATCTATTCTCCAGGTCAGTGTTTTTTTCCAATAAGATATTTCACATTGTTTTCCATTTTTTCATTCCTTTGGTTCTGTTTTATAATTTCTTCATTTCTCATAAAGTCACTAGCTTTCCCTTGCTCCAATCTAATTTTTAAAGTGGTATTTTCTTCAGTGGTTTTTTCTGCCTCCTTTTCCATCAGACTAATTCTGCCTTTTAAGGCATTCTTCTCCTCATTGGCTTTTTGGAGCTCTTTTGGCATTTGGGTTAGTCTGTTTTTCAAGGTGTTATTTTCTTCAGTATTTTTGGGGGTCTCCTTTAGCAAGTTGTTGACTTGTTTTTCATGATTTTCTTGCATCACTCTCATTTCTCTTTCCAATTTTCCTCTACTTCTCTTACTTGCTTTTCCCAATCCTTTTTGAGCTCTTCCATGGCCTGAGACCAATTCATGTTTTTCTTGGAGGCTTTTGATGTAGGCTCTTTGACTTTCTCGACTTCTTCTGGCTGTATGTTTTGATCTTTTTTGTCACCAAAAAAAGATTCTATAGTCTGAGTCTGAGTCCCTTTAAGCTGCCTGTTCATGTTCCTAGCCAACTACTTGACCCTTGAGCTTTTTGTCAGGATATGACTGCTTTTAGAGTGGACTGTACTTTGTCCCAAGCTTTAGGAGCCTTTGCGCTGCTATTTTCAGAGCTACTTCTACTCCATAGTCACTGCAAACTCTGCCACACCAACACTCCTCCTCCCCCAAGAACTGCCAACCAGGACCAAGACTCAGATCCAAGTAGGGCAAGGCAAGAGAACCCTGTCTCTGTGCCAGCAAAGCAATCCTTGCACTCCCGCTCTGATCTGCTGCTTGATTCCTCCCACAATGTGGGTCAGGGCTCTGGAAGCAGTTGATGCTGGAGCTCTGGAAGCAGCCCAGGAGCTTCCTACTGCTGCCACCGAGCCATCTCCACCACCCCCAGGGCTGGTGTTGGACCATGTACTTCTCTCACTCAGATCCAGCAGTTTTCCCACTAACCTGCTTTGTTGTCTTTGCCATTTGTGGGTTGAAAAGTCTGGTAATTGCCACAGCTCTGTGATTCAGGGCCCTAAGGCTTGCTCCAGCCAACTCCCTGTCTGGTAAGTCTTGGTGTGGCCCACGCTGCACTGCGCTCTGCTCCCAGCATGGTGTGATAGGCCCTTCCCAGCGACCATCCAGGCCATCTTGGGCTGGAGACTTGTTTCCCTCTGTTATTTCATGTGTTCTGTAGCTCTAGAATTTTTTCAGAGCCATTTTTTACAGGTGTTGGGAGGATTTTGGGGAGAGCTTAAGGGGGTCCCTGTTTTCTAGGGGCTACCTTGGTTCCACCCCAACTTTCACTTTATTCTTTTTTTATTCTTATCTTTCTTCTTTTACAAATGTGACTAATATAGAAATATGTTTTACATGATAGCACATGTATAACTTACCTCAAACTGCCTACCATTTTAGGAAGATGGGAAGGGAGGGGAGGGAGGAAGGAAGGGAGGGAGGGAGGGAGAAAAATTCGGAACTCAGTCTTATAAAATGCATGCAAAAAATCCTTGACAAGTAATTGGGAAAAAATGAAATGCTATTTTTTAAAAAAAGTATTAAACATTGAGAGACTTTCTACTGAAACTGGAGTAAACCCTGTCCTACCACTTTTTTTCAGTAGCTTAGTTATGCCATAACTAAATATTTCAGCTGAGCCTGAAGCAACAGGAATGATAACCAACTCAGCCCTAGTGAGCAGCTCCTACTAGTGACTAGTGGAGTTACACATAGTTTCCTATTCAACATCCTAATTGCAGCCCACAACCACCAAAGACTAGCTGAGCCAGAACCTTGAAGTGGTACAAATGACAAATAAGCAGTCATTAGCAGCAACCATTGGAACCACATCTAGTAGAGACTATGACACTAAAGTTAACAAGAATGTTATTAGAACATCAGCAGCCCTCTTGTTCTGTAGCCTCATAGTTATGATTTGGATCTGCTAACATGATCAAGCCACATTTGTTCCCTATGATGGATTAGTGACTTTTATGTATAATTACTCTGCTTATGTTAAGGATATTAATGATAGAGTTTACACTTTCCAGATTTTTTGGGGGTGGGAGGGCATGTTTTCTTTCTTACTATGTCATTTCATGAAATGCTTTTTTCCTTTGAGCCACTTTTGGCTCAAAATTAATGAAATTACAGGATATAAGGAGCAAGTTTTAGAGAGAGTGAAAGTTAAGGGTCAGGAGACCTCTGATCCATAAAATCAAGTTTCTGTCTGGGTGACTATTGAAAATAAACACATTGGTAGTGTTCATGGGATAGAAGTTTAGTAATGGGGACCTGTAATAGATGTATGTATTTAAGGTATTCAAGGTATTTACCTTAAACCTGGAACAATGATCCTTTGAAGGATGGACTTCTAAGTCAGAGTTGGGGGAAAGGGTAACCCAAAAGGCACTTTATGGATGCATCAAGTGAAGCTAAATTAAAAATTCTCCGAAGTCCAAACTCAGCTCCTATGAACTTTCTGAAATTGTTATTGAAACACAGATGCAGGAATAAATATTTCTTAGTCCCACGACTTGAAAGTATTTTGCTGATACTTCCAAAAGGAAAATGGATACTTAATCTTATCAACAATTAGCTGAAAGGCAGTGTAGCATCATGGATGCATAGAGGGCCATCCTTGGATTTAGGAAGCAGTCATTCAACTATGAGAATGAATGAAATGCCTACTCTGTGCTAGGCACTGTGGTAGGTGCTGAAGGTTAGAATTCCAAAGTTACACTATGCTTACCTTCAAGGAATAACTGAGAAAAACAAAGAATAGATGCAAAATGCGAGTGATTATAGTGCTCAGGTATAAAAGGGGGATACTAACAACTGGTGAAACTGAAAAGATTGCTTGAATTAAGCCACACATGAGGTAATATTTAAAGGAAGAACTTTGCCCAAGTCTTGCCTCAGACACATATTTACTATGTTACCACAAGCAAAGCATTTACTCTCTCAATGCACAAGGCAACTCTTCAAGCCAATTCTATTCCAAGCCCTAATGAAATCATTAGTTTGAACCAAAAGGGGGTGTGGTGGTAGGGGAAGTATTTAGTAATTTTCTACTTTGCCTAAATTTGTCTTTGGATTAGGGGCTAGAATAAGAAGCACAATGATAATTATAATCTGTCTCTGGGCTTCAGTTTCCTCATTAGTCAAATGAGAGGATTGAGCCAGATAATCTGAAAAGTTTCTTTTGTTCTAACTTTCTCTAATTCTGTGACTTAAATCACAGCAGAAGAAATCACAAGGGAACATATTGAATTTTGGTTCTAGTTGTGGACAAAATACTCAGCTAATTAGGCAGAAGAGTTTGGTGTCTGAGTAACAGATTAGAAACTTTTTTCTAGTCTCAGCTATTTCTAATTTACTGAGTTGCTTTTGATAAATCACTTAACTATCTTGTATTTCATTTTCCTCATTGGCAAAGTTGGAAGTGGGTTGGGGAAGAACAGCTCCTTAAATTGCTTAGGTTGTCAAAACATCTGTGTGAATTGCTACACAAACAGATTAGTCCCTGAATTGGTGCATCCTATTAAATGGAAGGAAGTGAAATGAAGGGAATAAGCATTTATATAGCAACTATTATGTGCTAGGCCCTGTGCTGAGTGTTTCAAAAATATTTTCTTGTTTGAGACTTGTAATAACCCTGTGAGATAGGTGCTTTTATTATCTTCATATTACAGGTGAGGAAGCTGAGGCAAACAAAGTTTAAGTGACTTGACCTAGATCACATAGCTAATAAATGTCTGAGGCTAGATTTGAACTCAGATCTTTGTGACTACTTTGTGCTGCAGATCCTTTGAGATCATTTTGAGATCCCCAAGACCAGAGAAACTCCTAAAACCTGGATTGGCCAATCAGGAGAAAGACATTTTGGCCTGCTCTCAGCCTAACCTACCATAATACTTTGCATGTTCTGGCATAACAGATATGCTTTGCTTTGTCCTCTTAGTGAACCCAAAATGGCCCTTCCTGTGTCAGAAACTACAAAGCCAGATGAACCCGACCAGGAGCATTCTTCTGTTTATGACTGCCATGGACAAGGTGCCTTGAACTGGACAATACCTTGAATAATGGCATTTCTCTTATCATGCTATGTTATGTTATGTTATGTTATGTTATGTTATGTTATGTTATGTTATGTCGTGTCGTGTTGTGCTGTGTTATGTTGTGTTATGCTATGCTATGTTATGGGATATGGTATGTCATTTCATGTTATGTCATGTTAATGATAAAAGAGACAAAGACATCCTGGAACTGTAATTTCAATCGACACTTTCACACTTCTCTTGTCTTATTGTATTTGCCCATCCTATTAAGAAATTTCTTTCTCATATTGTGGTTAACACATATGGAGACTATAATTTTGGCTGACACAGGCATCCTGGGCAAGGAAGGGAGGAAGGCGTGAGTATTACTCTGTAAATATAAGGTTCCCTTTGTCTATCCTTCCTTGGGCTCGTTTCCACAATGACCTCCCATGCATATCTCTATATGCGTAATTTGCCACCTTTGAGAGAAATAAACATGCATATGCAGCCTAAATTTATTTGTCTTTCTGAGAATGTAATGGTTGGTTCTGTGATGGTTGACAGTGCCTAGGCTCATTGCTTTAGCCATTGCACCACCTAGCTACCTTAAAAACATGTTGCCCTGTCGTGGTCATTGAATGCATAACAGTGGGGCATGAGGAGTTCCAAGCATTATAAACAGTAGTGGAACCCAGCCAACCAATGTTTAAATGGATGGTAGGGGTCAGGGCAGAAACATCAACAAATCAAGTGATCTGTGAATCAATAAGCATTTATTTAGTGCCTACTATGTGTCAAGCACTGTGCTAGCTGCTTAAGATACAAAGAAGAAAAATCAAACTTTCCTTGTCCTCAATGGGCTTGTATTCTAAAACAAAACAAAACATGTAAATATATAATTATATACAGAACATACACATATTATATATATATGTATATGTATGTATATATGTGTGTGTGTGTGTGTGTGTGTGTGTGTGTGCATAACATAAATGCAAGATACTCTATGGGAAAATAGTAACCAGTCAGTCAGTAATTCAATATGTATTTATAGAATGCTTACTATGTGTCAGGTACTGTGCTAAGAATTTGGTATTCAAAGAAATTTTAAAAAATAAAACAAACAAACAAAACCCCAGTCTTTTACTTCAACCAGATAGAGTCAGGCCCAGTAGCTGTCAGATAAAGAGCCAATATAGGTCCAGGACCTATAATGAGGACAGATAGATTTTGACCAACCAACTGGTGAAGAACCAGTGACCTGAGGACAGGTGGTTCCAGTTCTTTCGTCGAACGGTCGTCTCTCTTGTGAAACAAATACCCTTTCACAGTATGTCTGCATGTACCAAGGTTGCTCCCTTCTGTAACGCTGCAAGCCAGTGATACTTGCACAGAATATATTTAAATACTTCCCAGATACAACAAGGATAGGAAATTTGAGTCTTAAAATTGAGTCTCTTGTTTAAGCCTCTCATTCTTTCCCCTTCAGTCAACCCACAAATCCTGTAATTTTACTGTTGTCTTTTAATCCGTCCAATGGTATCTGACTCTATGTGACCCCATTTGGGTTTTCTTGGCAAAAATAGTGGAGTGATTTGCCATTTATTTCTTCAGCTCCTTTTACAGATGAGGAAACTGAGGCAAACAGGGTTAAGTGAGTTGCCCAGGATCACACAGCTAAGTGTTTAAGGCTGGATTTAAACTCAGATCTTCATGACTCCAGGCCCTGCACTCTAACTACTGTGCTACCTAGCTTAGTAGCCTGATTCAATTGAATCTAGAAGACAGTTTCAGTACTTTTCCAAGGGAAAACAAGCAAAAACTAGGTTGACTGTTATGGTGAGTGGAGTTTTAGGATATTATTCCGCTGCTGCACCACCTAGCTGCCACAAACCATATAAATAATTCCTTTTAATCTGTCTCATATCTTTTGCTTGCTTTTTATTCCTTCTGCCACCATCCTACTTGAGTCAAGCTCTTATTATTTCTCTTAAAATAAAGTTTCCTAATTTGTCTTTAACCTCCATTTTTTCACCTTTCCAATTATCCTGAAGAATAGATTAACTTCTCTTTTTATCACGTCACTTCTGCCCAAAACCATATTAACAACATGCATTCAAACTTCTGATGTTAGCACTCAAAGCTCTATCACTGCTATGATATACCACTGTAGCCATGTCTCCTGTGGCTCTCATTTTCAAACCCTCTGTTACAACCAAATTTGTTTATCCACATTCCCTAAATTCCTCTTGAGCATTCATTCTCTCCATGAAGTTGCTTGTCGTGCCCATATGTTAGAATGCTACTCCACCTTCTACTCAGATCCTTCATGTACCAGCCCAAAAATAATAGAAACTCTTGGCCCAGATTGTGTTATCTAAAACAAACCAACCAAGAAACAAAAATGCAGTGGATAGAGCGCTGGGCCTGGGGTTAGGAAAACTCTTCCTGAGTTCAAATCTGGCTACAGAGACTTACTGACTGTTTGACCCTGGGCAAGTCACTTAACCCAGTTTGCCTCAGTTTCCTCATCTATAAAATGGGCTGGAGAAAGATATTGGAAAATACTCTAGTAACTTGCCAAGAAAATCCCAAATGGGGTGATAAAGGGTTGGACACAGTTGAAACAACAAAATACACCATAGATACTTCCTGTAATGACCACTCTAGTCCATAAGGAATTGTCTCTTTTGAACCCCTAGCATGTGTTGTCTGTATTATCTATTTGAACTTATATGCCATCTATTACATGCAGTTAAAAGAAAACTCTTTGTTCAGGCTTTCACACTGATTAGCAAGGCAAAACTCAGGACAAGGAAAAAATAAAAGGAGTTTATTAAAATATGTCAAGGTAGCAACATGTTGATGGGTAAATCACTGGAGATAATCAAGGGATTCAAGATGGAGCCAGCTTTTATTAATAACTTTTGTGATGAGATAAAGACAATTCGGAGAAATCTGCTTCAGGAAAAGGGGATGGGCCATCGCATCTCAGTTCTTCCCCAATTACCTATTGTAAGTAAGGAGGATTTTGCTATGTTTTTTAGAGTTTAGCTTCTCAGGATCCATGGCCATGAAAATGTCTAGTTTCTAGGTGTTAGATAATAACTCCCAGAAAAGCTCCAAGGATCCTAGATAGTAATTCCTAGAATCATAGTGATAGGCAGTCCTGCTGAGATTGTGCAGTGAGATAAGGAATGACATAATGTGATATTTACCATGCTTGAGCAGAAAGAAGATATTGCTAAAGTTAATCTGTGAGCTTAATGTTGGCAAGATGCCTTCTTTGTCTGTTGCCCTATAAAGCGAGTGGGCACTGGTCAGTGAGTGGAGAATCCAAGGGGAAGCCACTGGGAACCCGTTTGTGATCTGGGTAATGAATAGAGGACTGCATGTATCTGCCTCAACTGTCCCCCATCGAGGCTTGAGGGGATTTAGGGGAATGCAAAAGCTGTGCTTGTCTTGATTGACGCCATTGAGATGTAGGGATGGTTGTCCCTGCTTCTTGTTGGCCCCTGCAAGAAGGGTGATTAGGGAATGCTGTAGGAGTTGTCGCTCCCATTATCAGCAACCCCTTTGAGAAGACTAGACTAGAATAATGTAAGATTATTAACCCCTCCGAAGCTGTCTTCTTATCCTTCCTGTCTGACCAGATCGCGAGTGAACCTGTTTAGAGGCTGGAGTCCAAAAAGTGTGGTACCTACTGTGTATTATCTATGAAACACCTATACATGATGTTTATCAGGTAGGGGTACAAACATCACAGACAGAAGTGTATGCTACAAGGAGATAATACCAAAGCTGCAAACTGGGTGATGCCTCCCCCAGCACTGATTTACAAGCTTGACCAAGAACAATGGGTCAGTGAGTCAGCAAGGCTTTCAATAAGGCCTTATCTCCTCTCTTAGACTGGAAGCTCCTTAACGGCAAATGCCACATATAAAGCTACCCGGTGATACTCTTCAACACTTAGCGTGATCCTTGTATGTAATAGATTTGGAACAAATATTTGCTGATAGATTTTTATGAAGACTCATTTCAACTCTAAATGTCATGTCATGTTAGTTTCATTGTAATTTTTTGGATAACATGTTATCGCCCTCCCCCTGATGGTCTATTGTTGGTAATTACCAAAGAATTATTCAATTTAATCATGAGTTCATGGTAGTGGTTGTTTTCTTTCCTGCTCAAAGAGAACCGAAATGACATCACTATGTCGAGGTCAAGGTTCGGAGTGTGTCCAACTGTGGCCAATTACACCAATGTGAGTTCAGGAGGCTCTAGCAGAAAGGTAAAAAGGTAACTTAAAGTCCAAATGATCAAAACTTCTTACTTTATAACTAAGGAAAATGAAGCTCAGACAGTGATTTATTCTAGGAAACACAGGAAGTAAGTCACAGAACAGAGATTCAAACCTAGGTCCTCTGCTCCCTATCCAATATACTGAGCTGCTTCCCCAGTTATACTCATAGATCTCTTAGCATGATGGATACTATCTAGTAGCAATGGCCATTCGCAAAGAAGCCAGAAAGGAAATGAAGTAAAGAAGTAAATGAACACAGAAACCAATGAAAAACAAATGCTCCAAGGCAAAAAAACTAACAAAAAATCTGGGTACATATTAAATGATTAATACATACTTTTTTACTCATCTTTACCCCATTGGACAAACTGGCTGTTTTACACTGGGAGAGATCAAATTGTTAGAATATTTTCCTTCTATTGATCCAAAATCTTCTTCCCTGTATCTTTTACCCATTGGTCCTAGTTCTGTCCTTTAAGATTGAGCAAAGCAAGGAGTTAATGTACAGAACAAGGAAGCAAAAAGAAGATAGATTTGGAGTCATGGGACCTGAATTTGACTCCCAGACCTGTCAGTAGCCTTGGAAAAGTGACTTCAACATTCTGAGCCTTACTTTCCTTATTTTTGGAATGAGGAGGTTGGATTAGATCTTCTTCAAGGTCTCTTTGAACTCTATGTGGAGTATTTATTAAACACCTACTATGTGCTAGACATTGCGATGAGTGCTTTACAAATATCTCATTCGTTTTTATTTTATCCTCACAAAAGCCCTATGAGGTAGGTGCTATTATTATTTGAGGAATCTGAGGCAGATAGCAGTTAAGTTACTTCTGTAGGGTCACATAGCTGGTAAATGTTTGAGGCTCAGAGTGAATGGAAATGGTAATTATTTCTCTTTTGGCAAGAAACCCTGAGGGTCTTCCCCTCCTACTTTGATTTTTTCTTTGGGGGAGGGCAGAATTAAAAGGGCCATCCCTTGGATTAGCCCTAATCACTGAATGGGGCACTGCTTCAGTCAAAGTGAGAATTCTGAAAGACCTTAGTTTAAAAAGGCCAAGATCCCCCACAACCTCCAGGGCCATCTCTAGTTGTCCTGATATATATCTGGCCACTGGACTCAGTTGGCTCTGGAGGAGAAAGTGAGGCTGGTGACTTTGCACAGCCCTCCCTCACTGTAATCTAATTCACTTGCAAGTCATGGCATCATCTACCTGATGTCATGATCCTCTTTGAGAAAGAAGGACAAATGGAAAGGCTAGATTTTTTTTTTCTTAAAGACCATGCCTTAAACCAGATTCACTCTGGTTCTCATTGACTGGCCAGCAATAGGTCCCTACCCAAGCGCGACTTAATGGTTATTGTTTGGGCATTGATGGCTCAGAGTAAATGTAAATAGCAATTGTTTCTCTTTTGGCCAGAAAGTCTGAGGCTTCTTCCCCTCCCAGTGTTTGAGGCTAAATTTGAACTCAGGTCTTTCAGACTTCAGGCTCATTCCTCTCATTCCTGGGTTACCTCTTTCTCTCATTCTCTCTCTCTCTCCCTCTCTGTCTCTCTCTGTCTCTTTCTGTCTCTCTCTGTCTCTCTGTCTCTCTCTGTCTCTCTCTCACCAATTCTCCTAATCTTTTTTTACACATTTGAGGATAAGTATTATATCTCAGGAGCAGCTAGATGGCACAGTGAATGGAGCACTGGACCTGGAGTCTAAAAGACTCTTCCTGAATTAAAATCTGGCCTCAGATATTTACTAGCTGTGTGACTCTGGGCAAGTCACTTAACCCTGTTTACCTCAATTTCCTTATCTGTAAAATGAGCTGGAAAAGGAAATGGCAAATCACTCCAATATCTTTGTCAAGAAAACCCCAAATGAGGTCCTGAAGAATCAGATATAGCTGAAGCAACTGAACACAATGAAAATTATACCTCCCCTAAGCCTTCTCTTTTAAGCCCTACTCTTAATTGGTAATAGCAATTGAGGAAGGCAAAAGGAAGAATGCTTAATTAAAAGATAGCTCTATATCACTGTGCATAAATGTATATGTATATATCTATATTTATATATCCCCATATGTGTATACTGATATGTGTGTATACACACACATATGGTGTCCCATAAGTCTCTGTACACATGTGTATTTATAGCTACATGTATATTAACACTAACATATTAACATAGTGAAAGACAGCAATTTACAGTATGTAGGAAAATGGGGTCAGAACTAGTAAAGCCTGGGTTCAAATCCTGCCTCTGAGACATACAGGCAGGGCAATCTTAGGCAAGTCAACTACTCTCTCAGTGCCCCAGGAAACTTTCTAAGACTAAGAAGAAGAGAAGATGGAGGTCTGCTTTGGGAGAAGGAGTTTCCTAACCAGAAGCTCCTTATACTGGTGAAATTATAGGGCCAGGCAAATCATACACACATACACACAACACACACAACACACACACATACACACACAGAGTGATGCCAATCAGTGATTAAAGATCTTTCCTGCCCATTCAACAGGCCTCAGGTGGGGACAGATAAGGGAGGCTTGATTAGAGGCAGGCCTACACCCCTGTGATACCAATCAATGATTAAAGACCTTTCCCACCCATTCAATAGGCCTAGGTTGGGCCAGTTAAGGGAAGCTTGATTAGAGGTTTGTTTGTAGGCAGGCCTACACTCTTTACTTACTACTAAGCCCCAGGCCTACATCCTTTCACTGACTGAGTGTGAAGCCCTCGGGCCCTAAAAAGAGTATATATACCCAGAAGGTAGACATTGTAAAGTCAGAATTCAGCCCAATGAGGAGAAGCAAGAACTCTGAGTCCACAGAGTTGCAGAGAGAAGGCAGAGTGGAAAGTGGAAACCAGGTAGCTGCAGAGACCAGAGAACTGAGGGGGAAGAGAATGCAGGCAGGCAGAAAGTTGTTATTTGTGAGTGTTTATGGGAAGGCCCCAGCAGGGGGGGAAGGTTACAGGATGACTTGGTTCCTTGCTGTGATACTGTGTTGTAATATCCTTGTTGTTACCTTGAGGTGGACTTACTGGTTTTGGAATAAAATTACTGCTATATCTAATTGGGGTTATTGGTTCTGGGATTTGATCCTCTGGTATCTAAATAAATGTTATAGTTCTCCTGCCTTCTGCCTGGAGAATCTCTTATAATTTGTGATTTCCAACTACCCAGGCATATTCATGGTCATCTTTGAGATCATGAATCTTGCCTTACTGATACACACAGACACAGACACAGACATAGACACAGACACACACAGACACATACACACACACACACACACACACACACAAATGACAACTTTTAAAATTTCATCATCTATCAAAAATTCTACCAGACCTTTTGTCAAATAGGAACATATGCTGATCTGCTCATCATTATCTTCAGTTCAATACAACATAGACACCACTATGGGCATCGTGCTGTGCTGGGCACTAGGAGATAAAAAAAGATGAATAACAACTTGGGCCAGGGTTAGGTAGATAAGGCACATGAACAATTAACGAATTACAGACGATCAACAGGTGCAATAGATAAATGACTGGGCCTGGAGTCAGGAAGACTTGATTTCAAATCTGGCCTCAGACACTCACTGGCTGTGTGACCCTGGGCAAGTCATTTAACCCCTTTTTGCCCAAGTTCTTCATTTGAAAATGGGGATAAATTAGAGAAGGAAATGACAAACGACTCCTGTATCTCCCAAAAACAAAAACAAAAAAACAAAACAAAACCCAGCTGTGGTCACAAAGAGTGGGGCATGACTAAAATGACTGAACAAAAACAACAACAAAAAGGGAATAGTGGATGCAAATTCCTACTCTGCCATTTACTAGCTGTGTGAGCTTGGCCAAGGTATTTCATGAACTCAGTTTCTGATCTATAAAAATGAGGCAGTTGGACTGAAAGGAAACAAAGAAAGAAGGATTCATCAAGTGCCTACTATGAGTCGGTTACTGTGCTAAGACCTTTAAAAGAATGATCTCATTCAATCCTTACAATAATCCTCGGAGGTAGGTGCTATGGTTGTCCCTTTTTTATAGTTGAGGAATCAGAGGTGGACAGGGGTTGAGTGATTGGCTAAAGAGCACAAATAAGTGAATGTCTAAGACTGGATCTGAACTCAGGTTTTTGTGACGGCCCACCTAACGTTCTATCTACTACTGCCCTTAGCCAGAATGGGGAAGTACAAATATCTTCGACTCCAAAGTGTGATCATTTGAATTGAATTCCTGCCTTTATTACTGGCTGCCTGTGTTACCTTTCCAGGGGCCTTAACTGTTTTGGGCCTGAATTACTTAGCCTCAGTGGTTTCTTCCCATCTTAGTTCTGTGATCCTATGAAATGCTACCTAATCTCTGGGCATATATTGTGATTAAATAATTTCAAGATGCATTGCTCACAGCAAATTCATGAGATAGAACAATCTTCATTATCCTCATTTCATACAAGAAGAAACTGAACCTCAGAAAAACTAAATGCCTTACCCCCTCTCACATCCTATAAACTTGTAAGTAGCATATCTTGGATATGAACTCACATATGTGTCAATGTACATGTATATATGTACATATTCTTCCTGAAATCTATCAATATAGTATATATGTGTATAGTATATAAATGGTATAAATTATATGCAACATATTTGAAATATATTAATATAATTTCTGTTTAGAACATACAAATAGCATATATATGCATGTCTGCATATGTATCTTATATACACACGTGCAATATAATACGTAGTATGCTTATTTGAAATATATGTGCATAATGTACATGTGCACACAGCATATGATTTAGAATTTCTGCTCTGTGAACTATATTAATAGAATATATACCTAACTAGATGGTATAGTGGATAGAGAATTGGATATAAAGACCTGAATTCAAGACTTCAGCTATTTCTAGCTACGTGTCCCTGGATAAGTCTCTTATCCTTTGTTTGCCTCAGTATCCACAACTGTAAATTTGGGATAATAATAGAACCTACCTTGCAGGGTTTTTATGATGATTAAATGAGTTAAAAATTTGTTAAATGCAGTGCCTGGCACATAATAGGGAATAAATCCTTACTTCCTTTCCTTATACACACACACACACACACACACACACACATGTTGATGACACATATACAAATAATGATACAAATATATATATATAATAACATACATATATAATACACAAATAAATGTGTGAAATTTGTTATCATTTTGATAATGATATGCTGGTAAAGTCATTATAGTGTTAATATAAAATCAATATAAGTAATTATAATGACTATATAGTAGGTTAAACTTTGTAAAGTGTTTCCCTCAGCTTGTGAAGTAAATAGTGTGAATACTACTATTCACATTTTCAAGAAGAAAGGAATTGAGGTTCAGGAGCGTTAAAGGACTTAGATATGATCTCACAGCTAACAAATTCAAGGAGAGGAATTTGAACTAATGCCTCCTGAGTTCAAGTCCTGTTCATTCTGAAATGTTGCCTCTGGAGTACTGTGCATGAGATTAAATACAGCCATGAGAGATCCAAGGAAGGAGAAATTGGTTTTTGGCTGAAGGAATCAGGGTAGGTTGAGAAGGAAGCAGCAATTAAATTAGACTATGATGGATGAGGAAAATTTCGGTAGTAAGAGATGAGATTGGAGAAAGAATAGGCCATAGGGGAGAGCGGTCCAGGTATAGCAGAGGGTGCCAGGAAAGGCAGACAAAGGTGAGACATTTAGGAGGAATAGAGAAAAGTCTAATTTGACAGAAATATCATGTATGTATCAGAGAGTAGTAAGATGTACATCTGAAAATGTATGTGTTAATTCAGGCTTTGGGAGCCTGAAACCAAAAATTCTTTGCCCAAAATGGGGTCCCAAGAGTATGATTAGCATCAATAACAACTTAAAATTGTTCTATTTTTATTGGGGATTAGGGGAGGTGGAAATAGTTTCTCTAGAAATTTCATAATCTTAATTTGGGAAAAGAATCAACCTGAAGGCAATGTTACATAGGTGGATAGAGATCTGACCTGGGGTCAGTTAGACCTAGGTTCAAGTGTTACCTCTGTCATATGATAGCTGTATAACCCTGGATTAATCCATTAACCTCTTAATGGCCTGACTACTCTCTAAGCTGCAGAGCAGGTAAGGTTCTATATCTAGAGAGGCAATTTTCTCACTGCAATTTGTCAACCCCAATGAAATCACAGACTTTTTTTTTATGTGTTACTGTTTAAAGGTGCTAAAGATTTTCCAACAAGTAATATAACAGCAGCTAGCATTTATATATAGTACTTTAACTTTTTTTTAAAGCTATTTGTGTTTACAACAAGGCTCTGAGGTGAGACAAGCTTTATTAGGCCCACTTTATAGATGAGAAAACTTGGGCTCAGAGACATCAAATGACGTACCCATTGTCACATATCAGCTAATTTGTGGCAGGACTGAGATTAGAATCCTTGGGTTTCATGTCCAGTGCCCTTCCCTTTAGAGCAAACTACTACAAGTCAACAGGGATTCAAAACACAGACATGCCAATATTTCATCTCAGATTTGCTTCATTGAAATCCTGATATCTTTACAATTTTATATCTAACTAGGTTCCTCTTCAGATAGTGGAGGTATCTGTTCTTTTAATCCCTTTCTTGTCTTTTCTTTCCTATGAACCCTTTTTATGATATATTTTTTTTAAGGAAAAACAGAGAAATGGCCACCAGCATCTGTCTCATTTGGAGAAGCAAGATCTTATTCCTGACAGCTAATCAATAAACAACAAATGAAAAGTAATAATGCAAGACTTGAGAAGTATTGTTTTTATTCTTAGCCTGAAGCTAGGGTTCACCAACATGTTAAAATCAATCAATCTTTCCCTCAGACTGAGTTCCATCCAAGTCATTAAATAGTCCAATGTACCATATGCAGAGCACCCTGCTGCTAGCACACAGAGGACAAAACCGAACAATGTGTCACAGTCTTGCTAATGCCCTGCAGGCCTTGGTAACAAAGAGAGATCACCAGAAAGGCTAGAAGCCAACTGACTGGTGAGCAGAGGCTACAAAGAGAAGACTGTAGCCCATCCTGCTAACAGATTGGAAACAGACCCTCTTCACCAGACAGGATATAATCCTCCGCAGCATTTCTGAGAAACACGGAGATCAGTGCCATGTGAAGCCACATGGAGATCACAGCCTATGTGACCATAGGGGAATGAAGGGGGAAGCAGAGATGATGTATGTCACCCACTTGCTTTCTCTTGCTGGAAATTGCAGATTTCAGTAGCAGAAAGGAAGCAAAAGCAATAAAAACCCTTCAGATCAATGTTTTGACTTTCTTTAATAGCAAAAACTTGAGAGCACAAACAATGTTTAGCCAGCATCTCCATAGGAAAGATGCTTCTTTTCTCAATACTACTATTTATTTTCTCTTTTGTCCATTTTATACCTGGCCCTTCAGCAGTCTCCTTGCATGTCTCACAACTTTTTTTTTTATTAATCACCCAAAATATTAAATTAAATAGAATACAAATGGACCTGGAAACTATAAGCCTGCAATTTAAAATTGGGCATTTGGCAAAGTTAATTAAAATGACATAAGTGCTCATAAGAGCTCCTGAACTCTTTAAAAGTCCCCCACTCCTTCCTTGGCTTAATGATAAAATAAATGCTTACTTATTTCCCTCTGATCATAGTACTGTGCAGTAAAGAATGATAAATCTTTTATCTTAGTCATGTTTCCCACTAGCAAAGAGTGGGAAAAAATCATCTATTAGGCTAAATTACTTCCAATCGCCATTTCTGTATAATGGAAAACAGTCTCTTACTTTCCATTCTGGGATGCTAATTAGTTAAACAAGTCTGCATCTGTTTTAATATCTTGAAGTGCTTTTTTTTTTTGAGAAAAGACCAGGTTCTAGGTTTATGTCTGGTAGAACAAAAAGGAGGAAACCACTATTAAAATGCCTTATTTCACACATAACTGATTGCTCCAGGCAATTAAGTACCTATGGCTCTGGTTTCATTTAATAAGTAGCATAAGTAACTTATAACCTATTGTAATTCTGATAAGCCCTCGGGTCCCCTTGTCAATGTCAGTACCTTACAACTTTGCTTGGCTCTCCCAAGCCTAAAGGTTTACCCAGTTATAGTTATCTGCATCCAATGACACCTATTTTAACCTGATCATCAGAAGGAAATTTTAATATTTGAGTCCCCAACAGACAAACAACTATAAGTGTTAATATTTCAACTGTGCCCAAACTTACTTGACTTACGTGAGTAATGTTGGTAGCAGCACTTAACCAAATTAAAGCCTTTTAATTCCCTCTTCTTTAATTACATTAAATTTAGTGATAATGCAAACACTGCCGAGTGATTCCTTCTTATTTATAAAGTGAATGTTTTATATGGATAAGCCTGACATAGGGAAGCAGCCCTATTTTCTTCTTAAAGAGAAGGCTTGGCACTGAGGGTCTCATGCACTGCTGCTGAGTTCACCAAATGTCCAAAAAATTGTCCAACCAAGAATGTTAGGAAGTTTCCTATTGGAAAAAAAAAGATAAAGATACATGTATTCAATTTGCTCCAAATCAGCAATCACTTATTTAGTTTCAAGTTTGTTACATGCTGGACACATAGCAAACTCTCGTGGCTCTAGGTAATTTTCTAAGACTGTAAGTTGCAGAGATGATGACAACATGAATTGGTAAAGAAAGTTTCCTTATCTGGAAGTTCCCTATACCAATGAATCATATGCCCATTCCTTATACCTATGTGTCAGATACCATGTTAAAAGTTAAGGATACACAGACACAAACAAGACTACATTTGTTAGGAAAGGGTCATGGAGTTTTTGTTTGTTTGTTTTGCAATAATGCTTTAATTTTATGTTTTGGTAGGCAATCCACAGTGCTTGGGAACATATGATCATGGCCATATGTAATACCATATGGATCAAGTTGAATGATTTGAGTTTTAACAAAATGGCAGGATCTCCAATTAAAAAAACAAAACACCAAAATCAAAAAACCTTCACATAAAGATATGATGATATCACACATAAATGTATAATAATGTCATATGACCATCATGGGTATTTTTCCAAACTTTATGGATTTAGACAACTTTATTCTTCACAGAACTGTCTATAGTCAAAAGTCAAGTCACTTAAAGAACTAACAATGGGATAAAGTTGTAAATGATTTTTTTAAAAAATTGCTAAAACCATTCTATCTTGTAGTAACTGATATCAACAATGCTGCAACCTAAACGCGTATATATTTATGTGAGTATGTATACATATACAGATATATACATATACATGTATACATACAAATACATACATATGTGTATATATGTATGTGTATATATCTAGAGAGAGAGAGAGTTAGTTGTAGCAAATGGTCATTAGTTGGGTATGATCTAAAGGGTGGAGGGAAGCTATCATAGATTCAAATACCTCTTGACTGAGACTAAAATTTCATCATTTGAGATAAAATGGGCCAGGGTACAAGGGCATAAAACATCTCTAGCTCTAGGGACTTTTCTTTAAATTGGAAAAACCTTTTCCCCAAAAGGAACATTTTAAATAGTTCAGTCATTAACACCTTGGTGTAAATAAATGTCAGATTTTCTTCCTTTTTTCCTTCGAGGGCTGAGAACAGGAAATTTTTAAAGGAATGCAATTTTAGGGAAGTTCAAAGGCTTTTAGAACTTAGAATCTGATCCTAGGGAGATCAAGGTTATGTGGAGTCTAGTGATAAAAAGGTGAGGCTATGACTTCAGGGCATTCATGGGGAAAAAAGTAGAGAAAAGAAAGCAAGAGAGGGTTTCTGGTTAAGATGGCATGAACAAAGATCGTAGAGTAGCCCAGTTTTCCCATATAAACCACAAGTAGGTGGAAGGACAGGTCAAACTAGTCAAGTTAGTGACTACTCAAAGAAAGGCGGCAGTGAAAAAAGGGTTCTGCCTTACTCAGGAAACCCAATGGAAGCTAGTGAAGACAAGGATAAAGAAGGAGCACACACTTCCACAGATCAATATGAAGAAGATAAACACTGTAAAAAGGGTGCATCATAAGCCAGTGACAACCCATTAACCAGATAACTGAATCCAGATTCCAGTTCTATCCTGTCCTGTCTGAACCTAAGCAGAGGAAAAAAAAAAAAAGAAATCATCTACTTTTATTTAGAGTGGAGGAAATCGTACTTTTCTCTAAGAATTGGGAACCACAATAGAAGACAGAGCCAAGTTAGCACCAGATTTCCATTGACAGAAGGCCTGTGCAGGAGGTTTAGAGCAATAGTCCTTAATCATATTTTGTGTAAGTGTCATAGACCCCTTTGATAATCAGGTGACACCTATGGTGCCCTTTCCAGAATAATGTGTTTAAATAAATATGATAAAATACATAGTATTATAAAGGAAACTAATTCTAAAGTATTAGTTGTAACATATATATATATGAAATTGACAGATCCCAGGTCTGTCACACATACACAGTACTATTATTTTTTCCTCCTAGTATCGCTAACATATATTCCCTTACTTCCTCTGTCACTGCCACCCACCTCAAACCTGGACTATTACATTAGCTTGCTTGTGGATCTCCCTGACTCAAATTTCTTCCTACTTCAATCCATTCTCCACTCAGCTGTCAAACTGATCTCCGTAAAGTACAGATCTGACCATATCATGTGTTTAGTAACTCCAGTTGTTCCCTATTACCTTCTGAATGAAATATAAAATTCTTTGTTTAGTTCTTAAAGCCCTTAATAACCTGGCACCTTTATACTTATTTCCAGTTTTTTCATACCTTTTTCTCTTGCACATACTCTGCAACCCACCGACTCTTGCTTCCATCTTTTCTTGAACGTGACACTCCATCTCCTAACTCTGAGCATTTTCACTGGCTATAACTCAGTATGGTCTCCATCCTCATCTCTGTCAGTTACCTATATTGTCTATTTTCCTTTAAGACACAGTTAAAATTCTAACTTCTCCAAGAAGCCTTCCCCAATTTTTCTTAATCTTAGTTCCTTCTCTCTGAAACTCTCTCTCAATTTATCTTGTATCTATTTTATTTATACATGCTTGCTTATATGTTATCTGTCTCACTAAACTGTGAGCTTCTTTAAAGTGGGGATTTTATTTAATTTATGTTTCATTCATTCATTCACTTACTTGTATATCTATATATCTATCTATCTATCTATCTATCTATCTATCTATCTATATATCTACCTATCGTCTATCTGTTTGTCTGTCTATCTCTCATTTGTCTACTTGTATTGCTTTTTCTTTGTATTCAACCCATTCTGCTTTTCATCTGATGCTGTGCCTGGTTTGAACTGTATAGAACAAGTTGCCCTCACACTAAGAACCACCTGGTGTCTCCCCCCACCCCAGAGTTTCTGCCCTCATTTTGTGTGTTGTCTCCCTCTTTAGGTAGCTAGGTGGTGCAGTGCATAGAGTACCAGCTCTGGAGGTAGGAAGACTCATATTTCTGATTTCAAACCTGGCCTCAGATACTTACTAGTTGTGTTGCCTTGGGCAAGTCACTTAACTCTGCTTGCCTCAATTTCCTCATTGAAACAACAATCTTGCTAGCAGCTGCTGTGTAAAACCAACAACAACCAGCACACAGAGGGCTGCCAACACAGGCTTTTTGATTTGTTTTTCTAAAGAAAGCAACTTTAAGGGGTTAACAATCTTAGTTTAATCGAACATACGTATATCCTTTCACTTAGTTCAGGGGGATAAGATCAGCCCCCTGAACTTCAAGGCAAATAGAAACAGAAATTACAAACATCAACAGACAGACCTTGTCTGATTCAAATCACAATTCATAGTTACCAAAGGACCATTGAGTCTGGCTTAGCAAAGCCGAGGGGGAGTCACAGTGGCTTGCCCAGAGTCTCAACACTCCTTCCATGAGTGAGTCCCAAAAGTCAAACACCAAGCTCCCCTCAATTATATCCTGTTCAGAGCCCTGACCTCACCCAGGCTGGGTGTGTGAAAGTTCCCCATCCCCAGTATCACATCATATACAAGTCAATGACTCCTGATTGCCTCAGTGCTGAGAAATAGCTGAGAAGTATTCCAAAAGAAAGATGGCAAAAGGTTTTCCACCAATTCAAACAAAAGGGAGACTTGATAGTCTTAGCACACCAAAAAGGGAGAACAGGGAAAAGTCTGATTGCTTTAACACTCATCAAAAAATAAACTGGAGAAGGAGATGGCAAACAACTCAAAAGTCTTTGCCAAGAAAATCCCAAATGGGATCACAAAGAGTTGAACACAACTGAAGCAACTGAACAACATCCTCTCTAGATTATAAGCTCCTTGAAGGCAGAGGTAACCTTTTTTTTTATTAATTGTATCTCTAGTACTTATTACAGTGCCTGGCACATATTAGGAGCTTTGAAAAAATTGGATTTCCAGGGCTTAGCACAGTACATGACACATAGCAGGCACTTAACAAATGTTAGTTGAATGACTGAAATGCTGACAAAAAGTTTGGCATAGCAACACAATAAACACCATAAGAATACAGATGTTGATGATAAGAAAAAGTGAGAGAGTGGTTTTATAAAGTTGTTTTCCTCCCATGCATATTTGGGAGGAAATAATCACAAACAAAATAAATTTCAAGTTAGGAGGATTGACAATTAAGGATTATTTAGAAAAAAAAGAACAAAAATGGAAAAAAAAAACAGAGATAATGGGGTAAAGATTTGTGAAGAAAAGAGGGACAGAGAAATATGAGCAGATCATAAATTATTAGTATATATCAGATTCTTTCTCTTGCTAAAGCCAATGCTTTTTTGTAAAGATTGGGCTGGAAGAGAAAGAGGAATATGATATGAAGGAATGAAATGCATAATACAAATTATAAAAATGAATGGGATTAATTCACCTACAAAATAGAGAAGGAAAGGAAAATGAATTAGAAACCCAAATTCAACAATATGATTACAAGAAATATATTTGTAAAATATAATGAAGAGCTGTAATAGATATTATTAGTCTTATGGCAAATTATAAAAAAGTAAGGGTAACAATCATAATCTCAGAGAAAGAATAAATATGATATAGTAAAAAGACAGGGGTGGAGCCAAGATGGGAGCTGGAAAACAGGGACTTGCTTAAGCACCCCTCCAGGTCCCTCTAAACACCTATAAAAATGGCTGTGAACAAATTCTAGAACTGCAGAACACACAAAATAACAGAGGGAAGCAGGGATCCAGCCCAGAACAGCCTGGATGGTCGCGGGGTAAGGTCTACTGCCCAGAGCTGGGAGCAGAGTGAAGCAGAGCCCAGCGTGAGCCATGCATGGACCAACCAGACCTAGAGCCAGGCAGAACAGGCCCCAGTGCCCTGAATCAGTGAGCTGTGGCAGTTACCAGACTTCTCAACCCACAAACACCAAAGACAACAGAGAGGGTTAGTGGGAAAAGCTGCTGGGACAGAGTAAAAGGATTTACCAGTTCAGCCACCACCCTGGGTGCAGCGGAGGTGATGCAGCTCTGAGGCTGCTTACAGAGCTACAGTTGCAGTTGCTTCAGTCCCCAGGCCCACCTGGTAGGAGGAATTAAGTGGAAGACCTGAGCAGGAGTGCAGAGCCAGCTTAGATCTGAGTCAAGGTCTGGGTTGGCAGTTCTTGGGGGAGAAGGAGTGCTGGTATGGCAGAGCTTGCTGTGTAGAAACACCTTTGAAAGCAACAGTGCAGCCCCTCAAACTTGTGACAAAGTACTCTATACTCTACAAGCACTCATAACCTGACAAAACCTCAAGGGTCAAGTAAGTTGGCTGGGAACATGGCCAGGCAGCAAAAATGGACTCAGATTCAGACTCAGATGTTGGAATCTTTCTTTGCTGACAAAGAGGACCAAAACATACAGCCTGAAGAAGTCACCAAAGTCAAAAAGCTACATCAAAAGCCTCCAAGAAAAACATGAACTGGTCTCAGGCCATGGAAGAGTTCAAAAAGGATTTGGAAAAGCAAGTTAGAGAAGTAGAGGAAAAATTGGGAAGGGAAATGAGAGTGATGTGAGAAAACCAAGAGAAACAAGTCAATGACTGGCTAAAGGAGACCCAAAAAAATGCTGAAGAAAATAACACCTTAACAAATAGACTAACTCAAATGGCAAAATAGCTCCAAAAAGCCAATGAGGAGAAGAATGCCTTGAAAGGCAGAATTAGCCAAATGGAAAAGGAGGTCCAAAAGACCACTGGAGAAAATACTACCTTAAAAATTAGATTGGAGTAAGTAGAAGCTAGTGACTTTATGAGAAATCAAGGTATTATAAAACAGAATGAAAAAGGAATGAAAAGGAATGAAAAAATGGAAGACAATGTGAAATACCTCATTGGAAAAACCACTGACCTGGAGAATAGATCCAGGAGAGATAATTTAAAAATTATTGGACTATCTGAAAGCCATGATGAAAAAAAGAGCTTAGATATCATCTTTCAAGAAATTACCAAGGAGAACTTCCCTGATATTCTAGAGCTGGAGGGTAAAATAGAAATTGAAAGACTCCACCAATCACCTCCTGAAAAAGATCTCCAAAAGAAAACTCCTAGGAATATTGTCGCCAAATTCCAGAACTCCCAGGTCAAGGAGAAAATATTGCAAGCAGCCAGAAAGAAACAATCTGAGTATTGTGGAAACACAATTAGGATAATACAAGATCTAGCAGCTTCTACATCAAGGGATTGAAGGGCTTGGAATATGATATTCTGGAGGTCAATGGAGCTAGGATTAAAACCAAGAATCACCTACCCAGCAAAACTGAGGATCATGCTCCAAGGCAAAATATGGATTTTCAATAAAATAGAGGACTTTCAAGCTTTCTCAGTGAAAAGACCAGAGCTGAAGAGAAAATTTGACTTTCAAACACAAGAATCAAGAGAAGCATGAAAAGGTAATCAAGAAACAGAAATCATAAAGGACTTACTAAAGTTGAACTGTTTTGTTTACATTCCTACATGGAAAGATGATGTATATGATTCAGGAGACCTCAGTATTAGGGTAGATGAAGGGAATATACATATGTAGAGAGACAGAGGGCACAGGGTGAGTTGAATATGAAAGGATGATATCTAAAAAAATAAAATCAAATTAAGGGATGAAAGAGGAATATATTGAGAGAGGGAGAAAGGGAGAGATAGAATGGGGTAAATTATCTTGCATAAAAGTGGCAAGAAAAAGAAGTTCTGTAGGAAGGGAAGAGGGGGCTGGTGAGGAGAATGAGTGAATCTTGCTCTCATAGGATTTGACCTGAGGAGGGAATAACATACACACTCAATTGGGTATCTTACTCCACAGGAAAGAAGGAGGAAGGAGATAAAAAAGGGGAACAATAGAAGGGAGGGCAGATAAGTGGAGGAGGTAATCAAAAGCAAACTCTTTCAAAAAGGGACAGGGTCAAGGGAGAAAATTGAATAAAGGGAGAAAGGATAGGAAGGAGCAAAATATAGTCAGTCTTTCACAGCATGAGTATTGTGGAAAGGTTTTACATAATGATACACATGTGGCCTGTGTTGAATTGCTTGCCTTCTTAGGGAGGGTGGGTGGGGAGTGAGGAGGGAAGAGAATTTGGAGCTCAAAGTTTTAAAAACAGATGTTAAATAAATAAAAAAAATGTTTTTGCCTGCAAAAAAAAAAGAGATAAATAGAGAAACTACATTGCACTTACATGCACCATTGATAAGAGTCTAATATTGATATTTTATATATGAATAGAATTCAATCATTGAAGAAAACAGTGAGTGGAATAGAGGAAGAAATTGAATAGAAAATCCTAATAGTTATGTAATGCCAATATGCCTCTTAGACACATCAGAAAAGAAAAAGAAAAAGAAAGAGAGAGAGAGAGAGAGAGAGAGAGAGAGAGAGAGAGAGAGAGAGAGAGAGAGAGAGAGAGTTAAAGACTTGAATAAAATTCAGAAAAATTAGCCTAGATCAATAGAGAGTCCTGGATTAAAATTATTATTTTCTGCTGTTGATGGAGCCTTCACAACAATTGACCAAATATTAGGGAATAAAAAACCATAAACAAATCTAGAAAAAGTAAATGGTTTCCTTAGTGACATAAATGAAATAAACCCTAAATAACAGATTAGTCAGAGAATAAAAAATAGAAACATTACATAACTTCAGGAATGAAAGCAATCAGAGGAAATATATGGAAATATTTGAGATGTAAAAAAGGCAATTTATAGGTAAAAATCTATGCCCAAATACTTTTATCAATAAAAGAAAATCAATTAAAATCATCAGCAAAAGAAAAAAAAAGTGAACTTAATTTATACATTTAAAAAAATAGGAAATCAACAAATAATAAAACCCCTAATGGATAAAAAATAGAAATTCTGAAAATAAAAATAATGAACCTAGGAGGTTTTTTTGTGAAAAATGATAAAATACTGAAACTGTCAGCTTATCTGATGACCAAAACGAGAGAGTAAGACTAATTTGCCAATAAGATTTTTTAAAAAATAAGACAGCATATGAAGGGGTCAATTATTCAAAGCAAATTTGGCCGATTATGTCAGAAAATGTTAAATTAAATGATATTTAATTTTAATAAATTTATATAAAACAAAATTTACAAAGATTATTCAAACCTTAAGTTTTCAATTTGTATATACATATGCTTGAATAAGTATATACATGCCCACAAACATACTCTAATAAGTAAACACTAAAGGAGTATTAACAGACCCAAGTTATGAACAATTATGAACACCCACACACACACACACACATACACACACACACACACACACACAGTTCCAAATCACAAATAATAAAGAGAAATACAGTGAAAAGAATTTTAAGGTTCAATCCTACCCAGTAGATAGACCAAGATAAGAAATTAAGAGTGGAAGAGTGACAGGGAGAGGAGAAGGAGAGGAAGAGAAAGAGAGAGAGGGTGAGGCAAAGAGAGAGGGAGAGGAAGAGAGAGAGGGTGAGGAAAAGAGAGAGGGAGAGGAAGAGAGAGAGAGGGAGAGGGAGAGGAAGAGAGAGAGAGAGAATTGTTAGCAGTGTAGTGGACTAACAGCTACACTCTTTGCACTTCTAGTACAGCTGTGTATTTGTCTATCTATTGAGAAAAACACTTTGGCTCTATACCAAAAAGAAAACTAAATTTGCATATACTTGTTATATAGCTTAAAGTGATCTAAGAAAGAAGCAAAAATATTGATTTCCCCCCCCCCCAAAAGAAAAGCTATAGCAAAGAATTATAAACAGGGTCATTGCCCATCAATAGGTGAATGTTCAGAAGTATTATGTTCAATAAATAGGATGGACTATTATTGTGCTATAAGAAATAATGAGAAACTTATGATATATGAAAAACAATATTTCTGTATATTAAAATTAAAACCCAGTAGGAAGAGACATAAAGAGAAATTATATTTAGAATGTTACTGAAGAACATCTACAATATCAGTTACCAGGATATACACAAGAACTATATGTCTTCAACTGTAAAATACTCTTTACAGACAAATTATTTACAAACAAATTATTAGAGAAATAGTGGAGAAGTAGTAATTACTTATGGATAGGACAAACCAATACACAATTAAATTCCCAAACTACCTAAATTCATTTTCTTATTCAATCCCATTATAGCCAAATTACCAAAGGATTACTTTGTAGAGTTAAGAAAAAGAAAGAAAAGAACACAAACAAGGACGAAATTCATCTGAAGGGCCAAAAAGTTAAAAGAAAATCAAATAAATTAATGGAAGAATAAAAAAGAGAAAGATAGAGATCTAGGAGCAGCAGAAATTGGACCATACTAAAAAGAAGTAATTATTATAATGACTTGGTACATGTTAGACATAGAGGGTTTCATTGATGGAAGATTAGGTATATAACACAGAAAAGGAAAACTAAGACTAGCCTAGTGTTTGAGGAACCCGAAGGCCCCAGGTATCAAGGTAAATTATCACTATTCCACACACACACACACACACACACACACACACACACACACACACAAAACACAACCCAAAACAAAAAAAAAAACTATTGAAAAAACTGGGATGCAGAATGAAACCTGTATTTTTGTATAAAGCCAATGTAGGAATCATTATGTCTTGTTTTTCTCAAATGTGGATTTTCTTACTTTCTCTTTTTTCCCCTGAGGTGATATCAGGTGAGAGGGGGAGAAAAAAAATTAAGTGCTTGTAACTGAAAAAAAAAGATGAAAAGAACAACAAAAAAGAAGATGCACATTTCTGAACACAAACAATACAACAGATCTTGGTTTTGTTTGGTCATCCTTTCGTTTTAAGGAAGTTCTTTTATTTGAAAGAGAGGAAGGTAAGGTGAGTAGTAATAATAATGCAAATAAAAGGAATAAAAATAAAGAAAAGAACATCAATAAACATTTTAAAAAATACACAGGCAAGTCCAGAACAAGGTTCAGAGAAGGCCATAAGTAAATAGGGCAAAGTTTTACTGCTATGTTAGACTGAAAGCATATTAAAATGGACCATCCATGTTTATTACATTTATTTTTCCATTTTTGATCCTCGTTTTTCTGTCTTCTTTATAAACAAATACATTCGTATTTGTTGAAGACTTTCTAGTTCATAATAAAATATAAGATTTTAAGAAGGAAATTAAAAAAAGATAAGGAATGCAGAACAGAACTTGGTCTCCTATTTTTTCTTTTGAAAAATTGCTTATTTTGCTTATTGACCCATTGAAAAGCCAAGCAATGTAATATCAATTACATATGTGAAGTCATTGAAAACATATTTTCACATTAGCCATGTTGCAAAAAACACAAAAAAAAGAAAAAGTGAAAAGATATACTTCAACTTGCACTCAGAGTTTATTAGTTTTCCTTCTGCAGATGGACAGCATTTTTCGTCATGAGTCTTTCAGAATTGTCTTGGATTACTGTATTGAGCAGAACAACCATTTCACAGTTGCCATTTCTTTGTACATTGATCTAGTTCTGGTCACTTCCCTCTGCATCAATTCATATAGGTTTTCCCAGGGTTTTCTGAAACTATCTCCCTAATTATTTCTTATAGCACAATATTATTCCATCACAATCATTGACCACAGCTTGTTCACCCATTCTTTAACTGATGGGCATCCCCTCAATTTCCAATTCTATAACACCCCAAAAAGAGCTGCTATAAATATTTTTGTACACATAAATCCTTTTAATTTTTCTTTGATCTCTTTGGGGCACAGACCTAGTAGTGGTATGTCTGGATCAGAGCATATGCACAGTTTTATAGCCCTTTGGGCATATTTCCAAACTGTTCTCCAGAATGGCTGGACCAGTTCACTATTCCACTAATAATTCACTAATGCACTTATTTTCCCTTGTCCTCTCCAGCATTTGTAATTTTCCTTTTCTGTCATGTTAGATAATCTGTAGTGGTGAGATGGTGTCATAGAGTTGTTTTGATTTGCATTTTTCTAATCAATAGTTCTTAGAGCACTTTTTTATATGACTATAAATAGCTTTAATTTCTTCTTTTAAAAACCACCTGTTCATATCCTTTGACCACTCGGGAAATGAGACTCATTTTTAGAAATTTGGCTGAGTTCCCTACATAATTAATAATGAAGAAACTTTATCAGAGAAACTTGCTGTAAGAAATCTCCCCTTTTCCTCTTTCCTTCCAATTTTGGCTGTAGTGGTTGTGTCTGTACAAAACATTTTTAATTTCATGTAATCAAAATTATCCATTTTACTTCCCATGATCCTCTTTATCTCTTGGTTGGTCATTACAAAAATCTTGCTAAGTACAAAGCATTATTGGTCCCTTTTTACAAATGGGAAAACCAAGAGTCAGAAGTTCAGTGTCTTGCTCAGAGTCACTAAATAGAATACTCAAACTTGAACCTAGGTCTTTCATTTCCAAATCCAAAATCTTTTCCTTTATTAACAGGGTTCTTAACTAGGAGTTTTAGCTGTGAATATATATTTATATTTAGGATGTGTACTTTGGGATAGGAAACAAACACATATTATGTCTTAATTTTCACTGATCTTCAATTTACTTTGGAATACTATGTAGATATTTTATTTTATGCAGTTTAAAACCTTACTCTGGAAAGGAATCTTGGGAGAAGGCTTTGTCAGACTGCCAAAACCTCAAAAATAGTTTAAGAAACTTTGCTTTTCATTAAAATATTTTAAATTACTTGAATTGGATTTTAAGAAATTAAAGTCTTTTAACAATTATTTTTTTAAAGTGAAAACTGTGAGAGATAGAGAAAGAAATTTGCTGCAGGAGAATTTTGCTTATTAAGCTTATAATCTTAAAGCTTTGCAGTCAATTCTAGAATCAAGGACACAAATGATACATAAGAACGAGTTCGGGGGAACTCTGAAGAAAAGTATTAACCTCTAAGACTACTGCAGCAAAGAAATGAACTCTGAAGGAGACAGGTTTTGAAATGAATATTTTACCATGCAACATAAAAGAAATATTGTAGACAATGTTGCTGCAATTTATCTTCCTTTCACTCATTTGCCACATGTTTTGTGACCTGCACACTAAGATGTTCACTCTCTTTGGAGTATGAAGGCTAAAATAAAATTTGGTTTAGTTACAGGATAGACTCCTTGGATGTAAAACCAATTTTTAGAACCCCTAGAAACAACCATAGTAAGATCATGAATACGCCATCCACTTTGTTGATATTTTAAAATGGTTTGTTTTAATTGTTTTAAAGCATATTATAGTTTCCTATGTTTGTTCATGCTGTATGAAATGATGATCCTTCTTTTCTTTTGATGCTTAAATTTTTAAGTTGTATCTTTAGGCAGAAGAGCCTATTTACTAATATAGGTCTCCGAATTCCAGTAGGTACTTGTGAAAGACTGTCAAGTAAACATGGCTGTCTGGAGTTTGGGATGGCATAGAGATGGGAGGCAGAAGACTGGCATGGCAGCTAGTCCTCCCATATTTAAGTCCTTCACCTTCTCCTTCCACTCACAGATTATTTTCAATGAAAATCTTAAAGATAAGGTTTTTTTCCTGGTACAATTCCTCAGAATCTTAAATAAATTAGATTGCTTTCTGATGTCTATTTAGGAAATTTCCTTACAGAGCCATAAGAAATGGACAGCATTGGTGTCAAACTCTATTATAAACTGCGGCCACTAAACAACACTTAAGGATTTTTGCAGGCTGCGCAATGACTTAGGAAACCACATATTAACATCCATATTTTGTTACTTTTATCTTGTTAAGTATTTTCCAATTACATTTTATTCTGGTTGAAGTAACACTTGGCGGTGTGGTGAGCTCCTTGCAACCCATACACCACATGCCTGACACCTTTGGGCTGTGCAATAACAATAACATGGAGTTAGGTCCCCTTCTCCCTGTCATTCATTCTTTCATTCATTTAATAAGCAGTATCAAGTGTGTACTATGTATTAAGCATTAAAGATTAAAAAAGAAATAGGTCTTGGTCACAAGGAGTTTGTATTCTATGATATGTATTCTATGATATTCTATGATTATGTAGCATTTGTTTAGCAACCACTAGATACCAAGAACAATTCTTGGTTCTTGGAATACAAATACAAAAACAGAACAGTATATGCCAGGGGTGGGGAACCTGTGGTCCTGAGCCCACATGTGGCTTTCTAGGTCCTTGAGTGTGGCCTTTTAACTAAGTTCAAATTTTACAAAGCACATCCTTTTATTAAGTGGATTTGTTCTGTGAGTTTGGATTCAGTGAGAGGGCAGAGAACCTAGAGGGCCAAATGTGGCCTTAAGAGCACAGGTTCCCCACCCCTGGTCTATGCCCTCAAAGCTGTGCATTTTATTCAGGAGAAATAAAGTGCCCATCGACAATCAGATATGAAATATATACAAAATAATTTCCAGCGGGAAGAACCTAGCAACTGGGAGGAATCAGGACAGGTTTAATGCAGATGATAGTATTTGAGCTGAGCTATGTAAGAAAACAGAGAAATACATGGGAGAGAGTAGAAGGATTTATTTTAATTTGATGGAGAAAAATGAAGAGAGAGAAAGAGAATATGTATAAGAAACTGGGAGTTTAAGGTCCTGTAGCAGGAATGGTAACACTGTTACAAGTGAGAACAGAAGAGTCTGAGCCTGAGACTCTTGAGTGGCATGGTACTTGGTAGCTTCTTCCCTTACATGGACACAATAATGCATGCACAGGGCTAGGACTTTGGTTCAAGATATGGGTATATATCATGATGCATATTCAAGTATAAATAAGTATTGAAGAACAAATGCTTATAGGTATAATACTTAAATTTATAGTACTTAATAAGTATAGTATAGTATGGTATAGTATGGCATGGTATGGTATGGTATGGTATGGCATGGTATGGTATGGTATGGTATGGTATGGTATGGTATGGTATGGTATGGTATGGTATAGCAACAATCTGCTAGCAGCTACTGTGCCTGTGTAAGACTAACAACAACCAGCACATGAAAGGCCTCTAACACAGGTTCTTTAATCTGCTTTTCTAAGGAAAGCAACTTTAAGGGGTTAACAGTCTCAGTTTAATTAAACATACATATATCAATCATTTAGTTCAGGGGGAAAAGGTCAGCCCCCTGAACTTCAAGGCAAATACAAACAGAAATTATAAACATCTACAGACCGACCTTGTCTGATTCAAATCACAATTCATAATTACCAGAGAAGCACCAACATCTGACCTCACTCAGGCTGGGTGTGTGAAAGTTCCCCATCCCCAGTATCACATCATATACAAGTCAATGACTCCTGATTGTCTTAGTGCTGAGAAATACTCCAAGGCAAAGATAGCAAATGGTTTCCCCACCAATTCAAAGAAAAGGGAGACTTGATAGTCTTAGCATTCCAAAAGGGGAGAACAGCAAAAAGTCTGTTTGCCATAACATATAGTATGGTATGGTATGGTATGGTATGCTATGCTATGCTATGCTATGCTATGCTATGCTATGCTATGCTATGACACAGTATGACATGGTATGACCTGGTATGGTATGCCATGGTATGGTATGGTATGGTATGGTATGGTATGGTATGGTATGGTATGGTATGGTATAGTATGGTATGGTACAGTATGGTATTGACAAGGTTAAAGAAAAATGAATGATGGTGAGGAACCATAGATTTTTAGGGAGGCTTGAGACCCCAAAACACCTATACACCGGTTCCTGCTGAAAGAATTCGACTCCAGCCTTCTCAGCTAAGGAAAAAGACAAAGCTTATTAAGGATTGATTCTCCATAATGGGTTGTCTTAAGAAATCCCACTCTTGGTGATGCTTGTTTTCACAAGTGGGCCAGATTCAATGAATCCAAGTGCCTTCATGGAGGCAAGATGGAGATTATATACAGAAAGATTGTGGGAGGGATGGAGGGGTGGTCTGTGGTGACTAGAGGAGGAGTTTAGGAAAGGTCTTGAGGAGGAGTCCGAGGAGGATCCTGATGGGACTGGGCTTACCAGAGGTCAAGACTCCAAGAAACAAGAGATGGGATTTTGGTAGGATTAAGGGTAGGAAGCAGCTGGGCTAGCCAGGCAGAGATTTGGGCCTAGTGATAAGGAAAGGCTTATGGCCTCAGGGGAAGGTCAGATCTAGTGGGAAGATTCAAGGAGAGTTCAAGGGGGCTCCCAGAGACTGTATTCCATCAGGTCCAAGGGGGTTCCCAGAGACTGTGCCCTCATCAGTATGGTATGGTATGGTATGGCATAGCATAGCATGGCATAGCATTGCATAGCATAGTATAGTATGGTATAATATAATATAGTATAGCACTTAAAATTGTAATACTTAAATAGGCACCAAATAACTTTCTTCACCTCTCTGTCTCAACTGAGATGAATCAGGACATATGTGTATATATAGAGATATATCTATAGATATCCATGGATTCATGTTGATTATCTATTTATAGAGAGGTGGAGGGAGTTACTTGGTGCCTATTTTACCTAGGAAGCATTTGCCTTACCTATTAAAATATTGAACAGGCAGTTTTGAATGTCCAGTGCTCATAAATCTCTTATGTTCACATCTTTTCATTGTACATCTTGCTTCTTTACTCCTGTAACACAGTGTAGTCATTACTGAAAGACCAGAGCTTCCTGGCTTTCCAGTCACAAGAGCCTGAGCTCCTAAATGAAAGGTTATAATCATAACTTTGGTGATTTTTTACAAGCACTCCCAATGGCTATATCATAAACAAAGTTATTAACACGAGCAGTAAAATCTATTTGTAACCAGAGAATGAAGAACAGAGGAAATAATGATATAATAGGTGCTATTCACTTCAATTCCTAATCAATTTCATATCTCTGGGCTTTCTTCTTATCAGTAATGCCATAGGAAGTGAAACATGGCTAAATAACATCTGGTCTTATAAAATAAAAATCATATATTGCCTTTCGAAAATTAGTGACAGGTTGGAGAAGCAAAATCTTCCCCGAGATGTTGAATAATGCTTAAAAGAAAAATTGTGAATAGAGTAGAACTACTATAATTATACATAAGAAAAAAGCGGATATCATTAAAATGTATTTTAAAAATATAATAGGATAGTACAATGCCATTTTCAGAAGGAAATAAGTCTTGATTCCAGATGCCTCTTTTATCCTAATAAAAAAGTACAGCTCAGAATTCCTTCCTTATCATGCAAAGAACATATCTATTATGTGACATCACATCTGGACTTCTGAATATTCATCTTGCTCCAAAAACCACTAACTTCTTTAACTAAATGTTTTGCCTAGAGATCCATCAAAAGAAGCATAATGAACTATGATGATTCAATCATGAAGAGGCTTGGAGATTTAGTCCAGTTAATGACTGGAAAATGATTACCTCTTACTCCTCCCATTGCACTGGAAAAAAAAAAACAAAACAAAAAACAAAACAAAAACCAGAAAACTGTGAGAACAGCCTGTGTGACATTTGGATATTTGCAATTCTACATCTGTCTGGAATCTGGACACTGATAAGCTCTAATGAAGTCAGCTGAATTCGTCTCAGACAGAATGAACTTATCCATCCTATTCAGCATTGGCTTAGCTGCTGTGAGCATGTAACCAAAGAAGTGAATAGTCACCCTTGATTTTTTTTACTTCAGCTGAAGCATAATAAATTCTGCTCCAGCCACTTTACTCTGTGTGTGTCTCCTTCAAGTGTGTTTCTTGTGAGCAACATATTGTAGGATTCTGGTTTTTGATCTACTCTGCTTTGCGCGGGGAAAGTTCATTGCTTTCACATTCACAATTATGATTACTACCTGTGTATTTTCCTCCATCCTATTCTTCCTTCTGTTTGTCCTCTCCCTCCTTTCACCCTTTCCCACCTTATGAGTGCTTTGTTTCTATCACTTCCCCCGATCTCCCCTCCTTTATGTCAGACTTGCCCCTCTGCCACCTTTACTTAATTTCCTCCCCTCCTACTTCCCTGTCAGGTAAGATAGACTTCCAGATTCAACTGATTGTGCATATTATTCCCTCTTTGAGCCAATACTGATGAAGGTAAAGTTCAAATGAAGCCCATCACCCACACTCCCATTTTTTCCTTCACTCTAATAGGTGTTTTCTGCCTCTTCATGTGACATAATTTATCCCATTCTACCTCTCCCTTCCTTCTCTACCCTTTTTACTCCTTTCTCATCCCTTAATTTCATTTTTATTTCATTCCCTCAAATTCACCTTATATCCATATCCTCTACCCATGTATATTCCTTTTATCTGTACTGCTAGTGATATAATTTTTAGGAGTTACAAGTATCATCTTCACATGTAGGAATGTAAACAGCTTAGCTCTATTGAATCCCTTATGTTTTCTTTTCCAAGTTTCCCTTTTTATTCTTCTCTTGGGTTTTAATATTGAAGGACAAATTTTTGGTTTAGTTCTGTTTTTCTTTTTTTGCAGTCTTGAAATCCTTCTATTTAGTTGAATGACTATTTTTTCCCTTGATGTATTATGGTTAATTTTGCCAGGTAAGTAATTTTTAATTGTGGTCCTGGCTCCTTTGCCTTCTGTATTATCATGTTCCATGACTTCTGATCCTTTTATGTTGTAGCTACCAGGTCATGTGTGATCCTGATTGTGACTCTCCAATATTTGAATTCTTTCTGGCCACTTTTAGATTTTTCTCTTGACCTGATAGTTCTGTAATTTGGCTATAACGTTCCTTGGGATTTTTATTTTGGGATCTCTTTCCTGAGGTGATTGGTAGATTCTTTCAATGCCTATTCTATCTTCTGGTTCCAGGATATCGTAGCAGTTTTCCTTGACAATTTCTGGAAAGATGCTGTCCAGGTCCTCCTTTTAATTATGGTTTTCAGGTAGTCCAATGATTCTGATATTCCCTCTCCTGTATCTGTTATACAGGTTAGTTGTTTTACCCATGAGATATTTTCAATTTTTTTTCATTCTTTTGAATTAGTTTTATTAATGATGTCTCATGGGGTCATTAACTTCCACTTAGTCAATTCTAACTTTTAAGATATTGTTTTCCTCAATTTGCTTTTGTACTTTTTTCCATTTGGCCAATTGTACTCTTTAAGGAGTTGTTTTCTTGAACAGACTTCTGTACCTCCTTTGTCCATTTTGCCAACTTCTTAATCGGTTCTTTTATTTTTCCAAGCTGTTGACTCTTTTTTTCATAATTCACTTGCATCCCACTCCTTTCTTTTGCCAGTTTTTCTTCTATCTCTAGTATATGATTTTTAAGCTCCTTTTTGAACTCTTCCATGAGATCTTTATGGGCTTGTGACCACTTCCTGTTTTTCTTTGGGGTTTTTCCCATAGCTGTTTTGCCATTGTTTTCCTCTTCTGGGTTTGTTTCTTGGTCTTGCTGTCACCATAATAACTCTCTATGGTCATATTCTTTTTGTTGTTGTGGTTATTTTTTTCTATTCATTTTTTTTGCCTTTTTCTTTTTTTCTAAATTTGAGCACTTCTCCCAGGCTAGAACGGATACTGTCTCAGTTTTCTTATGTCAGTGGCTGCAGGCTCTGGCTCTTTATCTGGTGCTGTACTGCTGTTGCCCTGAGGCTCATGGGGGACCCTTCTGTCTGGTGCTGTGCTGTGGGGGTGGGATTGCTGTTGGCTGACACTTTGGGAGGCTGTAGGGTTCTGGCAGTTTGCCTGGTGCTAAGCTGGGGTCCTAGTGGTGGTGTCTGGTGTGTGCTGATGCCCAGTGTGGTCTTTCTGCATTTTCCAGTGGCTACATTGAAGCATGTGTGGTCAGACCTCTGGAGGCTGCCTCTTTGCATGAGGCTGTACTGAAGGGTGATGGACAGGTACTGACTGAAGGCTGCTTGTCTGCTTAGGCACCCTTAGGATAAGCATCTACCTGTCACCCTGTATTGAAGCACCTGGAGGTCTGGCAGTTGGAGGCTGCCTGATTCCCCAGGGCTATGCTGAAGTACTTGGTGGTTTTCAGAGCTAGAGTCTGCCAGTTCTCCTGGCATTGCTAAGGTACTTGGGTGGAGGGGGCCTTGGTATTGATGTTTACTTGTTCCACTACATTGGAGCTCAGAATCTCCTGCTGCTTTGCTGAGGTGGGGCTTGTTGCTGGCTTGCTAAGAAGCTTCCCGTCCTGGGCTTCACTTCCCTTTCACCCAAGTGAGATGGACCTTTCCTGCCAAACTGCCAAGGTGTTTGGGCAAAAATATTGTTTCACCCCATCTTTTTGCTGGTTCTGCTGTTCCAGGATTTGTTTTGGGGCTCTATTTTATGTTTCTTCAGAGGTGAGTATGGGAGAGTTGCAGCAGTTTACTGCTTACTCTACCATCAAGGCTCCTGGAAGTAGGAATGGGAATAGTCAATAATACTATTTCTAATCCTTAGAGACCTCTCATGTCTCTGGTGTGATTTTAACCCCCATGAAGAAGAATTAGTATTGCCCACATAACCACGTTTTGGAGAAGGAAAAGATAGGTACAAAATAATTCAGGGATCCTGCCTATGCTACAGATCCTGCCAAAAACCTCAGTGGTGGAGCATTTGTATAAGAGCATTTTTATTAAGAGCATTTGTATAAGTGTTTATTTCTCCCCACTAAAATTTAAATAGTTTTCATGAGCATACATTTGTGAAAATATGATATTGACATGTAATTTCCTAATAACTACATTTCTAGGAAACAAGAGGTAGGAAAAACAGTGCTGGTGCTGTAGTAACAAGACTTGCATTTGAATTTCAGCTCTTTCATGTTTAGCTGTATTCTATAAGCAAATCTCTTAACTTCCTCTAAGTTTCAATTTTCTCATCTGTAAAATTAGGATAATTTATGTGCTAACCACAACATAGGATTTTTAGAAGGAAAGTGCTTTATAAGCACATCCCATGGAAGTAGGAATTTTAACTATAATATAATATGATATGTTATATTACGCTACGGTATTGTGATACAAAGCGAGGCATCATGGCATGATCTTGCATGATACAACATGAAATATTATGCAATATGACATAACATGTACAGCATATGTAATAAGTATAATGACATGAAATTATTTGGTGTATGATATGATAATATGATATTACACAATACAAAAAAGCAATATTATAATTTAATATATTCTGTTCTACTATGATATGATATTTAATGTAATGCAATATAATAATATATAATGTGAGACAACAGAAGAAAATGATCTGTAATATATGGAATTATATAATATTTCATCATAATATATATTATATGATATGTAATTATAACATGTAATTATGATTCATAATTACATATATATGTAATATTATTGCTCCTACTCTATTGTGGTTATTTCCATGGTAGACATTTCCTTATTAATATTATGATCATGTTTATAATGCTGATAGTACGATTGGGGGAAAGAGCACTGGGCATGGAGTCAGGAGCCTTACCTTCTCCTTCCCAGGTTTGTTCCTTTAAAATTTTAGGCAGTTCAAATAACAGCCCTGGTCTCAGTTTCTTCTTGTATAAAACATAGAATTGGGCTTGAAGATCTTTCAATAACTTGCCAGCTCTAAAAATCTCTGATTCTATGATTTATTAAGTATCTAGATCTGCTATATAAGATAAGTTAGTTAGCACGTTCCTAGCAGGAATTTATAATCATACTTAATCAGACCTAAATAGATAGATATTCACAAGATCTCATCAGAGAAGCCACCTAGCTGAGTCAGAAAAGGGGAGGAAGATGTCCATCATCACCCCTATTATTCAGTTTGGTACTAGAAATGTTAACTTTAATAATAAGAGAAGAAAAAGAAATTGAAGGAATTAGAATAGGCAAGTAAGAAACTAAATTATCACTTTTTGCAGATGATATGATGATTTTCTTAGAGAATCCTAGAGAATCAAGTAAAAAACTACTGGAAATAATAAATAACTTTAGCAAAGTTGCAGGATATAAAATAAACCCACATAAATCCTCAGCATTCCTATACGTTACTAACAAAGCCCAAGAGCAGGAGATGGAGAGAGAAATTCCATTTAAAGTTTCTGTAGACACTATAAAATATTTGGGAGTCTACTGGCCAAGGCAAACTGAGCACCTGCATGAACACAATTACAAAACACTTTTCACACAAATGAAGTCATATCTAAATAAATGGAAAAACATCAGTCGCTCATGGTTAGGTTGAGCTAATACAATAAAAATGACAATTTGACCTAAATTAATTTACTTATTCAGTGCCATACCAAACAAATACCAAAAAGTTATTTTACAGAGCTGGATAAAATAATAACAAAATTCATCTGGAAGAACAAAAGGTCTAGAATACAAGGGAATTAATGAAAAGAAATGCTAGGGAAGGGGGCCTAGCCATACCAGATATTAAACTGTATTATAAAGCAGCAGCCATCAAAACTACAGTACTGGCTAAGAAACAGAGTGGTGGCTCAATGGAATAGGTTAGGCATACAAGACATAGTAGTCAAAGACTATAGCAATGTATTCTTGATAAACCCAAAGAATCCAGCTTCTGGGTTAAGAATTCACTATGTCACAAAAACTGCTGGGAAAACCAGAAAACAATATGGCAGAAACTGGACTTAGACCAATATCTTACACTATGTACCAAAATAAAGTTAAAATGGGTTCATGATTTAGGAATAAAGGCTAATAGTATAAGTAATTTGGGAGAGCAAGGAATAGATTACCTATGGGAAAGGGAAGAATTCATGTCCCAACAAGAGTTAGAGAGCATTACAAAATGCAAAATGGATAATTTTGATTATGTTAAATTCAAAAGTTTTTGTACCAACAAAGCCAATGCAACAAAAATTAGGAGGGAAGCAGAAAACTGGGAAAGAATCTTTACAACCAATGTCTCTGATAAAAGCCTCATATCTAAAATATACAGGGGAATGAGCCAAATTTATAGGAATACAAGTCATTCCCCAGTTGATAAATGGTCAAAGAATATGAACAGGCAGTTTTCAGAGGAAGAAATTAAAGATATGTATAGTCATATGAAAATGCTCTAAATCACTATTGATTAGAGAAATGCAAATCAAAACAACCCTTAGGTACCACATCTCTCCTGTCAGATTGGCTAACATGACAAAACAGGAACATGATAAATGCTGGAGAGGATGTGGGAAAAGTAGAACATCGGTATACTGTTGGTGTAGTTGTGAACTGATCCAGCCACTGTGGAGAGCAATTTGGAACTATGCCCAAAGGGATATAAAAATGTGTATACCATTTGATCCAGCAATACCTCTTCTAGGGCTGTATGCCAAAGAGCTCACACAAGTGGGAAATGGAGCAGTATGCATAAAAATATTTATAGCAGCTGTTTTTGTGGTGGCAAAAAGTTGGAAATCAAGGGGATGCCCGTCAATTTGGGCATGGCTAAACAAATTGTGGTATGTGAATGTAATGGAATACTATTGTGCTATAAGAAATGAGGAGAAGACAGACTTCATTACAACCTGGAAAGACTTATATGAACTGATGCCGAGTGAGGTGAGCAGAACCAGGAGATCATTATACACAATTACAGACACACAGTGTCTGTAAGGCCTAACTTTGATAGACTTGGCTCTTCTCATCAATGCAAGGTTCAATGATAGCTCCAAAAGACTTATGATGAAAAAAGCTATGCAAATCCAGAGAATGAATTATGGAGTCCGAATGCAGATTGAGGCGAACTATTTGCTCTCTTTTTTTTCCTTCTTTTTTGGTTTCATTTATTTTTTCTCATGATTCATTCGCTTGGTTATAATTCTTCTTTACAACTGGACTACTATGTAAATAAGTTCAATGTGAAGATATATGTGGAATCTACATTAGATTGCATGCCACCTTGGGTTAGGAGGGGAGAGGAGATGGATGGAGAGAAAATTTGGAACCCCAAAACTTGTGGAACTGAGTGTTGTAAAATAAAAATAAGAATACATTTATAATGAAAAAAAAACAGGAGAGAAAAGGATGTTAAATTAGAGCCTGGGTAATGCCACAGAGTCCTGGTCAGGTGGAACCCAATATTGAAAGCTTCTAAATTCTTCTCTGTAGGCTTATGCCTGGATCCCTGGTGTTTTTCTACAGCCCTCTGACGCCCAGCCACCCATCATGATTTTCAATATTTTGTTATCTTCACCTGGTAACTTAGTCTCAGTTCATATTTTGATATTCTTATTTAGTAATAGTGACTTGACTTCAGTATTCTTGACTCTGGGTTGTAACCCTATTCTAGATTAATCCTGTTATATTTCTTTGATAGGCAATCAATCTACCTGTTTCAGACTGAGATCCTGCTAGTGTAGATTCAGCGTGAGCCACTCTATTACTTAGCATGGGTAGATGTGGTGCATCTTCCTTACTTCCATATGAAAAGGCATCTGGTCATTGGGACAGGGATCGGTGGTTCTAACAGCTTTGGGATTTCAGACAAGTCTAAAGAACCCTATTCCTGCCTGCCATTTTATGGCCTTAGGTGAAGAGGAAGCAACATCAATACGACAGAGGCTGCCAAGATGCTGCTTTAGGGGAGGTGCTGCTTGAGCCTTAACCCCTTGGCCCAATCAAGTCCAGTTTATCACCTTAAAGTGAAAAAAAAATTAGCCCAATTCATGTTGCAGGGCCAAGTGTGACCCTGTTAGATAATGGTCCTATCACAGGAGGAAAAGGTCAAAACTTACCACTTGAGAAAGAAAATCATTTAAGTACACATTAAAATACAGTAAGATTGAAGTCATGTTGTCTAGCATCTACCTCCCAGTGTTTTTGTGAGAGTAGAATGGAATAATATTTGTATAGAGCTTTGCAAACCTTAAACACTATATAAATATTATTATTATTTCTATATCAGTTAATACAAATCTTCCCAGTTCCTTTTCAGTATTTCTTATGATAGAATGGTATTGAATTACATACAGATATCATTCCCTATTCAATAGGCAATACGTCAGTTTCTAGTACTTTGACATAAAATAATGTATATTTTTGTACACATGAGGTCATTGAGTCTAGATGAGTGAAAAATCCCATTTTATATTTGAGTGTCTTCAAATACAAGATGAGTTTAAACTGTAGCCTCTTTGTGAATAATTCTCAAATTTTTATTATCAGTCTTCTCTTTTCTTCCAATCTGTCATCTCAAAGAAAGAATCATGGACTTAGAATCAGATATTGGGGATTCAAGTCAACTCTATCACCTATTAGCTTTGTACCCATTCCATCTCTTTGATTCTGGTTCTTGTTAAATGAGGAAAGTTATATTCACTACCTACTTTGTAAGATTCAGTGAGTCAAGTACTTTGGCAATTAGACCATTGTATAGGAATGTTTTGGTCTGATTACTAGATATTTTTAATTGTATATTCTTCCATCATCTCGAATTCAACATGTCTAAAACTAAATTCAATTACTCTCTGTCCTCTACTAGTCCCGCCTAATGTTGCCCCCAGCAAACTTTCCTTTGCTGGTGTCACCACATTTTTCCCCATTAGGCTTGATAATAAGGATTATTTTTGACTTCTCAGTTTTGTTTTGTTTTTTCTTCTTCTCTACTGCCAGCTGATCAGTTGGAACTCAGAATTTAGTTAGTGACTAAGCCCTGTAGATTCAGATTCTAATACTTATTTTCTACATCATCTTTTTCTTATCACTTCTAGACTCTATCCACTTGGCCTGAATACCTCCAGCTTTCTCACACCAAGGAAGTTGCTAGAAGGCGTCCTCAGCTATGGGTTCAAATACATGAAGTTATTTATTTTCATTTTGCATAAATATTATTTATATAGGGCTTTAAGGTTTGCATAACACTTTACATATACCATCTTATTTGGTCCTCACTACAACCTTGTGGGGCTGATTATGCTTTTTTTCCAAAGAAGACAAATGCGGTGACACTGTAGGGGTCAGGGTAAGATGTTTTCAGCTGTGGCTTATCAATCTAATACGAGTTCCAAAGATACTACCACAGATAGGGCACAAGTGGTCTATTAGAACATGTAAGGTGGAGATGGCTCTGTATTTGCAAGGCTCATGTTTCCTTTGTGTTTTTATGACTGAATTGCTCATGAAGTACAGCACCTTCTTTGATGTGGGCACACCATTCTGGGTGGTCCTGTGCCCGTGTGTTTTACAGTCACAGTCAGAGTTAACTTGAGAGTATCCATACACCACTCCTTCTGACCACCCTGTGAGACATTTCCTTTTGTGAATTCTCTCCAAGGGTAAGTGTATGTTTGGCATTTGGGTTATGTGGCCAACCCACCAGAGTTGTGCTCCCTTCTACAGTAGAGATTGAATGCTTGGCAGTTCAGCTCTAGAGAGGACCTCAGTGTATGGTACTTTATCTTGCCAGATGATCTTCAGGATCTTCCTGAGGTAATCCAACTGGGAATTGTTCAGCATTGTTTCTGGCATAGTGCTGATAAGCTATCCAGGTTTCACAGGCATACGACATTGAGGTCAGCATGACTCTCTAGACCTTCAGTTTGGTATGCTTATGGGACATATTCTATGGAGTAGGTGCTATTATTATCTCCGCTTTACAGATAAAGAAACTGAGGCTGAGAAGGACTTGCCCAAGGTCATATACCTAATAAGTATCTGAGGCAGATTTTGAACTCTTATATTTCTTACTCTATGTACAGTGCGGCCAAAGTTCTGATGAGCAGCCCCTCTGAACTTAGCTAAACTAATTTTAAAGTAACAGTAATTAACTCCATGACTGGGCAGATACTTTAAAATATTTCTACTTTAGCCTAATCTATGGGAAAATAAAGATACTGTAATTGTAAATCCAAATAGAATTACTGAGGGACAGCAAGTTGGTGATCAAAAAAGAGTCAAGTAGCTCTGAGAGCATTAATCTTAGAACTCAGTAGAAATGAATGTAGCTCAGAAACCAGGAAGCAGTGTGAGGCAATCAAAATCACACTGGCTCTGCAGTCCTATGGCATGATATCAAATCCTACATCTACATTTATTAACTGACCTCATTTTGCATCTGCTGCTGTCTCCACTAAACAAGATGCCCCTCTCAGGTTTAGCTCATCACTTCTAAACTCACCACCATGCTGCTAACTCAAGCCTTGATTGACACCATCTCTTTCAGACTCCTCGCCCTTCTGATTGGAGGGCTGGGGGGTAGAGTCCCAAACTCCTCCCAATGCCTTCCTTTATAGAGAATAGAAACCAGACTTTCAGCTCACTTCACTTTGCATTTCCTTCTCTCTCTGGTTTCAACTTCAGGGAACAAGATGCCCTTGTGCCAGACACCTCAACTGGGTGTTTCCTGCCTCCTTTTGTGTGTTGCCTCCTCAACCTCTTTCAGACTGCAAGCTCCTTGAGGGCAAGGGCTGTCTTTGTATTCATTATATCCCCAGTGCTTAGCACAGTGTCTGGCACATAGTAGGAGTTTAATAAATGTTTATTGGATTGGATCTGCATGACCTTGGAATAGTCACCTTTCCATCTTAGTGACTTAGTTAAGTGTCTAATAAAAATGTTGATTGCTTTGATTCAGTACTGTTTATATTTAGTGGTATCTTTTTGGAAAAAACAAATAGATTTTCTGGACTCAGAAAATCTGTGCTGGAGTTCCACCTCTGTCATTTATTATATAGGTTACCTTGAACATTTCACACTTTTTCTGAGCTTTAGTTCTCTCATTTGCAAGTTGAGGCTTGGACTAAAAGATAGGGTACCTTAAAAATCTAAAATCCTATGCTCCAGAGGGATTTATTTTAACTATTTTAGAAACTATTTTAAAAGTAAATAGAGCATCATTGTAAGGCAACAGAAAGAGAAATCAAAGTCAACACACATATATATGAATGTAATGTGTTTCTGTTGTTATTGTTGTTGTGGTGGTGGTGTTGTGTTGGTCTTTCTCAAAGAGGACCATGATATCAGTAAGATGATCACGTGACTTGCAGTTGACTTTGATTTGAGTGAGTGAGGGCTGTGCAAGGTCACCAGCATCACTTTCTCCTCCAGAGCCATCTGAGTCCAGTGGCAGGATATTTATCAAGGACACTGGAGATGGTCCAGGATGCAATGGGCCTTTTAAGTTAAGGTCTTTGCAAGTTCTCCCTTTGAGTGAGGTAATGCTCATTCAGTGAATAGGCCTGTTTAACAAGCAAGTCAAGGGATGGCCCCTTTAATGATACTACTAATAATAATAAATTAAACTGGGAGGGGAAGACCCTCACAGGTTGCTGGCCAAAAGAGAAACAGTTGCTGTTTATATTCACTCTGAGCCAGGAGGGCAGGGACCTGTTGCCCAATCTATGAGCTGTAGAGTAAATTGAGTTTAAGGATTGGTCTTTGAGAAAGAAATGTAGCCAGTAAACCCCAAGTTAGAGAGGCAGCTTTCAGCCATCAGAATTTACCTTCCTTTGCGCAGAACACACACACACACACACACACACACACATGCACACACACATGCACACATGTATTAAATGTAATATATAATATTTTACACACATTTACACGTATAATATATTATATGTAATGTGTATGCACATGCATATATGTACACATATACACATGTATATATTACATACATAATGTGCGCATGCATGTGTACACATATCTACACACACCCACTATATATACATGTATAGATTGTACATATGCACACATACATATATACACACATGCACACAGATATATATTATATACACACATACATATACACACATATACATACATGTATATATTGTGTATGTGTACACACATACGCACATACATATACACATACAAATATACACATATACACATATATACACACACACATAGAGTCATGTACACCTTTATACACACACACACACATACACACACACACACAAAGTAGATAGATACAAGATATTGTGGGAAGGAGGAAATTAGCAGTAGGAGGCATCAGGAAAGATTCAATGCAAAGATGTTTGAACTGCATCTTAAGGAAGAGAAGAACTCTTTGAGAGGGAAGCAGGGAGTGCATTCCAGGCATAGGGAACAACTAGTACAAAGGCATGTAGACTGGAGGTGTAACGTATGAGAAACATAGAGAAGGCCAGGTTGGCTGATTTGCAGTGTATGGGAGGGGATAATTTCTGATGAAATTGGAAATGTAGGTCAAGATAAATTTGTGTAGAGCCTTAAAAGCTAAGCAGAAAATTTTATATTTTATTCTATAGGTAATTGGAAGCCCTTGGAGTTGGTTAAGAGGGGAGTAAAATGGTCAGATCTAAAATTTGGGAAAATTACTTTGGTAGCACTGAAGTGGTAAAAGACTTCAGTTAGAGAATCCAATTAGGAAGCAGTTGCAATAATCTTGGGTAGAGGTAATGAGCACCTGTGCTAAGGTGGTAGCTGTGTCAGTGAAGAAAAGTGGTTGGATGCAACAGATATTGTTAAGGTAGAAATAGCAAGATTTGGCAATTGGTTGTATATTTGGGATGTGGGAGAGTGAGGATTTGACAATATTTCTGTAGTGACAAAACTCAGACATCGGAAGAATATTGATGTGTTTGACAGAATTGAAGACATTTGGAAGAGGGGAAGATTTCATGAGCTAGATGAGGTCACTTTTAGACATGTTGAGACATCAGTTGATGATATGGGACTGAAAGTTAGGGAAAAATAGGTCTGGCTATATACATTTGGGTGTCATCCACATAATGATGATGGAGACATGGTAGATGATGAAATTACCAAAAGAGAGGATAGAGGGAGAAAAGAAGAGAGCTTAGGACAACACTTTGGGGGTAAACTACAGTTGGGGATCATGATGTGAATGGTGAGCCCCCAAAGGAGACTGAAAGGGAGCAGTTATACTGCAGATGAACCAAAAGAGAGTAGTGTCACAAAAACCCAGGAAGGAGAGCACTTTCCTATCCAAGCAGAGGTAAAGGTCAACAGTGTCAATTACCTCAGATAAGCCAAGAAGGATTTCGACTGAGAAAAGACCATCATATTTGGCATTTAAGAGATGTCTGGTGACTTAGGAAGAAGAGGTTTCAGTTGAGTGATTAGGGCAAAAGTCATATCATAAAAGGTCAAAGAATGTGTAGGAGGAGAGGATGTGGAAGCAGTGATTATAGACAACTTTTACAAGGAGTTGTCTGAGAAAGGGAGGAGAGTTATAAGACAATAGCTTGAAGGGATAGCAGGGTCTAGTGAAGGATTTTTAAGAATGAGGGAGAATGTAGCACATTTAGAGGCAACGTAGAAAGAACAAATTGGTAGTGAGAAGTTAACAATTAGACAGAGAAGGGGGATGATTGAGAGTGAAATCTGTAAGAGAAGAAGAGATGAGATCAAGTGTAGATGTAGAGGGGTTAACCATGGAAAGAAGAGTCAGAGGCTATGAAAAAGGAAGAGAAATGGGAAAATATCTAGGGGATTTGAGATAAAGAGAAGGGGAAAAGAGAGTACTCTTATATAATGGCCTCATTTTCCCACCAGTAAAATAGGAGGTAAGGTTTTCTGCTGAGAGAGAACTGGGAAGAAGACACTTCTGGGGTTTTGGGGTTATGGCTTAAGGAGGGAAGGGAAGAATAGCTTCTGCAGGGAGTGAGATAAGTAACCAGTTAGGAAGCAATATAATCCACTTTGTCATGCTGCATAATTAATAGAATTAATAGGATATAAAACTTTAAAAATCTATAGTTATAAAGTGATAGCAAATAGATATCTATAGTTTTTGGCATGATGCTGAGGCCATCACAGCTGCTCAGTTAATACACTTTGGATGACTGCATAGGAAAAAAAAAATAAAAAGGATGACTAACTGAATTTTTTCTACCTTTTTTATTGATTATTTGGCATCATGCTGAATTGTCCTGACCTCTTCAACTATTAAATTCATTCTAGAAGAGTGGTTGAGAATATTAAAGATTTAAATTCTCTATTGCCTATGTGGAACACCTCTGGTAGAATAGGTCAAGTGATGAAGATTTCTAGACCCTGAACTATCTATTACTTCTTAGGGGTTATCTGACTATTTGTGATGCTTTAAGGATTCTTTTTTTTTCTTTTCTGGGTCTATTTTTGCAAATAAATCTTCCCATGAACCTTTTCCTTTATGTGAATATTAACCTTGCCTGATCATCAAGGAGTCCCACCAAGGTAAAAGCAAAGTAGATTATATATTATAATGTAGCCCGGTTATAATTTTATCTTTGGTTGAAATAGCCGATTATGGTCTGCCCTTGCTTCCCCATTAGCATCTACTTGACATGCAGTAAAGAACAAAGATTTAGAAATCTTTGTCACCTTTCTAATGCTAAAAAAAATGCGCAAGCAAGTTTTTCAAGTAATGTGCAGTCAGCTGTCCTGAAATGATAATGCCCCATGCATATTTTTTATCTTAGTGGAAAGCCCAAGGTTATGGCTCATTGTTCCAGATTTGTATAAGGAATGATAATGTGTGTGGTGGCATTCATTCAAATAGTCTAGGCCCCACATTAACTGGTTCTTGGAGAATTGCCTAATTAATGGTTTTTTATTTGACTTGATGGTTTTCTTTTTCCATAATTAATGATCTACATATTAAAATTTTCTTTATCCCTTATTAAAAGTTATTGATGTATAGGGGTATATGTAAAACCCTTCTAATCTTTAGAAAATGAGCCAAACATCTAATTCCTTTAGCCATATAGTGACTGAAATTTATAGGCCAGGAATTTGTAACCTACTGTCTGGGATCATACACACACAC